>NC_089530.1:18847411-19516594 GCF_963924715.1 Thunnus thynnus | reverse complement strand
ATGACGAGGTTTTTCCTCTGAGAGCAGAATGTAAGCACCATAACATGGACATGTGACTCACAAGGCTCCAGACGGGATTCTTGGGGTTCCTCCACTGTGGCCGGTGAAAAAAGAACAACAGCCAAATGTCTTATTTTTGTTATTTCTGTAATTTCTAAAAAGCCTGGGGTTAAACTGTTTCTGGCTCCACAGTTTTAAACCGCTTTTGTTTATTTTCTGACCATGAAACTAACCACAGAATAACAGTGGGAGCGGACTTGTTGGAGCTCTGCTGTTTGGTCTAGCTCGATTTTCCCCGCTCGATCCACAAATTCTCATGCATGCAGGCCTTTGATGTGAGCCTCTCGTGACTAGCAAGAGAACACTGGCCATGTGATAATCTGTTTCTGATGGACATGAAGATTAGCAAGACTGATGTTCTCTCTCCCCCTTTCCTACAACTCTACAACTCTCAGTAAGCTGATATGGTTAAAATCAATATCAAAATAAGACTGTTCACCACATTATGGTAAAATCACACATAGACATGTTGATTTTTGTCATATTGAACCATATGGGAATGCTAGTGCACTGACAGAACTGACATCTCTCTAATTAAGAATGCAATTAATCATATTAAATCATCCATCCACAGGGGAACATTTACCAAAGAGTGTCTAAGTTTATGTACTTTTAATTTATGAGTTTACATAAATTTACATCACTCATGGCAGATTCTTCCACTTTAGCGTAAAAGTAAATTGTCTCTAGTAGCATCTGAAATCGCCTTTGCTCAAAAATCAAAGCACCGTCCTGATATTAAGACTACTTTAAGCAAGCCCCATTCATATTATTTACAGATTTGTCATCATTTATTGATGAGCCGTCAGCAGAGGGGGACACGATTGTGGAGTACAGAGTGATTTTAGCACTGTGGAATGGTTAAGCATAGTGCTGGCCTCAATGGGTTTGACTAAGATCTTTAGATATGACTCTGGCTTCAATTACACATAGCAACCAGATATTCCCAGGATAAGAGCAGAACACACATTTGTGCCAGGAAAGATTCCCTGTCCCATCTGCTGTCATGTCCGTTTTGGAGAGCCGTGAGGAGGCTTCACTGTAGGTCATTCCTGATCATTTGACAGTTGAAGGCAGCACCATCTTACAGATTATTGACCTTGAGGGAGCTGTCTGGGAGGGATATAGATGAGTGGAAAAAAAACCCAAAAATACAGCTGGATTGACTCCACTACTGCTCTGTTATATTTGAAAATGGGCTGGAAAATCAGCCCAAGGATCTGAAATTAGATAAGGAGTAACCTGTAGCATTTTCCTGACTGAGGCTGTCACATTTCACTGCTGTTCTCTTATATCATAATTTATAACACAGTCAAAAGGATCCTGATGGCCCACTGAGATAAGTGTTGTGGCCTGCTGGAAATATCTTCTAATGTGTACCATGGTGTCCAACTCCCAGTTTCCTTACCCTCTCGCTGTCTCTCTTCCTCTCACACATTTCAACCTCTCACACACACAAACACACACAAGCAAGCACACAGTCATCTGTCTCCATTGGAAGCAACTCTGCACAAAGAAGCACTTGTCCTGTGATCTGCAGTGCTCATTTGTCAGTTGTGCAACAGCGGACAATCCAGCACTCAATAACCTGGTGGCACACCAGTGACCTTGAAGATGTCTGTTGATTTAAGTAATGGTGACATGTAGAATCCTCCTGTATATACAAGTAGCACTGTAGGTGACACAGGAAATGTTATAATCCTGTATTTACTCATGCACTCAGAGCTCTTTCCCTTTTATCAATTTTTTTTCTCTTTACAGCCAAAACTGAACTGGAAACACAGGAGAAGCAGCTGGCAGATACTCAGAAGATGTAAGAGTTTTCTTTATCTTTAGCCTCTTCACCTGCAGTCACTCTTATTCAATTTCATGGCTTTAAATTATGTCTTTTCTCATGCGTCAAATCCGTGATCCCAGTTGTGAAATTGAAAGTAAAGGCAACAGAGAGTATACAATCCAATACAGTTTTGAAGTGATATATTCTCACTGCAGTGAAGAAATATAATCTTGCTGCTTTGTCAATATTTAGGACTCCTCGTTCCTTCAGTTACATGGAAGGTGCAGGCCGTCATGCCAGGCCTTCAGTAGACGGGAGGCCCCCTTTGCCGTGTCTGTGTTGTTTATCTAAGCGGAGCGAGAGTAGACAGCCTTGGCTCCAGGCTTCTGTTACTGCTGGCGAGGAATGTGTTCCTATAGCACACTCCAAACAAAGAGACCCCAACCTGTCCACTGTATTGATCCACTGCAAATGGCCACCACATTTAACACTCTAATGTGTCATCCGCTGCCATGTGCGCTCTTTCCTTTTGCTAGATCTGTCTTTAGCTTGTGGTTGCACATCTTTCCCCCCCGTTTCCTCGCTGATGCTTACACACATTTACAGTAGGTGTGTGTACTTACATGGACACACCATGGATACACACCAGGGAGAGAAGTGACAAAGCTGAACACAAGACATATGAGTTTTATTTTAGTCCCTGAAGTTAATCCGTCAGGGGAAATGGAATGACTGTGCTGCTTTTGTGCCAGTAATTGCATTTTGTGTTCACTGTTGTTCCCTGAAATGCACAGTCATCATTGCTTTGTGTTTTTTATGTTACTCTACTATTAAATCTCTGAAAAAGCATATTATTCCAAGATTAACTTTCATATTTTGCATATTTGCTTAGCACTGCCAGGTTTCACAATAATCGGCGTAGGTTTCTCTAATCTCATGTTGTAATAGTTTGGTCTTGAAGTAATGTTTTTGTTCTCCTTTTCTCAGCTTCTTGGAGTTGAGCGTGTCCTTCTCGGTTAAACCCAAGGCAGGAGAGAAAGAGGTTTCTCCCAACACTTTCTTCTCCGTTTGGCACGAGTTTTCCACAGATTTCAAAGATCAGTGGAAGAAGCAGAATAAGCTGATGTTACAGGAACGGTGAGCATATGATAACAGACAAATTTCCTACTTCAGAATATGACATTATACTGACAGGACACATGACCCGATTGTCCTAAAACCAAATCCTGCTGAGACATCAGAGTTTTTTGATTCATTGTATTTGTCTTTTGGAAGAGGAGACCACTTTCTGACCTTTAAAATGTCATTACAGATGGACTGATGTTCCTACATTTAGAATTTTCCCCAAGCGTTAAGTTCCCGAACCATTAATAACTTACAGCACATCTCGTGCTCACTGAAGATCCTATCAGATTCATTCAAATTCATGAAGGGAAAAGAGGTTAAATGACCCAAATCTTTGTCCTCACCCCAGTAATGAAAAGAACACATGCAGCATCCAGTTAGCTTCCAGTGGTTTGATGAATATAAAGATAGTATTGCGCATGTTAACAAAAAGCAAATTGGTCCATTATGTCAAATGAAGATTGAATTGTGATATGTATTTTCAAGATAAGCAAAATGTCACAAGCTTTGCTTGTTCAGTAGGAAAGAATAAAAACAAATCTGAAAGCATTAACTCTTCGCTCTTTGCCACAGGCAATCATCCCAATTCTCACTCTGCTGGTTTCACTTTTAGACTCCAGTGGAAATATAGATATATATCCTCACCTACGCTGTATGGCCATGTAAACATGCAGCGCTGGCACACGAAGTACCCATGTAATGAATAGAGGCAAGATGCATGACTGTTGGTGTAAATTGTTGTACTCACTCATTGCCAACATGCTGATCGTTTTGTCTTTTGTAAAGCACAAATGAGTAGTGACACTGCTGGCTCTCTCCATGCAGTAGTAAACGAGTGAGTCATTTCAGAGTAGGAGGACTGGCCATTTGACAAACCGAGATCATTGTGTCCAAATTCCACATGACCATAGTCTGGACAGCCTAAGCTGAAATTGTTGTTCTGTGTCTTTCTTTTGTATGGTGAAATAGTGATTTTCAGCTGTGTGAATGAGTGTGTGTCCATCTAATTATTTGCATTTGAGGTGCATACAGTGACTGATAGTAATTGTTTGTTTTTCCAGGGTCAAAATGGCCGAGGAGTGCTTCAAACAAGCTAGAGAGAAAGCTACCTACAATGTCAAACCCAAACATGCAACTGGAATAGTACGTCTACCCTTCTTGTCTCAGTTACAGTATTATATGTTCTCTTCTGCACAGGGAATTCAGCTCATCTGTCCTTTTTTAAAAGAAATTGCTTTAACCACTACCAGCCCTCGTCTTTTTTTCTTCCATTTGCGCAAATTGTCTCTTCACCTAGCAGACTCTGTTCCTTACAAACACCTCTCAAGGTGTTCAAGATCTCCTGTTGAAGCACCTCATGTATCGAGATAAGTGCCTGTGCTGCCACCTGTAAATAATTCAGACTTGTGTTTTTTTTTTTATTCCACAGAAGGCAAAGCTGGGTCAGAAGATCTGAAGCAGAGAATGGAAAATTATCATCACCAAGCCTATTGCACAAGCACTGTTTGTACAATATGACATGACTCATCAGTCATTTTTACAACATTTATTTGCTTCCAGTATTTGTTTTCAGTTGATTTACAATTATTGTTTATTGCGAGTTGGTCCAAACTGGATATTATATTGTTTAAAAGTGGAATGAAAAACGGCATTCACAGCCACCCCTTGATAGCACTCCAATAATTAAATGAAATATTGCTACCAAAAGACATCTTTAAGCTGAGATGATTTAAATGTAGTCGAGTCATTTGCCAGAAAATGCCAGAAAATGCTCACTGCAGAAATTTGTAGCGACATTATATCCTTGCTTTCGTCGTATTTTATAAGCCATATGTAACCTATTTTCTTTTTTTTTAGTGCAGATCCCAAGTCTAGTTTACTAGGAGGGCATGAACATTTCCTCTTTGTATGTCCTTTCCTCAATAAAGAAAAGCACAGACTTTTATAACATTTATAATCCGGTAGGTATAGATCACCTGTCAGACATAAAGTGCCTTATCGCACAGTGGAGTGGTCAAATCAGTGCTGTAGACCAGAGACATATCATCTGTAATTAAATGTTATATGTAAGAAGAAAAACCTGTTTTACATCAGCTGAAACATGACAAGTTTACTTTCATATAGTGTGTTTCAGATCCTAGTAATGATTATATCTATGTTTTAAATACAGCACCTCCTCTGTTGTGTTTAATTATGCCTTTTCTTCCAAAAAGTTCATGTATACCCAAGTGGTGTGATCTGATAGAGACCTGCTATTGTTTTATTCAGCAGTATTATCAACTTGCTTTATGTTTTAAGCAAAACCCTATGCACCTAGTATTGCCTTTCCTACTTTGTGAGAGTATGTAAACATCCATATGTTAATGCAGCAATAGGATCATGTGATGTGATGTTTATGTGCAATATCAACAATATGTTTTTGATTGAATACCTTTTGACCATGAAAAAATATATTTATTGAATAAAAGAAATTACATAAATTTTTAATAGATATTCTGCTGTTGCTGATTTTTTTTTCTTCTGTTTATCAGCTGTCCAACGGTAAAATTAAGTGGTACAGAACTGCATGCACTCTAAACACCACTGTTGTTTTATATGAAATAGATTTAATATACTTTTCACATACATAATTACACACATACATAAAATATATATATATATATACTGTATATATTGCATTGCACCTCCATTACACATGCTGCAGTATGTTTTTCCTACTGGCTAGTATATTTGTGGCAAATCTGTATAGCCAGTCTTGTGTTCAAGCAGCTGGATGCCACTAGTCCTTGTTTTGCTTTATGTTTCTCTGAATCTTTTCCTTGACATCCAATTGTGTGTCGTTGGAACACCAAAGAGTTTAAGGAAGAGAAACAGGATAACGGATACAATACTTTTAAAATACAGTCAATTAAAGTCAACAGCTCCTACAGGTAAAAACACGATCTCTCCCAGAAGAAATCCATAAGGTTCTGTGGTTTTAAAACTCAGACGCACTTTCATAATTCCTTTCTAGGGACAAATGTACAAATAGGAAAAACTTGTTCACTGTTGAAAACTGGCTGCTTCATCATTAGTGTCTCTTGCACAGCAACTTGAACCAGTTTCTTTCAACAGCATCAGCTTGCCAACATGGCTGCAAGTCTGATTAAATCAGTGTTGAACCTTTGTTTTTAATAATACCAGTTCCATGTTTCATGTCATTTTCCTGTGGTTCAACTTGAGGCCAGTCCTTGTTTGGCAAGGTTTGTGAATTTCTGTTTTTGACAATACTTGGGATTTCATTTCAGTTTTAAAAGGCCTTTCAAGTCCTTCCTCACAGTTTCCCATGGCCACTCACATCCACAGACATGCAGCGACACTGTTTGACCCTCTGGACCTTACGGTGTCTGAAAGGGGGCTGCAGGTCTGGGCAGTCCAGCTGCACTGTGAGCTGTGTGATACGGTGCGGCCTGCAGAAGGAGCAGGACTGAAATGGTTCCTGGGCCTTGTTGTGGCTTTTTCTTCCAGAGCCTGAAGCTTGGCCTCGGCTCTGGCCCTGACCCGAGCTTGGACCCATATGGCGGGGGATGTAGAAGGAGTTGCACTGGCCATAGCAAAAGCGGTTGACCACAGTGCGGCTGCGGCAGCCCTCCTCGCTGATTGTCTGACGGAGGGGCTGGGTCTTACACCAGTCTCTGCGGAGGTAGCGGCGTTCTGTTACCACCAAGGCCTCCCGGCTGGAGGATAACACCTCTGGTTTCTGCTGCAATAGCCGGTGGTGACGTTCTGAGGACAGGTTCCCTTTGGTCTTGTATGGGGATGGGATGGATCCCTGGGGTCTGGGCTTTTTGGTCTCTGCAGTGATGCAGAGCACCCCAGCCAGTATGACTGGGATAGTTATTTTCCACAGCATTCTATAAAAAGAGAGACACGCATTACTATGCATTACATGTGAAACAAGAACAAAGAATAAAACATCTGTTACCACATGAATGTAATCTAAAAAACTGGTGTAATACTAATTCAGGCAATATGTAATGATACATGACAGTCATACAATTCCTAACATGACATTAATATTGCCAATCATGTTTCCAAGTGTGCGAACGTGCATTCATGTTGAATCACCTTCGCAGTCTAGCCTTCCAGGCATCATTGAGGAAATGAATCCATCACGAGGGCCCCCATTTGTCAGCATCTCTGTGTCATTACTTCTATTTGCTTTCCTCTCGGCTACGCAACTCTTCCAAAAATAAACAAAGCCCTGCCATCAAAGGATACACTTAAACACCCATAACGAGAAGGGGAAGTTGATTTTATTGGTCCCGTCACCGGGTAAAATAATTAGGGCTTTGCTTACTTTAGTCATGAACTATGCCGCAGATATGTAAACAGGCATTAGAGAGGCCCATCTGCATGTTATTAGGGGAAGAGTTGGGGAACTCTACAGTACCCTTTGGGAGTCTGCTCTTCTACTCTTTGGTGATATACTATAGAGCAAACTGAGAATGACCCATAGTGTCCCTGATAGTCATAGTGCCTTCTGTATCATGCTAGCATCATAAATATGGAGTATGATCTAGAGAAATGATTTTTCTGCCATTCAGGACGGAGTATCCGCCCGTGTGCATGCTGTCAGTATTTGCGCCAGCACATTTTTGACCATCACTCAAGCATCTTTTCAGCAGATGTTGCTCTTGACAAGCATTGCATGACATCAAGTCAGAAATTCTGACAGAGAACCAACTGCCTCAAGGCCATTGGCTGCTCTTATTCACAGACTCCTCTTTGCTGTGCAAATTTGTATGTTCCCTGTCTTCCTTTCCTGGACCTGCAACTCACTCTGACATGGAACAAATTACTTTATCATAATCCACTTTGTTTTTTGCCTCCTTTTTTCTGCCCTTGACCCCGGGGTCATAGTAGTTCTGTCCGAACTGGACAAGCACTCAAGTCTGTATATCACTGTCCCAGCAGCACTTGCCATAAGCTAGACAGCAGCTGTTTGTCCATCCAGCAGAGACGTAGTATGAAGTCTAACCAGACTTTTCCTATAGGATATCCTGTGGTTTGGGTGATATGTTGAGTTAAACAGATACAGAGGACCTATTTTATTTTTAAGACTTTCTTGACTTCAAATCCGATTCCCTTTGAAATCAGAAATCTGTTTTGGATTTTTGCTTTCTTTATTAAGAGATAAAATGTGTGCAGGAGGGAAATATTTTCAGATTTTGCACTACACTTACAATCAAGTCTATTTCTGAAATTGGAAAAATGCATTTTGAAATACATTTTTCAGTAAAAGCATCACAGAAATAAGGAATTATTTTTATTTCATCGAATATATCTCCTCATATATCTTAAAAATGCAGTTCAGATCAGTATTTCTTCAGTAGACACACATTTTCGCATGCACACACATAATGTATGTGAAAGCCAGCACACACACTCATGCACACCCATCATACGGTTAGAATAACTAAACCAAAGACTCCCGCTGGGTCCTTCCACCACCTACTGCATTAGGGAGTCATGACCCCACTCTATCTTCCAGTGATCTACCTTCCATGTACAACATGGTCTCATTTGTCTTTCGCTGCACCGTCTTATTCCTGCTGACTGTGTATTTAAATGTATGAACCCCTGGTTAGAGGAACAGGCTCTGCTTCTGTGTTTCACTGCTCTTCAGCTATCCATCGCTTACAGAGGCACCTTGTGACACTAGTGAGCTACAGTCTGCAAAGCCCCGGGGACTTTGGAGGGATGACCTGACCAACTGTGTACATACGTAGGGCATGACAGATGGCCTATAGGCTACAGTCAGCAGCCGGGCTCCCTCTCCACTCCTAAACAAGGCCTAAGTATGATAGCGCCGGTCCTGCCAAGCTATACTCATCAATCTCTACGGCAAGACAAATTGCGGTTTTGGGGTAGGGATTCGGGGTCTTTGGGGGGGGGCACTGAGGTGGATGCGTGGGCGGTTAGTGGTTGGGGTAAGGAGATAGGAGGAAAGGGGCTGAAGAGATGGTGGGGTTTGGGACAGGGGGTAATGATAGTCTACAGATGACCTACTGGGAAACAAAACCAACTCCATTTGGGCTTCATGTATAGTATATGCCCTCTTTCCACAACTGTATATCTCTCCGCAAGCTGTTTGTCTCTTTATTTTTCTCTCTCTCCCCATATGTCTCTCTCTGTCACTCTATCTGTCTGTCTCTCCTTGACACATGCACTAATCATCACAGAGTCCCGGAGACGGAAGGAGACTGTGGTTTTCTGTGTTAATGCTGAGACAGAACTGAACCGGACCTCTCTGTCTGCTAAATACTAATATTGTCCACAAACACAGCTTTATGTTTTACCAGAACCACAAATACTTGGGGGACATGCTTCAGTGAACTGTGGCAGACCTTGGTTCCAAAATTCAGACCTCTAATGAAATTACAAATACCAGAAACAAATACCAGAGAGACTGCTGAGCTAGACACAAGCCTTTTTGAAAACAACTATTATCATCAGTGGGAACTTGTTATGTTTTGTTTTTCAGAATGGCATTATAATACCATGGTAATGTTTTGTGTCTGGATAACAATGGGTCTTTTTTCCAAATCTCAAAGTGAAATGAAAAAACAAAATTAGTCATGAAAATCTCCTGCCTAGCTTCGAAATATTTTAGTACATCTGTTATTCAATTATTAAAAGAAATGGAAAAAGAATCCAGAACCCTTTCAAGACATTCAAATCTGCACACACAGATGTACTTCCTCTAAACCATGTGAAACGTCTTCCCAGCATGTCTTCAAAGGCAGGTTAAAACAAACAAAACCTGATGCCTCAATTATTGGTGCGTCAGAAAGTCTCATACACAGACTGGTAAGTGCAGTTAATTACAGTAGAACTGCATTTAATTCACCGTGCAGCTCAAACCTCAATCACACACGGATAGCCACATGCACACACACACGCATGCACTCGCGCACCCATACGTGACAACACACATGCACGCACACGCACACACAGACCCAAACACACATACACAGGATATAAAGAGAGAGAGAGAGAAAGAGGGAAAGAAGGGTAAATGAAATGTTTTCACTTGAAGCCAATTACACAAAGAGGAACCATGTCATTATCTGCATTTGCGGATTGTATTTTCCCAAACTACGCTCGGCTGTTGGCTCATTAACAGTTGGGGGGGGGGGGCAGGAGGGGCTCCTTTCGGGGGCCTTGCTGTGTAAATGTGTCTAATGCCAACATTGCCAGGAGGTTGCTTTAGGCAGTTTGGGCAGCCATTTGTCACCACAATCCATCTTGATAATGACTAGCAGCCCAGATATAATGCTTTCCAAGCTAAGTACTGGCAAGAATGTAAGGCAACTCCTTCGCCTCTGCAACATAAAGTGCTTTAGTGGTGGATGAGGGGCAATTAGAGATGCTATGATAGTACAGTGTTTCTCATTTCAGACCAGGATGACACTACTTAACTGCAGCGATTAACACCACCTTTCATTTTTTGTCGAGGTGGAATTTATTTGTTTAAAACCCCTTAACATACAGTTTCCCTACTATTTGTTTCCCCTTAGTAACTAATATAATCTTATACTGTGGTCAACCATTTTATACACATTTGGTGTAACTTTGGGATCTCCACTAGAATGGAGAGAATGGCTTGACTGCACAGCATGAGTTTGTAATGACTGGCCCATCAGCACGCCACTGCTTGTTAAGGAGTTTAAAAGTAGTTCTATTAAACCCTATTTTGCTCTCAGGCAAGGTGAATGTTCTGCTAGTTTAAAAATGTTTTCATCTTAACAGCAACAGTTGCCACAACTGGCCCAAATACAGCATTACACTGCTGTATTTAATCCGCTTTCCTCAGTGTTTTCTTAGTACCTGTCCATGTGTAAAGTGTACACTTCACATGTTAAGTATGTTGTTAAGGCTTCTATAAAATACCAGTTTTACTATCTTTAGAGGCTTACAATGAAGTGTTTTCTGTTGCTAAAGAAACTGTAATGTGTCCATGTTCTAAAGCCGCTTTGACATCAGAGTGGACTGTACAAGGTGGTGCAGTCACCGGAGCTGTAAGAAGGATCAGAAGGCAAACTCCCTACCATTCACCGCACGCATATTGTAGCAACACACACACACACACACACACACACACACACACACACACACACATGTTCACACACCAACTTGGATACACATTAGTATACACATGACTACACACTACTGACTCACAAGTGAACATAAACAGACACACATACACAAGGATATACACCTGTACACATGAACAGAGAGAAAAAGAGATTATTTTGTAAACATAGAATACAACTTTTTATACATCATTATAACTCATTCTCTCTTTTTCAAATTCACTGGAAAAAACGAAACCGAGTCTTAATCTCACTGAGACGTACAGTACAACACACTGTCATCACTCATTAATTCTCTCCCTCACAACACTAATTCCCTGGAACCTCCAACCACTAATTATAGTAATTTAGTAATTTAGACACTTTTATCCAGAACACCTTGCAGTGCCTTGGAGGCGTATATTTTTATTATGGGTGGCCTCAGTGGGAATCAAACCCTCACTGCTGGCAGAAATACTAAATAGCTGTACAACTACTGCTGTTCAAATTACATGGTTGTGCTCTTAGTCATTCAGAGACGTAGTGAGTCACTCAGCCTCACTATCGCAGTCAGTCACTTACTGCCCACTTGTTCGAAGCACTCACGTGGGGTATATCAAACCAGCACTCAATGATCTACGCTATACACTGTACTGGTACATTGTAGTTTCATATGTTATTATCAATATTTCTTCACTTAAATGGCAAATAAAGTTCAGCACTAATAATTGTAGTTTATGGTCCTGTTCTTATTTAAAATGAAAACATAGCCAATAAAATGTGGTAATTTATATGTCCATGTGTATCAGATTGCCTCAACAACTTTCTTTAAGTAGCAGAGGTGGTATTAATTTGGAATTAGTGCATAATAGTTCTTATGGTAGCTGACACTAAAACATCAGTAGAAAGTTCTTGCAACTTGTAAAACAGTTTAGACTCTTAAATAAAGTGTTAAATAAGTGAAGAACAGTTCATGTACCTCTCACCACAGTGCACAGCGGGACAGTAACGTGTCAAGGATGCAGTCAGGGGAGGTTGTCCACCTTCAGTGGTCCTTGCGTCCGCTTCCAGGTTCTGGTTTCCATGGCAACATAATCTGTAGTATCCTCAGGCTTGTCCTTGCTCCTCTTTTTTCCCCCCGCTAAAGAAGTCTTGGACACAATCAGTTTTCCATCTTCCTGTTCTATTTGTATCTCTTTCTTGCGTTCTCACTCTGTCTAACTTCTTTAGTTTTTTTTTTGTTGTTGTTGTTCAGGTTTTAGAGATTAGCTCCAGATTTCAGTCACAGTAAGCCCATATCTTAGTGCTGTGGAGACTGTCTGTAGTCTGTCTTTGAGAGTGTTTGACTCACTGTAAAGCCTGCCTTAGTTTGAATCCCCACCACCCCCTTCCCTCCTCAAGACTGGGAGGGTTTTTCCTATTGGCCCTGGTCATTGTGTGAATCAAACCAAGCTTCACTTCTTTCATTTAAGTCTGGCTCTCTCTGTGTCTGTGTTTCTTGATATTTTTCTTTGATATTCTTTTTTTTAAACACTCAGCCATCCATCATGTGTCACACCGATCAAAATGACAGCTTTTCCTTTGTCTTTCTTTTTTCCTTTTTAAGTTTTCTTTCCCTCTTTCTCTGTTTGACATTTGCATTTCCATTTTAAGGAACTGAATGACATTTTGTCACGATGGACAATAAGGACGAGATTGTGGAGGAAACAATGATCTCGTACTAAACCCCTAAATTATCCTTTCTCATTGGCACAGTAACCACATCACATTACAACCCATAATTTGCCCAGTTAGAGTCTACAATCAGATAAAATCCCCAATCCATAAATCATTGTATGCATGTACCCTGACACACTGACAGGATGCTTTGAAAAATGCCACAATTCACATTCCTTGTTGCAACTGAGACAATAATGTTTGTCTGTTCTGTGGCTCTTGCTAAGCTGACCACTGGGCAAAGAAACTGAAAACACTGACTGTCACTTCTGCCATCAAAGAGCTGAAACATCAACAGACCCTGCAAAACCTCAGACGGGTACAGACTGAACAATAACCCATTTAGCCGACCAGAGGATGATGACACTTTTGCATGACAAAACTTCATTTGTCTGCAAAGCACCAGGTTGCATTTTGCAGATCTGGGTTGAGGAGGAGCCTGCTGCTGAAAGGAGGCATATCCCTGTTGTAAGAAATAATTTATCACCCTCTAGTGGTGGAAAGAAAAAGTGCATTGCACAAGCACTGTTGGATTCTTGTAAAACCCTGAAAAATGAAAGCTACACAAAGTCTTCATTGCTACAGTGGTACTGTGTGTGTCAGAAAAGTAAAAAAAAAAAAAAAAAATCCAAGTCCAAGCCGTAGTAACAGATAGAGGGCCAACTTTAATAATACAAGTAAGTAAAAGTGTCTTTAAATATGGTATAAAAATAAATGCAGGAGAGAATAACAAAGAATTATGTTCTACATAAGACAGGAGACAGCATTTTTGTAATTTTGAATGTGACTTTACAAGTGCAATGAAAACCATATGTGCTAATTATTGTAGTGCAATAAAATAATGTAAAGCAAAATAAATGCACAATAAATAATTGTAATAATAATAATAATCATAATATATATGTATATATATATATATATATATTGTATATTCATTCTGCACAACACTTCCCATAGCGTGACAAAGTATCTGTGACCTCAGATCATGTAAAGCGATGACATTGGTTAGATTTATCAGTTTAAGCTGTCATTTTATTTATTATTTTTCTATGTGTTTTTTTTTTCTTTTTTTCTCTCTGACATCATTTGTTTCAGCTGGAAGTGAGAGAGGGGGCGCCGATCCAGCAGTTACGATGGAAAGAACTGGAACGTTGGACTGGAACACTGACTTTCTTTCAGTGACATTTTGCATCTCACCAGTCTGTCAGTGTCCTCACAAGTCCAGCAATGCCTCCTTTTCTGAGAATACTGGAAATATATCAGGTACTGTAAGAGGAGAGAGAAGAAGGAACATCCTCTCCATGGACATGCAACTTCCGGTGGACAACAGACGAACAGATGGCCCGGCTCATCACCTGGCTGAGCCAAGAACGGATGGACAGACAATGATGACGAAGAGATGAGATGGTCCCCCTCTCCATGTCCCAGAGAGAGAGTTGGCATTGATTTTAGCATGATGGCACACGACTGGTCAGCCACTTGGATACTAGTGGTTTCCCCTGTGCTGGGAAGAGAGAGTGCGAGGTGGAATGGACAGGCAGGAAAGAGAATAAGGTTAATATGTAACAGGGAATGGGAGTGAATAAATACATTTTGTATTTCACGCACTGTGTTTACACATTTAAGGTTTGAGCTGAATGTAAATGGAACATTACTTATTTCATTACTTAGTTGACAGTATCACCAACAGTAAACAATAAAAAAAACAATGTAAAATGCACATAATTTTGTATTAGACATTACCTGGAAGTAAGAGCCTTCAGAACAAGTTCTTACTTTTCTGGAGGGACAAAAATGACACATTGAGTGAAGTATTATTACCCTGAAGATCATTTGGAAGGCCATATATAAGCTACAATATGAGAATACAATGGTTTGCAAGCCAAATAAACAGCTGTTCTGTTCAGGCTACCTCAAAGAAAGAAAAAAGAAAGTCTATCTCACATTATCATCATCATTATAAAGCCATTAGAAAGACTCAAAAATTGATCGAATGAAGACTTGGGTAAATAGAGAGGGGGCATGTAACTACCTATTAAATACCACTGCACTCATATGGTATTTGTCAGAAAGAAAAACAAATATATACATTGAAACCAATGTAGAGTTGTTTTTATTCCTTTTTTTTTTAAAAAAAACTCTAGTTATTATACTTAAATCTTCTTTGCCAGAATGACAAGCAGAGAAAATGTAGGAGGTATGAGACAGAGCAGGTTTTAATCACATAAATACACCTGTGTAATTCTGAATTATTCATCATGTTATGAAAGCCTCTGTGTTTCTGCTATTTATAATGGTTTCTATAAGCCCGGCAGGAGTCCTGATCAGCTACTCCATCATCCACACCTGAAGCAGACTCTATTAATATGTTGTATTCACTCTCCCTGCCCCTAATTGATATTGATGGCATGTGGCTTTGACATGTTCTTTGGTTTGACATGGCGCCTTTCAGCAGCTCTACCACATACTCTGTATTCTGGAGTTTTATATCTAGTTCATATACATTTAATTTCTGAAGGAGACAGAATATACTTTCCTATACATTCCACATAAAGCTGAACTTGCATAGGCAATATTTTTATATTAACACAGAATCAAATAACTGGCGTAATTTCAAGGAGTTGCTTGGAGTGCCAAATCCACCGAGAAAAAACATCCAACTCTGCAGCTTGACACAGACTAGCTTTTGTTTAGGAATTAGTGAAGACCAAACCACAACTAAAGGAACAGACACACAACCCCAATGGGGTGCTGCTATATTACTGACAATTGTTTGATAAATTTTAGCTATATCTTCATAAACCAATGATAATAATACCTCTGTATTATGTTTTTGAGGGTCTGCATTTGAGATTCTCTGCCCCTCGGTGGTCTAACATCTCATATACTTTATTTACTTTATCATATCAACCTTGCTCCAGCAGAGGAATATATGTTATAACAGGTGTGTGCAACAGCAACTCCATTTCCACACTTGCTTTGTATGTGAATGGATTACTGGGAATGGGCTTACAGTGTGATCTAACAGACTTTAAAAAGGTGTGACAGTGGGTGCCAGGAGGGCAAGTTTCACCATCACTGTGATTGAAGAGTCAGTGTCTGTATAAAGATAAGGTTGTAAGCGTGAACTGTAACCTACACATACTTCTCTGCATCTCATTTAAAGATGTTTATCTCAGCATTGGAGACAGGTTAGGTGTTTTTTACCTTCTTCTTGGCCTGTAATAACTCCTGATAGGCACTGGAACGGATGAAACGACTGTAAGAATCACTCTTCATCAATTTGTAGATGTGTTCCTGTTGTAGAAAAATGTAATGTGAAAATAATGCATAAAAACATCAGACACAGGTATCACATATTGTTTAATATAAATAATAAAATGCAATATTCCACTGACTACCCAAACAGAACTGTGATTTATTCAGAAGATGTTGCTGTTGTGTCAGTTGATCCAGCAAAAAAGTTGAACTTTTTATGCTTATCTACTGTTTAGAGCCCATATATGAACCATTACAGAGGTTAGCATGATGCATTTCTATTGTTAGCTATTGAATCACACACCTGTGCATCCTCAAAGGCATAGCGTCCAGGGTCTTTGACATTCTGGGTGGTTTTGTCGTAGCTCTTGGAGTCAACGTTGATGGCACTGGGCGCTCCGGGGGCCAGAAACTCCTGCCAGATCTCCTGAACTCGAGTTGGAACTTCTCTGATGGGACGCTTCTTTAGTTCCTGAACTGCTAGCCAGAACCTACAGACCAAACACAACAGTAAAAGATAGTATCCTATTAGTGTAGAAAGTTTGATATGGTAGCTCTGGATCACAAATTGGAAGTTGGCACAGGTAAGAAGAAGTTATATAGAACAGACAGTTACATAATAATTAGCAGTGATAAATAAACTATAAGATCCACACTGGTGCTGTTCCTGAATATTGTCCATTGGTGGTTGGTAGGTAACAGATTCATTCATTTTTCAAAGTCAGAAGTCAAACTAATCAAACATGTTTTTGTAGAGTAACCTTGAGGTTAGCTCAGCACAGGGTTTCCTTGGTAGTTAATTTTTTGAAGGATTAAGACAATACACTCTGCAGTGAACAAAGACATATGATATGCACATATTTTGTTATTACAACTCAACATTTGAAATTTATAAATTGAAAGCTAACATTGTACAGCATTATAATTTACAGAGAGCTGTTATAGAGCAAAATGTACATTTTTAGGTCTATGTGAAGCACAGGCTTCATTTTATGCATAAGTGAAAACCCTGTAGCATGACAGAAGTGAGACTACATGTAAAGAAATATGTGAATGTAACTGCAGCAGGCAAATTTTTATCTGGTGCCTTATTTAGGAGCACCTCAGCAAAGACAGGTTTTAAATAGTGAGCAGTTACAGCACCACATTACAGGTTACATTTTAAAAAGTTAAGGTTAATAAGGTTAATAGTCCTTCTTCTTGTAAGTTTATAATATTACATATGTATGTGAGTTCAATTATAGCTGAGTTAAAACACTCAACTGATTGAGCCACTTAATTATAATTTAATCAGACGGACCACATTATCAGCTTTGGACAGTACAACCATGTACCATCAGAGGGAGCACAGGAGCCATCCTGCACAGTGGTTACTCTACTCATTATCATGTGTTTGGTCGTGTGTGTCTGTGTCTGTGTGTCCGTGTGTCTGTGTGTGCATGTGTCCATGTGTGTATCTGTCTACAGCTAATCTCACATACTACTGGACCAATCAGCCTAATATTTTTGTGCACATTTATGACTGTATGCTCAAGGACCTCTCGTGGTTGCAGTGATTCACAATTGTTGAAAAACCTGTTTTATAATGCGTTTTTATACCGCCATTGACTGCTGACACCTGGCTCCTCTTAACTGGCTGGTTGGGGCCGCAAGTTATCAACAACTGTAGCATAAGGTATCAGCTAAGCTAAAAACAAGACTGTTGCTGGCCACATTTTGGCCTTTGTTGTGGCTCAAAAACTGACATCCATAGAAAAGTTTGGTCTCATCTTTAACAAAAGCATCTGCAGATTAATTCCATACCCAATTATTTATGATCCACTAAAGTTACACACAATGCGAGATGAATAAATCCCCTTTTTTTTTTAGCTTCACTGCCATCTTGACTGTAAGATAACTGAGTGAGATTCAACTCTTCTTTGCTTGGGAAAGGAGGGGGAGGTAGGGAGGGGTTTCATTTTCTATGAAACATGTGTTACATTTTCAAATTGAGAAGTTTGGACTTATCGTCCCATTTATTGTTACCTTATAAGGAACAAAGTAACTTCTTAAAAATGGAAAGTACCAATGATCCCAATGACAACTGTGATAGTCAGTCAATGATTTTGTTGACATGGGTATGTACCCATTATTCAATGAGTCTGTCATCATCAGAGAATCACAGAAAACAAATAGTTTTTCCTATTCCAATCTGACCATATGGGTATGTACATACATTAATGTATATAATGTATGTATCTGTGAGTGTCATATAGTGTGTGCGGATGTTTCATTTGTATGTGTGTGTGTGTGTTGGTGGGGGAGCAGAAAAGTGTGAATTAAATCCTCCACAGTCTCTCACGTGTGCCTTTGTGTCTGTGTGAGTGCTTGTATTAATCACGTTGTGGCAACAAACATCTTTTCTCACAGTCACATTGTTTGGACCCATGTGGGAACAAAAAGCTGTCCCCTATGAAGATTAACCATTGATTTTAGGCTTAAGACTTGGTTTATGGTTGAGGTTACAATTTGCTTCAGGTGAGGATTGGATTTGTGTATGTAGCAATTATAGTTTCAAACTGTAATCTAAATCAAAACAAACGATTGGATCCTGACAGGTAGCAGTGGAAAGTAATTAAGTCCATTAACTCAAGTAACTCAGGTAATTTAGTATTTTCATTTTATGCTTTGTTATACTTCTACTCCACTAAATTTCAGAAGCAAATGTACTTTTTACTCCACTACATTTATTTGACAGCTGGTTGCTTTGCAGATTAACATTTCACATATTAAACATTACATATGAAACATGATGAATTGTTACAGATGAAACTACCTGATACATATTTAAAAAGTGGTTAAACTGGGCTCCACTTCGATCAGCTAAGACATTAAAATACTGCTTCAATAATAATTATCAAATAATATGGGAAATATTAGAACACTCCAAAAGGGACCATTCTCCATGATGAGACTTAAAGTACATTTTGCTCACAATACATTTGTACTTTAATTGTACTCAACTTTACTATAATAACCATGAATTACTTTACTTTAATTACATTGCTGTATTATTACTTTTACTTAAGTAAAGGATTTGAGTACTCCTTATACCACTGACAAGACTTTGAATTTAACAATTAACATTACATGACAACTATATCTATGTTATTATTGCATTCTGTTTGTTTCCTTGTATGATGCTGTTTGTTTACATCACTGTGGTATAAACATGGCAGTAAAACAGTGCCATATTTTCATTTCTAATCAGCAGAGAAACAAACAAAACCGAATGCATTTTTTTTGCTGGTGTAAGTCAAACTCTCTAATTATGTATATATTAATATACTTCATACTAATGTAGTCAAAAATACATTGAGGCTTTGAGGTTAGGTTTAGCCTATTGGGGATTATTTTAAGTCAGTAGAATTTCCTCTCTAGTAACAAAAAGTATTTTGTATGTGTTCATCTTGGTGTGTAGAAAGTGTATTTCATTATATACCTGAGATTCTCTGAGCTGAACTCAGACTCCAGGAACTTGAGGAACTGCTCTCTCCCCACAGGATCTTTGAGAACCTCATCAATGCCAAAAGCCCACCTCTTTACCCTCTGCTGGCCTGGCTCCTTACTGGGGGAAGACAACCACGAATGCAACATTATCATTTCACAGATGTAGTATGTGTGCAACAGTAAAAATATATACATACTGCTCTTTTGTCTGGAGACATGTACCCACCTGGCTTCGAGCTCCCAGAGTGTGGTGTCATCTGAGATCCAGGGGTTGGATGGATCTGGAGGCGTGAGGAAGGGGTCGTATTCAACGTACTGCTCTGTGTAGCCCAGCAAACTATGGTGAGACAAAACACAACTGAGGACATATGACTGGCAGAAAACAAGAATCAATCACTGGTGAAATTATGCTCTGCACCTTTATGTGAATTATTATGAACGAGTTTTTTGTTTGGAAGCTTTAATCGACAATAGGAGAAGTGAAATCCTCTTGGGATCAAATACTTTAAATTAAAATGAAAGGTAGTCTGACAGGAGGAATCGACCCTGCATTTAGACACAAGAATAGAAGACTCTCTGCTGAGTGCACCTCTTCTCTTTTCAGTCTGCCATCTAGTATCTGGCACCGTTGATGCCCACTGAAGGCATTGTCTGGGCCCAATCAGTCCTCAAGGTCATCGGAGCTCTTAATTCCATGCCGTGTTAGGCTGTTTAAAGGCTCAATAAACAAATCAATGGCTAAACTGAATGAAGATGCAAAGAGCATTGCTCACCTCTCTGCCACTTTGGACATTTTCAGTCGATGCCTGTCTAATTGCAATTGCCAAAAGGTGATCTGAAACCATAGCAGGGAACAATAAGCACACATCTGTCACCATGAATTCACAGAAAATGTTTGCATGCCTATTTACATACCAACTGCATGATATTTTCCTTTTTTGACTTTAAATGTGCACTTTAAACTCTGCACTACATTGCACTTACGAATGCATGAATCATAATTGAATAATTGAAAAACAGATGAAAAATATAAACTACAACTACAATTTGAGTGCTGGTATTGATCTTTAGTGGTAGTGCGCCACCTGCAGGTCTGACCTGTTCTTGCAGTTCTTCTTCTGTAGGTTGCTTGGCCTCTGGGGCAGGGGTGTGGGTTGGGCTATGGGTGCGGATATCATTCTGCAGCCCATACACAGACTGAGACAACAACAAAAAAAATAAAGATAAAATAAAACTCTCAATAGTAGTAGCCTTACAGCAGATGACAAGCACTGAGAGGAACAATAAACTTGTCTGTTCATGTGTGTGTTACAATGTTATCAACCCTGACCTTAAAAGAAAGGTGTATGAGTGAGAGGATGTAGTGTACCTTTCTGGTTTTGTGGGGGTTTTTCATTCTGGAGGACTTCTTTATGTCGACTTCCGTTGTATTCACACATCCAGGCTGTGAGAGTGAGAAGAAATTCAGAAAATCATTAGTTAATTTGTCATTTCAATTCTTATGATTTCAGCTGCTTTGCCCGCTAGGATGACAACACAAAAACGGTAAAGGTGCAATTTCGCCACCATTATATGAGTTTCAGCTCGTTAAATCCAATATGCTTTGCTATGGTGTGGAGTGATTCAGTGAAGTCTCCAGGACAATGTGTCAGATGCTGGTTTAATTAAACATGGAATGTGCCAATTCTAGCAAAACAAGTAAACCAGCGGGAAATCAGAGTCTTAGCGTGCAAATTCTGGCTGATTGAACAAGTGGTCTAATCTAGGTCTCTTCCAGAAGAACAGAGCTAAGTAGCTTGACGGCGTCACTGTGAAATTTGAATTAATATTGATTATGTTGCTCCAAGGACGCATAAATTGAACTTGTTATTTTCCAATTAAGCATGGAGCTGTGGCTTTTAGAGAAATACAGCAGAGGAGACCCTTTAACCTCAGGGGGAAACTAAATGCTAATGCTAAGCAAGGGTGTATGAACAAGGTAAAGAGCAGCAGTGAGGCTGATGTGTTGTGACAGTTATTGATGTGGCATTTCATGTGTACGATGGGGGATTTACAGTGTGTTCACCTCTTTACACTGTTCACAGGCCACAGGAATCAAGTATGGCTCATATATAAACAACATAATTGATATAGTGCTTGTAACTGCATAACATTTTCACAACACTATTTCTTTATCACATTTCACATTGCCTGTGAAATGCGTGGGACAGATTAAAACAACCCAGAGAGCATAAACGATTTCCTGTCCGTATCCATGCAATTATTTTTTTGACTCTGTGTGTGTGTGTGTGTGATGGAGTGGAGTGTGGTCAGCATGAAATCATTTTTTCAATATTATTCACTTTCGCAAGAACAATTAAGATGATATCAGTAACAGCGAAGACGACGATGACGACAACATCAGTGATTTCACTCACCACTGGTCTGTGCACGTCCCAGAATGCTCTTTCCTGACTGTCGAGAATTTTCCTCTCAATTTTGTCTCTTTTCTTGTCCACTCTGATGGGGGGAAAAAAAGGAGTTCAGCGCATGTAGCTTATTCCAACACACATGATCCATTTAGTCCATCACATGTTTAATGTACTGTTCATCTGTGAAGTTGCGAGCTGGACATTACAGGGAAGCTGTCATGAACGCTAAGTTTAATCATGTCA
Organism: Thunnus thynnus; assembly: GCF_963924715.1. NCBI lineage: Eukaryota > Metazoa > Chordata > Actinopteri > Scombriformes > Scombridae > Thunnus > Thunnus thynnus. The sequence continues at coordinate 19,494,398 of NC_089530.1, read as the reverse complement.
TAATGAGGGTGTAAGAGGACTCACTCATAATTGCTCAATGCGTGTGTGGTTCTTAAAGAAACCTACTTCGCTTGTGCTTCTGCTTGCATAAAAATGAACTCCCATTTCCTGGCGAAAGCTCTCTGTAGCCTTGCTAAGCTCTCCTGCAAGTAGAAAAAAAACAACAAAAAAACAAAAACAAAGGCTTTTGAAGTATCTGAGATGATTATGTTTACTGCACATGCTGTGTACAGTGCACGGCTGGATACCGTCTTTAATGATCCCTGCTCACGTACAAAAGGAAAAGACACAGAGCATAACTAGCCAGGTGATTCATTTAATATCTTTGGTGAGGAAAGTTACAAACAATGCAATAACACACAGAAAAACAAATGGGCTCAGTATCAGTGTGAGGGAAAAGGCAGGAGATAAAGCCTGAGAGCCAACACAGCAACAGAACAGATATGTGGAGAGGGGAGTGCTGACACTAAAAGACCTCTTTCACTTACCGCTTCATAGTCTGCAAGCTCCAGACGTGCTTTATTTTGCATTGTTCTTTTGCAGAGGTAAACAGCTGATGGAGAGAGAGAGAGAGAGACATACATAGAGATTGGTAATAGAGGGAGAACTGGATTTCAGCTTGGTTTTAACAGCCTTAAGTGGCCCTGCATTTACTCATTTAATCCTCTCAACTGCACATTTAAACTGGCCTGCAAATCACAAAGGTCATGTGTGTGAGTGTTTGTTACTGTGTATATTTGTGTGTGTGTGTGTAAGCTCCTGACTTCATGTCTTCATGTACTGTCATCCCATCATCCCTTTGTTAACTGATCATTATGTGGAAACTTTCTCATTATTGCCATTAGACTGTTTTCATTAAAGGGCATCATTTAGGTGAATCAGTCGCTGCATCTGAGACACTTTAACTTCCCGTAACAGTTGGGATTATTCCCACAGCGAGCATTTTCCTCTCCTACAACTCAAACAACAAATGAAAGACCTGCAAGGCTGCGGCTATCCAATTTTCAAACCATTTTTGGCAATATGAAATTGTTATCTCCACTCTGCTCCTCTGTAAACAATGAAAAGCACATACCATTAAAACATTCAGCCAAATGTGCACATTTAGCCAACAGGTGCAAGCATACAAACACAGCTCTGCTTTCTTTCACTGTAATCAGTCTGCATCAGTCACAGAGCCCAGCTGAGGCAAACACAATTGACTGAGGTTGGAATACAAAGAAAATCGAATTATATAAAATAGATATAAAATACAAAGAGAGTCATTGCATGTCCACTGCACTATATCTGATTCTAAGTCTGGGCCAACATTTGAGTAAAACTAAATGTGACTTTATGTTTGTGCCTACCATTCAGATACTGCAGTTGCACCATTTGTGTTTCATCTTTTGAACTTTTGGTAACATTAGGCGTAATAACATATCTATTGGACAAATATATTTTATGCTCTACAGCATCATTAGCCTCTACAGGACATTTAATGCACAAAGTAGGAATTAGATTACAACAGAACAGCTATCTCACCATAGTCTGTGTTTTCTGGTTCCCAGCAGTTTGATGGCCAAAAGTATGGAGTCTGAAGGGAAAAACAGGTCATTAAGAGCCAAAACTAAAAGAAACCTTGCATCTTTGACAGACTACGACTAACCACATGGTGTTTTGAATCAAAGGGTGCACTGTCATTTAGTCACAGCGCTGCATCTGTCACAATAAAACATTTTTGTTGTATAATGGGTTCGGTATAATGTCTAAAGCACATAAGCCCCTTTCAGCACTCACTGAGGGCAGAGATCAGCATGAATCTTGCTCGTCCTCAGGCAGCATTGTATGGACTGGCTTCAGATGAGAACTGATTAGATGTAAAGAGCAAAGTGAAGCCTGCCACTAACACAAACAGCCTTAGGCATTGATTTACTTTGGTTAGTTCTGTGCAGCACACTTGGGGGAGCTCACTGGGTGGAAAATCACTAAAACTGTCAATCCCACTATTGACATTCAGAATGATGTGTTTTTTTGCTCTTGTTTTATGAACCTGTAAGAATACTGGGGCTTGTACACAGTCAGGTAGTCGAATCATTGTTTGGACTCCAGTGTTTCACACAGAGCCACTTTAACGTGTTTCTCAGCTTTTTCTCTGGCCTCTCACCCCATTTATGATGATATAATAATAATAAAATCCGTTATGGGTAAAGTGACTTTTGTACTTTATTTTCAACAGTATGGAAAGTGCTTCAGATGTGTCATATAGAAATGACAATAAACCTACCACATTTTTTTCTCTATGAAAAAGACATAAAACATATAACAATTCATCAGTCCTAGACATCTCCTTCAACCCTGTCTGTACATCACATGACTGTGGACTCTTGAGACACTCTGGATGAAAACTTCCTGCTCATACATGGGTGAAAATCTTGTCTATAGTTCATAACACATTACAAAAAAAGTACGAAAAAATCCAATCCAAAATAATTTAAGTGAGGTGTTGATTCAACTTCATGATGATTTTGGAGGATGAAGTTTCTCGCGCTGTTTGAATGTATTGCATTATGCTGACTGTGTTTCTATATTTAGTCTACTGTCAATGATATAAATGGGTTGGACAAAATATAAAAAACACCTTTCAGTATGAGGTAATACGGTTCAATAGCACCACACAGTAAAGCCTCTAAAATGACTATACAGGTATGATTTTGGATTAAACCACTAAATGTATCTAATAAACTGGGAAGTGAGTATAATAACATAATATAACAACAAACTATCACAGCATTACTAGTGTCATTCTTACCTGAAACCTATAGAAAGTGCCATCATCTTTGAGAGTGAGGACGTGATCTGAGATGGGGAAGAAGTAACCATGTGCAGCCATCAGAGTTCCTAGGTGAAGAGCCTCCACTGAGGGAAAACACAAACAAAAAGTCCATTTACAACTTGGTTACTCCTGTTCAGTCTGTCAGTTTTCCCATTAATATCGCACGCATGCACACACAACTTTGCTTTTATGCATATAAAACATTCACACATGTATCCCCACGGCTCAGAAAGTCCTTCAGAAGACAAGTTTAATTCAACAACATTGTAGAAGTTTTAAAGCACTTCTGTGCTCTGATTGAAACTTTTCCTCTTTCAGTACTGTATTAAAAATATATTCCAAAACAGTCAGATGTAGTGGGAACTGAAAGATGATAGATCTTTAATTCGTATTTTTGAATTCAGAAATAAGCTTATTATATTGGTATATGTGCATATGGTTTTGTCACTAGAAAGAACTATAAAAGTATATTTACAATCAGTAAATTATCAGCTTAAGTATGTGATGAAATTCTCTAGAAAAAAAATGAAACAAACTAAAAACTAAAATATAACCACTTTAATCTTTAAATGAGGAATACTGTGTATTAGTATTCTAATCAGTTTTCTAATAATAAATTGGTCTTTTCAGGTTTAAGGATCAGAGTGATTAGGCCCTTCCTTACTGTAATTTAAATTCTAATTGCTTCTCTTTGTAAACACTCTTTATTTAGTTAATACTGAGGCATTAAAAGATAAATCTATCCCACTTTTTCATTAAAAGAAGATTCTCTGATTATTCTGCAATCAATAGTTCCTCATCACAGATCCTTGGCCAGCATGTTGTTTTTTTTTTTTTTTGTCCCACCAGCTAATTAACTGCATTCACCTTTAATCCCCAGGTATAAATTCATCCCTGACAAAATGGCCATAACGAACACCATGACCTGCATTAAGAGCTGCTGCTTTAAAAGACTTGGTTACTGCTTTGACAGAAAGGACAGGCAGGTCTCCATTCCAACCAAACACCACAGCAGGAGGTCTCGCTGATTAAGAAAATAAGATAAAAAAAAGAACTTTATTGATCCTGAAAGAAATTCTTGTGCCATCAGAATGCTCAATGCAACAGAAAACAGGGAACAGTAAGACAAACCTTCATCAAATCTAAATACTATATATTATAAATAAAAATAAAATAAATAAATACAGAGAAAGATAGAACAAAATATTTACACAGTACAGCTACAAACATGGATGTGACAGTACAAAACAGAACAACAGCATCAGTGACGGGTTGAAAGTGACGATAAAATGAATGAAATGAATGATGGCCACAGTACTGATTAGCCCACCTTCAGCCAGAGAGAGAGGTGGAACTCATCAGTCAAATCACCTGGTGTTGTGCTTGGTTGGAGTGAAAACCTGCTTCCCTCCGGCGCTCCACAGCACATGGTTGACTGTCCCTGATTTAAAGCCATCAGATAATGAAAACATGTAATCATCATCAACTGCGTGTCTCGACTGCCACTAGTTATTCCCTGCTGTACTCAACTTGTGACCCCTTAATTTGGTCAATACCTATTATTCATATTTAGTGTAATTTGCTGACAGGTCTCTGTTATCGTCAGTTTTTGGTTGTTATTAACAGTATAGGACGTATTATTTAGATGTTGTTTCATACAGTTGTGTCCTTTTCTATTTCCTCTATGTAATTTGATTATTTACTGTATTTTTGGGGTAAAGCCCAGGAGAGGCTTGAAGTTTTAATATACTAAGCTAACAAAGGTTGAAATGTCTGACATTAAATGGGCAGAGTTATGGATGCTATAACAGGAGCTTACTATACGCATGCATAAAATATGCACATCTCTGCTCTCTCACTCTCAAACACACGCACACACACACACACGCACACTAGATAGATGTGTGTGTGAGATAAATATAAATTGGCTTTTCCTTTACCACTGAGTTGACTGTCACAGCATTGAGAGGTCAGGATGCGTATGTGCATGTGTGTGTACGTGTGTGCATTCATTAATAAATTATGACTCATTATTTATTTAAACCTGTTTACTTACAAACACACCCCCTCCACCTTATCCGCTGTACTATTTCAGTTTTCAACAATCTTGCCCCACAAATATATATATATCATTAACTGTATGTTATATTTTGTTGCATTATTAAGTTAAGAGAAATTTCTGTGCAGTCGGAGAGCTTCACCGTCCAAGAGATGCAGAGGAATTTGAATTGAAAGGACAAACATTTAAGCAAAGATCCACTCATCCTTTTTACTTATTATCCATTCAAAAATTTCATTTTCTGGATTGTTACTTCAGACGTGATGAATGTCAGATGAAAGTAAAGTCACCAAAGTATGAAAAATGACGTCTGTGACAGTGCAGTAAGAGACTTGAAGCGCTTGCTGTCTCCTCTTCTGGCTGATCTGTTCCCATTTTGTGTGCAGCGTCTCTGTCACCTGTTTTGGATTGCTCAGTCTCTCTGTTACTGTTCAAGTGAAGCTGATGGTTTTTCTGATGACAATTTAAGGATAGATGTTGAATATTATCCACACACAAAGTCAGTGTTACAACAATGTTTCTAAATCCCCAAAACAATCCTTTTGACACTGTATTTCCTTCATGGTCTGCTGTTTTGCTTGGTCAAGTAAAGCTGAACAGTATACGCTTTTTTTTTTTTTTAATTGTCTGGTATAAACATTTGTATTTCTTTCATTAACAAATCCATGCCCACCATACATACAGTATGGTGGGCAGGAAAGATTAAATCTGAAAATGCTAAATGGGACTAATGTGATGGGAGTTTCCATGAGATAAAGATTGTTTTGTTGTGGTTTTTCTAGTAGGTCTATAAAGATCAGTTATTGGTACCAAGGGAGCTTCTGGCATCCATTTAACATATTGCACGTTTTTTCTATAAGCTTTATAGCTGAGTAAACCTTGGACTGGAATTAGTCAAGTTGTCAAGAAAGGCCGGCCTCAGAGTCCAAGGGGAAAACACCCTTTGATTTCATCATATTACCAGCTCGGTGCCAAAAACCCAGCAGTTTGGAGCCCTGCCAAGTGGAGTGTGGGAGTATTCCAGCTGAGCTTTATCTAAAGACAAGTGACGAGATTCTGTATTTGTAGCTATATTTTGATTATTATTGTGTGCAGTAAACAGTATGCACTGATTGAAGATGTGGATGTGATAAAGACTCCTTGTTTTAATTGTGTAGGAGGAGGAGATAGTGGATTCAGTCAAATACCTGAGTGTGTAACTGAACTACGAAGAGGACTGGTGAGAGAATACTGACACTATTTCATAAATCCATGTTTCTCTTTTGAAGGAAGTTAGGAGCTTTTATACATCTGTATGCCGTGGTAGCAGTGTAAAGAGGGGTGATCTCAGGAGGCTGAAAAAGATCATCTGAAGTGCTCCACTACAGGAGTGACTCTTGAGTCTGATGAGGAGGAGGTTTTAAGAAGGGTAGAGGAGAAGACCAGAACCATTATACAGAATATATGCACCCTCTCCAATCTGTTCTGATGAGCCACATGTCCTCCCTCAGAGATCATTTTACTGTTCCCTGGTGTTCCACTGAGCAGATTAGGTGCTTTTTCATATGCAGTTCACACCCTAAATAACACATGGGTACACATTCACTGACAGCTTGACTGGCTGACTGTTGTTTACCTTTTATATGTTGTTCTGTTTGGGTGAATTTAGCTATTGCATTTATCTAGTGTTGTTTAGTGATGTCAAATGTTTAGATTTTGTTGACAACGGTGTTTGCATGTATATAAGATATATGTGTGTATGTATACACTGTATTTGGGACATAGAAAATAACCTTAGAAAAAAGAAAAATAATTATATTATTATTCCCACTGAGTTATTATGATATTTACATTATAATGTGATGTTATCATTATCCTGGCATTGGTGAATATTTGATCTATAGTGTATAGATGGACCTGGTGGATATCTAAGAGCTTTACAGTGCCATTGGATATATTTATTTTAATCATGATATGATCTTATTGATACCCCTGCAGGGATTTATTTTCAAGCAGGTCAGAGGTCAGAAGATCTGCAGACCAGTGACGCAGGAGCTGGGTTTCACTACCCTCCTGGCATAATCAAAAGGATAATACTGCAAAGCTAATTCATACTGTAAGTGACTCTGTGAATGAATCAGTCCATAGACCATTAACCCGTTTGAACCTTAGGCTGTTTTTTTCAGTTTTACATCTCTTCAAGTCTTTGCTAGACAAGCAAATATTGATAGCGTAAAGCAAAAAGGTACATTTTCCTTGATTTTGTCACTTCTGTTTTTCTTTTTTCATACAATGAATATATTTTGAGATTTTCCCTCAAGGCTTCCCATCATGCCTTGGGTAATGTAAACAGGAAGTATAATGTTGGCAGCTAGCTGTGGGCCACACCTGAGCCCTGTTTTTTGTTTTAGTGAATCATTATCATGGAAAGACCTTCTGAACTGCCTGCTAGCAATTCCTGTTTGCTCTATATAGATGGCAATCAACTGGGATTACTTTTTTAACTGGAGATTCTATTTGATGATTATGAAGTTAAGTGGAACATATTTTTTGTATGATTTCTAAGTGGATTTATGGACATTTTACCTTGATGGAATGGGAATACTGAAATCACTGGTAAGTCCTGCTGATTCCACCACTATTTGTACAACATTTGTTTTTTTCCAATTTAAGTTATGAATTTTGGGAGGAAATTCAAAGTGGATCAGAATGTTAAAGGAGCAAATCATTGGTCAGGTTTGAGATTCCTGATGCATGACTGTAATGTTTAAATGTATAATTTAAGGATTATAGTGTCCTCAGCAGACAGTAAGGATCTCATGTCAACCTGTGGCTGTCTGGACTAGAGTGCACAGTAATGCATGCTAATGAATGATGTCTCAGCCACCTTAAATGTGGTAAGCAATTAATTCCAAAAGCTCCCAATCAATGAACGATAATGATCTGTGATAGTAATGATAGTAATGAAAGTATTATGGAGTTGAAAGTGCAAAACCTGCAACAAAATCATTTAAACTTTTGAGAAAATCTTTGAAGGCAGGAATTTTCATCGGCTATTATGCAGTGTTGAATTAAAATAGGATTGGCGACGACAGATATTGCAAAATAGGATGATAATGGGTTCATCTGGAGTTCACTTTGATATGAGTGGATATGCCTTTACATAATAAACATGCTGCTTTCATGCTGTGAGCCAAATTAATTGCATATCAGTTTGCTGTGTTTGTCAGCCCCACCAGGAGTTGTTCTGTGCTAATGTCAAGTTTTGCACAGCACTCCATTCAACACCGCAAGGCAATTGACAGGATGTTTTGTTTGCAAAAAAAAAGTGCACCGATAAAAAAAAATAGTTCTAAAGTACACAAAACATCTGCTGGTTGACATGTTTTCACACTCTTCACTGTTATAAAATCGCAGTTTTTTGACAATTATGATAAACGATAAAAAAAGAGTGCTGTTGTGGGATAATTGCAGGTGACACAAAAAGTAACGGTATAAATGCAAATTTCCTTGAGGAAATTACATATATCATATTGCCTCAGTAACAGTGCAACAAAATGACATAAAGATGAGCATTTTTGCCCCATTGGCCCTGTTCAGCATGTTAAGCAGGAATGATTTGACAGGCTTTTTGTTGTTGATTATTAATCATTTTATGTTGCATATTAGAGGTGCCATGATACAGATACATTAATGATCAAAGTGCTGTCTGAGGCATGGGGAAAAGCATCATCTCTTGGGCATTTTAAATGTTTGAAACCGTGTTCTGCCATAAAAATGCAAATGAAAAGGGAAAAAAAGAAAAGAAAAAAAAGAAAACAAAAGCACAGGAACAGTCAGCCTGTCCACTAGGGAAAGTTCATCTGACTTTAAACATTGCAGAGGTGTCTAACCATGATCTGGGGCCTGTACTATGAAGCAAGTTCAACATACCCAAGATATCTTTTCATTAGCTGGCTTCATTGAGCCTAACATTGGCCGTCTAGATAACCAGTACTAGGAAGCTGGCTACCAACTAGCTCAGTCAACTCTGGGTTTTCCAGCTACGAGCGCGTTCATGTGAAAGAGGCGGGGTTGTTAATTACGAGCAGCATTATCAGAACCATGAATGAAGTACTTCATATGATATGAGATGAAACGGTGATACCAAGTACCTGCAGAAAACTTCTGTTTTAGGGACAGCGAAAAGTCATATTCGATGGAGGGAAACAAGCCTGTAATCATACAACAGAATAAGAAGATGTAGAAACACTAGAAATAATTTCCACATATTAAAAGTAGGCTAAGGCTTAAAATACACATAGGAATTATTATATATGACTTAAGTATAGAGTGGATGTTTTTTGTTATTTGGTTGGATGATGAAGAAACCATTCTAAACATGTCATATAAAAAACTTAAAAGTAATGCCAGACTGTCTCTGTTTCTGCTGACGCAAAGAGTGGAAAAATAGTTAAGGACTGATGAGGTCTATCTGACTGAAATGTAGCATTTATAATCATGGGGGCCAGTTAACAGTGTGTGGATTATGTCGGGATCTTGTAGAATTGATGACTCTTTTTTTCCAGTGATCTGATTGGTCAGTGGTCCGGATGTTGACAAATTGTGATCCAATCCTCTGAAGTTAACCTGCTCTGGAGCAGGTTAGCTTATCAGCAGAAGTTGCCATGGCGATGTACCTCAGTAAGAAGTGAACCACCATCATAACCCTGAAAACCCAGAGTTAAACCTGAAATTACCTCACTAACCCCAAATCCTGCTTCGTAGCACAGGCTGCTGATTCCTTATTAGTGCCCTTAAACACATACACATATGTACAGACAGGCTTTGTGCTTATATAAAAACCTTCATGATGCAGACATGCTCAATAGATAAATAGAAAAAGACTTGCATACAAATGAAACACACAAAGGAATTGTGAGTTGATGAGTCAGCTAAGTGAACAATTGATTATGTCACTATTGTGAACCTGCTTTTACAATACTGAGGCGCACACTAGAGCAGACAGACACTGGAATGCACACACATACACACTCAGATACACAAGTGCTGTATAGTAAACACACACCTACAGTACACAAACAACACACACACACACTTCCAATTCAGAGAAAAAAGACATTTCACATTGTTAGCTATACTTTTTTATCACTGGAGGAGGAGAATGGTAATCTTTAATGCAACCAAGCAACCATTTTTAACTTTCTATATTTATCAGAGTTCAACCTGCCCACTCTTGAGTCATTTAATGAGCAATGAGGGGATCAACTAATGATCTGGCAACTCCCTCAAGACAGTCTAGTTCTACTTCATCACACCGGAATAAAATAAGAATAATAAGAAAGAAAAAAGGAAGAATAATAACAAGAATTGCAGTTTCTGCTGTAGCTCAAGGACACAGAAAGTCAGATCAAAGAAAAATGCAGAACTGGGGTCTTTTACATACAGCAATCTAACAGAGGCACGTAGGTGTTTCTTTTGACAGACTAATGAAAGTAATACAATTCCTGATCAGCACTGCTTCTCTCATCTTGCCCTGAAAACCTCCAGCAAGCTTGTAACTTTACAGAAAAAAACAACTGTAACAATGATGAACAAACGAATCTTTAACACCGAATCTTCCAAATGCACCGCATTTGTCACTGAGTGCATCAGCAGCTTTTAACAGTGGAGCTGCCCTCGCTGATGACTGACAGCATCATTGTCAGAATCAGTGTGGAACATCGCAGCAGTATGATCAGTGATGTGTTTGCTTAACTTAGAAATAAAGTGAACAAACAACAGTTACAGTACTCCAAATCTTTGAACTGAGCCGAACAAAAATATTTGAATTAGCAGTGATTTGTAATTTCGACCTCTACGTCCTTGATCAATATTGATCATCAGCTCACTACCAGGGCTCTATTACCTTGATCTTCGATGTCCAGATTCTTGATCATCCACTGTACAATATCAGAACCTGCAACAAGAGAAATCTCATTAATATGAATCACTGAAATATAGCTAATATATTCACAGTGTGGTGAAACACCTTTTTGCATATAGATGCAAATGAAAGCGAAAACAATGACACTCTTAACCCTACCCACCTTCCCTCATCATCACAGTGCATACCAATTCCTCTCGCTTTGCACCATGTGGGTGGGTAATAGGCCATCCATTACCAAATATTCTTTTCTGACACCCTCTCCAAGCCAGCTCTCCTTGGCTATAGTCCATTAATATAAATGACCAGAGAGGCACAGTGGCATAATGAAGCATCCATTGTATATAATAACAACACAATTTGTCTGACTCAGTCGCAACACAGGCATTGCAGCTGCAATCGTTTCATTTAATAAGTCATTGCATCACATTGGACATTTCCCACTGTCAGGAACAAAAACTAAGATATAAACAGGTCAGATTATGGCCCGAGAGGAGAGGACAGAAGAGGAGAAGAGAGAGGAGAAATGCATAAATGTAAAACTGAGCAGAAGACGCTGTATGTGTATCGTTTTTTTTTTTTAAACAGATGACACAACCTGTTTTGAGTAAAGGTCTAGAGATGACTTGTATATCCCTTTTTCCATTTTTCTAGAATGGACATCAAACTTTTTATGTGATGAATACCATTTTGCAATTCATCATCTCCATCTGAAAATGTGACTGAATCATTTTCACATCTCAGAACATAACAGAACCCTCTACCCCTGGGCATTTTCACACCTCTCCACAACATGTGACTTTGGCACTTTGGCTAAATATATATTTTCCAGGCTATTATTACTGTCTGTCATGCTGACAGGTGAAGGTGTGTTGAGGAGATGAGAGCCACAGAAGGCAGAAAAAAGGTGTGAAATGGAGACATGAGGGAATTCATGCAGTGAGTCAATCAGTCCCTGTGGCTGTCTCTCTGTCCATCATGCTATATCTGTCTGTCTGTGTTTTGTCTCTTCATTTCTCTTTCACTGCACCCCCTTGTTTTTTGGCGCCCCCATAACCAGATGAGATTTTTCACGGATTAACATCATTAGTACAACCCCATTTTCACACTATCAGAGTTGACCCACTTTCTAAGAGAGAGCTTAAATGAGATGTGTAAGGTAATCCTCTAACAAGGCTGTTCCCTGAATTGATTAATATCATGCCCATAGATTGGGCTGTACATATCTGTGTGTGTGTATGTGTCTGCGGGTGCAAGCATGTGCTTATTAATATATACAGAGTGATAAGAGATAAGCTCAACCTTTCATGAACCTGATGATGGCAAAAATTGGATAATCACAGCAGCAAATAGTATCAGGATACAGTACATGCACGGCTGAAAAATAAAACTTGACAATGTACATGAAGAAATGATAAAAGGATGAACATATGAAAGTGGCTGTAGTATTTAAAGGTGGTGAAATGTGCAGAATTAGAACCAAATGCACTTTTAAATTAAATTATGCACACAAAAAATGTAAAAACAGCATAAACTATCAATATGCATAAGCAATGCATAGCAAAAAAGAAACTTAAAGGTACCCTGTGTTGTTTCAGACCTCTAGTTGCTGCTTAGGAGTAGTTTTGTTATGAGTGGGTCCTGTTCTGTTTGTATTGTGCATACGCACCAGGGTGCGCATGCATGTGTGTGTGCACACGGTTACGTAATACATATCCCTGCCAATGGTTTCACACTATTCCACTGCTCCACAGGTGGCTGTAGAGCAGCACCTGCAAAGGCAGGAAAGAAGAAGACATGCTAGTAAACACTGATGTAAACAATACTTACTTCAAAAATCGGCTTTGCAAATGTTTTATGAGGAAAATGCATTTAACATGTTTGTTGGTCCTAAATGATACACACAGTGTGTTTTGGTGAGTAACACATGTGAACATCCAACTTTTTTTTGTTTACAAGAAAACTCCACAGGGTGCCTTAAATAAAAATACAAGGGAATTGTGTGAAATTTTAGAATAAACTGTAAATGGTTCTTGCAAAAATTGTAAAAATCTGTGTGATACTTGCACGAGTATCGAAAACAAACTGAGAGAGCAGTGAAGTTGTTTCTAAGCTGTGATTCTGTTGCTGACTTTAGGGAAAAAACACCCAAGGATACCTAACATGCACATACAGCTCTTTGGAACATGAACCACCAGTACAAATGTATTTTATTCTGTTATTTGTATATAATCTTAAAAATATGTGGCTGACAAATGCAAGCACATACAGTTTGTGTATGTGATTAGAATTTTTATAGCATGCACCAGTATGTTGACATCTTTGTCTTCCTGTACCAGGAAAAGAAGACAAAGACAGGTCTAATACATACTGTATAACTACAGTGAGTACGGGATTTGGCTACACCAGTTCTGTCAGCAATAAACCTGTTTGGAAGCAAGTGGTGTTAATGTAACAAGTGAACAAAAGGTAAGTAAATGAATCTGTGTATTTTACCAAGTGGTGCAGAGGAAACAAACACATTACAGCAACCTGGGGTTACATCCCCAGCTGTGGTGCTTACAGCTTGGCCAAGTGTTACAATAAACACAAGTGTCAGTGTTCACAGAGGGGGAGCTGTAAAAGGACTGTGTCCTTGTTGCAGCCTTAAGGATGATTTATAGTGGGTCGCTCAACACTTCTGATAAGTGTTGTTCGACAGAAATGAGGTATTTTCAATAGAAAAAAGTGTCGCTGGACACTATCCTTTCATGTCACGCACCTGGAGAATTTTGTCATGTCGCGGGCACCATCATATTTTGTTGCGCAATGTGATTGGGTAGTGATAATTAATGTTGCCATGGAGATTGTAGTTTTCACTGAACTTCTTTATTGATATTTTGGTCTGTAACTTTAGATAACCTGTAACATCCTTGTTTAATTAGTTTTGCAAGCTTGCTGAAGCATAAATTGAAAATGTTGCACAACTCTTTAATTTCTGTTGAGCAACACTTACCATAAATCAGCCTTTAGAACCTGCCAAAGGAGTGGTGTTCAGGGGGGATAACATGAAGCCTGAGCATTACATTCTTGGAGAAAAAATCAAAAAGCCTTGAAATCCACTTGAAAGCACTGCACATTGACACTATTTTTGCTCCATGATGATGCAACCTTGACAGACACTGCACACATTTTGACAAACATATTGTAATGATTATGATGTGGCTTTTAGACATATAAATGAACTATATGTATAGCAGGTATTGTAGATATAGGTAATGTACTGTATATAGGGTTGGTGTAAAACAGAGCTATAAATACAAGCCATCTGTTGCAATTATGTCATCCAGCAAACATAGCCAGTGTAGTTATACTGATTTTATAATATCTGACAAATGTGAAAAAAGTGATGGATGCAAACTGATTTTGTTTGGCTACATGTAAAATCAAAGCAATTTTCTAATCTAATCATTAATTCATATAGATAGTAATTGTTATTAAACAAATACAAATACACACTAACACAGTGTAGTAGCCTTGGCATCATGTGCAACAGGAGAAAACAGTAAAGCCCAAGGCCGAGACTCTGGAAACATCAGCTGCTCTATATATGGCCAAAGCATTTGTTGTCACTAACGTCACCAAAGCCACAGTTTAAATGTATCCATGTGTGGATTCATATGTGGGTGCTTATGCCAATTTTTTTTTTTTTTTTTTTTTTAATCTGTGCACCATCTTAGCCATCCATGTCAAGAGGGCCTGGACATGTCACTAGTTGTGACAAGCCAAGCATGGGCCTTTTTTTAGCAGTTAAGACCAGTGGTGGCTCTGGCGTTGTCGGTGCCTTGAGGCAAAATTGCACAAAAAGGATGCTTGTGCACAATTTGCAGAAACTGGCACTCACAGGAGTGTTAGATTAAGGATTTTGGAATATTAATTTATCAGTAGTAGTAGTAATACACATGGGCCTACTACTACTACTAATGTAGTAGTAATAGGAGGCCTTTATAAAGCCTTTATATTATATTGGGATTTTAATCCTGTATTGATCTGTAGCTGATAGATAAGCATTATATAGCTCCAATTTTTATTAGTTGAGATATGCTTTTAATTTGAGTGTCAAGTACAGATGTATGGCATCCTTTTGTTTTATGGGACTAGTGCAAGTGCAGTATTGACTACTAGCAGCATTGAATGAAGTGTATAGTACAGTGCATTGTTTATTTTTCATCCACATGTAAACTAAATATAACAGTGAGGATGGCATCATTCTTCTTAGTGTTGCATGTAGTTTTTAACTGAACCCATCTCTTATAGAGTATCACTTCAATGTGGATTCTTATCTATTCGGGTGCACAGCTCGAAAATCCAATATGATCCTCTTGACATTCTGGCACTGCTGGTGCAAAATGCAAAACGGACAACTCTCTAAATACTTTCAGTGTTTTGTTTGGCAAGAACAGAGTACTAGTCAGGTACTTAGTGGGTGGGAGCCAAGTGGAGAGGAGAAGAAGGGAGAGGAGAGGAAAAGAGAGGAGAGAGGAACACAACAGAGCAGAGAGATAAGAGCCTTACCTGAAAAAACACTGGGGATCTTGGTTAGAAAACTTTTCACTGTTCGGATTGGGATGCCATTTTTCTCATCCTGCATGCGTGCTATTACTTCCTCCATCTGGACAACAGAGTGACAGTGGGAGAAAAGAGGGGGGAGGAAGGAGAGAGAGCATGAGAGAGAGAGTGAGCCGTTTTCATGAACTTGCCTCAGTAAGTGGGGGTTGTGTGTGAGCAAGCCAGAGAGAGGTAAACAGATACAAACAGGTTTCTGTGTGGTTCAGCAATGTCTCCAGGGTACAGTGAGACAGGAAGTTAGTGACTAATAATCAAAGATGTCAGGTTTTTGCCTCCCCTCTGACAAATCTTTCTGATTTGTGTCATTTGTCACATAAAAATGTCAGTAAGGTGCACTTATTGAATTCTGCAACTGCTATTGAATTTTGGAAGTCTAGCAATGAAGTTTCTTGTTATTAACCATCACAGTATATTTATGTCCTGAAACAGCCACACATATGAACTTTACAGAGCAGAAAGAACATTTTATAATTTCACTCAAAAGCATTTCAGACACATTTTTTTTTGTTTTCAGCACTGACTTAGTCACAAATTAGAAGTACATTGAGGAATGACAAGCACAGGCGAATAGATGCTGACTGGAAAACACATGGACACAAAAACATTTGCACACGTCACTGCGACAGAAATGTTCTGGGAGTTGTCTCAAGGGCCTGGCAGGGCAACACAAGGCAGCCACATTTCCAAGAACACACAGAAGGGAGCAAAGCAGAGAGTAGAACATGGCCGCGATACGTCAGCTGGATCAGACGCCAAAAGATCTCCCCAAACTCCTCCCTTAGTGTAAAAAATATACACATGGAAAATGTGTACACAAGATAATACACAAACAGGAACTCTTTAAATAACACATAGACATTGTTGCTTAATATTCCTCCAGTAATTTCTGCTCTAAGAGGTACTTGGGGATTGACAATTTCTTGTTTTTTTCAGTTGTAGTAACACTGTCAAGGTTTGTTTTTAAAAGAAAAATAACACAACTGGTTGTTGATAGCATCATTACTGTAAGAGTGATCTGAAAAAAGGCAGTCATGGCTTTATGTATCAGGTGTAATTACTCAAAATGTGTTTTATTTATTTATTTTACTTTTATTTTTTTGGCCACAGTATGTAAAAAATGAAAATCTCCTCCAAGTCACTATGTGGAATTTAACAATTTGTGATTTTGCCTGTCAGTGGCACACAGCTCTGTGCGCCATTCCCCTAACTGGGGGACTGACTTTCTAAATCTTTGAATCAATCAAATGTTCCCTTCAATAAAATAATAAAAAATCAATTCTAAACCTCACAGTGAAGAGAAGCACTAATAGGTGAGAATTGGTTTTCTGACTGAGTCCCACACACAGAGAGTCTATTCTAGCCATGATTTAAAAACATCATAAAAAGAACTTGATTTTGGCTGTGTTCCTGTCTACTGTCTATAAAAAGGGAGTTAAAATGTATGCTCAAGTTATGTGATATATTTGACAATAGTGGACAAGCTGCCAAAATTTACTCTGAACATGCTGATGGAAATAAAAGCATCTCAGACTTTGACTCATTAACTTGCAGAAAGGTCTATGACATCCAGCACTTAACATCCAATACACAGGCTATGACTTGTCATTTTCACTGGGTAGGGCATTTCACTGACTATCATTGGCATGAATTTGATGTTATTTTTTTTCCAAATTGTGTGCCCCAAGGGCAACATGTAAATTGAAAACAACAGGGAACCCAAGATAGATCCCAGGACAACACCACATGACAGGGGGTGGTCGTAGAAGAGACGGCCCTTCCAAGATAACAATTTTGGAAAGATAAGAGCAGAACAAATCATGAGCAGAGTCCCTAATGGCAGCTGAGCTTTCTCAGTGAAAGCTCAGCACAGATCAAGACAGATTCAAATTTAACAATCATGTCAATAACCGCAAAAATGAAGCTCGTTGTCTACTATCAAATATTACAATGACTAATCATTCATTTAGCATCACTACTGTGTATTAGCAGTATTGTGTAGTAGCAGCAATAATGTTGTCTATTGTATTGTGCGTTGGTGTTATGTAATGGCAGTTTTAGTTGAAAGTGCGCCCTGTTTATCTAATTGTACCGAACATATAACCTATTGTAACCTAATGTGTGGCATCTGGATGTTGTGACTGTGCACTGCACTCAAGTGTTATGTTGCTCTGACACGTCTGACTTCATGGATCATAACCCTCAATTCTGTTTCCTCTCCATCTTCGTATGACACACACACGCCTTATCAGCGGAGCTCATCTGGGAAATGGCAACACAATTTGAATGCAGGCAATTTCATTTCGAACAAATGAAGGTTTTGTGTGGGCGAAAATGAATATCTGCGGCCATTTTGGTGAGAAAGGAACACTTATTACGAAACAGCTGGGTTTGATATGTAAATCTGTGACTACTTGGTTTTGGCAGTTCATGAGCTAGTACTGTAGCATAAATCTATAATGAAAGCTTGTAGCTAGTCAAATACCCTAGAGCTAAAAATCATCCCGGTTAGTGATTGGAGCTTAATTGACAATGATAGAGCACAGGCAAATACTGTAACTAAAGTGCTGCTGGGGGAGAATTGAGGGCCAGGAAGACTGAGAGAGGCAGGAAGGAGGCAATTTTATAGCACTATATACAGTATTTAGAGTTCTGACAACAACTTAAATTTCTCACACAAATATAAAGACATTATGGGAAAAAATCTATCATAACTGCTTCTGACTATACTCATTTAGTTTCGGCCTTAATTTTGATTCTTGGTGGATCTTATTCCCTCACATAGCTGATGTCTGGATAGTTCCAGTGAAGCTCCTGCTGATACCATTGTCATACCAATAACATGCCAATGTCACCCACAGCAGGAGCTTAAATGGACCAGAAACAGTCACGAGACAGGTCTCATTTTTCATAAGGGACACTTCTGCAATCATAGACTTTCACCACTTTGTTAATAGTATGTAGAAAGTCACCAACTGAATTAAAAGGAGGTTGAAGGCATGTTGGCAGAAAAAGAGTGTGTCTTAAAGAGACACTACACAGACACTTTATTGCAAAATGATGGTAAGTATCAAAGGATGAGATTTTACTTTAGTGGTCCTCAACCAATACCAGCTAAAGAAGAGAAGATGGATGTCTAAAGCTCGAGAGGATGTTTAATTTCACTAAGAAAATCAACTGGCTAAAATCAAACCATATACCATTCCTGTATTAATATAGTATCATTATACAATAGAGGCTTGCAGAGCTGTTGCACCTAAAACTGCCACACAGAAAAACAACAACACAAATTACTAGTATTGGCCTCCTTTTATGTGTAGCATGGCATCATTCCTTTTGTTGTTTTTAATTGTGTTTGTCTCATCCCTGTTGAATAAGTGTGCCTTATATCACCAACCTTCTCTCTCTATCTATGTCTCACTGTCTTTCTATGAGTTAGCTGGCACTGTGAGACACAGAGCAAACAAGGACAACAGCAACAATGATCAATACTTCACACACTCTCTCCTATCTCTGCAAACCCTCACCGCCTACAAATGGTAAAATGCCACCAGCGTGAATATTCAGGATCTAAAGCTCTTGAAGTTGGGATGCTCTATGGCTTCGTGTTGTGAGGGTAAGAGGGAAGTAGTTTCCCACCAGAGAGAGGGAGAGAGTGAAAGACTCTCTCTCTCTCTCTCTCTTTCTCTGTCCCCCACCCATCCACCCACCCAGAGCTGTCTGACTGCGTCTCTGCAGCCTCTTAACAGATAAGAGTGAGTGTTTTGGCTGCACAGTGTGAATCATTGAATAATGATGGCACAGGACTCAGTACATATGAATTGACTAACAAAAGCTCCGGATATAAGCACATACTGAGCCTCAACACACGGCTCCAAGCACTTCAAAGACTATCACTGAGGACACTCAGGGCGCAATCAGAACGTTAAAAAAAACAAACAACATTTCAAACTAGGTTTGTAAATCAATGCTGCCCTCTTAGATTTCTTTTTAGCTGTTGTTAAGTGCACCATATGTCTACTTATTTGACAGGCTGTTGCTAAGAAAAGAGGGCCAATAAAAGGATTAGTTATTAGAAAGGTTTCGATCTTGAGCACATCAGGGAGGCAGGAGGTTTTTAAGAGGAGAATTCCAGCAATTGTATTGTGTGTCCTAAGATAGCTTGTTTAGAAGTGACCTTCATCTGTGCCCCTGAAAGAAAGAAAAGAGGCCAGAAACAGAGGTTGTTTTTTTCTGCCTTGATGATGATGGGATGAAAGTGGAGATGTATAGGCTCACACTGCCGCACATGTTACATAAATTACTTTCCTAAGATAAGAATTTATGCTATTCGTCTTTAGTGTTGACCTAGATTTAAGTGACGGGAAGAAATACTCAGTAGCTGATGAACTTAAACTTCCTTTTCAAACAGCCTTAATTAGACCATCACCACCTACTTAAGCTGTAAATCCCTTAAAACAGATGAGAGTTTATTAAAGACAGAACAATTCGTTTTTGGTATCTATCAGAAAAAAGTTGACTGTTTGCCATGATGCCTACCAACAAATTGTAACTGAGAAGCATGCACTTGTCCTGTTGATACACTGTAAAGATGATATTATCCTCAATTATATTTTTAAAAGAAATCTACATTCTGGTCTTTCTTAGCACACTAACAAATGTACTATAGCTTGTCCTGTCATTCAACTGGAAACTCATCTAGAGTTCATTTCAATTTCTGTCTGTGCAGATGTAAAAATCTCACTGACTGCGCTGCTGAGGAAATTAAAAGCTCTCCTATTCTCCTTCTTCTCCTCCCCCTCTTGCTTCTTCCTCGCCCTCTCTCTTGGTCTTGTTGCCTGCGCTGTGATGGGTGAATGTTACTGCATCAGATGTATGGGGAGAATGGTTTTACCTTGACAGCGTTATCTGAGGACAACAGTGTGTCTACATGAAGATACTCCTCCCAACTCTTCCCACAAATATTTGCTACCACCACACACACACACACACATACACACACACACACACACATATTATGGAAGCTTATAAACCCAGAAGGTGGGGATTATTATATTTTCAAAGGTGCAGCATCAAAATAGGTGAGCAACCCAGCATAAGTCTGGCTGCCTAAGGCAGTGCGAGAACAGCCTGGATAGAACCTGTGGCTATATAGCATGACAGCTCTAATAGATAAAACAGTCTTTGCAGTTGGTTGGTCTTATTTCCCTCTGAACGGTCTGAACTGATTTACAGTCAATAACTACTTAAAATTTAACATTGCAGGCATTCACCTTGATTTTCTGTTTAACGTTTTAATAGGATCAATACGAAGAGAACAAAGGCACTCTAAAATCTACACTACAGCTGCATTTAAGCACACTGAAATCCTATGTTAACACAGATGAATCACACATCTCTTCTAGACAGGCTGGTGCATTTGCATATGGAGCAAATCCAAAAACACAATGTTCTCCATGCCATCCTTTGGGGATAAGGGTAGGGCACAGTACAGGCAAAGCATACAGTTAATAGAAAGAGAACTGCATCTCCAGTTTTTTTATGGTTAAACATTATGAGCTATATCATTTTGCCTGGTATTGTTCTCTTTGATAGACAAGGTTCCCTACCTGTAAAGCCTTTACATGCTGTATCTATATTCAGTGGTGACATATTGAAATGATTGAGCTCCTCTCAAGTGGTGACCTAGATCAAGGTGAGTGGGAGAAATCTCAGTATTTGATGAACTAAAACACCTTTTTCAAACAGTCTTAATTAGATTATCACTTCTTATATAAGCTCTAAATCTCTGAAGACAGAATTTTGTTTATATGTGACTGAAGAACTTGATTATACCCATCAAGAAACATTCAAAGTTACCAAACTCCATTTGATCTGCAGAGTCTCTTTTGATCTTTAAGAAAAAAGCTAAAGACAAACTTGAACTTAGTTTTATGGCACTTATTCACATATTGTTCTCTCCTGACTAGATCCTCGCTTGTGTTGTATTAACTCTCAGATGTATGTCGCTTTGGATAAAAGCATCTGCTTAATGAAATTGTAATGTTGTAACACAAACAAGCGAATGATAAATGCACAATTTCCTTCCCCCACTCAGGAACATAGAGGTCAATTGCTCATTTACTAGCAAACACAAAGGAGAAACGCTGACCAAAGGCATTCATACATTAATGGCCTTTGTTAGACAAGAGCACATTGCACAATCATGATAGAGCTATTACATTCACCACAAACCTTTTTTTTAATCAATCACTTATAGCACAGTAGAGCAGCAACACAACATGTCTGGCAAAGTCAAGCAGCCTTTGGAGAAGTGAAAAGCCTCTCATCGCATATACATTATTAAACTGAGTATGAAGAGAAAGTAAAAAGCTAATCCATTTATTACAGTGTCGTAGATAAGATGACTGATTAGAATGCCAATATCTCACTGCAGAGTGACAGATGAATCAATCAGTGATATTGCTGAAGTAGAACATTTTAATGAGGCTCCATACCTTTACATAAGTATGACAGGGTTCACTGAAAGGCTGCACAATGCAATCTATAGGCTGTTACATGATATCCAGGCCAAAATAGACCCAATGATCAATATAAAGAACCTAAATATCACAATGCATGCATTTGCTATGGATTATGTTAATACTGCATACACATAAGATTAAGTCTTTCACTGCGTGAGAAAATGCAGAGATTAAAGGAATGTTTTTAGGTCGATATTTTGGAAATGTTGCAAATCTTCAATGCGGCCTGCATAATAGATGCAAATGTTTTTTCAAGTGTTACAGAGACTGCCAGAGATGTCTTTTTTTTCTGCTCAAAATCCGGATATGACTGATTTTACCTTTTGCACTTGAAATCCTACACCCACATCACAGCAAAACTCAACTACAACCATAAGCGCGCTCATTTTCATGTCAGAAAAACACTTGTCAAATGTGCATGCAAAATACTACACATCACAGCACCTTTACAGCAACAACAACCTGCACCTGACTGGGAAGTTAGGGTTTAGGGTTAGGGTTTTTAGTTTATTAGGATCCCCAGTAGCCATTACATTAGGCAACAGCAACTCCTACTGGGGTCCACATTGAACACAAAATACATACAATACAAATCAGGAAAAAATTAAAAGAAAACAACAATTTTTAACATAATAAAGAAAAAAAACACAAAATATAGTTAAAATGGTAAAGAAAAGAAAAGAAAAAAGTGCCATTTCTAATTAGATAACAGAGACTAGCTTGTTGATGACACTTCAGCAGGTGATAGAGGCTACATAGTCTCTGGCACATTATACAACAATTTTATTATAATAACATGATAATACATATCAAATTACTACTCAATACAATATAAAGTGTCAGATGAAACAATTAACTTTTTAGCTCAACTAACAAGCGAGTGCTCACTAACATGCTGCATTGCCGGTTATACACAAAGTTAGTCAGACACCACACCTGTGCACCACTGCACCACTCTGGCATTCAAAATAAAATGACCCTGCAGATAGGTGGGGGAAGTTATTGAGCTCATGCTGACAAGGTTGTTGAATAGATGCCATGAATCTTAAGTCTCTCCGAGGTTACCATATGTTTCCGAGTTACCACAGCAACCCAGTCTGCGACCACTATCACAAGGACGTCTTTGGCAGCTTGCCATCGTTCATTCATAAGAGAAAGAAAGAAAGTGGATGTGGGGGTCGCATGGGGTGGACAGAGGGTGAAAAGGATGGAGATAGAGAAAGATAGACACTGTCTGCAGAGATTATGAAAAAGAGAACAGGCTTTTTTTTCCTTTTCATTTTTAATTCATTCCCATAACATATTTACCTTAATTTCTTAAGATTATTTATTTTGTGCAAATAAGCTGTACAATACTCTGTATGTGGTATATTACTGTAATATTTTTGTTGGAATCATTTTATAATATTATTTTGGACTGTTGCAGTTACATTTTATAATTATTTCTCCACTTGTTATTTCATTATTACTTACAATACTTGTAAATATTATTTTAGATTTGTAAAATTTACACTAAGTTGTCCGTTCATGCCCCCTTGTCTCCGGGTAACTTTAGTTCCTACCTGCTGTTGGGGACAGTTATGAGTGAAGAGAGGGATGTTGGGTCTGTTTTATGTTTTGCTGTGTCTTATATATAAAGATTATATAAAATATTATATTATATATTATATTATAGAAGATTATTCTAAGAGAAACTGTTGCCCACTCATCACCCACAGCCCAGAGTGACCAGAGAATGTTAAACATGGTGGGAAAGGCCTAGTATGTAATAACACAAAAACAAGCAGCCAAAGACAGAAAAACATCTTCTCTTAACCTTCAATCTATAAACTATCCAGATTTATAATCCATCCTAGAATTTCAAATCGCTCTTCTCTGTCATTCAGTCACTCTAAGTCTTGTGTTTCTTCCCCGATGCTTATGCTTGCTTGTTTTGCATTTTCATTGTCTCTGTCAGATTTTTCTCTATATGCAACCCTTCAATTCTTATGGGTATGCTGACTGAAGGTTTCATATGGAGAGCGGACACCAGTCTGTTTCACAGGAGGAACAGATGCCCAGGTGACAACACTGCCTGGAATGAAGGCAATTACTCCATCCCAACTGGAAGTTTATTTCTATACGCTGTTAGGCAGATTCTGCAAACTAATGATTAGCCATTTAACAACATCTGCAGTTTGGTGCTTGATAAGCCTTGCTTTCAGTTGTATTCATCAATACAGTTTTGTCTCTGTGTACACAATCAAGCTCCATTGAGCCATCTGTCAAATGAAGCATCTGTTTCTTGGAATGTCACTTCACTGTTTCACACTTCAGGATGTTCTCACACTCTGCTGTTCCCTCTGTCATCTTCATTATTCATTATATGTCATTTGCACATCCTAGAAGGTACAGTATAAAGGAACCTGAAGAAGCAAAATGCTCCTCTGTTATTTGCAGTTAATGTCTTTACCGTTCCAGCAAACTGCAAAGATCTATTAATTTTTCAGATGAGAATTATTCCTCCTCTCTGCCTCCTCTCTCTCCTCACACCTAATATCATTAATGTGTTTCATAATGTACCAGTTGGTGGTGCACTGCTTTGCTTTGTCCATTATTTCTGTAATGGAGGACTGTGGTAAGAACAACCTAATGTCACTGTAAAACACTCTTGCTCACAGCAGCATCAGCATTATCATAAGCATAGTCTGATGGACAGCAACGAACAGATGGCTTGCTTACTCAAGACTTTGGTTTATTTGGATGATTACAAATGGATGTTGTCAAGCATGATGCTTCCTCAGCTTTGAAATGCTCCTCGAGGTGTGACTGAAAGCCTTTTAATGGCTTGATCTGATTTGGTCTGATTTGCTAATGGATGAAAGTGAGACTGATGTTTGCAGGCAAACAAGTAGACCTTTGATTCCCCATGTGGTGTTATTGACTTAAAGGTACCTGAGTGGCATCTTGTTGTGTTGTTTTCTGTGTGCTTAAATATAGCATCTTTTTTGTTCTAAGTCCTGTTTGTAAGTCAAAGGTTGTCTGAAAAGATAATAATGTGAATGATACATGAAATTAATAATACAATAATAATCAAACAAACAAACAACATTGTAGGACAGTGGTTCATAGCTTGTGCTGTCCACTTTTACAATGATATTTCCTTTGGTCTGTCAATTGAAGCTCAGCAAGAAGAAATAATGTAAAAATATTTTATAAAACAAGAACAGTGGAATCTCTTTATCCCTAATAAACCTTCAAGTACATGGAACCAAACCAAAATGACTTGAACTGCACAGATGTACCCTGATTACATGGAGGTGAATGCATCATTAGGCATCCATGATAGCTGAAAGGTTGTATAGCTATTGTATAGTAAATCAATAAGAAATAAGCTACACATTGACCAAAGATAATTTAAGATGTAGCTGAAAGATAAGTAGCCAGGAATTAACATAACTCATCTCTCCTGCATTTGTAATGCAGCCTTAAACTAGAATTATGCTTCTCTGAAGATACACATAAACCTCTCAGCAAACCGAACCCAGGCATGTGTTATGGGTTAACAGTAGGTCACAGAGGCTCTCATAGGAGGCAAAACGTAAACCCTTCAAATCTAAACAATGTGTTGCGTGTACCTGCATGTCAAGCACGTTGATTGGTTGATTCAATTTCTGTCAGGAGGTGGATCCAAAATGGAGGTGAAAACAAGTGTAAATGTACTACAAACGAGTATAAAAGAAACAGCTCTGCTAATGTGTCCAAGCGACCCACGTGCATGTTCGCCTTTGTGCAGCCTGGAGAAGCATAATTCTAGCTTCAGAAGTAACAATCTTGTATACCTGCACTAGACTACATCTCCCATGCTCAGTGTTTGCTAAGATTTAAGCACAGACAGATATAATTCAGAACTACCATATCAGCTATTATTTTGATTATTTGACCTCCTGTCCTGTCCTTTGAAACACCCTATCATCACAAACTAATATTTAAGTATGCTGAAGACATAAAAATGAGCTAGATGCAGCCAAACACATGGTGTATTTCTTCCCTCTAACTTATTCAGAAACTAATTTAATTGGATCGTCTATATTTCAGGTTGAAAATCAGAAGCAAGGACTAATCACAGCCCGGTGAATGGTGCATTTGTCTAATCAGGTGAAGGAAAGGTCCATGTTGATATCTGAGTGAAAGAAAGACATAATCTGCTGTTGTACAGCTTTTTTGATGTCTGTCTCAAGCTATTCCATCCACGGCCTTGCCAGACCGCAATATGGAGAGTGAAAGTCTGCATGATATTCACAGTATAAAAACCTTTTATTTGATTTCTCAATTTTGCTATTGCTCCAGGAAACTGAAATAATCTAGGTATTTTTAAGTTAACAACATCTTATCCATATCTGTTTACCCTAGTGTAATTAAATGACTGGCTTTCTAAAGCAAGTCCAGTTGCCTTTAATGTACCATGACCTGAATGACTGAGAATCTTCACACCTTTACATTACTTGGCTGGTAGTGCATCATCTTCTCCTTCATTTCCTTGCAGAAGGTCTAATAATCAGAACATATTGGTAAAGCATTCTTGCAAACAACAGCAGAAGCAGCAGTTGCAGTATTGTCATCTGGTTTGATGGACAGATGGCATTATCACTGTTTCATTTGGAATACTTTCCAGATGGTTGCCAACAGAAATTGTACTTGTATCTTCACAGTAGTTTCATCAAGTTCTACAGCTTTTGAGAACACATGGCCCCCTTCCTCCTCACATCCCCAGAGAATCATAATCCCCGGTGTAAGGCTGCAGTAGGATGTTCAATATTTCCCCTGACTCCTCAACATCTCCCTTCCCAAGGGACAATCCTCGACTAGAGAGAAAGAGACAAGCATTGAATCATGGATGAGAGGTAGTCAGCCAGCTATGCCTGCTCTCTGGAAAAAACACTGGCATTTATCCTCATTTGACATCGCTGCGGTTAATGCAGTTCTTGTTCCAAATTTGCCAGCCAGTATGCCATCTCATGCTTTATGCAACCACAGCACATTTAAGAGTATCATACAATTCCCGAAGGATCATAGTATAGTCCTACGCAGATTAAAGTTCTATGTGATTCATTTTTTATATTAAAATAGAAACTTTTAATTGATTTTTTTTTACCAGTGTTGTAGTTGACTTTTACAGGATGTAACAATCCTTTTAGCTAAACTTACGACCTTTCAGAAATGCTTATTCTAATTTTAGCAGCTAAATCAGACAGATATTTTCCTCAGGAATTGGTTGAGAGCAAAAACCCTAACATTAAAAAGAGATTAAACATTGGACTCACATTCCTCAGATGGACAGACACAGTACTCCAAATAAACACTAAAATACTCATGGCAACTGTTTGCTAATGTCCATCATAATAACTTCAAAAGGTTGTAATACATTGTATTTATGTTGCTGTGCAACTCCCAAGTGGCCTAAACATCAGCTTTAAATTAATGCATTATTTTGTGCATGTCATGGCCTTTATCCTATGGGCATTCTCCTTAATATACTTAATTCCTATTTTGGTGTTGTTTTTTCTTTTTGCATGTAGTGTATTATATACTGCAGTCATTTTGAAATCAACTGCAATTAACAGCAATTACAACTATAGTAGCAGTAAAAGTAGTAATACTAGTAGTGTGACTAATAATAGTAATAATGGTAGCAGTGTTCTTAGTAGGCAGCAGTAACAACACTTACTGGTGGTGACACTCTGATTATGTGTGGGAAAGGGTCTACTATAAAACGGCTTGTACTTTTACTTTCTGTATTTGCTGATAAGTAACAAATACAATTCTGGGTGCGAGTGACCTAGGACATGGTATCCTACGCTCGCACACTCATTTGTCCTGTATCACTTCTGTTTTCACTGCTATTGTTATTGTTTGCCTTAATCTCATCACTATTACATATCAGTTTCTTTCTCATATTGGGATGGTTCTCCTGGGGTGAGACCTTCTTCACTCTTCTGTCTCTACCTTTAGTTGACTCTGTTTTCTAGACACTGTTTTCTGTCTATTTCTAAATCTACTATGATCTGGTGTTCCTGGCTGGCGCTGGGATAGTGTTCCTAGGGCAAGGCCTCTCTCTCTTTCACTCTCTCACTCACTCACACACACACACTCATCTTCTTGGTGGGCGGGCAGTGGGCGCGATGACTAAGCCAAGGTTGGCCATGTGCTAGAACATAATCCACTGAAAGCCAATATCCCTCCTGCCCACCTACCATGATTTCATCACTCAAACAGCATGCTATCACAAATTAGTAGATAAAGGAAGAAAAAAAGCTACATTACTTTCAGATGTATTGTATAAAAGTGTCTTTTTAAAATTGTTCACAAGACAGTTTATCTAATTGCTAATTTTTGCTTAAGATTATAGTCTTGATCTAATGCAGCTGTTAACTCAGGTGTTACTGATGTAGGTATACACACACCTCGAAAAAAGAGTGTTATCATCTATTGATGAGCCATTCACAGACAACAACATATAAGAACTTATAATTCAATAAAACAATAATAAAAGATGTTTTTAATAAAAAAAAAAAGTTCAAACTGCGATTTCAGCACTTATTCATGATTAGCAATCAGCAGTTGTTTACTCTAAGGGGATTTGGACCTTGGAGCATTTAATAAAAATGTTTTTATGTTTAGTGGTTAAACAGGGCAGAATCGGACCATGGGAATACTGTAGTGTTAAATTAAATCACCTCTATATTTAATCCTTCAGCAAGGCAGGCCTGTTAGCAGTGTCCAAACTGTCTGGCATTACACTTAAGGAGTCTTATCATTGGGCACCAGAGAGCATGTTTACTTAAACAGAGAGACAAAGAGGAAGAGGAAGAGGATGAGAGGAAAACAGAGAGGGAGAAACAGGGAGGGAGGCTGAGTATGGAAACAGAGATGCACTGGGAATAGAAAAGAAGGGAGGATGCTGTCTATTTTTAGGTCCAGATAACATGAGAGAGGGGGCCTCACTCCTCCACTCCTCCTCTCTTCATCCCTCATTTCCCACATTCCTCCTTGGCACGTGCAACAGACACTCAAGACGGCTCTGTGTGCCCTGAATACCAATAAGAGAAAAGCAGCTGGATACTGGCAGGCTGACATTCCTTTGCCTTCTCCTGTCTGCAGAAAAGAGACAAGACAAGGACTGGGTGTCTGACAGGACATATACACATGCACACTTCAGAGGACACAACAGTCAAGGTAGACAATAAACCGATAAGGGCACACTGTTTGACGCAAGTGACGCTTGAACTACGGAGCAGTGAAGATGATGGACGATAGGCTTTGTTGAGCGTTTCACAATAACAGTCACTCTTGGAGTGATTCATACTGTCATCAGGTAGAATCTATTGAAATTGTGATGCGTCAGACAGATTGATGGAAGGCTGTGGGACCTTCAAAAGAGATGCAATTAAACTTTTTTACTGCTCAGGTTGAAATTGAGGTGCAAGAAGCCAGAATTTGCAAAAGAATCACAAGATTGTCAACTTGTCATCTATGTGCAATTTTTAAGGCTGGGATCTAGCAATGAGGCCTCTGGAAGAAAAACTGCCTCAGTTCTATACATTTATACAGGACAGATTCATTACTAGCAAAACTTGTCAGAATCTGGAGATCCAAATCACATGCACCTATCCTTACCCTGACATATCCTCTCTCACTTGCTCCAATATCAGCTTTCCCATTTTCACACAGGGCTCTGCAGGGCTCTACATTACAGGCAAAGTAAGCTAATATCAACAAATCAAATCAGTCCAGAGGAATAGAGAAACCCTTACCACCATATCCTAATGCATTGTAAACGCGACCTTGTCTTTTTTTTCACTGTGCTCAAGCTTAGATAACATTTTTTTTTCTTCTTTTGAACAGCACAGGCAGCACAAAAAGGAGGCATTTCTGCCAATACATACGTATATGTACATACATACATGCATGAGATCTGCAGTGAGGCTTTATTGGGAGATGAGAAACACTGTTAACAATGTCCAATCGCTGACGTACAGGCCAAGCAGAGATGAGATAGAGAATCTGACGTACAGTGTATTATGTCCTAGAGATCAGCAGTCTCAGTCTTGATTATTCAGATCCTTGTAAAAGTAGCAATAAAACAGTCTAAATGAAGCAGTAAAAAGCTAAATGTAATTAACTTTTAACAGGGAATGTACTCTTTACAGTTTTCAGATTGGCTCCTTTAAGAATGTTAATTTTCTATTTATATTATTACTGATCTATGCAACATTTTAATGCTATGCTAGTCAAGATGGAGCTAATTTTAACTACTTTGGGTACCTAATCTATGACAATGTAACTGATTATAGGTGATCTTTGAAGTCTGCAAAGTATTAACTACTGCTATCAAATAACAATAACCAAATTATTTACTTGTGAAATGTAGAGAAGTAGAAGTAGCACAGAACATTGCATTAGAAATAAAATACTTGAAAAGGACAAAATTGTTCCTACCGTACTTGAGTAAATGCACTTACAGTAGTTACTGCAGTGGATCTAGAGCTTTTCACACTTTTATTTATGTAATTTTAAAAAGTGTTGATGAAACAAACTCAGCCAAAGCACTGCAGACTTTCATGAACTGAGCAGCCCTCTTAAATGTG
The DNA here is from genome assembly GCF_963924715.1 of Thunnus thynnus. NCBI lineage: Eukaryota > Metazoa > Chordata > Actinopteri > Scombriformes > Scombridae > Thunnus > Thunnus thynnus. The sequence goes on along the minus strand of NC_089530.1, from coordinate 19,463,863 downwards.
AATGTTTGCTCACTCATACACATGCACCAGCACAGAAATACAGAAACACACATATACACACACAAACACAAACACACTCGTGTTGTGTCGCTGTGGTAGCTAAGGGTGTGCTGGACACATTGTTGAAGTGTTTGAGATAATAGCATTTGACAGACTGCTGGTGTGGTTGTCATGGGGATGCCAACAGAACAGCCACCAGCCACCACAGCAGAAACAAAACGGAGGGCAGGAGAAAGCACAACCACTGTAGACGGCGTTGTCCGCAGGAATGTCATTTCTCAATTAGTAAATAAGACACTTCAACCAGGAGTCACTGTCTGAGAATCAGGATGAATAAAATAATGGTTACCAAGATAAGATATTCTAATGGCAGTAGTGGAACAGAGTTTTTGTTTTACTGGCTATCTTTTGCCTATAAAAAAACGCATGTATTTCAGGCAGTGTGTAAAAATTAACTTTAGACAAGACAATGCTAATGTCAGCATGCAAGCATGTTCATAATAACAATTCTGATATGATGATAACAAGGTATTATGTTTGCCATGTTCACCATCTTAGTTTGGCACATTAGCATGGTAATATTTGCTAATTAGCGCTAAATACAAAATGCAGCTGAGGCTGACAGGAAGGTCCTTAATTTTGCTGCTATTTGGTCATAAATCAAAAAATGTAACCTGCTGGTGGTGCTAGAAGAAAAGTCAGGGGATCACCAAAGTGATAAAAATTCATCCTATAGAGACCACGAATATCTGTTCAGCAATCCATCCAATAGTTGACATATTCTATTCTGGACCGTCAGACCATCATTGCCATCAAAGCAGCTCTAGTCATAACCACATGTATTTCTATGAAAATTGCATATTAACACTATATGCATTTGCATTGCCAGGTATTTCAAAATAGCTCTAATTAATCATCTTGTTTACATTACTGCCTTGACAACAAAGACAGACTTTGAATTTATTTAATGCAGACAATTTTCCTCCTCCCAAATCGTAATGTACCTCCTCATATTTTACAGCTGACATAATTCTCTCAAGTACATCTCCAAATATAAAAATATATGGAAATAATACAGGCAGCTTGGCATTTGCTTTCAGATTACATAACCAGCGAGCTAAGCTATTTAAACCCCACATTTTAGCCAAATATTGTTCCTCCCTGTATTTAAATATAGCATAAAACTTGATATTACAATAAAATTTATGAGTTTAATTTAAAGTTTGCCTGACTTGAACTACATCTTTGGGGGTAGTTTGCTGAAGCATTAATGTTTGATATTAGAACACTTGCGCATAAGAAATTCACACCACAGCTGCATACATTTTCTTTATGGCACACCGAACTAGAAATCATTATTTTGTTTCATTTCAGCAGTGAAGGGCACAAGATGAAAAGAAAAACAGCAGTAAGTTGAATCAAGATGGCGCCCGGGGTTTATAGACTAGGCTGTGCTGTGGATGGCTGTGCTTGCTAAGCTGAACTAATGGTGTGAAGCTGTGAGCCTCAGTAGGCTGCAGGTGGAAGCTGCTCAGCACACTACAACCTGTAAGCCGAGAGAGTGTGTGTGTGTGTGTTTGTGTGTGTGTCTCTGCCGCAGTGATGAGTTGAGAAGTGCAGACAAAGGTGTGTCTCCGTCTGTTTGGCAAATGAAAATTTATGTCTCAAACATATGAAAATATACCCTTTGGAACAATTGCTGTTTGACTTTTATTATTTTGCTGGTATTGGATTTGCGTGATGGCTCTCAGTCATGGCAGGCTAATCACTGAGACATGATTGCTTCTGGGAGAACGGCTCCTCATTGTTGAGAGAGACACCGAGCTGCAGGGGGACAATCAGGCCAGCACTCTCAGTTACAGTTCCAGTCAATTTGGATAGAAAATGCCACATCCAATGGTTGTTTGTTTAGAGAGAGTTCCCAATAAAGCTATGAGTCACGAGTGAATCATTTCACAGGAGGAGAGATGACTATGCTCCAGTAGGGTCTAAATACATTCCTCTATTTTTCTCTGTGTGAGGATAAAAGCTGAGTGGAGTGGCATGGACTCTGACTAGGGCTCTGATGACTTCAAAGAGAGGCGAGGGATGAGAGAGGAGGGGACAGAGAGACAGAGGTGGATGGATGCTTTACTGGTAAGGAGCCACACACTGAGGAGGTTTAGAGAGGAGTGGGCATGGGAGGGGTGTAGAAAGAGAGTGAAAGTGCACGTGTGTCAGAGTGTGAGAGAGACAAAGAGAGAAAGTTAGTGTTATATTGCGAGTATGTGAGAAACATCAAAGACCTGAAACTGAACAAAAGAGGGCATGAGAGTGGGAGGGGAGAGCGAGAGGAGAGAAGGAAATAAAAGAGATAGAAATGGAGAGGGCAAAGTGTGAACACCAGAGCGAGAGACAGACCGTGAGGGAAACTGGGTTGAAAAAGTCTTGGGACTGAGAGAAATGTTTTCACAAGTCTAGACAGAAAGAGAGAGAGAGAGAGAGACAAAGAGGGAGAGACAGAGAAAACTGATAGGATGTTTTGCAGAAAAACTACATTCTTGCTTCAAGCTGCCAAAATACACTGCAGGGAAGGGAGGTAATGCATGAAATACTCTGCAGAGAAGATAACAAGATTTCTTATTTATGTTTACTTTTGAAGGCTCTTGACGTGCAAATGCGATTCTAGCTTTGGCAATGATTTGAGGTTGCTATGAAATATACAATGGTGGAACGGTATTCCTCCAATTATTTCTGTTTTTCTTTGGCAGAATGCTTTAGTGGAGGTAATCATAGATTTGAGAAGCAATGACACTTTTCAAAAAAGTTAATTTTTGAAATTAGGAGAAATCATGTGGTTATAGCTCATGTTTCACTCAATGGATATGATTTCTACTTATCAAAAATGATTAATCACAAACCAAAATTATGTCTACATTGCAAAAATGCACCAATACATGTTAAAATGCCATTTTTTTTTACAGTGCATACATATCTAAAGTGCCTCACAGTTGATATCAGACTTATGCTACAGCAGATATGCTGTTGACTTGTCTTAAAGTACATGTCAAAGAGTCACTTACTCTGGGCTAAATGCAACTGGAGGTGGAGATATTTGGAGGGGATGCAAATGCAAAATGACAAGTAGACAGAATACCAAGTTTCTACAATAAACAGAAACACAGTGTCTAACACATCAGGACATAGAGACAAGCAGGCAAGTGGGAATTTATACAAAGTAGACGGAGTGTGGGAAGGAACGAGCTGTCACCAGAAACAGCTGGGGAGTGCATTAGAAGTAGAGACTGGACAGAGTTGAGATGCAGATGGTGTGTGCAGGGATGGAGGGTCAGGAGAGGAGGGACGGAGATATAAACAAGGAGAGAACAAGGACAGATAGATGTTTTGGGCAGATGCACAGACACACCCTGTTTATAATGAATACAGAAAAATACAGCAAAGAGTTGAAGTAAAACTATCTCGCTTTCTGTTTCCTTCTGCATGTTACCCCTCTAATTTTCTCTTTTTCTTTTCATTCCTAACTGAGCCTCTCTGTCCTCATTAAGATCATCACACTAGAGGCAGAGGCAGAGGATTCATTCACAACTCTGGCCAGGGTTCTTTTATAATCTTTCGCTAAGTGTTGACTTGGAATTAAATGACCAGACAGAGGCGAGGCCTGAGTCAGCCTCTATCTTAATGCCCAGGCTTCCTTAGACCCTTATATAACCCCAACAGACAGGACTAAAGGCTCCAGCTGTGGCATACATATACAGAGGGGAGAGCTTAGAGCAAGACGGGCCTAAGTATCTTTTCTGTCTTCACGGCGCAGCCCAAACTGTCACCCCGTGAATTCCAGTATTAAATCTTTTATGTCACCTCAGTGATTAGCACTGCAGTACAAGAAAAAACACATCAAGATTCTAAGTTGATGTAACAAAGTAGTTTTTCCTAAAAATGTGATTTTATCCTCAATGATTCCAATCATATGCAACTAAAATGCAAAAACAATTTATCTTCTCTCATAACATTTAGTGGCGATGCAGGAAATAGTGTGCCAGTCTGATTTGGATGGCCATACAAAGTGTATTCCTTTGATACTGAGGACTCAGGTTTGGAGCTTGGCTGGTAGTAAATGTTTAATAAAGTAAATGAATTTTGTCATGTTTAACCGTGACCATGGGTAAACATGACAGTAACCTTAGTGATGGTGCCTACAATTAACCATGAGTGTTAGATGAGACGATCAATACCACTCTCATGTTGGTAGTAAATAGGAAGATGGAGCCTGGAAACTGTTAGTTTAGCTTAACATTTAGGCTAGAAACTGGGAAAACAGCTAGTCTCAGCTGGCTCTGTCTGAAAGGAATCGAAATCCACAAAATCAAAATTAGTTTCCTGTCTTTCTTCTCCATCTTCATCTGCTTGCTCCAACTTCATATTCAACAGATAGATATGAGTGTAATTGATCTTCTCACCTAAGTCTCATAGAGATGCAAAAAGCATGTTTCCCCAAATGTCAAACTATTCCTTTAAATGCCACAGTTTATTATAGAAAAAATTTTTTGACAGTGAATGTTTTACAATAAGCAAGTTTTTTTTTTCCTTGGCAGTGCTGCACTGCTGAGTATAACAATGCCATTTTTTTAATACTACCAAAGGAAGGCACCGAAGTTGGAGATTTTTCAAATTTGTCACTTTTTTTTTTTTTTGTCTGATAATGAAAACAATTCTTGGCAGAAAAGGTTGCAGTGTCACTTTGATGCCTCTGGCCCCCTGCCCAAAACTGTTTATAGCTCCAACCAAAACGAGCTATAGGATTTAAATGCAAATTGTGGGAACAAGTTTAATAGTTACTAATTGTAACTACTTGCCAAGCTATCAAAGACAGAGTACTAATGAGTATTCAGCAGTGCCGTGAGAAAGAGTAACATTTAATTTGACTCTGATAGTGCCACCTACGGTACTGTACATATGTCTATCTTCTCTGTGTGTCTTGCCTTCAGTTTATTCTCGTCACATTATATTGTCTCTTTGAAGACCAAAAATAGAGCTGAGGAGAAAGAACTAGCCTCATAAAGAGTACTGCACGCATTCTCAAATTGTTTTTTTATCCAAAAAAAGCCCCCAGTCACTTATGATATTTGTGGGATGTATCAGTTATACATTGCATTGTGATAAGATGCAGCATGGTGGGTTATCTTAGCCCCCAGTAAAATGATGAGATACCAGAACTACACTACTATTGACTGTAGCATGTGTCACTGATCCCAGCCCCTCTAATTGGCGTTTAGGTATTGACGTCAGCAAATACAGGCAAAATGGATTAGTTTAAAACACACAAAGCCATAAATGCCAATTTTCCATCCAACAGTGACTGCCAAACACCCACACTTATTCTTTACAGTGTGTGCAAAAAAGAACATGCATGTTTTCATACACAGGAACAGAAATCGCCTGGCTGGCAAGCTGACATACAAAGAGCCCTACTTCACACACAAAGATTTCTCTCTGATCTGGCAATTATAAATCATCCCACCTCACCCCCTCAGTCCCTCTTTCTCTCTGTCTTACTGATCTTCTGATTGCAGATTGAGGGAAACAGGCAGTACAAGAACCCTTCAATCTGTCTCTTAACTGAGAAAAGCTGAAAATGTATTCAGTTCCCCCCACTTTATGGCTCATGAACAATGGAGGATGGCTGGGGAAATTGTATTGATAACAGGGCTGAATGATATAGGGTTTAAAAGATGCAGATTAGGCCTAGACTGAAAAATGCTTTCCAATGAGAAGATCTTCTTGCTGACTTTGGAGTAGTCAAAACCAACCTCATTGTATTTATAATGGCTGCAGTTCTGCATCATCAAACAACACTGTATTACCGTTGTGTTGCAGTGATGCACAGGAGATGGAAAGTCTTGTTCCTGCAAAATGATCTCTTGTACACAACCACTTAATCAATTGACAAATCAATAGCATGCACTAATACCTTTGCCCTCTTTGTTATTTCTGTTTGTTCATTACTTCATTACTGAGTCACATAAGGAGAAATGGTTCAAATCTCACGGTGCAACATCAGCACCCTTTTCAAAAGTGTGAGGAACAGAGTTCCCTGAAACTGAAAATGAAAGAGAGAAAAATGAAAACTCATCTTTCCATCTGGGAACTAAACAGTAGACAAAGTTATATGACATGACATGTCACGTAGTATTCGGTCATATGACCTGAAATAAGTTGCATAACTATGTTGAATAATGATTTGAAGCACATATTCATCAGGGATTTGCCCTTTTTTTTTACTATGTTTGTGCAGGAACTAACAGAAAACCCATGCGTGTATTTCATGTTAGTTTTACAAATAGCTACCTCAACATGACATTAAAGTGACAATAATTATACTTTATGTGAGATTGTATAGGACATTATCTGACATTGTTTAGTCATACTGCATCATGGTGAAAAGTGCAAGAACAATAAGAACAACAGACTCATACATTTGTTTTGTATCATTGTCATCTGCAGCAAAGACCAAGTTTCACCAGGGACCAATTACATCAGAGATGTACTGTATTGACATCTATGTAAGCACCAGAATGTAAAACAGTACTCTCTTGCATCAGCTGAACATAACAATAACAGTGTGGTACAATGTTGCATGTGCTCAGTGGGGGAAAAACAGGGCAGAAAAAACAATAAACATGCAGTATAGGATTAATGGCTCTACACAGAGACAGAAGCCAAACTGGCTGCTGGAAGAACAATTACTGGATGCCCGTCAGCAGCTCAGATGTAAGTAAGAGTGGGCTGGTGCCTCAGCTGTCAGATACTACACCACAGAGGAAGATCAGACTCCAGCAGTTACAGTGTACTATAAAAAAATATTGCAATCTTACCAATGGAGTCTTTAAAATCAAGAAATTATTTTAAAAAGTCTGCGTTGTTGGTAAGCAAATCAACTTATTTGAAACAAATTCTCAAATCAAGAGACAATAAAAGTTCTCCTTTTTTCTCCTTTTTAGAAGTAAAGCTGCAAGTGGAAGTTGTTGCTTTAGATTTTTTAATAATTTCATGTCAAGTCTGAATATATATCTCCATACATCTCCAAAATAACTGATGGACATGCACATTTTTGTTGAACAACTGTATTTGAAAGCCCCGTCGTTTTCATGCACAAATGTGGTTGGATAAGCAAAAGAAAAAAATTCAATCAAGAAATATCTCAACATTTTCTCCCGTGCAACATAAAACTTATGCAGGAGAACAGCCAAGGTGTTGTGCCATTTCTAAGGAAAAATGTGTTAAAGAATAGTTGAATCAAAATAGGTGAGGTTTTAAACAGATTTGGGAGACTGTTCATTGTGCTCATTTTAAGATTTTTGTACTGACTTAATAAAATTGTAAGACTGGTGAATACAGTAGATTTTCACTTTCTGAGGATGGAGAGAATGTAGACAACATATCCATTTTTTAATATATCTACGCTGTCTGTTAAATCTGTTCATTTTAATATCTATAATCGTCTGTTTTCTTTCCTCTCTCTTTCCCTTAACATAATCACAAGCAGTACACACCGACACACACACACACACAATCACGAACACACACACACAAAGCGCTGGCTGGTGAGAGAAGATGTTCCCTCCTCATCCTGAGTGGCTATGAACTTCGCCAGAGCTGTTTTAGGCTTGCATAAAAAATTCAACACTCTCTCTTAGCAACATTCGCCCTACATACGGCACACACACATGCTCATACATGCATCACAGCATTATTCATGCCACACACATGTGAGCAAGCATGAAAAAAACACACACACACACATACATTCTGCTGCATTTGATGATATAAGCCTGACACAGTTAGTATGTGAGCAACAAGACATCACAAAAGCTTTTATATGCTAAGTAATTATCTAGATTTTTAGACATGCAGTGCTTATCCATTAAACGTTTTATTGGTATTTCTTGATGAACTGGAGGAGTTCTGACGTCGTATTACTTGTTAGTATCTTGCTTGGATTCATATACTGAGTGATGAAATTTTCAGGGTCACCAGCAAATGTTGTCAATAAATCAATTTATCATGAAACCGGCTGTGTGTTACTTGTGCATGTGTGACTGCACATGTAGCTGTTTAAATGCTGCGCGTGTACTTGTGCACTTACATTTTTTTATATGCGAATGTACTGTTTGACTTTTGATACATCTATTTATGCACTCAAGCAAGGTGCTTGTGTGCATAAGTCCTTGAGGAAAACAGACATCTCTGCGCGCATCTCCACGGCAAGCAGGTCAACACCTCAGCTCACCCATCCATTTTCATTAGAGGTTAATGACAGGAGTGGAGGGGTGGACGGACCAGAGAGAAAGCAAGATTGAGAGAGTGAAAGGATATACTGTAGTTATGCTCCCAGTGGAAAGACTATCAAACCACTATCCACTGTCCTCAACCATAGAACTCCCTCTGCGCATATTACATAATCCTTCCACTACTATACACTGCTAGCACATTGTCAACTATTGAGTGGATGAGGACGGCATTTTATATAGTGTTTTCACAGTGTATTTATGATATCAATGTACAAACGGACTGAGCAGCAATACAGCCATAAAAGCATCTTTTCCACTTTAGAATTCAGCTCGTCTTAGTGGTCAGTGTGGGTTGCAACACCTCTGCCAAGTCATCTCCATCTGAAAAGAATATGAGGCACCTGTTCATCCTGGTGGTATCCACATGTCTACAGACAGTGCTTTTCCCATTGCAGTTTGAGTTAAACCCACTCCAGAAACACAATTTCATCCTCCCTGCCTTCACCACGTTCTTTCATTCCACAGTGTATCTAGGTCAGTCAGTGTACGGAGCCAAGCTGTGGCCATGTGTGGTCACAAAAGTGTGAGAAGTGAAAAAACTGCATGATGTATGACAGCTTTATGGCTAAGATATTAATCTGACCAAATACTTGAGGATAAGCAGCTCCTAACTGCCTCCTAATTTTGAAGAAAACAACATTTAAGTCTGTTTGCTCATGATACAAGCTGCAAAATTGCTTGTTCGCATACGTGGTTTTAAAGATCCTTTGTGGCATGATCGAAAAAAGCAGCACTCCCATATCACTAGCAGGAGAAAGGAAGAGACGTCACATGTAATTGAATATCTGGAAAGACCACAAGTCAATATTTTACAGGATACAACTGGTTTTCATGCCTCAGCATATTTTGATGCAACTTCATATTGAAATAAAATTCAATAAGAGCCATGATTTCCTCTACTGTCTTCACAAATAAAACTTATAAGGAATGACAAAACCAGTAACATTCATTATCCTCAATATTTGGACTACTTTATGAGCAATCTAGTTTAGGAGCCTGTTGTCTTGCTTGGGGAAGATCCTGAAAATTGTGACTTAGGAAATAGCAAGCACTCCTTTGTGCTACAAGCATAGCGACACTTCCAGCAAATCTTGTCCCACACTGGCAATAATATTGCCTAACACACTGTGAGTGCTATAAAAGGCCGTCAATCTATGATATCATGCTAAGCATATCCTCTTCCTGGTGTGCAGAAGCTGGCGCAGATGGAATGGGAGCATTCGCTGAAGGGTGAAGAGAATGAAATGGAGAAATTCACTCAATGCCTGAGTCATCCACAAGTAAGATGAGAAAATGATCACTTCATTCGTGTATCTGAAAGTGAAGTAAAACATTACATCGGACATCAGGCGGTGTTACATTCACATAAAACGCTCTGCTGTGATACTTTAGATCCCAATCACACTTAATTACGGAATAATGATACCTGGGGTTAATGATTTAGGCATCAATTTTATGTGCAAGAAATGTAACAAATACAGGATGGTTTATACTAAAACAGATCAGATAAATTCCCCAACTTTTAGATAACAATATCAGTGCTACCAGGGAACAAAAGCCTCTCCTGATGGTAGCAAAAGCAATTTTCAAAATGGCTTATTTGTAGGATAATCTTTAATGTAGCTGTTCAGGGAGAATAAAAGACTACAACCAAATCAGTGCACACGAGGAGCAGTGTACATACCCTCATATATCTATATTTCACACTACAGGTGTTAAAGTTTCGGTATGCAGCTATAATTGGACCTCAAGCCTCAAAGTAAACCAATGTGATCTTCCCTGCAGATTATTATTTCATTAATCCGTGTCATGTTTGGAGCAGGACTGGATTAAGGTGTCTCAGCAGTGGACCATTTCACTCCCTTCCCTTTCTCTAATTCTCTAATGGAGTAACAGATTTAACAGTAAAGAAATACACCACTAGCAGTGTAATGAACCGTGGTTAAAAAACCTGTGGCTTCCTCATTTCCATTAATGTCAGTTGGTTAAAACTCCATTCTCCGACATGTTAGCAATAAAAGCTGAAGGTTTAACTGCAGAATGTGTGCATGAATGTCAGGGTGTCTCACTATGTGTCAGTGTGTGCTTGTACATGTGTGTAAGCATGCTCTGAATCCACAGTGCATGTCATGCGTGTTGTGTGAGAAAAATTGCATGTTCTCTCCATGCCCTCATCAAACTGATGTAGTATTACGACTCTAAATCATCCATGGCACAAGAACACTGTCTTGCCATTAGTATTAGCAATTTCCATTGCACCGCTCATCGTCAAGTAAATTGATGCAAGAGACACACTTGCTCACAGTCACAAACACACACACACACATGCGCGCGGAGACTAAAAATAGCAGCTACCTTACCTTTCTGTACACTATCATGTTGGGGGACTCATCCGCTACCCCGTTGGTCCCCTGCCCACCGCTGTTGGTCTGTGCCATGATCCAGTAAGTAAATCTGCCACAGGAAATGTCAGGTGCTCCTGTTGTGGACAGAATGGATATTTTGGTTCATCAGATGAACAATGGAGCCTGAACGTGATTTGCCCTTACCTTGCCAAGAAGAGAACAATTTACATAACTTGTTGCCCGGATCACGTTTCAACATATTTGACATTTCCAAATAGAACAGATGTGCAGAGCTCCTATTAGACTACACGTGTTCACATTTCACAAGGTCTTGACAAGGACATTTCTTTTAAGAAAGGCTGTTGATTTTGCACAAGGTATGGTAACAGGCACGATGTGAATTCTCAGTGAAGGAGGCAAAAGTTCAACCTGAAAAGCAATGACAAGTAGCCTATCATGCAGGAGTACTATCATTCTTTTCTAAGATGATTCATTGTGCCCAAAAATCAACATCTGAAACAGTGATAACCTTTTACTGTTTGTTGACATTAAAGGATTCAGCAGCAATCTTCACGTCCTCCATGGCACCAAACTATAGATGCATCCTAAGATTGCATTGGCAAGATAAGGTGAGGTGAAGACCCGGACCCTGACAACGGTAGATGCAGCAAAACAACACACCGTCCCTGGAGGAGGTAGGCTACTCTACAATGCAGCTTAGATACACCCATTCAGTTACAGCAGCCATAGTCAAAACGTGCAAAACTGTGCAAATGTAACGGATATCGTATGCACGTTACAGCTTCACGATTCTTCCCTCTCCTTACGACACCCACACGACATCCTTGGGAGGGTTTAGTCTGCAATCCTAAATAGCCTATAGCATGCAAACAGCGAAGTCATGTAACCTGCTCTTAACATGAGGCCGTTAGCTCTACTATACTGTGTTTTTCTTACCACAATCCCCTGTCCGTTTCAGCACCTTGGACAGCTACCGCAAAACCGCCCGCGCCCGTTATCGGTCCCTCTCCTTAATCAAGAATAGCGCGTAAATACACAGACAACACAGCGACATCGGTCACCAGAGGAAAAGGGGGGGCTTACCTGAAAAAACGCGCAGCCCGCTAAAGGACTCCTGAATCTGTGCAGAGGTGGAAGCCTATCCCTTCGCGTTCAGTGTGTCAACTGGCAGACATAGGAATGCGAGGTTTATTCATTGGCAACGTGAAGAGACAGACATTCGGTGGACACTTGGTGTGGTACAGCTCTCTGTCTCTGTGTCTATCTCTCTCCTCTTCTCCAAACGATGCTCAGAAGCACGGGCGCGCCACCTCGGAGCGCCGTGAACGCGCATCGATCCATGACCAATCGCGTGTAAGGAATAAATTACAACCCGTTTAGGAGACATACAGCTATTTCCCCCCCTAGCTCATATTGTGCAGTGCTGTGCTGGTTCTGAGAGCTAGGTTCAAGATAGAGTAGACTCGCAGTGTATTAATATTTTAACAATTTCAATCTTAATCAAAGGTCAATAGGCTGTCAGTTTTTCATTTTCCATTTTTCTGAGGCTGGATAGGAAACTGTCTTGAATATGTTCCCTATATCAGACAGTGCTGTCAACGTAGCTGACCGTGAATCTGATAAATTCTTCCTTAAACAGAGGTGGAAAGTGGGCTACTATAGAACAATTCTGAGGTACTTGTACTTTACTTGAGCATTTCAATCTTATGCTACTTTATACTTCTACTTCAGTCCATTTCAGGGGGAAAAAAACCTACAAAATGTGATGCATTGCAGTAAATGCCCGTCATGCAGTGAATTAAACCATCCATCAGTAGGCCTATATAAAATCGGAAGAATTAGGTCCACCACACCTAGAAAAATAAAGTGCTTCTTACATATTAATGTATCAGTATTAATGATGCAGTGGTATATAATACTTTGAATGCAGAACTCTTACCTGTAATGGAGTTTTTTTTTACATGGTTGTCTCTTTTACTGAAGGGTCTGAATATGTCTTCTATCACTGCCCTTAAAATAGAATGAACGCCAATATAAAATTTGATAGATTACTTACACTCAAGGGCGAACCACTCCCAGGTGAGCCAAAACTCTTCTGATGGTGTATCAGTGGACGCAATCCTGGTGCTCCAGTCACAGTCAGTGAGTTGCCAACTTTTGCAGGCAGAGCACTCACACCAAGCTGGAACTGATAACTATATGTGCATCTGGTTTAAAAACTGCATGTCACACGTAGTCAGTGTATGAGATCACTGTCATTAGAGCAGTCTTTTTTCTCTGAGTGATGTAGTTTACATGTGCTGTAATTCATTGAGGCTTTGTGTTTTGCCATCATGTTTTTTTTTTTTTTTTACTTAAGCAACAGGATTTCAGTTTTAACTAAAAATAATTAGAACATGACAATGAACATAAATACTGATGCACAGTTATTGTACCTAATCAACTATTTTTAATTAACTGTCTTCCTCCAAATAATGAAATGCATGTAGATGAAAAATGAAGGAGGGGAACGCAATTTTCTTTGCAATACTTCAGCAGAATTTGAATCCCAAAGAAGCCAGATTAGCATTAATTTCATTAAAATTAATAGTTGTGGGAGCTGAAATTTAGTTTTTCACCTTAAGATAAAGTATTTCACTGAAAGTCAGCCCTATTTTAAAGCAATGTCTTTGAAACTGAGTCAGACACTGATTGCAAATGTATACTGAGAAAATGTTAAGAATTAGCTATGAGTTGTTGTGATTCAATGCACCCAGTGCTGAAGATATAATACCAATATATAGTTAATAAACATAAAATCTCTTAATTTGCTGCAATCTGTGGTTTCAAGGAATGCAGCAGTCCAGGCATGAAAGATGACAGATGTGTCCCTTCTCACAATGTACTGTACTCTATGTGTCTGTATGCTTATCTCCTGTCCAAAGGGATTTCCCCTTTGCTCTCTCAGGAGTTAAGCTCTGTGCAAGGTGGACCTGAACATTCAGTCCAATCAGTTTCCTTGTGAGCATCTGTTTTTGAATGTGGGGTGTGCATGTTTATAAGTCTGATTGTAGATGTTATTTTTATGTGTGTGTGATGAAAATTAAATAGAATAATAATAATAATAATAAAAAGAATTTCAATTATATATGCCTATCATGGATTTGCTGCTATAACAACTTTGAAAAGATAATAGTTTACTAAGCCAAACAGCAATAGATGTTCCAGCCTTTGAAGATACTGAATCAGCTGATGTGTGTACATTTTGAGCATTTTTATCCTTATCTCCAACCCCCACACACCTTCCTTCAAGACTGAGCCACTTATCTACTACTTACCAATATTTACTATTACTATATATCCTGTCTATACTGCTAATATCTAACCCATTCATATTTATTCATATTCATATTTATACTGCTTATAAGAGACCTATAGTGTATTCATATCTATTCATTATTTATACCACACTTATACCACTGTCTATACTGGTCATATCTCCTATAGTGTATTCATATTTATACTACTGTCAATAGTGTTTATATCTGATTTACAGTGTGTACATCATATTCTTATCATCCCTCGAGCTGTTTACTCTGCATTTCCTAGCGTTTACATTTCATACTGTTCACTGTCACTAGTGTTCACACTGTATATATCTTAGCATATTCATACCTACCTCCACTGTTCATTCTATTTATATATTATACATACTGTCTGTTCAATACACTGCACTGCACTTTACTGCTTCTTTTGCACTTCTGGTTAGATGCTAAACTGCATTTCGTTGCCTCAGTAGTTGTACTCTTTGCAATGACAATAAAGTTGAATCTAATCTAATCTAATCTAATCTTTTTCTAATGTTTTAATAATAATCTGTTTGTGTGTATAGCTTTTTAAAAACTGGTTGTGCTGCAATGGCTCACTCCTATCAGGAAGCCTGGATGCTTCCATATACACCTATCTCAAAGCTGGGAACTTATTTATAAAGTTACTAAAGTTACTTTTATTTAGTTCAAGTACTTCTTAAATGTACATTGTGTTTTTGAATTTCTCTATTCTGGTTTTACTGGCTCGAGACTACACTTGTAGAGGCACCAAATGATATTAGTCTGAATAATAATTCAGGAAAAATATCAGGCTGCACTGCTGGAATCTAATGCAGCCTTTGATACATACTTTATAAACAGGAAAACTTGGTATGGGTGTCTGCTAAAGTCCTCAGTTGGTTTAGGTCTCAGCCTACAACATGCAGAGTCCTCAGTTCCTCAGTTTGATTCTTGGACCTTTATAATTCAACCCTGTACATGCTCTTTCTAGGCCAAATCCTGCAAATTACTCTAAACTCATTATATGGATGCAACTGGATGCCATGAAATTTCCTTTGGATAAATAAAGACTAGACCGAGATAAATGTATTTGGCAATGTGTACAAAAGACTCAAAGTTATTGCTCACTTTGATTCCAGGTCTTTGAAGACTAGTCCAAGTTAGAAATGTTGGTCTTATAATGTGGACTCAGAGCTTAGCTTTAGCAGCCACATCACGAGCCACATCTGCAAATACAGTAGCAAGAATTACAACTCTTATGTCCATAGAAGATTAAAAGAAACTCATTCATGCCTTCATTTCATCAAGATGGCTTTGTGCAACAGTCCCTTGTCTGGTTTTCCCCACAGACCCCTGCAGACCCATTCAGAGTCCTGTTCTGAAAGCTCTAACAAGAAGCAGGACACCTGAGCACTTACTCTCATTCTTACATATTTACACTGGCTTCCAGGTAGTTAAAGAGCAGATTATAAAGTGCTGGTGTTGTTTATGAATGACGCAATGACTCAGGGCCAAAATACATTTCTATGCTTGAAAAATATAAACCTAATAGGCCACTTAGATGTTCAGGAACAGTGCCTCGAGTCAAAACCAAATACCATGTTGGATTTAGCTACTATCCTGCACACAGAATGAACCAGCTTCCTGATGACTTTAGCCAATTTCAAATCTAAATTAAAGACTTCCTTGTTCTGATGTGCCTTTGATTAATTATATTCTCTATATTAAGGGTATTTATTACTGCTCTGTACTATTAATGTACTATAACTTTTATTTCTTCTTTTAACTCAATATTTTTTGTGTATTTTTGTTCAATTAATTTAATTGTATTTCAGTAGCACCCATCCAGTTCTATTTGTAAATGCTGTTTCTGCCTCTGAAGAAGAAGAAGTGCAATACAAATAAACTTGCCTCACCTTGTTTTTATGTACCAATATTTTATGCTCATGGTGATGTCATCCCCTGTATACAAAAGGACAGCCATTATTCACCAGCGAGAACCTTTTCCTCTAAGTAGTGCTTGGTCAAGTAATTCAATATTTTACTACATAGCTTTAATCACCAGAGTCCCAAGATATCAACATCTCATTAGTGAAACGTACATAATTGTCTGGTCTGTCCAAATCAAGTAATATGCTCTTCAAAGGTCAAACATGAGTCATTACAGTGATTTTAGGGCAATACATAAGACAGAATGTCACTGTCTCTAGTGTTTTAAATGGAATGAAAAGAGGCCAAAGATGAGCCCATATTCAACCTAGGCCAAGGTTATGGCCTCTAGATTTACAATGAAAGGCATAGACATATCCACACACTTTTTGAAGCTTTTTGAAGTAATCAGAGTATTTGGATGGTATAAAATATAGCGCCATATCAGTCTTAATTTTCTTTTTGTGGCCTGCCCTTACCCGGTCTTATCCTCTATATTTACTAAGTCTACCGAGCTCGAGTGGTTTCATGGATTTAACTGTGTCCGTATTTTTCGGTGAACGGTCCCTTTAAGTGGCTTGACTGAAAACTCAAACTCCCAGAATGCACCTCTCTATTCTTCGTCGTCGAACAAAAACGCGGAAACAAAAGAAATAACCAGTTTGTCAAAACAAACAGCACCGAGTCGGCATAAAGTGAGCGTATTTGTAGCTGACAGCTGTCAAAGTTAACACCGTAGCTTCTCATAACCCATCTGAAAGATTTGCCATGGCTTTAAAAAGAATACAGAAGGTAAGCGTGTTCGTCTTTTCTTCATTTATCTGATGTAGCGTTACGCTATTGAAAAGGTTGGAGCGATAACGTTACGGAAACGTAGCTATTGCCAGTCATTCATCTAATGTTAGCGGTCTGTTTGCTAACCCAACCGGGTTGATTATTGTAGATAGTGTATGTCAACCTTATTGTAAATGTTCTAATCAATGGAAATGAATTGACAAGACCAACAAGTCCGTTTTTCACGACATGACATTACACAGAGGACGGTTAAGTAGCTATAGTTAAACTTAAATTGACGTTAGCTAACTTAGCTGATAGCTTAAGTTGGCCTAACGATAGTTAGCAAAAGCGCAGTGTGAAGACACTTCAAGTTGTGTTTTTAGCTGCTTTTCGTGTCCCGAATTTAGTCGTTAGTTTACGTTAGTCTACAGTTTAAAAGCCAATCAAGTCTTCTGCCTTTTTAAACGATGTACGTTGCTACAGTGAAGATTAATCTTTCAAACTGTTAAATTATTTTTGTTTTGTTTTCGTTTTTTGTCCCAGGAGTTGAATGACTTACAGAGGGATCCTCCTGCTTCATGTTCAGCTGGACCTGTAGGGGAGGACAGTAAGTATGAGGATGACATGTCATTTTCTTCATATTTAATCCTGTAATCTGCCATTCTTGTTGTGAATTTTGTTATGATTTGAGGACTGTACAACACGTATTGTGGGTATGAAGTCTTGATGATCTTCTCACATGTTGTTTCTTTATCTTTGTCACCTTTAGTGTTTCACTGGCAAGCAACCATCACGGGACCGGTGAGCTTTTTCTGGATTTGTTTCCTGGATTTTTTTTTTTTAAAACCAAGCTGCTTCTGGATCTCTAGACAATAGTGTTTACGTTGACTTTACAGCCCTTTCTATTCTGTACGGAGAGCACAGACTGGTACTCTCTCTCCCACATACATACGGAAGCCCATGGCATTATTGAGACAATAGGAAAAAGGAAAATACCGCACAACCCCCCAGGAACAGTGCTGGGCTTTGAAACCAATTTGACTTAGTCAGTCTTAGTCCACAGTTAGTGGATTAACAATTTCTGGGTCCAACAGGGGCCCAAAAAGCACTTTTCCCACACTCAATCATGGGAAAAGGAGTAGCTATAAAACGTTGGATCATTTTTTTTGAGCGCCACAACTCACGCGAAATGACTCATTTCACTCTCAGAATTTGATCCATTCGGTCTGATCACATTTCAAAAGTCTAGAAGAGCCACATGACTGAACTGTTTTATCCCCATTCAAGTTAGCTGGAGGGTTAAACTGGAAGTTAGCCATCTCAGCCGGCGGAAGTCTCTAATGAGCACGCTCTATAGGCGCATTGGGGCCCATAGAGCGTGCACAGTATGTTTTCATAATTTCTTTACAGTGGGAAGTGGCTGTTTTGGCTTCATGCTGAGCAACTTTCATAGGAATGAACAGGGCCCCGCCTCCTACGCTGCATCCAGTTCTCGTAATACATCCACGATGCCGCCATGTCTCAATTATCCATTCATCTCCTTTGTTGTACTTTAAATGAAAGGCAAATAATAATCTAAATGCATGCTCTCTTTCTTGCTGCAAAAGTATTTGATCCTACAGGGATACACTAATAGGCCTAATTTAACAATCATTTTACTTCCCGTTTCAGAATGACAGCCCATATCATGGAGGAGTGTTCTTCCTTTCTGTCCATTTCCCCACTGACTACCCCTTTAAACCACCAAAGGTATGTTTATTTATCTTAGAGATTAGGCAATTAGCTCAAAGTAGAGCCGATTGATTAGCCGATTGACGGAAAATAAATCAATAGCTATTCTGATACTTGATTAATTGTTAGTAATTTTTCAAGAAAAAATGCTAAAAATATTCTGTTTCCAGCTTACATTGAACTTATAAATGGCATTTTAAAAGAAAAACTATTTTCTGACATTTAATTGACCAAACAATTAATAATGAAAATCATTTTTAGCTCAAAATATCAGTGGTATTTTCTTCAATAAATGATGTTATTTACTAAATTCTTTACTTGTTTCCTATTTCTGCCTTGTTTGTTATTTCCATAGGTTGCCTTTACAACCAAAATCTATCACCCAAACATAAACAGCAATGGTAGCATCTGCCTTGACATCTTGAGGTCACAGTGGTCGCCTGCCCTTACTGTATCAAAAGGTAACCAATTTCTTCATTTTGCCTGCATAGTATACCAAAGTACATTACAGCAACAGTGCTTAAGTTCTGATGTGTACTTACGATTAACTCAGGTACAAACCAGAACGATGATGTAATTAGATGTGTTTATGGTAAGATTAGGATCTTGGGCCAAAACACAACATGGGGAGGGAACACCAAAGGCGGGCACATTGCATTATACTAAACATAAAGAGGCAGCAATGCCCATTTAGTGAGGCAATCCACCGTGCTGTCACCAAATCTCAATTCTTGAAATCAAAGTTTGCCTATTTGTATTTACATACACATATGGAGAAGGAGTTTAAATTTTTTTTAATTTTTCATTTAACTGAAACCTGAATATAAGTCATACATGTATTTGTGGTGTACATACTGATTTTTGGTCTTTTTTTCCAGTTTTATTATCCATATGCTCTTTGCTATGTGACCCAAATCCAGATGATCCGCTTGTCCCAGACATTGCACACATATACAAATCAGACAGACAAAAGTAAGTATGAAAGCCAAAGAATTTTGGATATGGAAAAACTTCAGTCAGCTCTTCTTTAAAAAACCCACTTTGATTTTCTTTTCCCTTTTAGATACAACAAAGTTGCCAGAGAATGGACTCAGAGGTATGCAATGTGAATGAGAGTGAAGTTTCCGCAACAACGATGCATCCCTGAACACCTCAAAATATGACCGCACTGTTGCAACTCCTCATCCGCACTGGTTCTAGTCAAGGTGGTTTTTTTTTACGCTTGAAGCACTTTCTCTACTCTGACTTGACATGACTTGTTTTTACTGTTTATTTTATTTTTCCCTTAAATTGGCATTATTATTATTATTATTTTTATTATTATTAGCAGTGGTAAGATGGCCTAATTGTATTTTTCTTTTAAGAGATTTATATTGTACAAGACTACACTGAATTTATTTTGCATTATTTTGCATTAAAAATATTAATCAAAAAGTGAATTTCAAATTGTTTTTGGCAATACACATGAGTAAACTGAATTTATGAAAAATCTTGCAGTGACATAAAATTTCTTTGTTTCTGTGTAATTTCTATAAACCAACAAGTCAGAGGTTGTCTCTTATTTTATTATTTACATGACCACTAGGTGGTAGCCTTTACTTTTTACTGCACAAGCCTTTTACAGAGGGCCATTTCTCTCCAGGACAACTTAATATTCATGTTTGTGTTACATTTAATTCAGGCCCATTTGCTAAATGGCTAGTCATGTGCACAGTGGCTATTATAGTGTCTTGCATTAGCAATGAAATGAAAATAAGATGTCATGTCCATTGAAATTAGATCGCCCATTATCATCACCTCTGCCTGTTGCAGCACAGTTTCTGTACACCAGTGAAGCTATGTACAGCACCTTGATCCATTAATGGAGCAGCTTATGTCTCATTTGGAAGTGTTTATAATTTAACTGATATTAATGTAAACACACATATTTAATCTCTGCAGTGCAACGGTGATGTGACTTGATCAGACTGCTCTCAGTTGTAGCTTTGGAGCTTTTCAACTTCAGTTTACTTGTAAGTGTAGGTGAAGACAGTTTTAAGTAATACGGTCTATCTATTTCCCTAAAAACAAAGTCAGGTACATGGTAATTTCCACCCCAGATTTCAGAGTGATGGAGGTTTTCATTCCAAATGAGCAGGAAGTGGACTGGGAGAAATCTGTGGTAGTGCTGCACTATGCATTACTGTTTGCTTTGTAATGAAAACTCCAGCTGCCAACTAAAGAATAATGATGATGATGGTAAAACATCTGTAATGACTGACCTGGCAGGTACAGGTGATGGAGGACAGATCACAGATACAGCAAAGCAAAATATTAGACGCTGATTAAATACAAAATGTGGAGAATTAACAACACAAAAACTGGAAAACTGCATTTAACATGGCCATATATCATTGGAAGCCGTCATTAATCACTTCCTGGCCACAGCATGAGAATAACCCCTGACATCTGTCAGAATTATATTTCTATAGGGACTTGCAAACTTTCTATTGTACACATTACTGAGTTCAGTGACCTTTATTGCACCTCCTGGTTAGATATTACTTTTTCCTGCATCAACACATACAGTTTACTCCATCTTTTTGTTTTTTGGACTGTTGCCCTGTTCTGGGTCTCTTAATGAAGCTTTTCTCCACATTTGTTTTGGTTTCCCTTTTCCTGTATTGCTTCCCTTAACCCACTCCCAGGATGTATAGTGTTTCCTCTGTAAACCAATGAATTGGTTGCGTGGTATTTTATTATGAACTATAAACCTGCCAGGAAAAGAGGTATATAGATATTCATTCATACTCAGGTCGAGACTGCCTTTGTATTTGACTTGTAATATCATTTTCAGCTCATAATAACTGATTTGGTTGCCTATAATTGGCTATAATCCCTGAACAGATTCCCCCCAAGTGAGACATAAACTTTGTGCACTCCATAAATCCCACAAAAACAAATTCAATCCAGTGAATTTCTCTCGGATTTTAAAATTCGGATGCCTTTTCAAGAACCCAGGGGGAGGTAGATGCACAAAAAAATCTGTCTGGGAGGAGTCCTGCCTTTTTTTTTTTTTTTTTGCAAGATGACACGTGAAACTTTGCTGAGGAGTTGGTTGGCGATTTTGCAGTGTGCAGTTTGGTGCTCCGTTAACTCGGCAGACAATCTAAAGCGAGTGGATCAGTGTGCTCCCAACTATTTTTAGAAGTTTGCCTAATGGGGGAAAACGAAAGGGCTTGAAGAAACTGCAGAGGGAAAGTGTCGACTGCGCTGCAATGAGCTCGCACAACACTCCGAAGTGACGGAATAAAAAGAAGTTTTCCAGAACAGAAGTTCAAAGCTTTGCTTCAGCTCAACTTAACTTTAAAACGCAGTGGCCACTGGAGAAGTTGCTGTGCAGCGCAATGGCTGCCCAGTGCGACACTTTAAGCGGATACTTGCAGCAGTCGGACCAGGGCTCGAACAGTGAGCGCAGCACCGACTCTCCCCTCCCGGGATCAGAGGAAGATCTGAGCGGACCCCATCCGCTGCCAGACCCGGAGTGGACTGAGGAGAGGTTTCGAGTGGACCGCAAGAAGTTGGAAGTCATGTTATTAGGTAAAAAAACAAATAAGTAATTAAGTACAAAGTTGAGTGATATATAGAAATATTTTCACTCTATAATGTGTTTTCAACTTCCATCCTGTCCACGTTTCAACTGTAATTGTAGCCTGTCCTTGTGTCAGGGAAGCTGCACACTTTAGCAGCCTTCTGATGGCCCTTTGTTTATGTAAGACGTATAAAATTACACTTTCAATGCACAATTACTGATTTCAGTTACTTAAAATTGTAGGACTCCTTGCTTGCATGGTCAGGAAACTTGAGCGTGGCATGTGCGTGATCCGGAACGAATCAATTAGGGCAATTAAGCCGAGCCAATTAGCTTTGAGTCTTCAATTAGTGTCATTACGTTTATAAACAGGAGAGAATTGTATGATGACCACAGCAGAGAAGAGACCGAGTTTACACTTATGGACAGGCTTAAAACTAGAGTTTGGACACAAGGTTGACGAGGTCAAAGACATAAGAGATATGTCATTAATGATATACCAGTCGTGCTGTACGTATGGAGGTAGTAACATGCTCCAACCACAGGCCGTCGCTGCACAAACTCCCATGGTGTACAATTGTTTGTAGACTAAACTGAAATTGACCTGAACATCCAGTTTGCTTAGTCCTTAGTCAAATGGCCTGCATACATAAACAACTGATGCAACAGCTTTGGCTGGGTTGAACAAAAAATGTTATGAAAAGGAACTGAATGATGAGAAGTAAATGCAGAATCAAGCCAGTATACAAGTAGGGTAGCAGTTAGCAATAAAATTTACATTAATTACATTTTAATGACTGCCATTGATGCATTTTGCCCAACTTATTGTGGTGATAAAAAGTTATTCACACTGTGATCTCTCCTAATGAAGTGCAAGCAACAGTGAACAGTTAACCAAACAATGACAGGCTCATAAAGAGACCAGGCGGTCCCTGTTGAGAAGTCCCTGGAAACTCAGAGGTTGAGGTCATTTATCACATATTTCAAAACACAAGTGTGTGGAATATAATAGCATTAGGTAAGAGGGATGGATTCTTTATCAATTCCACAAGAAGACAGAAAGTCGCCAACAGCAGAGAAGCCGCCAAACAGGATCTTAGGAGGAACATTATCGTTTATATTCATGCTGTGATCAAAACAAATGTGAACTTGTGTGCACAGTGCTGATTAGTATGGCTTAAAATTGTATCTCTGGTATTTGGTGAAAGCTGTTATCCTTCAAATTTGGTAGTTCTGCTTAATTTGAGATTAGTCTTCAGTGAGCAGCTTGTGTTGTTGAAGTAAGTTTATCCTTTATTCTATACACACAGACACAGGCACGCACACACGTAGTTCCCCTTGAGATTGTCCTGGTTGCTGCCTCGCTGCTCAGTACATTCCTCAAAGCTCCATGTCATCCCTAACTCTTCCAGGAAAACAACTTAACCAGAGACCGGCCCTAAATCCGAGACTCCCGGACATACCGTGCGCCACGTCACTCAGTGTGCCTTAATGTGTCTGTCTGTGTGTATGTATAAGTTATATGTAATCTATCCAGTCAACTGCGTCTTCACAGTTTGTTAGTTTGGGCTCCTATCTCTGCCAACATCTTTTTTCTCAATTGTTGTCTCATGACATCATGGCTGACATTGCTCATGTTGACATTGCAGCTGGGATGCAGAATAGAAAAGGCTGCTGTGTTCCTCTGTGTTCTGGTCTTTCTGGTCATTTGTAGGTTCAGGTTTAAAGACCACATTATCTCGACTGTGAAACTGCTTTAACCTTTGACCTCTGGCCTTCAGGAAGAATCCAGGATGTCTGGTTATGTCGTATGTAGCTCGGTTATCTCTTAGTAGACATTGCACAGTCCCAGCATCTTGTGAGTTTTTTCACATAATGGACTAATGACTTCACAAAGCCACAATCTTGGTCTAAATTTGTTTCAACTCACTGGATCAGAGATTCTCTTTTTTTGTTCTGTAGCCATAGGGGAACATTCAAATCCTAATGAATAGCTCTTTTAGTCTCATTCAGTTGGGTCAGAGCTGTGTAACATCTGGCTGTGTTTTGATTGGATAAGCTGTAGATTTTGACATGGTACATCATGTTCTGAAGGCCAGAGTTTGGACTATAATGAAATAATTTTATGGGAACTCCAGTATATTTTTGCTCAGTGTTTTATTGTCTGTGACTGAATCTTTGGCTTCTCTGTCCTGGAAAATTAAGTGTGCTTGACCCTCGGCAAAGAGCCACCGGTCAAATCATGCTGCGATCGCTTCCCAAATAACAATAAGTCATCATCTCAACTTTCTGACCCAGGTAATGTGTTTGCACTAGTTTGCAAATTCGGGGCTGCAATGACCACTTAGTGCAGAATAGTTCATATTGAAATAGTAGTATAGAAATATTGAAGGTGTTATGACTGCAGATAATATTTTAGAGACACAGACATTTGAAACTCTTACTATTCTATGCTTTGGAAATAGCACTTATACCCACCTCTTTTATGAAATATTATGTCAGTGGCTAATCTTTAAAGGTATACTATACAGGACTTTCCTAAAAAACAATGTACAGACTCATACAAAAAAAATCCCTCTCAGTCATCACTTATGACCCACTAGAAGTGTGTGGCGGTGTATTTATCTGCAGAGACCTGCTCTCTGACTGAATTTCCTATTTTCTTATTATTTCGCTGTATTCGGGACATTTCTGGGCATCTGGGCAGTGGATGGTTGCCCTGAGCGAATAACAGCGTGCAGGGTGTGAGGTCGGGACTCCTGGTGTAGCCACCAGGTTACATCGCTGTCTCCGTCTCTCTCCTCTGTTCCGCTCTGCTCTCTGTCTCTGTGTCATGGATCTATAAAGAGCTGCAGGTCTGTGTGTCTGCTTGACCAGGGTCGCGGCTGAGCTACACACACGTAGAGCAGATAGGCCACAGCGGACAGGATGAAGCTCTGCATTCACACAAAATGCGGCACCTTCCCACAGGGTTGCACGGGCGTGTTTATTTGTGCTTTAGAACTAACCGCCGTGAAACAATCAGAAAATAACATTTTATCTATCCGATTCATGTCTTTGTTCTCGCCAGTGCTGCTCGCTCTCTTCATTCACTATCTAGCTGGCTCGACCACATCTGCTCGCTCTCTCTCTCTCTCTCTTGCTCTCTCTCTCTCTCGCTCTGCCAACTTTGGATGCTGTGTTTACAAACACCAACTGACAAATCTTGCATAGTATACCTTTAACAGAACTGCTTTGAGGTTTAGAGGCAGAGGACAAATTGCTTGTGTAAAGCATGGCTAAACATTCATTCACTCCCTGGCATATGGATAACACATTTCTGCCCTGCACCTACATCAGTAGTGTTGTGTGAAAGATGACTTTTTCCCCAAATGGTGGACAAAGTCTGAACTGTAAATTGTAAAATAAATGTTTAAATCAATAGATACATAAATTGCACATAAAGAATAAACCATTATACATCACATAAACATTAGTATGGAAGGAAACAAGATAAGTTTAAAATAGAGCTGCAACTAATGATTATCTTCTTCTATTATTGAAAAAAAAAAAAAAAAGCTCATCGAAATTTCCTAAAGCCCAAGGTGACATATTTAAATGTCTTGTTTCATCTGACCATCAGTCCAGAACCTAAAGATGTGCAGTTATGATATAAATTAGAAAAAGCAGAAAATCCTCACATTTTAGAAGCTGGAACTTCAGAATATTTGGAATTTCTGCTTATGAAATGGCTTTAATGATGATAAAGTGACGTCAAAATAGTTCCATATTAATTTTCTGTCTCATCGATTCATTGAGTGATGATTATAGCTCTAATTTAAAACATAGAATAGAAAAAGAGGTATAACAGCAGGAAGAAGCTTAGGACTAAATAGATTATGTACATTTGTTGTTTTTGATGCATGAATTCAATATACTTGCTGCAGTTTCATTTGCATCCAATATATGATAATGAGGCCGTATTGATCAAATCCTGTTATATGGTGTCCATTGTACCCAGCTCACGTCTGGTTGATGAGCGCCTAAATACTTAGATAAATTACCTTCCGTTGACTTTTTCAGACAAGAAGCCAACTTATTAGTATAATTAGGAATGGTGGTGTGATGCAGGTAAACAATAGCTGCTGTGTGCATGTATTTACTGCAAATGAGCCTGACACTTGTCTTTACAGAGTACATGTTTTTGTCACTTACCTCCTAAGAATTTGGGCTATTCAGTTTTATAATAAATACAAATGTGACCTACTGTTTTGGGGCAATTAGAATCAAGTTGTGTCCCTGAATTATCCCTGAATTTTATTCACCATTTGATTGATTGATTTTAGGGCTGCAACTAACAATTATGAATGAATTTTTTTTTTCTTTTTTTCTGACCAACAGTCCAAAACCCAAAAATATTAGTTTACACTCATGTAAAACAAAGAAAAGCATATTTGGCATATTTGCTGAAATTGATATTACATACCACCATAGTTAATAATGTAGAGCCAGAAAAATCCTGCAATTAAATTTACCTAAATGTATCAGAAGTCAAGGCCCAATTATATTTGCTTTAAATCAGGAATGTGAAAATGTTTTCCAAATAATAATCCTGGCTGTAGTCGGAAAGTACAAGAAACGGGTCAGAGTGGGACATCAGACTGGTAAAGAGGCATGTAATGAGGGGTTGCGTAAATTCTGGACAATAAAAAGGACTCTGAAGCTCTCTGTTCCCATTAAAAGATGTTTGTGATTCACCAGTATGTCGCCATGCTGAAGCCAAACCCCAGTGTACACTTAACCTCTTAAACTCCACAAGGATGCCCGCGACATTACGTCTTTCAGAGACTTAAACGCGCTCAGTTTTTAAGCCAGAGTGAAGATACTGGTATCATATGAAACTAGACGACCTACAGCAAGGCTGTTGGGTATCCACTGGTACCAATTTCATGCTAGCTTGTAGGGAAGGGGGCTAAATAATGCTAAATCTTGGTGAGGGGAAATTTTCAAAGGCGTCCCTTGACCTCTCACCTCAAGATATCTGAATGAAAATTGGTTCTGTGGTTACCCAAGAGTCTCATCACACATCAGACATCCCCACTTTATGCTAATCCCATGCAGTTTGGGGCAAAAACCATGCAGTTGTTTGCATGCGGTATAAATGAGTTATTTTCGCCTATTGTAAAAATGGTGTATTTTGAATATTTCTGCATACTGGGGTCCCTAAACAGTCTTGGAATCGCATAAATTGGGTATGATCAGAAAGCCGAGACTGTAGTGGATTCAGTGAGCCCAATTGTATCCATGTGTCTCACTGTATCAAGTGAGCCATAGTGACCTCTAGGATTATCACAGCCTCATGAAACTTTACAATGGCATTCAGAGGATGTATGGCTTTCCAAAGTATATTGACACTAAGGGAGTTTCAGAGCAATTTCCAGAACAGACAGCTTGCCATCCAATAGCCGAAAAATGCAATTTTTACAGAAATCTCCAAATGTCAAAAGTTTTTGATACCAAATTACAGCATGTATTTTTCTATGGTGTTCTTCAAAGTCTTGGTGTCTTAATATTGTATTTTGGAGGGATTTATGACCATTTTTAATAAATTCTCGAATAGTCAAAAATGGTTAGATTTTGCACCAAATCTGTGTAACAAATTTTTACTCCTCTGTTTTGGCACACTCTGCGTCAGTGGATTTTAAATGGAAATTATTAACTGCTCAGCAATTACAACTTTACTGTCTCTGGAACAGCGGGGACACAGGTTCTTGGGCTTAGATCAGTAAATAGAGTGTAAAGTGACAACAAAATCTCACCCTGACAGCCATCTGCGTTTATTGTTGTACTATTGGCACCGTGGAATAGAACTTCCAAGTTAATGGCTTGGAGACCTTGACACAGGCATGAAAGCTTGAAAGATAGTTTTATGTGTACAGCGAACCGTGTAAGACAACTTTTGTGCCCTCTTTAGTTTTGAAGTAAAGAGACCAGGGGCAAGTGTGGGAAAGAGGTAACATTTTCTTCAACCTCCTATTATCCAAACTGGTGTGTCTGTATGTGCAACAAGGTTTTCCATGGATTTTTTAAGCATAGGTTACCATTGTATTCTTCTGTATATTGGCCAGTTTGAAGAGCTCTGTGGATTTCCCTGCTCAGACTAGTAATGATGAGGGTTCAGTAAGCATGGCCTCCTGGAGGGCCAGTGTGTGTGCACACATCGTAACAACATGTTTGCTGAGTAACTGCAACAACAACCTACAATTAAGCTAAGTGAATCATTTTCTTCATTGAACTAATTTGTTTTCCTTCTCCTAAACCACAGACTATTATTGGGTAGCTTTGTCTTTGAACGGAAAAAAGAACTGTTGAATGTCGCGATGAGAAAGTACAAGGTTTTCTCAGGTATTTTCAGTATGTAGTGATAATGTTTTCAGTACATTATACATCAGGCATTGCTACTGTACTCACTATCCTTTGTGTAAAAGATGCTAATGCTAAGAGTTGTACTAAATACATATGTTGAAATGTTTTTCTCACACACAACTTCATTTGTAGGCCACAAATTCTGTACAGTGTGAGAATATATTACTTTGAAGGCAAGTGGAAACTCTTTGCCTGAGAAAGGAAAAAGGCCCTCTAGCATATAACAAATATGATCATTGTATTTTTCTTTGTTTTTTCCCTTTGTTGTTTAGAGAATTATTTCACTGGCTTCCGTACCCACATAATGAGGGGAGTATGTGTGAGGGCCTCATCCTCCTCTTCCTCCTGAGTGCTGAGTAAGACTCTCAGACAGGAAGTGAGTGTCTTGTGGGGAATGTGCTGCAGGCTTTCTCTCTCTCTCTCTCTCTCTTTCTCTCTCGTTTTCCCCCTCTATTGGTCCCTCTTGAGTATTCAAACACTGGTCTGTTGTTCCAGCTTCCATCATATCCACTGTGGAGTCGTTGGGACTTTCCCTAGTCTTATGGTCTATCCTTACACTAAAACACAATCCTCACTCTAACCTTCTAACCTAACTAAACGCAGGCAAATTGTTAGTGAAAACAATGATCGATCATTTTAAGCTCTTGGATTTTTCTATCTTGTAGTATTCAGTTTTGGGGCAAAAAGGTGATCGTAGGGCTGCACAACTAATTGTGGGTAATTGTGTTGTGATTTTTGATAATTTGGTATGTTGACAGTATTGAAGTGATTTTAGGTTTGAGGTATAGCACGATGTAGTTTATCATGTAAATACATTATATTAGACTAGTTTAAAGTGAAAGTAAAGATGGATAAGCAGTTAAGTTGGAGAGAAACCGTACACAGACCACCCATGGAAAAAATGTATTTAAAAGTGGAAAATAATTAGGGCTGCCACCTGAAAGTCGAATCATCTGTTGGAGACCTCTGAGTTGACTGAGATTCTTCAAGTCGAGCAGTTGTTTTTTTTTTTTTTTTGTTTGTTTTTATCAGTCAGTGTGCATTACAATTACAGGATAACAGATTACAAGCTTACAGAAATGTACAGGGATAACATCTCAATAAGGAATTATAAATGAGGGGAAAATTATTTTTATTATTTCAAAGTGGACAGTGCTCTGAATTTATTTAAAAATTTAAGGCCTACAGTTTTTATTTTCATCTAAAAATAATTCAAATCTTCAATAATGCAATTACTTTATTCTTGTTTATATTTATTTATTAGTTTTTATGTTTTAAAGAGAAATAAAGAAGTAGGTCTATCCTGTTGAAGAAGAGACGTCAGCTATTTCATTGCAGGAAATGCCGTGAATTTATTTTAAACTGTTTCATTTGTTTATTCATTTACACGTTTTTAATGTTTAAAGTGAAATTTTTTTTTTAAAAAAAGGCCTTTAAGAGCTTGATTTAAACAAAAATACACGTGTGCTGCCTGTCTCATTATTCTGGCATATCCATATAGTTGTCCAACATTATTCAAATAGGCCGCAATTCAAATCTTGCATCATATGCAGCTGTCTTTTATTGACTTTTAAATGTTCAAAAATCACTAAAACTCATGCCGATGGATTTTCTGATTGCCAGATCTTTATGAAAAGAAAAAGGAACAAATAGTGGAATCTTCGTATTGAACAGCCAAATCTGATTCGACTGACAAAATTCTGAGTCGGGTACTGCCCTTAAAACAATAGACTCGATATTAGAGAGGAAAATTCTTCTCTCATGTCTAGATGTGAAAATTGTTTATGCCATCAGAGGAGATTGTCATCTGTCAGAGATATTGTGATGTATAAACCAGATTACTACTTATAGATTATGTGTAAAATGCGTGTTAGGGTTGTGACTGTGCCAAAGCAGCAATTGCTCTTTTTTGTAGTTGTGGACCACAATAAAAGTAGCCTAGCAACAGAAATGCTTCCTGTTCATTTTGACAAAGTAGATATGCATCCACTTCAAAGTGCATTCACTTCTTGTCAGGGAAAGGTATAACCTCGTTTGCCTCACACAAAGTTCAGTCTAGTTGACCTTTGACCTGTGAATTAGCAAAACTATCCAGTTGTCAATTGTCAATTTGAGGGAGAGGGTAGGATTGACCTGTTGTTCAGGAAGTATTGATTGTATATATGCTTGTTTATCTAATGCCATAGTGAGTGAATACAAGCGGTAGAGAAAGGGGGGGGCGTGATGCATAGCTTGCAGTAAGCATAAGGAAGAGAATGAAGAATTAGCTTGCTAGCTCCAGCAGTTTACACTCAATAATCCTTGTCATAGTATTTACAGTCCTTCTTGATTTTCTTGAGTAGCTGGGAGTAAAGCCTGAATATAATTTCTTATTCTTATTCCCTGCTATTAAAGTTAGCAGAGAGCTTACCGGAAATTAGCCGGCTTGGCAGGCAGAGGTATCTAGGGCATGCGCAGTATGCATTCATCTATGAAATACAGAGAGATTTATCTGGCAGTGATAGGCTTAATTAGAATTGTGTGAACTTGTTTGGGAAGGGCTTGAAAGTAATGGACGTTCATTTATATGTAAACGTTCCGCACTGCAAGTTTAAGCATTTAATCCTTGAGATTTTTTGATAATTTAAAAAGCACCAAATATGGAGATACATAGCTTTCACAAGACTGTGATATGCCATGTTGCCTTTGAGAAAATAACATGTATAAGCATAGTTTTTTCTGTGCAGCCCGAAGTGTTGGACAAGACAAATCAAGGACACCTACATTGATAAAATCTCTCTTCCTGTGGCTGCGTACTGTACATTTTGCGACATGTTAATACTTAATCTAAGCAAAATGGAAAGTAAACACACATCAGAACAACCAGTGTGTAATTTAAATACTCCAGCTGATCTCAGTGCTGAATTCTGCTCTTTACTGGGCCTCGCTCCGTTGCCTCTTGCCACCTTCTCTCTCCCTTTTTCTTTGAGATTTTACTGAAACATGCTGATACAATTAAACAGTTCTATTCTACTTTGCTTACGCATTGAATTCCTTCATCCTGGGCATGATGAAGCTTTCAGGAGCTGTAATATAATTGAGCTTCAGTCGGCGGAAAAACCTGTAATTCATTACTCAAGAAAATAAAACCAGGAGTCCTATTTCAGCAGTCCGAGTGGAGATGGAGGGCTCTGACCCATTTCTATGCTCCTGGAACTGTAAATGGACTGAAATGAATACCTGTTTTTCTACGTCCCTCAAAGCTCTTTTTCTTCAACCCTTTTCAAAGTGCAGATTTACATTCTGTCTGGTTTGCGGTTGCTATTTTAGAAATGTTTCTTAGGGGGGGCACCCCGACTTATCCTGCATGCGTGCATACTCACCACACACACATGCATACAGGCGCACACGCATGCACACCACCCAGCCCTTAACCACTCCCCTTAAGAGTTTTCATTGTTTATCTTTGGAGAACCTTGGGTTTTGGTTTGTTGTTCTCTTTCCTCATTCAACATCCAGTACAATCTGCCTTTTCTCCACTTGCCTTGATCGGAGAGAAAGCATTTTTATAAGAGTACCGTTTGGATCTAGTCCTGGCCATCGTCAGAATATCCTCCACAAAAGGGAGAGGGTGGGGGGAAGAAAAGAAGAAAAGGAAATCTCATTTTGTTGAAGTTATTCCATGTGCATGCATTTCAAAAAAGACTCTAACTGAATGATGTTCATTTCCTGTAAGCTATTCAGTTATGCATAAACTACGTCTAATTGGACATATCAGTGGAGATAATTCAGAGGTTGAGTAATCGAGTACAGTAATCGAGAAAAGAAATTTCCATCACTAAAATCCTGCACATATTTCTCATGTTATTAAAGTGTGATGCTATGGTTGAAATGCTGATAAATCTGAAATGTCAGTTATTACCCAACAGTACAATGTAATGTTTACAGTGCAACTCCCGGCCTGTTAACAGAGACTGACTCCCTATGCTCAGTGGGGGATCTAACACAGTAGATACCAGGCACCAGGAATGTACAGCGTTGTGTAATCACTTGGCTGTATTCACACAAGGGAGATGAACAAGGATATGATAACCCAAACATGTTACCAAACAGCAGCTTGATACTAAATGTCTTATTTCCTGGACTGGATGCAAAGATGCCTGAAAATCCAACACTATAAGCAGTGTGTGTTATGATGTTAAGTCATAATCCTATTAGTGTTTACAGACATAGTGAAAACAGTTTAGGCCAGAGAATGTCACTACAACTTCTAAATATTTCTAGACTGTCTCATTTGTGTGACCTCAGGTTCAGTGAGTCTAGTTTCTCTTGCAGGCTTTCATCTTTGTTTGCCGGAAAGCAACATCTGGCACTTAGTGTATTATTTTGATAGCACAGTTGCTTGGCAACCCTGCTGGAGTTGAGAGGAGCGAGGAGCCGTTTTGAGCATAGAGGGCGATTTCTGCTCGAAAAAAGAAACTTGATGACAGGTGTTCAATTTTGTGGGTATTAACTTCATTCACTAAAAGCTGCAAAAGTGATACAGGTTTGAAGCATTAGGCCTTGTAGTTGTAATCCCTTGTGTCTCTTTTCTGGAGACACACCATGGCTGCTGGCTGCGAGTGTGGTTTAACACTACAGCAAACACTCCTGAGCAGCCACTAGGTCAGAAATACAACAAGTGCAACTGATGTATCTGCTGAAGTGCAGCCAAACCAACGCCAGTTGTTTTAATAAAGTCCGTAATTGCAATTGCTGTCTGATTTCACGGTGTGAGTAGTTTTCCACACAACAACAGGGCAAAGTAAAGTTGTTTACATTGTTGCCTCCAACTCTTCATCAAGCAGCTCACTGTGGCTGCTCCTTCTTGTTCCATTACTCCCTGCAATATTTAAAGTTGATCTGCTGTTTTAAAAAATACTGAAAATTACCGTTCTCTTGTTTTCTAGACACATTTTTAATGATTGCAGTCAGCATTCAAACTTCCTCACAATAAAGCATTTACTGCTGCAACTGCTGACTGGTGACGTCAATGTTATTCTGAATGAACGGCTCCCGGCTATCTCCGATCCTACAAGAGCCCGACCGATGATTTTTTGGGCCGCTACCGATATCAGGGATAAAAAAAAATTCCAGCTGATATTATATATAAACACACATTTTTTGCAATGATCCCTTGAATATCAAACACTTTTGACAAAGATATGTAATGGAGGCGGGATATTTTACAGTTTAACAATAAACTTATATCCCAAAATGACATCAGTGCACTGAAACAGTAGACTTTTGCCCCCCTCATGTATGTTAATGGAGTGGACAAAATATTAGGAACACCATTCAATGTAATGCACTCCAGTACACCACCACCACCACCACCCACTATGATCTCAATAATAAACATAAAGTAGAATTTTCACCTTTCTCACAATGTATAAGCTGTGTTAATGTAGAATTTATGGCAGAGCTATTTTGTATTGGATTGCATTAGATTGCACAGGTGTACCTAATGAAGTGGCTGGTGAGTGTATGATATGGATATATCTGTGATAGGCCAATATTGGCCAACTGATATATCGGTCGGGCTCCCAATCCAACCAAGTAATCTTATCAAGTAGCTAAAAAGAACAGGTTGTAGCTGAAAATAGGGGAAATGTTTGCCAAGATAACCCAATAAATACAGCAAGTTTTGCCAACTAATTGCCAGGTTTTGCTGACTCACCCAGATATCAGTGAAATTAGCCCCTCCTATGGTTTCCCTTGCTGTAGTTTCTGTTGTTGCCATGGACACACAGCATACCATGGTGACTTGTCTTACTGTTTGAATGCTTCTAGCACCAGTAGGAAATGTTCAGTTTGCATTAGCAGTAAATTAGTACAGCTCTGATTCTGTGTTAGGAGAGTGAACAGTAAACAGTGAGATTGATAGTGAGGAGATAAAAATTTTAAACACTGAATCCATATTTGTTGCATACATGAATTTGTCGTGCATAGGTGGGCAACTTGAATCCAATGGTGTACTCTGTAACTAACAATGAAAAAACTACTATACACACACACACACACACACATATATACAGAGAGGTAATTACAGAATGTAAATATCTTGAGGATATTGCTGAAAAAATGCTGGCATCAAAAGCCGAGTGTAACTTCATGAAAATCTTAAGAATTGTAACTTAAAGGAAATCCTCAACTCTAAATCAAATGACATCTCACACTGCTGGTCATTTTGTGTTAATTCACAGAATATATTTGTTGTTTATATCATAGAAAAAAGGCAGTAAAGAAACCAACTAAGGTACAAAAGATTTCACACTTTCCTTCAGCCTTAAAACACCACATCTATTTTTACAAAGTGCAGACTACTTTCCTTTTGACCATAGCAAGTGTGAAGTGAATCTTAAGAAGTAATTCTTAGGTTAACAAGTGATCTTACATGATTAATAAATGGCAAAATAATTTTATCCCTAAAGCGAGAAGTAGGAGGCATGTCTGTTTGACCCAAATATCATTAACCTCCCTTTTTAACAAAGATAAAGAATTCAATGTTGAAAGCTCAGAATGCTTCCCTGGCAGTGTTGAGATGAAAGATCACATAAAGAGGACAGCCAGTTCTGCTTTAGTTGTATACTTTCCCAATCCTGACTTGGTGATTAGATACCACTGTTGTCTTGAAGAAGCAGTTGAAATGTTTATCAGGCACTGCACTCTTGTTTGAATGCCAACTTGCATAGAGGTAGTGCCAAAGGAGAGACTTAAATGTTGGCTTTTGTCTGTTTTTATTTAGATCTCAACCCTATTACTGCCAATTACTTGTCAGCTGCGGGGTGAGACACTTGTAGAAACTTCCTGTCTTTGAAGTGAGGCATTTAAGCTTGATTGATGAAAACAGCCTCTGTCACCGAATGCTATTTATTGTATTGAATTCATTGTTTTCTTTATTGTCTACACTTGTTATTTACCTTTTTCAAATTGGCTTTTTGGATTCAAATGACATGGTTGTTAGTCTGTGAAGGTGTGAGGAAGAAGTGTTTGCAATTTGAAAGTGAATACTGTGAGATGGTATAAATTTGTCAGCTGTCTGAGACATTAGATTTATACAGAGGTTCCTTTTGATATCTCTGGTTCTTTTCAGGCTTTATGGTAGTACTTGATTTACAGAATTGTTTTGATATGATGACCTACCTTGATTTGTCAGGTATTAAATTAAATTGATTAGCCAAAAACAGATTCCTAGTCCCGGCTAGTGATTTCATCAAAGTCCTCAATTGAACTTCCAGGAAATATAGTATACGATGATAAATCAATATCACAATATAAAATTATCTATACCTTGATAAAAATTTGTATCCATATAGAGGCATTATGTTTCTGGTTGTCTGTTTGTCCCATTCTCGTGAGCGTGATATCCAGGAAGGGAATTTGTTCAAATTTGGCACAAACGTCCACTTGGACTCAAGGATGAACTTATTTGGTGGTCACAGGTCAAAGGTCAAGGTCACTGTGACCCCACATTCGTCCCATTCTTGTGAATGTGATATTTTAGGCATGCCTGGAGGGAAAGTCATTACATCTGGCACAAACGTCCACTTGGACTCAAGGATGTAGGGAATTGGTGGTCAAAGGTCAAGGTCACTGTGACCTCACAAAACACATCCATAACTCAAGAAATTCATATGCTAATTATGACACAGTTTCGCACAAATGTCTAATAGGATAAAATGATGAAGTGATGACATTTTATATTCAAAAGGTCAAAGTTCAACTTCACTGTGACATCATAATGTTCTGCAGAAACAGTTTTCTGGCCGTTATTCAACGCCATAACTCAGGAACAGAAGAGGAGATTGTGACCATATTTCACATTTGGTCAGATACTGAGTTGGTGACACTAATCTTGGGTGCCCACCTTGAAACTGATGTGATTTATATAGATCTTCTGTGCTGCCGGGTTGAAGATGTGTGTGAAGCATCCACATTTTAGAATTTGTAGCTTCTTTGCAGCAACACACTAATAGACATACAACAGAACAAGAACAACAAAGCTTAGGCAAGGGGGAAGACGATACATAACAAGCTAGACAACAACAAAAAGAATAGTTTTCCAAATACACTTGAATAAGGAGGTTTGTTTGCCATTGTAGCTGAGGAAACGATCTTGCGGTGAATGGTTGAAATACTGGAGAGGTGATGAGCTGATAGAAGGCAGGTGTTGGATGAGTCAACCCAAATCACATCATGGTCACTGTAGTAGGAAGCAGGACAGGGGCCTGCTGTTCCTCTGGTAGTCCACCACAAACTCTTTGGTTTTGCTGTTCTTGAGCTTTAGATGATTATCGTTGTACCATGTGATGAAGCTCTCTATCAGTCCTCTGTAAAGTCTCTTGAGGGAAGACAGTATGTTTCTTACTGACAATTATTCACTGGAATCATACATGTCAATATAGTGATAACTTCCATTTTGCCAAAAAATACACTTAATGCCTTTTTATTAAACTTCTTTACACATATTATATGAGTCTGGACAGACATGGATGTATACTGCAACTTGAGTGGTTGGTGGAGACATACAACCACGAGGCGGTATTTCTAGTTTTTCGATTAATCAACTATTTGTTTTGTCTATAAAATGTCAGAAAATAAAGAAAAATGCCTGTTATGATTTCTTTAAGCTCAAAGAGACATCCTCAAATATCATTTTTTGTCTGATCAACAGTCCAAAATCCAAAGATATTCAGTTTACTATCATGTATGACACAGAAAAGCCTCAAATTCTCATATTTAAGAGAATATTTGGCATTTTTGCTTAAAAAAATTACTAAAATGATTATTTGACTATGAGTCAACTAATTGTTGCACCTTTTTATTGTAGATAATAAAGTCTAATTGTCTTTATCACTTGTATATCAGTCATTATCATCAGATGCAATTTTAGATTAAGTTTTAACTCTGACATCTGATGAGAAGTTGAACAATATCAGATTCTAGACGATCTTTCTTATATACAGCAATACTTGAAGTTGAACCTAAAAGGAGATTGCAAGTAATTAATCGCTACTTTTTTAGTAGAATACGGATCTAAATATGTACTTTACAGTAAGAATATGAGTGTTCATGTGTTAATGAGCATGGGTGCTTACTCAAGGAGTTGTTGCATTGCGTGTGTATTCATGTTTTTCTACGGCTTTCCCTGGGGGCCTCTCATTAGCTCCATGTTGAATCAGCTGAGAGCTGCTGTGCGCACTGGGGGGATGGATGTCAGAACGCTGTTGTGAAAACATCATGCTCTCCCGCTCTTTCTATTAAAAACATGGGAAATGTAGTTCTTTTCATACTAGTTGTAGTCTTCTCAGCCAGGGGAGCTTATAAACCTGGCTTTAATATTAATCTGTGTCACTTAAGTAAAGGCATGAAAGCAGGCGGGGGACTGAGATGTCAAACCTTTCCCAGATTGGAGTTGTCATTTGTTATGAAATCCTATCCAAAGGAAATTGAAGTTGTATAACCTTACTCATTTTAATGCTTGCGTTGACTTTTCTGTGAATGTCCCAAGTTTCACCTTAAGTCCTTTTGTGATTATTGCCAGTGCAGCGGATTTTGTCTAAGCAGCTCTGCATTTTAGAGATTTAGATGGTGCCTTTAAGGGGCTCTCTTTGGTTTTTGTAATCTAAGAGGCCCCTGTCTTCATAGAAATCCTTTGGCATGATGGATTTCACTTGATAATTCTGGCACAGCACAAATAATGGGGTAACCAGGCATTTGTGTTATTTGGTGGTTATTGATCGACTGATATAGCGTGTTCAAAATAAATGGATGTTGGCTTATATCTGAGCTGTGACATATCTGCCCTCTTGTTATGAGAAACTTTGGCTTAAACTAGTGCTTACTCTCAACCTTTCCATTAAACCAGAACATATAGTGTAGGACAGAAACTTTCTAATAGTAAAAACATACATGTCAAACACTTCTCTGGATTTGAGTTATAATGGCCCGTGTCTCTATTGTTTGC
The DNA here is from genome assembly GCF_963924715.1 of Thunnus thynnus. Lineage (NCBI taxonomy): Eukaryota > Metazoa > Chordata > Actinopteri > Scombriformes > Scombridae > Thunnus > Thunnus thynnus. Next base: position 19,425,440 of record NC_089530.1, on the reverse strand, counting down.
TTAATTGTTGTATGTGGATTGAAGCCATGACTGTAGAAATCAACGCTGTTTACATTCCTTCAGTGTCAAAACAGTGGAATCTCCCAGAAAGTTAGTCTCTCCACAAAATAATGGATAACAGACCCCATTTTCATCTGACAGCATTTAGACCTTCATGACTTTACACTGCACTCAGTTCTTTACATGCAGTGACAATTATTTGATATATTAAATAATTACATGGAGACCATTAGAGGGTGTGGATCTGATTAACTGCAACGTTTTTTTGTTTACTTTGTCAAATTAATGGCAACATGGGAGATAACTGCGTACAATTTAGTGCTTCATTGCTCCATATTTTCAAAAAAAACACCAGAGGACAGTATTGATTGCAACATGTGATCTGTGCTCAGGGATCTTGTGTTGTTTTTCAGCTGTGATGCTTTTACAATCTGCTGAGCTGGAAGGGAGGAGCGTTGCATTGTCCTCATATAACCTGGGCCGAAAACAGACGATTAAACCATTCTGTCACTTTAGAAACAAACGTTACAAAGTCAGTGCCCTTAAAATGCTAAAAAACATACTTTAAATTAGGGATGTGCTCTTCAACTCTTGTCCAACCATTCAGTCATGTTGCAACCATTTTTGTCTTAAGAAAGGCCTGTAATTTAAATTGGCTTTCAGTTCACAGGCAAAACAATAGTTTTCTTGGTTATCCAAGTAATAAAGCATGAGCTATGTATTTTTGAGGCAAAATGCCCGTTGAGCCTTAAAGAAAAAGGGGAAAGACGAACGTAAAAGTTCTCTATGGTCTATTTCTTTTTTTCTCATCTTACAATGTTAGCAAATCAAATCTACAAGACGAACAAGCAAACACGACTGTTGTGAAAAGGAAAAATGTAAATTTGGTTTCTTGCATTGGAATGCTGGCATTCAGTAGCTAACTTTCAAAATCTCAGATGCTGCTGTGACCTGGAATTTAACAATAACTTTTACAAAAATTGTTGCAGTGATCAAAAAAGTAAGTTGTAATGCAAAAATATCCGTGTGGCCCTTTTGTAAAGAATTGTTCAATTCACTTATTTGCTCTCTTGCCAAGAGTTAAGAGAAGATTGATTGACTCTTAAGTTTGAGTTAATTAGCTTAGCTTAGCATAAAGACTGGAAACAGCAGAAATGGTTAGCCTGTCTCTCTCCATAGTTCAAAAATCCACCTACCAGTACCAGTTATGATTTTTACAGGTGTTGCGTCCTGTAACTTCCTCTTGGTGACAAGGAGCTGGGTGCAGTGACTTCCTGGAGTCGCCACTAGTTTCTTGGCAACCTCACGGTGAGGGTACTAGACTTCGGGCATGAGAATCATTATTGATTTTGCTCATTTAACCCACAGGAAGAAAGCAAAAAAAGTATATTTCCCAAAATGTATCTATCCCATCTACGCTGTTTTCAGTCAGAACTGAAACAGTGACAGTGGTTGCTTGAAGCTTAGTGTTTGATATGTTATATACCAATATAAGAGTTATTTCTGTGACTCTAACTTAAAATAAACAGTATTTCTGCACTGAACTTGTCGTACTTGTCTGCATTTTTGTGGCAATTGTTCTGTTGCAACTTTTCTGGCTCTGGCACAAGAATATGACACATCCCTTCTTCTTACAAAGCTTACAAAGCTTACAAAGCTCTGATTGACTTGGTTCTTTTCCAGTCAGGGAAATAGCTGTCTATGGGCACAACACCAGACTTATTTCAGTTGTTAAAAAAAATCCGAGATGTGGTCAACAATTCAGAGGTCTGGAACCGGGCTTGTGCTGAGGGTAATGAAGAAAGTTTGTTTGCACTACAACTGGCTCATAGCAAATTGAGAGCAGAATTCAAGTCAAAATTGGTACATTCATGTCATTTGAAAATGTGAACCATACCACTACTTTTTTAAAATCTTTTTTTAACCTTTCGTGTAATGCAGGTTTAGAACAGGATGAGACTGTCTCCATATCATAATATACCCCAGAGCTCGTAGTAACCTCCCTGTCTCTTCTCAGGGTTCTCCCACGACCACTTTAAACGCATGTGCCAACAGGATGTTTTGCTCTCAGCACATGGCTCATGTTTTCACTCATGCTCCATATCAGATTCCTTTCAGCTCCCAGCGCACACAGGCCAAAAATGCTGTTTCACTGTTTATGTTAGTCTTTGGCTGTGGCAAGTTTAACATCCAAACAAATATGTATTTATGCTTTTTTAACTCATCTTTTCAATCATTTCATTAGGCCTCACTTGACCTGATTGTTATCTTGAATCAGTAATGTTTACTGTCTGTAAATCCAATACTACTGAGATAACACCACACCAAAAGTGTGTTTTTATTCATCAGTTTGCTGTGACTTCGTTTCAAAGACAAATTGGAATAAAAAGAAAGGAGCTGTCATGTCTGACATATGACTCTCCCCCCTGCGCCTCGTACTAGCTACTGTTAAATGAAATGCTTAAAGGAGCATGTGTGAAAATGAGCATGCAGTCTTTGTTTGTGCATGTGCACTTTTGGAGAAAGGAAGATTGCATGTAATTCTGTGCAATTTTGAGTTTATTTGGAAATTCAGTTGTCATGGATATAAATGGTATTTTTGTCTGCACATAAGCATTCTTTTGGGTGAAACTGAAATAGATCTGAGTTCCTTCTGGCACTGTTATTCACCTAGTATTGGTCGTCTTTGTTGTGTAATTACTGGACTTAATTGCTGTGCTTTCCTTGCCAAGCATCACAGATGTTGTAGTTACACATCTCCACTTCAAGCGTGACAGCATCCCCTTGACATAAGGCAGACGTACAGTGACATTTGTTTTTCTTTTTCCTTCTCGGTAAATGTTTTCTTTCTGTGAATAACAATACCTCTTCTACATATCCAGGAAGTTTACAAATCAGTGACAGAGTAACATGGATAATGATATATACTGTATGATATAAAAAACCCAAAGTTCAACTGCATCACTGAGGAGAGTCATATTGTCCTCATGCAGATGTCCTGTTTCTAAGTAGCATTTTAACTGGCCCACCATGTACCCTGTTTAGTTTCTATTTCTTTGCCACTGACTGATTCACTATTGTTTAATTCACAAAAAAAATACCACAGATTTTCAGTTTTTTTAGTAGACAAGTGGGGGAAAACGGTCTGTATATTGCAGCACTCCTTTTTGTTTGTCTTAGTTTTTACAGGAAACCCTTTCAGTAATGTCTCTCATAATTGTGGATAACTTCAGGCCACTTAAGTAAATAGCTCAGTCAGAGCTGTTCCCTGTTATTCTACCTCAAAGCTGGATGTCATTTAAATTTAATATCAGATGTTAGCACTTCTACTTACTATCATTAATATGAACCAAATATATTTCTTCTTCTTTGAATGCTGACTAGATTTTTTTTTTATTAACAGCTTGAGCTAGGGTTGCAACTCTCAGTTCTTTTCATCATTGATTAATCTATGAATTAGTTTTCTACTAATCTTTTAGTATCACAGTGACAACCATCCATCACAAGTTTCCAGAGCCCAAGTTGCCAATATTCTCAAATTTATAATTTTGTCAGACAGTCAAAGAAGCCAAATATATTCAATTTCCAACTAGAAGATGTCGGCCAGGTTTGTACAGTCAAGATGGCAGCAAAGATGACAAAAACAGAGAGATATTTATCTTGCATCGTGCCTAACTTTAGTGGATCATAACACATCAGGTATGGAATTAATCTGCAGATGCTCCGTTGAAGATGAGACCAAACTTTTATATGGATGTCAGTTTTTAAGCCATGACCAAGGCCCAAATTTGGCCGGCAACAGACTAGGTAAGCTTTGTTTTTAGCCTAGCCAATTGTCAGAAATGCCTTTTGCTATATCGCAATGCATATTGTAAAATGGGGAGGACTACTGAAAAGATGAAAGTCTAAGCTTTACAATAGGCTAATAAGGAATCTCATCAATATTTATTTGAATTCATAACACAGCCCGCTCTCGAGGTACGGAAATTTGGCACCAACTGATCTAGCATGGCAACAAGGCGTGATTGTCTGTCTCAGCAGAAACAAGTTTCCAAACTGAAGCAGCAGTTGATCACTTGCAGCCCCTACCGGCCAGTTTAGTAGAATTGGGAGTCAGCAGTCAATGGTGGTATAAAAGGAGTTTTTCAAAAATTGTGAATCACTGGACCCACGAGAGGCCCTTGAGCATTCAGTCAGAAATGTGCACAAAAAATATTAGGCTCATGGGTCCAATTGTATGTGAGATTAGCTGCAGACAGATACACACATGGACACACACACGCACACACGACCAAACACATGATTCCCTGCAGGCAGAGATAATTATATGAAATAAGGAATTTTGACTGCTAAATTTAGTCAATAAATTACTTGCATAATTAATCAATTATCAAAAATGTCACTGTTTTGACTCATTAATTGTCTAATAATTTCAGCCTTAGCCCTTATTAGCAAGTCAAATTTGAAACTAATTCAGTCAACATCAGTGTTGTGGTCAGCTGCTTGTCATCTGATAATGTGCAGCACTTGGCTGTATGCAGAGTGCATCACTGTGAGCATCAGCCACTTGGTTAAATTGCTATAATTTTAAACAAAAACGGGAGGCTCTTGAAGCAGCTGAAGAGGCATCAGACATTGTTTTAGTAACTTTTTCCCCCCATCTGTGTGATTTCTTCCAGTGGGTCACAACCACATAGATCTTTTTTTGCCAAGTATCTTTCTAGGTAATGTTATTGAAATTTGAGCATAAATGGATGTGCCTTAAATCAATGGATGAGCATGTTACGTCTTTATTTTACTTCATGGGTAAAGTATTGAACTGGACTCATTTAAATTGAGGCTACACAGCAAATTAAGGCAGATAAGAATGACAGAAAGGCAGTGTCTGAAATTAACTTTTTAAATCACCTGCCAAGGGGACTGGTAGATGGAAAAAATCCACTGGTCAACCGTATTTTTTGACGGCCAAATAATTAATTACCTTTTTGTGTCATATATACTTTTGTTTCAGTACATTTTATTGAGATGATAATGTATCATGTTGAATACAAACCACAGCCTTATCATACTGTAGCCAGCCTCTTGAAACTCCTTTATCTCCAAATCTCCATTTCTCACAAAACTTTCTTTTTTATGTGCTTTGTCTTCCTTTTTGTCAGTTGGTTTTAGTTTTAAAGGTTTGGTTACTCCTTCTTAAAGTTGCTACATAATAGCCATTTAATTAACGGTAGCTAGCAGCAGATTGGCGGCAAGTGACAGTTTAGTGGAGAGCTGCGATGTCAACTAGCAGATGTCCCGTATGGTAAACGGTGCCGTGAAACTAGGAGCACTTGAGACAGTCTGTGGCTGGCACTCCTTCGCCTCAGTCCATCTTGAGCTCTCCTTAAGTTTCGTGGCACTGTTTAGACGCGCATAAAAAACACATATGGTGTGCGTGTCTACGCTGTATAGGGACAAACATAAGTAATTTCCTCCGAGCCATCATGCCAGATATTTTATTACATGTCTATTTTGGTCCAAACATTTACCCGCCAGTGTGGCGGATAGCCTTCCGAGATTTACTCGCCAAACGGAAAATCTACCCGCATTTGGTACTTGGCGGGTGTTAATTTTGGATCCCGTAGAAGAGGGATTGTTGGTGGTTGGAATATTTGTATGATCTCTTTATGAAAACTGCATCTTAAATGCTCTATAGCTATCATGTTACCCTACATTGTCCATCGGTTTCTAATCTACATCCTTCTTAGATTTCCCTTGTTATTCTTCTGTTTTGAATGAGCCAATGAATAGTCAGAATTCATCCATTTAGCCCATCAGTGTAATGTGGTGGTAAGCGTCTAAGGTAGACAAATTTCATCTGAAATTGACTCACCCGTTGAGCCAAAGCAGAACAGTCTCAATGTCTTCATAAACTGTGGCCTGGACTTGTTTACTGGACAGCCTGTGAAAGTACAAACATGTGTTAAATGCTCATGAAGAAGGCATTACTGCATCGCCAAAGGCCATAACGTGTGGTCTGGTTGAAAATGAAACTGAATTTTAGTGAGGCTTTTCATTCTCTGTTTTTGAAATGTGGTGTTGATAGGGGAAGTCCTACCAATGCCTGTCACGTCCAGGTGGCGTGACATGGGGATCATCATATAGTACTGAGATAAAGAAGTTGTATATAAAAATGCTCAGTGTCCTGCAGAAGTGGCATGTTCAAGAAAATACTATGGTTGTGAACAATATTCTTTGCAGTATAGTGTGATCATGTTTAGCCGATACTAATGTACTCCCTTAATCACTTTTAAATTAGCTCAACCATTTATTCTGAAATAGAGCTGTCTGCTGCAGATGAAATACGGTAGACCTTTGCGTCCGTTTAATCACAACATAATTCCTGTCAGTGCACAGAAGCCAGTATTTATGACTGAAATATATAACCCACATCAACTGTGCTGCTGCTCCTGACCCAGATTCGTGCAGACATCAACAGATCCATCTTTGGGAACACGGCTGAAATGCATCAGTAAACCTTCCTGTTCTCCCAAATGACAGAGGAACATGAGAATTCTCCTTGGAGAGCAAATATGTATTTTGCATCAACAGAGCTGCCACAATTTGAAGGACTTGCAGATGTGTTGGAGTGACTACAGGCCTGACTTGCTTTGGTGGTTGGCCTTCTGTCTCTATCCAGCTTACTGTATCAGCTGAGGGAGTTTCTTGGCATTCTGTCACCTGCTTGGAAAATTACTTTAAAACATCAAGGCTGTCTTGTAAATGCTGTTTTTGTTTACAGGTGACACTGGGCGGTTAATATCAGCTCTTTAGTTTTGATATACTGTAGTTCCCATGGCTAAAAGTGTACAGTATGCTGACGGACAAATTTCAAAAGTGTGAAAGCCTTTTCAAGATGTGCGAAACCAACACCAGTTGACCCAAGCATGGTATGAATTACGCCATTAAGGGCTACTGTAAAATGCCCAAATATTTTCACTATATCCATCAATTTGTTACACGGAAGCTGAATCCAATCTCTAGGATTATAGAAAATTACTTGGAACATTTTATTCCGTTCCTTCAAATGAGCAGTATCAGTAGCTGTGCCAAACACAATATCCAAAGAAATGGGGATCCACCATAAACACTCCTCTGAGTGAAGATACCGTAACATTTTGCGGAGACTGGATAATCTATGTGTGATTTGGCTATGTTAAGGTTACATTGTGTATTCTAAACTGAGTGGCTCTGTGTGGTTTTATGAATTATTTTTCTCTCTCTCTGTCTCACTTTAGCTGCCTCTGAGGGGAGAGTCAACGGAGGGGAGGATTTCTTTCAGAAGGTGAGTGTGTAGTCTGCAGTTGGACAGTGTTTGCTTTGTCTTTGGGTTGCGTTCAAGCCCACTGAGCAGTGCTTCTCTCTTGGTAAGGGAGCAGATGTCAGGTGCTCCTCCAGTCATTCGTAATTACAAATCAAAACAAACAAAAACAATGGAACGACACTGACGTTAAATCGCTCCAGGGCTCTGATCCTATAACACAGCTGACACAACACTTTGGGCCTTTCTCACTTACGTAATATACCATAATATACCAGATCATCTCTACAGTGTAAAATGATGTAGAGGTTAAACACAGGCCTGATCAGGGCAGCACTGCCTCACTGACTTTTCTTTGTCACTGATTTAATTAGCTAATGTTCTGAAGCCTCATTACCAACTCACTAAAACAAAGATTTGCTTCAGTGATCTTAAATAGTCCTGAAGGGTGCTTTTAGTCACAACTCGCTCACATTGTCTCACTGGTGATCATTATATTACAAATATTTTTATTAGTTAATGATGTTTCATACAACTTCTAGCTACAAGATTTTTTTTTTAATTTTCATGTCCAATTAAACATTGAACATTGAAATAGGTTTTTCTTGCTGTAATCATTTCTCCTGTTCATACTGGCCATTAGAAGATCCCTTCATAATGCATTTACAATGTAAGTGATGGGGCACAAAATCCACAAGTCTCTGTCTGTGCAAAAATGCATCTAAAAGTTTATCAGAAGCTAATATGAAGCTTCAGCCGTCCAAATTAGTCAAATCAAGTAGATATCTTTCAACGTTACAGTCTTTTTAGTGTCAAAGTCCCTCTTTTTGTTACTATGCTTCCACCGCAGCTCAACAGAGAAACACTGTCCGAGGAAACACAAAGAGGGAATTTGATGCTAAAAAGACTGTAAATGTGGCAGATATCCATTTGATATGACTAACTCAGACTGCTGGAGCCTCAGATAAACTTTTAAATGCGTTTTTGAACAAAATGACTGTGTGGACACATTGTGGATTTTGGCCCCCATCACTTAACATTGAAAGCGCATTTGAAAGGGATCTTTAAATAGCCAGTATGAACAGGAGTAATGATTACAGCGAGGAAAAACATCTTTCAGTGTTCATATGGGCACTTGACTGTCATTGTAAGACAGACTTGAATAATTATGAACCTGTCCTTAAAAGCCACCATATGTCACAAAATAAATCATGCCTGAACATCTAGAAATCATTCTGTACTGCAGTGTGTTTCTTTATGTTGTATATCTACTTCTAATCCCGACAGTTATTATGTTTTATGCTGCGAAATGTGGTGCAAGTTCCTCTAGCGGCATGATTATGAGATAAAACAACCATTTCCTTTAGTTGATACAGTGAATGTGTTCCACGAACTGGCAAGCAAATTATCCTGATCTGCTTCATTTGTTTAATTTGAACCCCATGTATTGAAGTGAAACTGTGTCTGTGTGGTGTGAAGTTTCAGTATTGATATGATGAATAAAATCATGTATCGAAATGAGTGAAGGCTGATCACATGGCATCGAAAATGAAAACAGTCACATTTTCAACAACGTTAACTGTTATTGCTAATTTAATTTGCCAGCAGTCATTATGAAGGTATCTGGTTAATTATGTGGCTCTCTTTAAGTATCTTGAGTGGATTCATCCATGTTTAAAATCCAGTTTCCTACGTTTGTTGAACTAGTTCTATAGTATGTTAATAGGCTGTAATGAAATAAATGATGGACAGTGGTTTGTTTTAGCATTCCTCTTTTGTCTATTTTCCATATTTGGTTTTGGAGGTTAGGAAGCTGAGTTGCTTATGTCAAAGATGGAGGCAATTTAACTTTCCCTGAAGCAGATTTCAAAAACCAAGTAATGCAAACCAGGCGCCTTTTAAGATTCCCTTCCTTGGAATTTTAACAAGGACTCTAGATATACTGTATTTCTTTCTCCATCTCTTTTGGTTGAGTAAATGATATTGTTTAAGATACCCACTGTAGGTGTCCACCTCACTGCAGAAAGCTCTTCTGACAAAATACGGCTGTTAGTGTATTGACTTTGCCAGTCATGGTTTTTAAAGTCTCTGGCCTCAATATTGTCTCAGCTCGTTCAAAGCATGGTGGTTACTAGAGGTTAAATTGTAAATTAGAAATTAGTGTGCAGCTGTTTGGGTTGGAAGGCTGGTGAGAAGCAGTAAAGAAGGAGTGCTAAAGTCATGTTTTTATTGTAGAATTTCCATTTGGATAACTCTGTGTATAGTTCCCCTCTGATAGCGTGATTACCATACATGCCTAATTACAGCCAGGAAAATAAACACCGAGTTAGACTGTGGAACGGCATTGTTGAAAGAAAATGGATGAGGTGTGTGAAATACCTTGAAGTTGATGAAAATGGAAACTCTTAGTTGGACCACTTCCTGCCCGTCCAACACACCCATGTACCACACACACTCCGTGAGACTAATAAAGCACATGGCGTAGCAACTCTCTAGCTTATGTTAGGAAGCATATGATCACTTTTTGACGCACACTCTACATGTCAGGCTTAGGGAATGAGATGGCGTAATTGCCAGTGAGATGTAGAGTTCAGGAGCTGACGAGAGCAACATAAAATGGTCCACCCCCGCACTTTCTAACCAGGCCCAGCCGCTGTAGTTGATCAAAACCCTCTTACTCACTGTCTGCTGGACTTCCTTTGAGTCCAGTGAACAAACAGTCCACCCTCTTCATGTAGTCAATGAAAAAGTAAAAAGGGTGGCAGGCAAACTGGGACCACAGGAGGGTGCCACAGCTGGGAAATTAGCCATGTGCAAGTCTCTGCAGGTCACATGGGGGAAACACACCAGCTACATGTCCCTCTTTGTTTCCAGTCTTGTTTTGGTCTTTTATGTCTGCTCCATGTTTTCCCTCATGCTCTTCCCTCCTGCTGTTTTTTTTCATGTTGTTTCATCTTTGTATTTTTATGAAGCCACTGGTGTATCATTGTTATCAGTCTGGAACAACAAGGGGATTTCTCTGCAAATCAAATGCTTGATTGTTTAACAACAGAAACCATGCGTCACTATACAGCTCAACAGTGAAACTTTTGGATTGGGAACTGTTGGAGTGTCAAATAACGGCACAGCCCAATAAGCTGTTTGGAGAGCTGTGCAAAAAGTTGAGCCGTGGGACTGAGAAGAGCTGAGAAACTCGGCTGGTTGAGTCGATAACTGCACACCACAGAAGAGCTTGGAGTGGATTTGAGTTGAGAGATGCCTTTGAACCCCTCGCCAGCTCATCCCTGAGCCCCCTTCCATTTCTCCTTCCCAGGAGTTGCGGTTCTGTAAATAATGCCAGGCGTGATAAATAAGTGCCAGTGCACTCAGATCTCAGGCCAGGCGTAATTCATTTCATTCGGTTTATAGCACTAAAGCATCTTGTATTTCGTTGCACTGACACAGGGTAAATAGGAAAACTTAAGACTATCAGACTGAAATATTTGGCTGGCATAGAATTGAGATGTTGAAATAATTAGGTCAGTGTGAATTCAACAAAACGTAAACAAATGATTGTATTTTAACAAGCATTGCAAATTAGTTTTTCATGCTTTGACCTGTGACATTTAGTCGTGATGCATTTCAACAGTAGAATGTTTTTGCAGAAGTGCCCTCCTTGTAATCTACTCTTTAAACCATGCATATGTTCCTTTTAGCCCTGAGGTGCAATGGGGCTTTAGCTGCGAGTTAGTGTTCAGATTGTTAACATGATCTCAGTTACGACTGTCGAGCCTCGTGGGGATGGTTCCGTTAATGCTGTCAGCTTTGAGCTCTGCTGTTCCTTCAGTCAGTCACTTAACTCTGCTCACAAGCACTTTACACCCCCAAACAGCCCTCTGTGTCCCCCTCCCAAACAGACACAGAGTCACACATTCCAGCTGAATCAACAGCTGCACCATTGCAGTATGGGCCAGGAAGCATGCCTCTGCCATGTTGATTGCTGCTGTGCTTATTCGTGCACACACACACACACACACACACACACACACAGATGTACACACACAGTCACGTGTGTCGAACACATGTGCTGTCTTTCAGGACATTGCCTTAATGATATCCTGTTTGATTTCGCTTAGGGCTCTGCGCACGTCTGCATACGCCAGCTGCAAACCTCTAAGAACCAATCATCATGTCAAGGTTGTGCCATGAAACTGATCAGAACCATAGTCATTTTTGTATTTATTCATTTCAGAAAGGGTGGAGTGGCAGAGAAGAAAGGGTGGAACACTAAATGTATAGGTAACCTAATTTGTGCAAATATCTTCTTGACCCATTTGAGAGGTATTTGCTTGCCCCTTCATGAAAATAAACGCCATCCAGCCTTTAAAATGGTGTGTGGTCTGTCAGAAATCAGTCCCATCTGTAGGACGGTGCCAAAAACAGCAACGCTGGACAGGAAACAGGTCTCTCTGAACAAGGCCCTTTTTAGAGAAAAAGTTGATGAAGCATAGCCTATGAAGTCTGAAGATTTTAGGAAAGTATAATTGAAGTTACTTCAGCTATGAAATGTTACATTTTTATCAGCTTTTACTCCGCTGGGTTTCTGGAATTTTTCATTGTAATATGTAAATTAAACTTTTTAATCACATTCTTTAAATGGAACCCGCAATCGCTCGTTTGCTCCCACACTGCCACTGTAATTTCAACGACCTCTGAGAGTTTCAGGAGTGTTATATTTTTTTTAATTTGTGGTTTTAAATTCAACGCCTTCATGACAGAATCCAGACACATCTGTCATTGTCGCAGGGGACTGATTTTTTTTTAAGAGCTAAAGCCAAAAAAACGGGAAAGTGAGAAGCAAAAGTTAAAGAATTTCACCATACCACTGAGAACAGAATGTCCTGTAATGTTGTTTGTGATTCGTCCAGCTGTTGGTGTGAGCGTGTGACTTGAGTTGATAAAGAAAAAGATTGCATTTAGCTACAGGGGTATTCATGATTTATTGTGTTTTCTCACATACACCAGACAACAGTGGGAGGGCGTCATGTTGCAGATGATTTGTTTGTGCCTCTGGCCAGTAACACAGAACTCATCTGATTTTGGTTTCAGGCCTAAATTTCATTGCATGTAAAACCATTCGGAGTGAATAGACCAATAATATTATTGCAGTACTTGTGATAATATTGCTAAGAGGAGGCATGGGAAGGTTTCCAGTAGGAGGACATTGATGGAAGATCATTAGTATGTTGGATGTTGAAACTGAAACTGTTTTTGGCATTGCCACTTTAATGATACTACAGAAGAATTCATACAAAAATAGTTTAGAGAGATTATTTGAAAGGAATTCTTTTCTTTTTCTTCGTTGCACAAAATGATACCAGAATTCCTTCTGGTTCCGTGATTCACTCAGTAGAAACCAGCTGTAAACGCAGAGCCCTGGGCAGCATATTTCATGAGAATAACTGGAAGGGGGGTTCTCTGCCATTAGATAATAGCGATAATGCCCACAGATATGCAGCTTGGGCCAAGAGCTTAAGAGAGAGAGAGAGAAGAAAGAATGCAACAAAACATCAATAAAGACACTTCTGTTGTACGAAGGTGTTTTGCAATGATTTTGTTGGCTCACAGCAATCTGTTTTAAGAGGTTTTTTTTTCAGAATCCTGTTTTGATAAAGAAAGGACAAACTCTCCTTTGAGGGAAGAGTTCTTAATTTTCTGCCGTGAATTTACAACAAAGAAAACCTAAAAAAAATAACTCTCACAGCTGGATTTGATAAATTGAATGGTGCTGTGAGAAAAGTTCCATTTTTGACTTGAGGTTCTTGGTTTTCTAGTGGCAAAATAGTGGCATAAGCACATCGTTCTGTTACTCGTCTAGGCTGTTCATTTTTATGTGATTATAGGATGTTGTAGAAAATCAGTGAGGCTTGAAAGGACTTCCAGTCAACCATCATGGACTCTGAGCGTATAGTTTTAGAGTAAGAGAAGGACACACCGGGCTTCTCAAAGCTGTCTGTTTTACAGGTGTGTGAGGCTGGCAGTGGATAAGCTGTCAGAATTTGTTGTAAAAGATGCCAAACAGACGGGGCTACTTCCAGAAGAGCATATGGAGGAATTTAAGCACTTCCCTTTTTGATTTGTGCACCAGCTCCCTGAGGAATACAGACTGTTGTCCTTTTCAGCAAGGAAAAAATAGCAGAAAATATGTGAGAATGTTTGTAAAAAAAAAATAGATGCTGTGAATTGATGTAGTGGTACTAATAATCCTAACATCTTCACAGAGCGCTGATGTCTCTTAATGGATCGTCTCTCCCATTGAGTTACAATATGTGGCTCATTGCTTAATGCACTCGACCACCAAGGAATATTAAGTGGTGGCTGCTGCTCATGTAATGGACTGAAGCGGCCCTCGGGTGTCTGCTCATGTTGCTGAGACTTTGAGAACTTTGAGAAATTCATATCTTCTCCACCCCGGATACATAAACCCCTGGAAAGTTTTAAAACAAACAAAAGACTGCAGGACTTTTGTGAAAACAGGGATAGTGCACATTGAGGACAGGGCCATTAGGAAAGAGCATGTCAGCCTCTCATTTTTTTTTTTTTTTTTTGGAAGGTCTGACAGTTTTTCCTGCTTGTGTTTTTTTCCACTAACATCACCCACTCATTGTGGAGGGCAGCTGTCAAGGGGTTTGTTGGTGGATTTGTTGCCAGAAAGCCAGGCAAAGGTGAGCTTCCTCATGACCGAAAAGAGGAGCAGGAGGTTGGTTAATAGATTCCTCCTGACTGGAACACTGACAGCTTCTTAACCACCTCCTCAGTTTTTTGTCCTGCTAGAAGTTTTCAGGGTTTTTTTTTCTCATCGATACATATGCTCCTGGTTACGATGACTAGACTTGTCAAAGGGGTCCTGCATAGATTGTTGTTGGCATTTTTCACATGTACCAAAGCCAAGTGTACTCAGTGTGTTTTTTTTCTTCTTCTTTTTCTCTGTGGTGTCGGGGTCGGGGGATCGGGGTGTTGAGCAGAAACAATACAACGTGTGGAAACATAATTTAAGCTTATATCATCAGACATGTTTAAACTGGACTTCTTTGGGTTTCCTAACTATAAAGACGACTTTTTTTGCTATTCTAACACCCACTTCTCATCATGTAAGGCTTTTCTTTATAACTGCTGGCTGCTAATATCATGTCTCATATGTTCTCTAGAGTTAACAAAGTAACATAAGTTTCAGTTTGCAAGTACAGGAGAAGCAGTGAAGTTGTTGTCCACACTTGAAGTGAAGCAAAAGCCACATTAAGAGACACACAGAAAAAGATCCAGAATAATACTCACTAGAGCCCAATGGATATTATATTTCTTTTTTTTTCCGGTGCAGGTATATATAAGTGAAATAAAGCTAAACATGATACTAGGCAGATATTTGTTTTGGGGAAAATCAACCTTTTCTTAACAGACACCACACCATCAGTCGCTTAGCCGTGAAGCATCTCTGCCAACTCGCAGGCTGCAAACTGATGTGAACAATCAGAGTTCAGTGTGCTGCTGCACTAAATATCCAATCATGATAACATGTTTTTCCAATTAATATGTGATTTATACTGAAATGAAGATAGATGTGTTGTTTTTGTCTCTTTGTCTATAGCCTGCCAACATACTGCATCTGTCAATACTGATATTTCTGATAAGCCAGTGTCAGCCTCTGATGTACGTATAGGTAGGCTCTAACTATGGCCGGTATTTGATAAATATTAAATATGACTGGTCTATTACCATCAGAACATTGCATTTATATTATACTGTAGAGCTGCAACAATTAGTTAAGCAATTGAAATTTAACAATTAATTCAAAGTAAATTAATTGCCAACTATTTTGTGCCCTGTTATTCTGTAATATTCATTGTTGAGGTGTGTAAACAATATATCATATAAGATATCCCAATGTTACTGCAACATTAATATTCATACAACACATTCTGTTTAATATGTTTGAAATAAGTGTATTATTCCCTCTGATAATTGTGACTTCTCTTTGTTCCAGATCATGGATGAGACCCAAACACAGATAGCCTGGCCGTCCAAACTGAAAATCGGAGCCAAGTCTAAAAAAGGTGATTACTTTTTCTTTATAATCCCATATTCAGATTATTGTTATATTGGATCCACGTACTGTTTCCATTGTTTTTGCCTTGTGTCACTTGAGTGTTTGGTGAATTGTGAGCCAATAAAATGTATGAATCTGATTTGAAATAAACTCAGCATGCATCTGATGCAGCAGAGTCTATAAGCTCTAAGTCTGTGGCATCATTGCCTTTCACTATATCTACAATCAGTAACAGACATACAGTACTAAGTGTGCAATAACACTAACTGCTAAACTAAATTTCATGTGTGGATCGTACAGCTCAGTTGTGGTTGCTTTCCCTCACCTATAAGTGGTTAATGATTATGAGTCAATGTTGTTTCAAACAGAAATATGTTGTCGGGAAAGTCATTGGACTGTTGTCCGTCCGACTCAAATGACTTTCTTGACTTTCACATACTTCAAGGTTGCACAAGCATTTAAAAAGTGAAGTGTGAGAAGTGTGAAAGGATGAAGGCATGTGTGTTTTCTGTTCCTCGCAAGCCAGTAACTTCATCTGCTCTGAGGAATTTGTGATGTTGCTGTGGAGGTGGAGAGGCGGGAGATGCTTGTACTGAAGCTCACGCATTTATTGGCCAAATTGTTCCAGAGCTCTGTTACCAATAAAACATTATCATGGTTATTTAAAGCTCTTCCGGGAGGGGGTGAGGCGGGGTTTTTAGGGGAGTGGGAGTGAGGAGTAGGTGTACTATGCCCACTTTGTGGTCCTCAGGAGAATTGCCAGTGTGCGTCTTCAGGCCAGATGTAGAATCCAATGACATTATGTAACTTCCTCACTCACTCTGTACAGAAATAGTTGACGGGGTTACATCAGAATCTTTAACATTTTTCTCTTTGGATACTTAATCAACTGTAAAACCTGGCAATCCATTCACACACAACAGCCATTCACCCCAAGTATTAGTTCATTCACAAAACCCGACTCCACCACCACCTGGGAGTTATGTTCCGTATACAAAATGAGAATATTTTAAATCCTGACCCATGATTTGTATCCTGTCAAAATTTCCCGTGTTGCATAAACTGAGAGGAAGAAGGAATGTTGGATAATCACTTACAGTTATCTTTTGAGCAAATGCATTTGTGGGAGAAGAGGCATGTGGAACTGACCATGTGTTTTAACAACTTGGTCACATAGAAGGGAGTCAAGGAAAGAGAGAGGGCAAGATAGCAGTTATTGTACCTTCATTCATCCTTATGAAATTGACTGAAGATGCTTCCTCTGGTGGTAAAAACCTCATGGAAGTAGTAGGAAAATTACTTGAGACAAAGATTCACATTCCATTTGTTCCTCATCACTCTACACTGGATGTGACTAACACTAAACTCACTTGCTCTGTCACCATCATCTGCCCTTAAAATAGACAATGACGTAGTTGTTTTGTTGTTGCAGCGTTATGGTTATCAGATTATTTTGCGTCATCCTAATCCAAAATTATACATTTTAAGGATATTAGGTTCCTAGTTCTCCTGGAATTTTGCGTATTGTCTTTCGTACACAGTCTGGAAACAGTTACACACTGCAGGATAGCGGCAGATGTGAGAGGATTTGTATGTTTGTAACCTCTCCCTACACAGGACCACACTCCATCAAAATGCCAGCTCCTCTATTTCATTTATCACCTGCAGCTAGCTATCCCTGCCACCTGCTTAAGTCTGATAAGGGCAGTTGTTAGCCTCGGGGGCATGCCATCATCAGTGTGCTGTCAGTGATTTAATACAGTGAGGAGCCGTATCGCTCACATGCAGACAATCAATCAATACTGAGGAATGGTCCTTAGGTATGTTTTTATTTCTAAAACTATATGTTTTTTTTTTCTTTTCTAGCTACTGTATTAAAGTATTGACAGAGTTTAGAATCTGCGTTTTTAAATTGATCACAGTGTTTGTTTATTTTTATGTGATAAGTATCTTGATACGACTCGCACTTGCCAACCGTCTGTTTCAACATTTCCGCAGATATTTTGAATGAGAATGGCCACGCCAAAAGGGACTTAATTCCTTTCATTTGTGTGGTATTCTTTAGAAGGAAAAATGCTTTGGCTTTGCCAGTACCGAGCTCTGGGTCAAAAGGTTTCTTCTCTGTCAAGTGGAACTGTGTAAAATCTGTTCTACTGAAAATGCACACTTTTCGCAGCTGCAGGTCTACTCTTGTTTTTGTTTGTTTTTGTAGGTGTTGCATGTGCCAAATTAAGACTTTAGTTGTTCATTTTTTATTCCACAGTCAATCATCAAAAAAGAGCATACAGAACACTCTGCTTCAAAAATGTGGGGGTGTTCGACATCATAACTGCAACACTCGTTTAGGCTGGCTAATGTTTGCCAGATGTGCTCTGCAGGTTAGAGCGGGGACACTGGAAGAACCATACTCCCTCTAATGGTCAGAGTGGGCGCCACAGGAGGAAGTGGAGGGATGTCTATTGTTCACAGCAACTGCTGTCTGATGGGAAAAATGTCCTGTAACCAGTGCTAAGACTTTGATCTTTCTGCTTTTTTTTCCCTGCGTTTTTCTTTTTCAGACTGCAGCTTGCGTTTTGTTTAGTTGGTATCCCTCAACCATCTGATAGCTTTTGACACTCTCCTGTATGATCTAGCATCTCTTGTCATATGTTGAGGTTGCCTGGCCCCCGCTACACCCTAACAAGACCAGCGCTTGTTTACAGGAACTCTACGTCAGATTCTTACAAGCAGAAGGACTCTTATTTCTAGCCACCCCATTTCACTCTGCTCTCTGAAAAAGACTGAGATCATATGCTCTCTTTGTATTTTGCAGCTCCATGGAGAGCAATCTCAGTCTGGCTTTGAAGATGGTAGTTGCACGTCATCGGAAAAAAAAAAAAGTAGATTGAGAAACTCCCTTGTTGTCACTAAAAATGTTGCAACCATTCTTTTGCTAGGTGTTCTCGCTTCTGCACTGTTTAGGATTTTTCATTCCCAAGTTTTCTTGATAGTGTAAACATGCAACTGAGAGGTTCTCTGAAGTCCAGGCGACTTTGTTACAATAAATCTGTTTCAGTGAGTCCTGTTTGAAGGCTATGCTGTAAATCTGAGATGCTGTGTGTGTGTGTGTGTGTGTATGGGGAGGGGTATTCCTGGAAGGGGGCTTAGCTGACTTCCTGCAGCTCAGTGCAGTTAACACAGGGCCAATGGACTGTGAGTGTGTAGCACACGGGTGCGCACATTTGAGTTTGTGTGTATGTTCATTTGCATTCTCCAGGGGTCCGGCATGCTGCAGAGCCAGATGTAGGCTTACACAATGCTACACAGACACAAGCATTCACTTTGAATGGTTTAGGTATGCAGTGTTTGGTTATTTTAACTTGAAGTATTTAGAGGCCAAGGATGTCTGAGGAAGCACAGTTTACACAAGCCATTAAATTATTTAAAAAATTCACAGTTTAGTATACTATCTAGTCATTTCTTGAGTTTGAGGACGCCATTGGTTCTGTGTGTGACAGCTGATGAAGAGCATGCATAGATATGCTCACTTATGTGCTCCAAAGACTTTAAGAAAGAAGCTGAAATATTAGTTACAGTGTATTTTTGCAGTGACCGACAGAATGAGGTCCAGGAACATGAGGTGATAAGCATCACACGTTTCCATCTTCTATTGAGGCTAAATTGCAGCAGAACAATTATCCTCAGCTTGTAGTGTTTCTGCGATTTCCACTGACTGATGGATTGCCTGAATATAATTCCACAGTTGCACCCCAGTCTCCCCTCCCCCGCCCCTCCCCACGCAGTATGGTTGCTTTGCCGACATAAAAGTGACTCGGCGGATATCAAAGCAGCAATTACTGTCCCCAAGCTGTTTTTTGACATGCTGTAATTTGTTGACAAATGCTGACTGCTGTGTCATGTTTGGGTAAATGGGTTTAACTTTTGTCCCACTTCCTCATTCTATCTCTGCTTTGTCTCATCACTCACTCACCCACATATACACACATGCTCTGTCTCTCCAGTTTTAACGTCTCCCTTTCTCTCTTTCCCTGCAGATCCTCACATCAAGGTGTGCGGGAAGAGGGAGAATGTGAGGGAAGCCAAAGACAGAATTATGTCTGTGCTTGACACAAAGGTAGAGTAAACATCTTTTGTCATCACAGTGAAAATGGTGTTCATGTGATTCTCTCTTCTCTCTTTCTCATCCGTTGGACCAAATTTTATTTCACCTCAGCTCTCCCGCTGTCCAAGTGACAGATTGCACACAGCAGTGTGGTACAATTTGGCACTAATCTAGCCAGATACTCACATCCTGAGCTCATCATGGATTGCTGTGTGCATGCAGGCTTCATTGCCATGGTAACACAAGAAATCATACACCTGGGCGACTGCATTGTAGCACCCCCTGGGGGCAGCCAATCATCTATGCACTTTGAAAAACCACAAAAAAAGAGCAACACATGATTGGCTTAGTTTATCACATCTCATATGGTTTTGTCACGAGAAGAAGACCAACTTATTCTTGCAGACACAGCAGAAGTGTTTTATTATTTGATTCATTTTTATGAATATTTGAATGTACTGCATATTTTTGTCACTTATTTTCTTCTTTTCTAAGTGATTGCAGCATCTGAAAGCATTTAAAAAGAGGGAATATTTTGTGTCTCTTGACTATTCAGATGGAGTTAAAGGGAAAAATGCTGCGCTGGCCTTTCAGCGGAGCAGAATTTAGAGTGTGAGAAAATGCAACTTCTCTTGGTGCTCCTTGTTGTTTGTTTCTACTCTTGAAAATGTCACAAAGCCATAAATTAATCTGTGACAACGTCTAGTGAGTTTTATAAGCTGTAGGGATATTGGATACACTTCTGTGCCTGAGGGACACTTTGTACTGCACTGTATATACTAGATGGCTGCACTATTTACCAGCCACTTGAAGAAGACAGTAACTGCTACAGCAATATTTTTGACAGTGCCACGTACAGTGAATGCAGTAAATGAAATTTACTTTATAATGCTTAATGTTTGTTCTTATATGTCAGACATTCTGTCATTTTTGTAATTTGTATCTTTACAAGTACAAGAATAACAGCATGCAACTCTTTCTTAGCACTATGCTCTAGTCACTGAGCTATTGTTATTTTTATTGATCATCATTTTACCCTGTCCCTCTCTCTTCTGCTCATTAGAGTAACAGGGTAACTCTGAAGATGGATGTCTCCCACACGGAGCACTCTCACGTTATTGGCAAAGGTGGCAACAACATCAAGAGGGTGATGGAAGAGACCGGGTGCCACATCCATTTCCCAGACTCTAACAGGAACAACCAGGCAGAGAAAAGCAACCAGGTTTGTGAGGCTACAACACAGATTTACGCAGTCAAGCTGAGGCATGAGAGATAGATGGGTGGAGCGTGCTGTTTACTGCTGGCTGATCAAAGACTGCCTCTTTAGCTTTAATCTCCTGAACCGCAACATTGCACCATGATTAATTTTTGAGTTTAAGTGTGATGCATTCTGCTGCTTTGGGTGTTTGCTATCTTTATCCTCCCACAGTTTTTTTTTTTCAGTAGTAGCTTAGGTTTTAAATTCCAAATATTTCAGTGCGAGTAAGTACTTTTGGATCTGTGCATGCAGCCCATCCAGTCCATGTACTAACTGTCACAGTGTCTCAGACTGGACAGGTTGCAGAGAGTTTGTCCAGTTGACTGTTTTGATTGGCCAGCCCTGAGGAAGCCGGCATGTTTTGGCTGGACACACTAGAAGAGCAGTAGCATCCTGCTGTAATTACCATTAAAGCATAGTATGAAGGGTTTAGGAGAGCACGCTGCCTGGCACGGCATTAGATATTTATCTTTACCAGGTGCTCTACAGTGCACCTGTGTATGAAAGTACTGACAAGTTCAGTTATTTTTTTCTACTTCGCTGATTTAAACCTTATCTCTGAGGATTTTGAATAATATGATATGACTATAAAGACCATTAAACGTCTCTGTACTCTGTATCTCATAGACTCTCCTCAACCCCCTCCAGTCTTGCTCTGATGATGCAAGTATCGACTGAGAATTAGCAAGAAGCTCGTTTTAGATCCCAGACCCCTTAAGCAATCTCTTTTCCTGATTTCCAAAGCTTACTAACTGCATCATCAGAGCCTTTGAGATACAGGGCATATTGACAAGTGCAGTGGTGCTGATAAGCAAATATAGATGATGGGGGAAAATCAATGAAGTGGCTACTTGCCTTTCATTCTCACTGGAGCTGGTAGGGATTCAGGGTGTTGCTCCAGCACACTTCAGCAGGTCAGATGTTTGCTAACACTGGGCATAACAATAGTTTCATTTTGAGATGTGATTAAATGATATAATTGCTCCTCACAGCACTACCTGGCCCTGTGTGTGTGTACTCGTGTACAGGTACATGTTTGTAATGAAGTAATGGAGGTCAGAAATGAACCTGCCTTGCTTGTTTGATCATTTCTCATGTCAGGCTTTTTATTAGTTTTGGGGCAGTAACCATGTGGATCAGTTCTCGGTTTGTTCCACAGTGGGGAAAAGAATGACAGACGAGAACACTGGATCTATTTATCACCTTATTCATTTCTATGGAAATAAACTTAATCTGGCCTCTCATAAAAAGTCAATGCTTTAATTGTGCAGGCCATTTTTGTGATCATGATATCAGATTTGTGGTAACACTAATGATGTGGTTCAAGAATATAAAACATTAACTGCAAATATGTAACAAAAGGCGATTAGGTTTCAGTTTAGAGGAGGCCTTAAAACCTTCCTCATGTTTGCTCCAGATTTCTTTCTCAACACTGAAAGTAACTGTATGCAATGATCTGAGCCATGATTTGTCTCAGATTGTGTTAGAACTGGCTGACTGATTTACATATGTTGCATTTTATTATGAACAGGTGTCCATTGCAGGGCAGCCAGGAGGGGTGGAGGCAGCTCGAGTAAAAATAAGGGTAAGTTGGAACTTGGCCTCTTTTGTCTTAAAGGGATACTACACCCAAAAATCTTTTGAGTGTCAAACACACTCCCTGTATGCATGCCTGACAGTTGATTTCAGTACTGTCCGATTTTTACTGTGGAAAAAGTATCAAAGCATCCATAAAAATGTTTCAAACCACTCCTTTAACATGATGCTCAGTGTATTCATATTTTTGGCAAATATATCGCTCCTGCTGCCTCAGTTCGCAAATACAACCCTGTTGAGCTTGAAAGCAGGTGTGTGGATTGGTTCTACAGATTTGAGTGCCTGTTTCCTGCTTTTCCATCAGTCAGAACCACTCCATCCATGTTGTTCATTCATTAGCTAGCCTGTCTAACCCCCTCCAGCTCATGTGTTAGTCTTAGAGCCGCTCTTAGTTTATTGGCTCCCAGGTGCATCATTCCTAACAGTTACTTCCTCTATAAACAAAACATTAGGCTCAAGATAGGCAAGTTTCCTACCGAATGCAACCAATGGAAGCACCCCAGATTTATAGAAGTAGGTAGTTGTGCACTCCAGGCACAGTTTCAGCACTTTTTTAAACCACAAGCACCATTCCTAACCTATTCCCAGACCACTTCCCTAGAACAATTGTAAAATACAGTACAAGCATGAGCCTCAGCCTCTTTGGCAGGGCCCATGTCCAGTCCATTTTCTAGCCTATTCTCAAGCTTCAGTTTCAGTCTGACTGGAAGCCCGACCTCCAGCCTCAGGTCTGTGGGCGGAGAACCTTTATGCTTGTGTGAACTGTTTCATCCCTGAACTTTTGCTGTATTTCAACACCGCAGCAGTGAACAGTGCA
The DNA here is from genome assembly GCF_963924715.1 of Thunnus thynnus. Classification (NCBI taxonomy): domain Eukaryota; kingdom Metazoa; phylum Chordata; class Actinopteri; order Scombriformes; family Scombridae; genus Thunnus; species Thunnus thynnus. The sequence goes on along the minus strand of NC_089530.1, from coordinate 19,402,284 downwards.
CAGTGAGCACGTTCCTCCATTATGGACTGACCAAAACTAACACGGCTGTGTGTGCATGTGTGAGTGACCGAGAGAGTGAAGTGTGTGTGACGAGGAGAGAAAGAGAAGGTCATGCTGGATGTCTGGGCAGTGTGTATTGGCACATGTCAGCATGTACTGTATGTATCCGTACCTCCCCATGCTTAATGGTTGTTTTCACAAGCAGCAAGCCGCAGCCCACTTCATCTACTTTTTTGCTATGGATGGGGAATAAAAATAATAATCAAACCTCACCGTACCAATGTTGTATGGAGGGGTTTATAATATAAGCTGTCGAGAACCACCAAAGATTGTTCTGCCCTCCAAAGAACACACAGTCAGCGGATGAGTGGGGTGGATCAAAGACAGGTTTCCCTCTCTCTTTGTCAACTTGGCTTCTTTTGATGGAATCAGACATTGATACTCACTTCATTCCACATTACTCAAATACCGTATATAGTGCTCCATTAAACACTGCTCAATACTCATGACTAGACAGTCCTTCCACGCACAACTTTAATTATGTATGAACTACATCTCTTACCAGGAGGCAATTTCTTGAAATGCAACTCTGCATCTAGACCTAGTTCTTTCAGTCACAATATACAATGTACATTGGCACAAATAGATACATACACAGTAATCAATATATAGTGCATTACCTTGTCCACAGTGGCTGTAACTGAAGGGTTTCGTCGTAAAAATTAAACCTTATAAGCCAAATTTCCGTTAATGGCAGGTAAATTTAGAACTAATCTGCATGTTACATTAATGAATACTACAATTAACAAACATAACATTTATTGTTGATTATTGTGTAAGAGGAGAGATGGATCCTGGGAATTTTCTTATTAGCTTTCTTGCCGAGAGTTAGATGAGGAGATGGATACAGCTCTCATCTGTCTGCTAGATGTAAAGACTGGAAACAGGGGTAAACTAGCTCTGTCCAAAGGTTAACAGCAAGTTATTTAAACTATTTACACTTTGGGTTTTACGGGTTTAAAAACCTCAACTTGTCATATTTACAGGCTAGTGGTTTCCTCCTGTTTCCAGTCTAAGCTAAGCTAAGCTAACCACCTCTTGCATTAGCTTTATATTGAACAGAAAGATACGAGAGTGGTATCGATCTTCACATCTAACTCCCAGCAAGAAAATGAATAAAACTTTATTTCCCGTAATGAGGGGAGGGGAATTTTAATATGTGGTATTGTGTCAATATTGAGTCTGAACTGTAAAGTGCAGGAGGATGGAGGGTACATCTCATGTTTATCTCTTGTACAACAGTACACAGGATGCTGTTTGGTCCTGGGTGGCCTTCAGAGGAAATTCTGCTCCATCTCTCCTGAAACTAGAAGTGGTTTGGTTGTGTTGATTTCCATTACTGATGAACAGACTGTCCCTTTAACAATCAGACACACTACAGTACTTGTAAGGTCTACTGTATTTCTTAGGCTTTCTTGGGTGGAGATCTGTTTGAGTTTGTAACAAGTTGGTTGTTGAGGTGATGGATTCTCAGGGGATTTCTTGAAGCGTTAAGAGGTGGAGCTGACGGGCAGGTGATGAAAGGTCTGACCAGTCACTTTACCTTGAGGATATTTTCATTTTTCTTCATCTCTCATCCTCATGTCAGGAGAACTGAGGCTTTTTAACAGCGCTTTCAGATTGAATACATGTGAAACTCATATTTGCCAGGTAGACTTTTTAAAAAAGCTGAGGTCAGCTCCACCATAAAAATCAGTCTATTCTTCATTCAGCGCCTGACTCCTGCTGTTCTGCTTGTCCTCTCTTGCATTTCCCTCTGTGCTGACCTAAATTTCTTGAGCCCGCGGAGAGCGAGTGCTGAAATGTGATATAAATGTAAGGCCAAGCGCATATGGGACTGATCAGGGATGCATTTCTTTGGTCAGAGCAATTCATGCTGCTTGCCCTTCACTGGCAGCCAAAACCATAGTGGCGCTCTGCCCAAGAGTCAGTGTTTGGATAACGCTGTGTGTGTGTGTGTGTGTGTGTGTGTGTGTGTGTGTGTGCGAGTGTGCGAGTGTGTACTCATTCTCTTCTTTGTGAGTGCGTATGTGTGTGCATTCCCTGCTGTTTGTCTGTGTATGGGTGTGTGCCTGTATGATTTCTCTCCCATGCATGCATAAGTATGTGTATGCATGAAGCCAAGCCTTCCTGTCTGCATCTATTTTGTTTGAATGACTGCTGTGATACAAATGATGAGAGCTGATGCCTGTTGTTGCTCCTGTGGTTTGATTGAACGGCTTGAAATTAATGTTTGAGAATGAACGGGCCATAGACCACTGATGTTTTGCAAAACTTTTATTTCATAGTTGCAAAGCCATAATGTTTAAATCAATCTCCCAGGAGTCACCACCACAGTATACCGTAGCATATTTTGTGTAACAGAGGACATCTCTCTTATTTCTGGCACTGCTCCTCATTTTGATTAACTTCTACTTATTTGAGCTGACAGATTTATGTGCCAAGTTCTACCACTTTCTGCTTAAAGAGGGCTTGTTATGTCTGTGTGTCAATTCACATAAGTCTACACTATATAAAGAAATCAGGCCTTTGCCTCTTTGTTTTTACTCGTCCAAATGGTCTTAATCAGTGTGAATGAAAGCACGTGATACAACCTCCTGTGCCTTGTTATAGAGAGAGATATGGGAACTACTTGTTTTATGTATCAGTTTTCTTGCAGCAGCAGTGACAGCATCATGACAAGCTATTTTCTCTCACTCTACCCCCCTCCATCTCCCCTCCCTCCCTCGCTCCTTCTGTTCCTACATATTGCAGGAGCTGCTCCCTCTAGTGCTGTCTTTCGAGCTTCCAGCCATCATGCAGTCTGATCCCAGCTCGCCCACCGTGCAGCACATCTCGCAGACCTACAACCTCACAGTCTCTTTCAAGCCCCCGACACGCCTGTATAGGGCCACTGGCGTGGTCCGCGGCTCACAGAATAACGCCAATGCTGTCAAGGTGAGGAAGTCAGTGCATCATTAACATGGTTGGAAGTTCTGGTTAATAATGTTCGTGGAATGGTTGATGCTTCCTGTTTCTTAGTATCTAATGATCAAACACAAAATGCTATACAGCATTGTGGAGTCTTACACAACACAACATCATACAAAAAATTTTTTTCCATTTGTCATTTTCTAATACTGTACAGCTCATTTTTTAAGTGGAAACAGACACTTCAACTTTCCCCCCTAGCGTTTCCAAGTGGTATTATTGTTTGCATCGCTGTCGCAAAGACAACCGGATTGCTTTCTGTTTTTCTCAGAGCATAGCTCTGTTAGGAAATGATCAACACCACCTTAGAAATAAGAAGGATTAAATAAACATGTTCGCTGAAGAGGTAAATTGAAATTGTCACAATTTTATATTGAATTTAGGAACAGGCAAAAGCCATTGTAATGATGTCCACTGCATAGTAATAGTTTGAGTAACACTATTGCTTGGCACAAACAAGTAACTACAGAAAGGGTTGGGGTAAAGGGGGAGTAATGTTAGAAGAAAACATTAGGAGGAAAAGCGTGAGTTTGTTCATTCATTTAATCTATAATGGAGACATGAAAGCAGATAGAAATTCTTTAGTGTGTGTTGAGAAAAGCAAACTGGGTTGGTAACGTGTTTGTTTTTACAAAATGAAAGAAACTGCGCAATGGAGATGGTGATAACATATTTTCTGTCCATTGATTTTTATATCAACAAGTAGATCATATGATTCACATTTGTTCATATGATTTTCATATGGACAAATAGATCAGCCTGACTGGGTACTGATCCAGTGTTCTGATCCAGGGCTTTCTTCCTGTTAACTACTGTAGTTTCATTTTCCCAGGAGATTGTACCTGGTAGCAGACAGAATTGCACAGTGAAAGCGAGGCTTATAGGTAACCAATCTAAATGCCAATGGTGTCATTATTCTATAGCCATTACACTGTGTAATCAACATTTACTTCATAATGATAGTTAAAGCAAAAAAGTTGTCTATTTCCACTTTGATTTGTGAACTTGGACAAGACTCTCCTTGAGATATAAACATAGAAATAATTAATGTCAGTTAATCTTTTAGTCTTTGAAAAAGAAATGTCCATAACTATTTCCCAGAACCAAAAGGGAAACATTCCTGTTACTTTGAAAATATAATATAAAATAATATAAAACAGAAAAGCAGAAAATCTTCACAGTTTAGAGGCTGGAACTAGTGGATATTTGGCAGCTTTACTTGATTAATCAAATTTAAATTGTCAGTTGTCTGTTGAGTGTAAATCCCCATAAACCCACAGCTTCAGTACTGATTCACCTTCAATTATCCATTCGTTCATTTTGGCATTGATGCTCTAATGTCCCTCTTACAGAAAATTATGATTGTCTGTTTCTGGATAATGAATTGATTGCAATAATAACAGCAATACAAATTTTGTTTTAGTTTAAATTTTCTCTTTTAAATTAGAGGGAATTGAAATTATGAAAAAAAACAAATCATAGCGTTAATCCTCTCATGGCCCCTAAAAATGGTTGAATAATTACTTGAACCCTGACCTGCTCACTCCTTGTCAGTCATTTTAGTGCGATAATATTTGAGTTAATACCCTAACTCTTCTCCACCCGTTTACATGGCAAGCCACAAACCAACAAAGGTTTCCTGAGCTTCACCATGTCAAGGCCCACCAACACTGTCAACGTTCCTGGCTTCTCCTGTATAAACCGCCTCATTACTTTTCAGCACCACAGGGGCAAGAGAGTGCTGAGGGATGTTTGGTCGCTTGATCTGGACAGCTGCTGGTTCAGCTTTCCACTGCGGGGGAGATACTGCCCTGCACTGCTCTTTTAACTTAGCCCACTACTATACCAACCAGGCAGAAGTCTCTCCTGAGTTTTAAGACTTTAAAAAATTAAAATCAAATTTTAAGTTTCCTACTGTGTTCCCAATCTTCAGCTCATGTATGCTCATAAACATGTTGTATATCTTCTATATACATATATACACACACACACACAGATGTGCTTCCTCAACTGGCATCTGAGTTGTGGTTTGTTAAAGCGTGCCAAGGAGTCTTCCCATCATCTGTGCCAACAAATCATACCCACCAACTCACTTTTTTTTCCACTACAGAGCCTCTTTTAACAATACTGAGCCTATTTCAGCTTGCCAGCAGCTATATTTTGGCATATATGCATCTCTGCATTTATTCATGTATGCTAGTGTTCTCATATTTGGATTTGCACGCTAATGCAAACTGCAAACTGTATGCATGTATGCTAAGGCACGGCCGCTGAGTGTGCGGTAGGTCGGAGGGGTCAGTCAGGATTGGGAACCATGCCAGATGGAGACTAGAGGATTAGAGGAATATGTGTGCTATGTTATGTGGTGGTGCAAGACCCTTGAAACACCTTTGAGAATTGCCAAAACCGCTGTGGATTGCTGTGTTATGCTGGCTGCAGTGTGTGGATTCCCGTTTGCACACTGGAAATGACTTACTTTACTAGGCCAAATGATGGCTTGCAGAGGCATAGCAGAGACAGTAAGGAATGAGTCTGTTCAACTTGCCCGGCAGCTGCAGTGGAAAATACAATAGTTTCCACAGGTTATATAGAAAACACTCTGTGTTTTCTCTGGGAAAAGGGCAACACGGCTCCACTGCTCTCTTCATTAACAGATTGCTTTGTTATGTGGTATGGACATAGCTCTAAATGAACTATTGTTTCAGCTTTGTTTTCTTTTTTTTTTTAAATACATGAACACTATGTCACATCTTTATGTGATTTAATTTGTACTGTTTGATATTGTTGTGAGAATTCATTAAATTGCTCTTTGTATTCATTATTTTGTTTTTGATAGTTTGTTTTTACATCTGTGGGTAATCTTCTCTTAACATTAGCATGCATCCAAAAGAAGATGACAACCTATTATTTTATTATACACGATTGTGCATTCATACAGTACACTGCTCATACAATGTGAATGTTGGCTTTGCTGATGACAACATGACAGACGACTGTGAATATCTTTGGGTTTAGTATTGCTGGTTAAACAAATAAGCAATTTAAAGATGCCACGTTTAGCGGTTGGAAATTGTAATGAGCATTATTTACTATTTTCTGAGCTGTTATAGACTGAAGAAAATAATTAACATTTAATAATGATCGTTATATCATCAGATGCAGCTCTGGTTGGCACTGATGTTATATTTTTCTTGTAATATTACATTTTTGTAATCATGTCAAAATTTCTGACATCGTTTTCAAAATCATGTTTGTTAAAGTTTGTTAAAATATTAGTTACACTATACTTGTATTTCCTTAAAGATCCTTTCCTGTTATGTTTTAAGAGATATAGAAATACTCTGCTTGGAATAATATGTGTCTGATATGGCTTGTCCCCAAAAAAGTTAAATTACCTAGATAAAAATTAAAAATTAAAATTACAGTTACTCTTTGTCCCTCATTGAAAAATCAAGAATCTATGAATATGCAAATGTTTGTTTTGAAAATGTAACTGCTGGACACACAATGTCTTATACTGTACTTCACTGAAAAGTCAATTCTCAATGTATGGTGCACTGGAGGCTTCATGTTTCCACATCACACTCGTGTAATGAATGTAAAAACAGTCTTCTCATGCCAAACATACATCAGTCTGCACAGTTAAGGTCATTTAAGTGAATTATCAATGAGCAAAACACATTTCTCACAAATATATTCATATATTTTGTCATTTCTCTTGTCATCTTTACTTCTCTAGCGGGGTACAGCTCTGCTGTTGGAGCACTTGGCTGGTAGCCTGGCAAGCACCATCTCAGTCACCACCCACCTGGACATCGCCCCCCAGCACCACCTCTTCATGAAGGGCCGCAATGGCAGCAACATCAAGCACATCACCCAGAGAACGGGAGCCCAGATCCACTTCCCTGACCCCAACAGCCCCCAAAAGAAATCTACAGTCTACATCCAGGGCACCATTGAATCGGTCTGCCTGGCACGGCAGTACCTCATGGTGTGTGTTTTGTGTGTGTTTTGTTTACTGACATCTGCTGGTTGAAAAGATTTACTTTCAACTGCTGTGTTTTGTTTTTGTGGTCAAAGGGTGGCATTGGAAATATTTCCCTACCATATGCAGATTCCACATGCAGTGTGGTATCTATAATTTATGTCACTGTTTCACTAACATCATCATGGTATGTGTGAATGATGCATAGGCTTTGAGACAGAGTTTTAAGATGTTAACCATGATTGCTTTAGGGGGTTTTGAATAGCCTTGGGAGGGCTTTGCTTGGCTCTGGACACACTGCTGAAATGTCAATGTCAGTTAAACAACAGTGTGTAGGTGACTCAAGGTTAGCCTGTGTGATTTATAGCTACCACATACCTGCATGTAAGATGGACACACACATTTGCATCAGCTTGGCTTGAGTTGTTACTGCCTTGTCCATATAGAGATTATCCTTACTGGTATTAATGGTTTGGCTTGCATATACAGTAGATTTTGGTGGATTGGAATTTCAGCCCTGTTAGTAATTCAGGAGGTCAGCACGTCAGCGTTGGTGTTTTACATTTCTGTTGTTTCAAAATGCTTTGCGGTCATTCTTGTCTAGTTGCCCACGACCACTGAGGCCCTTATCTGATTTACTTAGGAATATAATCAGAAGTCTGTTTCATATAATGTGTAAAAGTGATGGTTGTTTAATTACCATTGGTCAAAAGCCTCTGCTGAGCTGGTGCAAGACATCTCAGCTGTAAACAGTTTTGGCTTTCTGTTTGGAGATCTATAATGTAGGGCAGTAATTCTGCCATAGCTGCCTTTTTGTCTGTAGTTTCCCACTTGGCCCTAAAGACATTTAGTAAATGCCAAAGTTGTTTCAGTGACTGAACATGACTTTCTCTCGGTCTGGAAACAGGACACACAAGAAGGAGCCTCTCATTGTTTGTCTGAGTGGGAAAGTAAAACACAACAGATTTATGAAAGAAGAGTTGGAGGGGATGGGAAAAAGAATAGAAAGCCAAAGATGGGAGAGGAGGCTGAGAAAGAAGCAAAGGGGATAAAGAGGGATAGGGGAGTTACTCTGAAAGGAAAAGTCAAGAATGGGCATACTGTACAGGAGGGGCAGTCCTGCCCGCAGTAGTGTACTGTGTTATTTGGCCTCTTCCAGCCAGACTGCAGATTACAGCTCCAATCTCAGGCCTGTCAGAGCCAGCATGGCCCTATACTCTGCTGCTAATTACACCCACTCACAATAGGAGAGCTGTCCAACACTCGGCCCAAAATATAGATGTCTGTGGCACTTGTGGTGGTGATCATGCAAAACAGATTGCTCTTGGCGGAATTTCCCAAGCTCTGTGTGGGATGAATCTAGCAGTGAATCTTGTATTTATTGGTATGGCTAACATGTAGGTCTACAAATGCTAGTGTATAAAGGAAAATTTACTACTGGTGTAAGCAATAGCCTATAATATAGGAATAAAAGTACGGTGTACTAGTGAGGCTCTGAAACATATTAGTCTGAGGCTGACATAACAAAACAAGAGCATGTTTCTGATATACTTTTATCTTGTCTTTTATCTTTGCACCACAGGGCTGCTTGCCTCTGGTGCTGATGTTTGACATTAAAGAGGACATTGAGGTGGAGCCCCAGTGTATCACAGCACTAATGGAGCAGCTGGATGTCTTCATCAGTATCAAACCCAAGCCAAAACAGCCCAGCAAGGTATGACACCACAACTCACATGGCACGGAATGTTTTTAGGGGATTTTTGAGAGTTAGAATAGGCCTCTAATATAAGCTTATAATATAAGCGTACAGGATCATACTTACTAAGCACATTCAGGGGCATTAAAAATTATGTTTAGAGAAAAAACAAATTCTGATGCGCTTGCCTTTGCACGTTTTGCATGTGGAAATGGAAATGACACATGCATTTGGCAGATTTAATATCTATTTTGAGGGGCAAGGTGCATAAAATAGGCAAAATTAATGAAATAAGTTCCACTAAAACCTAAAACTAAAAACTAGAGCAGTTCAGAGGCATCCTAACTTTTCACCCTGAGAAAAACACGCCTGCTGTCTTACTGTGTCACGCAGAGAGAGAGAGAGAGAAAGAAGGACTACCAAGAAACAAATAAAGCTCTATTCCATTTGAGAATTACTCAAACATCACAGCATGAAATTTAAATAAATTATATATTGCCATGTCACATTTCATCAATATTTCATTACATTTAAAAGGCAAAAATGGAGCCGTACCCCCGGGGGAATCATCATGCTGTACCAACTCAGAGAAAAGTTTTGGCAGATCAACATCTGCCACAGTGGGGAATCACAGTCTGAGAGCATGTTTCACCTGATTGACTGGCACACTCAATTCTTATATTATGCCTCAGCTGTTCCAACTGAAAAATAACTAGTTTTATTTGCATGTGTTCTTTGTAAATTAGGCTGTAAACTGGAGTTACGCTCACTCGCCCGTTAGTGTATATTAATGTAATATGTTGATCATTTTTATATACTATTGTGATTTGCAACCTCTCACAGTAACTGTAGTGCACCTGTGTGATATTCAAAGACAACCTCTAATGTTACAGTCTACTCTTCTACAACACATAATTATCTCAATCATATTTCACCACTTGGCCCAGTCCCGACTGTCTCTTCTAGGTGCCCACGTCCCTCCCCGTGCCAGGGCTCAATGCCCGATCCTGACAGGCCTGTGGGGACTGCTGAGAAGGTGCCAGTGTAAACACTGACCCAGCCCAGATCCTCTTAAGAACCCTTCACTTAAACATTTTAACGAGGTGACAGCAGTAATCCAAAAAGCCCGTCCAAATGCATGCCGTTGCCTCTGTGCTCCTGGCACTTTGGCAGACCTATAAAGGAGGGTGTGTGTGTGTCGGAGAGACTGATCGTGATTGGAATCTACTTTTCAAAAACTCGGCTCTGGCAAAAAGCAAAAAGCCAGGACATGATTTATGCCCACGTACATTTTTATTTGATGTTTATGAAGGGCAGGGTTTCAGCTGATGTGGAAAATGTAGAAGTCATTTCTCTCACTGACTCAAAAACAATTCCTGTTTATAATTCTTTATTGCCGGTTTAGTGCGTGTTAATTTAATAGCGACTGAGTAACTAGTATTGCCTCATATTCACTTCACTCACATCTATGAGTGCGCTTTGGTATGTTATGTAAATGATTAACAAATGCTTTCCCTCAAACTTTGCTCCCATGTCTCCTCTCTCCCACAATGCCTCAATGTTTATCCTTCTAATCTACCCTTAATTCCCTCTTCCTTCCTCCCCTCTGTTTGTCTCCCCATCATCCTCCCTTTCACTCCCTATCTCTGGTGCCAACACTCCCTACCCTATCTTTCCCTCGCTCCTCCTCTGCCTTTCCTCCTCTGTCTCTCTAATGCCCTTTTCCCCTTTCTCTCTTGCCTCTGTATTTTCTCTCACCCCATTTTCCTCTTACCTTCTTGTCCACCCCACCTGTTTTTTCTCTCATTCTCACTCAATCTCTCTTAGTCCGTGATTGTCAAGAGCGTGGAGAGGAATGCGGTGAACATGTACGAAGCCCGAAAATTCCTCCTGGGTCTCGAGAGCAACGGAGTTTCTTCATCCTCACCATCTGTGGCACTGAATCCCGCCACCAACCAATCCCCGTCACTCATCTGCCCCGTTGGCCTGGACATCCTGGCCTCAGCTGGCCTGGGGCTGAGCAATCTGGGTAATGACACTGTCTAGCTTGTCAAGGAAGTTCTACTTGTATTAGTTTTATTCTTTTACATTTTTCCATGATGGGGGGGAAAAAGATAAATTAATGAGGGAAGATAAGATGCTACCCTTTTCATCCTTGAATGAAATACATTAGAGAATAAATGTCTTTGTAGAGGAATTAATGTCCTCATACATCAATGTCGTGCACATCTGTACTACACAGTCCCACACTCCAACACAGCGAGTCGTCTCTCTTAGCAACAAATCCATTGATGAGATCTCTGAGCCAGATGTCCTTAAAAGTCTGTTATCACTTGGTTTACTGAATCGCAGAGTGCAAGTGATTTCAGAAATGGATAGAAATATCATTTCAACATCTACATAAATCGTGAGACAGTGAGTCATTGCACCATCTTCATATGCTCTTTACAGTAGGAGTTGTTTGTCTACAGGACTGACCTCGCCGGATGGTAATGAATTTCATGCCAAGAAGTCCCACATGCACAAATCTTTGATCAGCCAACCATCAGAAAATAACCTCAATACAAATTTAGCTGCGCTTCTTGGAATGAATCACAAGCTTATGAATCATAGGAAGATGAACGGTTATAATCGTGTAGGAGTTAGTTTGTCTGCAGTGTTGACATCAACATGAAGGCACAGAGTTCAGCTTGGAAGAGTTTTCATGGTTTTGTTTTGTTTCCAAGGGTGACTTTGAATTGATTGTAGTAAGAGTAGTATTATAGGATAAATATTTAGCCCCGGCAAACAGCTGTTTGCTTTCAGATGATACAGTTTTTGAGGTTCAGACTGTTTAAAATGTGGATATAAGGACGTAATGCATCAAAAGCAGTGAGAAAAGCAGATAGTAGGATAAGCTAGCAGGAAGAAGCTTCTGGCTATAGGCACAGGCCGGCTATAAATATCTGTTTATATGTCTGTGGTGCATTATAAATGTATCTATAAATCTAATATATTTTGTATATATGTATCATCAAATGCTCAGCAACCACAAAAAATCTACTTAAACACTATATTACTTAAACATTTCCTTTCCATGTTTGAAGGGAGGAATATACATCAAAGTTATTATATCCGTAATATCCACAAGTATTATTTATACAGTTATCTTATTATTAGTTATTTGAATAATGTTTTATTTAGTTTTCTTAAGTAATGACAACAAATACAAATACAAATCAAAGTTAAAAATAAGATTAATAAATACACATAAAAAAGTCAAAACAAACAAGAGACAAGAGAATAATAATATAAAGAAAGAGGAGAGTCCAATAATTAATTAATGACACTTATTGAAAAACAGTTTGTGTTTACATAATATTGTATACATATCACTGTGATGGATAATAATAATAATTATTATTATTATTTATTATTATTATTATTATTCATTTATTTTCTGCAGCTATTGCTTATAGGTATATTGAGCATGTGGAGGAGTTGAGCACTAACGTTTGTTCTGTATTTGTATCGATAATTTTTTACAAGTGTACGTTTTTGATTCTCATATTGAAAAAAGGTAGGCCTTTTGCACGTTTTGTCTTGTTTTTGTATGTATTTCATGACAGATTATTTGCTCTCCATGTGAATTCTTTCAAATAATATTTATTTTATTGTGTCCCCACCAAATGACATGGGAAAATCTGAGCTGGTCACCAAAAAAGAATATGCCATGAAGTCCCAGTACAATAGAAATGGTTTCTTGCTGTCTCGTTTAAACCCAGAGGCCCAGGGATGAAGCTGTGGATGGCCACATCCTGGCTTTAGTAATTGCTACATGCTTCTCTTCCTCAGATTACAGGCCAGCCTGCCAGAAGAATCCGTGGCCTTATTCCTGGAGCCAAACTAGCCCCTTGTTAAAGCCACAGACCTGCTTCTTTCTGTTTTCATACACTGTGTTTGGGTTAAGACACCAAGCACCACATTGTTGGTGCTCTCAATAACATGGTTTTATTGGGTATGAGGACACTCTAGATGTATACTTTTGCATCCATGACCTTGTAGAAATTTAAGAAATTCTTCCTCTCATTTGCTGTCTGGTTGATGGCAGTTTGATGGAATTCCAGTTAAATAGCTGGAAGACCAAGATTATTTTCTGAGGGCCTTGGTGTAACGTGTGATTAGCATGAAAAATGGCTCTGTGCTTTGACAGGACCACCGCTGATCTATCCATCTTCCGTTTCCCCCTCCCTTTCTGTTCTCCTCAGGTTTCCTGGGTGCGACGGCAGCCCACTCCCTCACCAACTCTGCTGCCCCAAACGCTGTCCTCAACAGCTTAAACTCCTCCATGAGCCCTCTGCAGACCCCAAGCCCAAGCACCCCCACACCCTCCCCCTCCCTCTGGCCCAGTTCACTCACCAGTACCCAAGGTTCGTGTATTAGACATTATCCTTTTTTTTTGAACTGGCATGTGGTTCTCGAAGGTCTCTTTAAATTTATGTATATTTCAACTTGAGGAATGATTGTTTTAACCATTGTAACACTGTGGATAAATTATACTGAAGGTTAACTTTCAAGGTGAAGCTGATTGTTTGATCTTTACTTTGAAGTAGAACCACTGATCTCCTGTTCATTACTTCGGTAGTTTGAAGTGTTTCATGCTATGTCATAATTGTTTGAATGAACAGTTAGACAGACAGATCTTGTAGATAATTATAAATATTTCCCTTATGAATTGTTCAAACTTTGAAAATCACTGATGGTACATTTTTTTGTTTCAGGCTTCTCATCTCAACTAATGCTACACCCTGCCACCCAGGCCACCCTGAGTAGCATCCTGCTGTCAGGCGTGCAGGGTTACACACAGAGCACACCATCCCCTCCACCTGGCCTGGCCCCCATAGACAAGCAGCCCAACGGGGTCTCTGACTGCACCAAAGGCCCCTGCACTCTCAACGGTCATGTCAAGGTTGGCCTGTTACAGTATACTGCATTAATTTTCTATTTCACTTTGACTGTTTAGTAAATTTAATTTGTATGTATCTTGTACTCTATGTGTATGTCTATGTTTGCATGCATTTATAGCACCCTGGCTCAGTCTATGGGAGGATAGCAACTGCATCACTTGCAGAAACTGTCTTGAGTCCAGCCCCATGTGACTCGGTTCAGGAGGCCAGCGGACACAATCCATCAGAACCACTGTCCAGCAAGTCCAGCCCTGATGAAGGTATTGAAGTTTTCAAGTAACCCATATAGAAACCAACCTGGCCTACAGACTGCAAAATGTCCTTGTCCCCACTGCATGTGATTGTTGCATTTTTCAATGGCAATTTTCTGCAATATCTTGCATCATTGCGCTTATTTTAAAGTAAAAAGCAACTTATTTTTGTCATCTTCAGAAAATTAAAAAGAGGGTTATGAGACCCTCTGTGCCTAAAGAACAAATTGTACTTTACATGTCCACACAGACATGATGGTCTGCATGATGTAAATTGCGTCATCTGCCTATGTTGCAACCGCCCATGTGCAGACCAAAATTTATGACCGTGTAGAATCTACGCACCAAAAAACATGTGTAAAACACATCCATGTATGCAGACATCCATCTGTTTTGGAGTATATTTGGGCCTATTGGCTGTTGAGGCTAGTAGCTTCATGTTCTAGCTTATCTACTAATCACCTCTCATCCAAAATATCAAATTTACAGGTTATTTGCCTGGCAGAGCACTTAATTTCTCACCATTCACAGGTATATTTAACTTAAAAATGCCTAATAAGATTAATCAAAGATAAATTCTCAACTTTTCTCAACCATCTTCTTTGCACATATGTTTTGTAAAGGCCATTGTACTCAATGTTTTTTTATATAAAAATACTTATAGGAGTCTTGCCCTCTTGTGGGTCAGTTATATTAAAGATACACTTAAACTCGTGATTTATGGCAAAAAACTTCTGGAGCTGTTCACATTTTCGACACAAATTGGCTGGACTTCAGCCTTGCAGACTTAACATAAATGTCGAATTCAGGCATTTCCACTTCAGATTTATGTAACCCTTAAACCCACTTTGAGGAAAAATGCCTTGAATGAACTTATTTCTATTTCTCTATACTGTCCTCTTAACCTCATACTCGCTCTGACTATGATTATTGTGCTGGAACGGAGACAGATTAACTGCTGGTCTCCTAGCGGTTCAGAAAGGCCCTCATTTCCTCTGTGTCTTACACATGCGGTTTTCCCCCTCAAACCTTTCTCTCTCACGCGTCTCGTTTTCCCCGCTGTTTTCTGAGCTGGTCCTCCCCCAATGCGGCGCGTCCTGGTAAGGTTTCCTCTCCCTCCCTTACCTCCTCCTGTGTCCCAGAATGTGTTTGGACTGGCTCGCCCAGCCTGACTCAACTCTGCTTTGTGGAGTGAAGGAGTGCGGGGTAATTGTTTAAACATTAAACCCCAGAGAAGCTTCATTAGATTGACTGACATACGTATATATTTCACTATACAGCACTCCATGCACATTCAAATATTCTTGATTATACACGTGCATACAGTCAGACACATACATCTACATCCTGTTACACAGAGCAGGTTCCTGTCAGGCTGAAAGAAGAGTAGCAGAGAAAACCTACTATAATTACAGCTGCTGTGTTTTTAATTAATCCAGGACCCAACCGGGACTTGTCACACTTTAATTCATGCACATAGGCATATGCCCACCAAGCTACACACACTCCTGTACACCGATTGACCCAAGACTGCGCATGGCATTTAATGAAAACCAAGATGAAGCATGAAGTATTTCAGCTAAGGCTGTCATAACAATATGTATTTTCTGTACAGAAGACAGAGAACAGCTGTAACCTCTGTCTGTGTTCTAACATTGTTTATAGGTTGGACAGATTAACTTGAAATAAATGAACAGGGTTATTAAATATGTTTGCGTTTGTTTCCATCAGGCTCTGACACATTTGTGGAAGTGGGAATGCCCAGAAGCCCCTCTCACTCAGCCAATGGGAGTGAGCTGAAGCAGATGCTGGCTTCATGTAAGACGTCATCAGGGAAGCGACAAGCTGTGGAGCTCCTGCAGGGCACCAAGAACTCCCATCTACAGTATGTTTCAATCTAGATATCATTTACAGCTCATCTTGGTACTGTTTAGCATTCCTTTAGAGATCATTTACAGCTCATACTGGTTCAGTTTGGCAGTCCTCTCTTAATCCCTGTAGACGTGGGCAAAGTGAGGATGGCTATAGAAAAGCAGGGATTTAATTTTAATTCAGTGGCATCAAACCCAGTATTTCATTTCCATTTGTAAGGGACCATGTACAGTGTTAAACACTTGATGTACTGTACCAGAGTTAGCTTACAGCTCATTTTCATCTGCAGTCCCTTGGTAGATTATAAACTATATAAAAACACTAATATACAGATGATACAGATGAGTATTTTGTCCCAAATGGAGATTTCTAATTTAACTTTTGGCTGCCATAACTGCTGAGTAACATAGGATCACCCTGGACAGCATGACTACTAGAACTGTATCCTAATAATAAAAATGTAGACCCAGTCAAATCTCATGAGCCAGGAACGATAACAGTTTCAATGATAATGTGAGGAGAAGATGAGATGGAGGAATGGTTATGCAACGCCTTATCTGCTTTGTGTTAGATTTCTTTGCTCACGATACTTTTTTTTTCTCTATGAACCCAACAGCTCTGACTGTCTCCTCTCGGATGCTGAGTCCAGTTCATCAGACAGTCCTGTAGCTGATAAGAGAGCGCCGGGTAGTGAGCGAGCAGCTGAGAGGGCAGCACAGCAGAACGAGAGGGAGAGAATCAGACTGGCACCACAGACATCCTTCGCCAACATGCAGGTATACACACACACACATACAACACGCACAAAAAACACACAGTTCTGCTGGTATTAAGCAATAAAACTGTCTATCTTTTCAGGCATTTGACTATGAACAGAAAAAGCTGCTAGCAACCAAAGGTAAGTTGACATTTGTGTCTGGTCGAATATTAAACTTCACCTACACTTTGGTGGATCCATCATTTTAAATTTAATCATTGTTCAAACCCACAAAATTGTATTTAAAACTTTTGTTGGCTTCCAAAGATACCAACTTTGAGAATTACCAGGCAATGTGTATAAAATGTTGCACAAGATTTATAAAATCCTACATTTAATGTTATGATGTGGCCATAAAAAATTAAAGATATTAATTTAAGGTAATTTATGATAGTTTTTATGTGGCATTATCTCTGTTTAGGTGTATATGTGCATTACTCTATATCTGTATTCACACAGCTATGTTGAAGAAGCCTGTGGTGACTGAAGTGCGGACCCCCACCAATACTTGGAGTGGCCTTGGTTTCTCAAAGTCCATGCCAGCCGAGACAATCAAGGAGTTGCGGAGAGCCAATCATGTTTCATACAAGCCCAGCATGAGCACCACCTACGAGGTCAGACATATAGGGGCTTGGCATTTGCTATTTGAAAAGAGGCTCACGTTCTTTGGCATTTACTATGTGTATGTCATGTGTATGTCATAGAAGATTATATTTGTCTTACCATATGCAATGATTGATAGATGTTTTTGTGCCCTATATTGAGATGCAGTGAGTCAGAGCTCAGCAAGCATTCAGAATGCCTCGTTAAATGTTTGGATTGTCTTTCTTTCTGTTCTCTATCTCAGGGGTCCCCGCTGTCCTTGTCTCGATCCAGCAGCAGGGAAGGCGTGGGAAACGGCAGTGACTCCGACAACTGGCGAGAGAGGAACGGCACCGGTAACGGTCTGCCGAGCCACACCGAGTTCCCCACCGCTGTCAGCAGCCCAAAGAGGAAGCAGAACAAATCTGGTCAGTTCTGCATACTTTTGTAGTATCTATGCTACAAGGAATAACGAGCAATGATAATTACTGAGCATCACTCTGGCAAAATGCATCATGGACAACAACAACATGCAAGAACCATCACTTGTTTAACAGAGATATTCCTCATAAAAGAGCAACAGAATATTTCTTACATTTTGGCATAAACTGTATGGTTAAATGATTATACAGAAGAACTTTATAAATTAAGGTGAAATTAATTGAGGTGAAAATGTCACATTTTTCATTTTATTTTGTGCTTCAAATAATAATACTCCACTGCTTCCTGTAAGATGAAATGCTGAGGAGAGCAGATGAAGTGTACAACACCAACTAAAACTGTAAAGCAATTTCAGTATTAGCACTTTTATCTCTACACTCAGAGTTTGGGGGTTTTTTTGTGCTTGTGTGTGTTTTTGATGCATGTACTCAGGGTACTCACTCCTTTACTCATCGTAAAGTTTGGGATGGCTCCTCTGATAATTTCTATCGAATCTGCCTCTTATACCAACCTAGCTGGTCTGTGAACATAAGCTATATCTGATCAGTCTAAATTTTTAGTACTCATAAGTTTATGAGCTAACTTTCCTACACTTTTTGTTGACTAGTTTAAAATGTGCTAAATATTGGGGTTTTTTTTTTCCTTTTGTAGATTAAATGTGATTTAATGGTTGCTGCTATTTTTGCTTACTTCTAAATTTTCATTCTGTGTTCTTGTTCTTGTTTGTCTCGATCATTGAATGGACAGTTGCAGAGCATTATCTCAGCAGCAGCAACTACATGGACTGCATCTCTTCGGTAACCGGCAGCAACGGCTGCAGCCTGAACTCGTCTCTGAAAGGTTCGGACCTGCCTGAGCTCTTCAGCAAGCTGGGCTTGGGGAAGTACACGGACGTCTTCCAACAACAAGAGGTACTGTAGAGCATAGAGCCACGTCCTCTAGTGTTACAATTCTAACTGAGGGACTGTCTGTTCTAAAGAGAGGCACAGATATTTTTCAAAATTGATCAAAACTTTTTAGTAAAAGAATGGGGAAAGGAAACAGGAACTTGAACATTATAGTTATGAGTTGCATAGAATTTGTCTGAACAGTATCAATACATAGACACTTTTTAGGTGTATTTGCTCTTCCTCTAGCTTTTGACGTACTTTGCCCTATTAATTCCTCAATGCAGCGAGTTGCATTAAAATTTCTATTATCTAATTTCTTTATTGTATGTGTAACAGAAGGAAAAGAAGGGAGAAACTTGGGGAAATGTGTACATTTTGCTGCTTATATGCTGTTGTGTGTTGGAGGATGGTGTGTTTGTTGGATACACTGATTAGCAAAAAAAAACTCCATTTTAGTATTTTTAGTCATGGAGTGGCCTTTTTAATCCAGCACTTGTACTAAGGACTAGTTTTAGTCATGGCATTTATGGTTGAAGGTCTAATGTTGGTAGAAGTTGCTGAATTGTGGTAACAGTAGAGTTAAATTGAATTGTTACTGCTTCCAGATTGACCTCCAGACATTCCTGACTCTAACAGACCAGGACCTGAAAGAACTGGGCATCACCACCTTCGGAGCCCGCAGGAAAATGCTGCTCGCCATCTCAGGTACAGACGAATGAGCGACAGTTTGTCCTTTATTGTATTTTTTTGTCACCTGTCACCCCATCTTCTGTGTCTTATTCTACAACATCAACTGTCTTGCAAATCTATAATGGATGAAAAACTATTAACAAAAGGATAGTTGCAGTACAGAGAGACCCACATACAACCACCTCCTGTCTCAATTTGTTTTCTGTCCCGTCCACCGTCAGCCCAATAACAGGGGTGGGGGTGGGCGGACTTGGCTTGGGTCTTGAGGAGTTGTAGAATTTATTCACTGGCAAATAGCCTAAACTGTACACACTGCTACTTTCACAGCTGCTAACTTCATACTCTGTCACACACACACTCTGTCTCTGTCTCTCTCTCTCAACCACACACTCACTACAACCTACACACCAATCAGTGTTCCGAATGTATTCATTTAACTATATAGCTGAGTAACGAGTGGCACATAATGTGAAGACACACAGTTTTTTTGTTTGTTTGTTTGTTTTGGGGTTTTTTTTTTTCTTTGACTTTTAAATGTATCTTCCACTCCCCCCCTCTCTCTCTCCCATGACCTAATGTTACCCCAAACGTGCAAACGTGCAGAAAGAATATATTTATTCCAACCAGAGAGAAACAATTGGATTAAGGGTTTACATGGTTATTAGGCGCTAATATTTTCTGATTGAACGGATTATCAAAGGTTTACACCACCCCTTTCAACCCGATAGGAAATTCCTTTCAATCAAGCCAGATCCGGCCAGTCTCCTCCAATTGAGGTGGTTACATGAAGCTTTTTTTTCTGATTGGACTATTATTCCAATTATTACTGGAATATTAGGGTCTGTGTAAACGTAGCCGCTGATACCAGCTGCAGCCTCGTTCTGCTGGCTCACACCTGCTGACGGCAGCGCACAAAAATTGGCTCATGTGTTTCATAAATGTTTTCTATTTTGTCTGTCGCTGCTACAAGCCTGAGTGGAGCCCAGCTGTGCAGACAGTAAAAAGTGTACACTAACTGACAGAGGTCATTGCCACTACCAACCGCCAGATCTAAAAGCTATAGGTGGCCTTTATTATCAGCAGACTCTAGCAAAGAAGTTCAAGGCAGCACTGTTTTTTCTTGTAAAGATGCAAGAAAACATGTTGCAGTCATTTGCACTAGCAGGAGTAAATGGGATTAAGGAACATTCTTCTCACATGAGCATGTTGGTTTTTCTCCAGTTGCTCCAGCTGCCTCCCTGATGCTTATGTAGACTATGTCCTCTTGTTGCACTGGATCCAATATTAATGTTGTGGATGTCACACTTCATTACTGATGTCATATTTTGGACATTGTAATAGCCAGAGTTGTTTTACTGCATAAGTTAACCATGCACGTGTTGGGATCATGAGCTTCCTGTCATAGATATTCTGTAACTGTTCAGCTCAGAAACCTCAGACCGGAGCCAGGGTTGACAGTGAGAGCAACAAGGGGAAATGGTGAGGCTCTGATTATTAAGGAAGTAGTGTGATCCAAGGCCAGGATTGGTTTTTCTCCCTGATGCCTCAGCCAAGTATAGGTCAACTCTCATCTCCGCTGATGGACTCGAGGGCTTGAAAACAGGAACATGCACGTCTCTGTCTGTCTCTTTGTCTTTCTGTATTTTTGCCTCTCATTATAAAGAGATAGAATGCCAGTCAATGCAATCCAGGTTTTAACTTTCCACCGGTCTGCCAGTAAAAAGAGCTGCCGGAGCGAGCTGGCTGTCTCCAGTAATCAAACTGAAGGTTTATGCTGGCAGCGACAGAACACGACTATCATATGAATAACCCAAAGATGCCAGGGTGTGCTTCTGACATTTTTATGAAAGCGTTTTGTCCAAGCTGCTGTGTAAAACCAGATGGACACAAAGAGGGTTTTTGTTGATCTTGAGCTATCCTGTAGTGATTTGAACCCAATTTTCTTGTCATTGTTGATCAAATGTGGCTAAAGAGAAATGTTTACACACTCCTCAGTTGTATTTGTCTCTTTACTTTGATTTACTATTGCTCCCATAGCAACACAGGTAGAAGTTGTCCACATTAAAAATCATGTTTGTATCGATTTTTCAACTGCTGACGTTTTGTGGTGTTTTCGCATTTTTTACAGAACTAAACAAAAACCGGAGGAAGCTATTTGAGCCACCCATCAGATCCTCCTTCCTGGAGGGGGGAGCAAGTGGTCGCCTCTCCCGTCAGTTTCACGCAGACATGGCCAGCGTCAGTGGGCGATGGTAGGCGCCTCCAGACCTCCAGGCTATCCCAGAACCGTCCATTATGGAGACCAGCCTCCAGTGTCCTTCTGTGCCTCAGCAGCCCAAGTTTCATCAGTTGTTTACCCTCTTTCAGCTTCAGCTGAATTAAGACTGTTCAAAATGTTGTCGTTGCCATATAGTATAAAGATATATGAAAAAAGCCATAGTTTTACCTGAAGTGCCAACAAGAAAAAAAAGGGATTTCTCAGATACCTGAGGTTCAGTGTTCACTCCTTATAGAGCCATTAAGTCTATGTGGAGCATTTATATATGAAGGTTGTTATTATGGTTCCGAAGAAGGGTACTGTTCAGTATTTCTGTCCACTTTTTTTTGTTCAAGGGAACAGGCAGAATGATTAGTACAATCATTTTACACATTGATACTACCTGCTTTCGTACTATGCTGTTGTATCAGTGACATGCACTTTAATAATACTAGACTTTTGCCTGTGAAAGCCTAATTCCTTAGATTGAAATAATAATGATAACTATGCATTGTTTTTGACTAAAAGCACAGATGCATTTTGTACCAAGCCAAATGTCAGCACTTAGCCAGCGAGATTAAGGCGACACCAAATGAAGTGCAAAATAGGTCAGCACACCAAAGTGGTGACTTCATCAACTTTATCAAATATACCAAAGGAAAGTACCATTGTGGCCTTTGACCTTAGGCTGCCTTCAGTGTTTTGATCGGTGGACATTCCTCTGAGGTCAGTGTTAGGGTCCAACAGCCACCGCAGCTGTCTGTGTATTTCTAGACAAAACAAAAAAAAAAAATCTAATATTTTGTACTCATTATGCATTACAATTTTATTTTTAGTTTTTATTACCATTTTAGGGGAATGGGTGGGATGTTTAACGGTAATCAGTTTACATATGTATTTTTTATACGTTCATGAATGAGTTTATATGATTTTGTAATTAGATTATTATTAGTGTCTTTTACTTTTTTCTGCCCCTTAATCTGTGGAGCCGTAATATGGCTGTGCCATTAGACAGCAGCAGAGATATGAGGCAGTTAGGCTAAGCTTTATAGGCCTCTCTCTGATTGTGTCAACAGGCACCACTTTCTGTGGTTTTCCTTTGCTGTTTGTTTATAGTACATGGTCTTTTATCTCATTTGTTATTTTTGTCAGTGTTGGCCTCCCTGTGGCCCCTTCTGTATGCCTAAAAATCTCACAAAGCACTCCTTCATGTATCCGGAACATGAGTTGCTACGCTAGAACTGTGTGCCTTTTTTTTTGTCTTCCTATTCACTGGTTGTCCCATTTAGAGCAAGGAAAGTCCTTTAACAGAGCAAGGCCATGACTTTGTAGCGAAAAGTGCCAATGTACATAACTAGTTTTTCAGCAGGGAGATATTTCGCTAAGAACACTAATATTTTGGTCTGAATTTGACCTTACTCTCCAAAAAGGAGGTGCATCACACAAAGAACCAGTTTATTCACAGCCAACTTGTTTCATATGAGCATTTCTACCAGAGACGCCAATCAGAAACCAAAACCATCTGAAGGAATACGAGATTTAAGATGAAAACAAATAAAAATCAGGAATTTTCTAGTATCAGTCGGGCAGTCTAATATCCAGAAAAACCTGGTTAAGCACTGTTTAATGAAGTAACAGGATTATGTATGCATTAGCAGAGTTTATCATCAAAAGTTTTTGTTGTTCTGGGCTTCTGTATCATGTTCAGTCATGTGTTTAGAAAAGGAAATCGTCCTTTCCAACAGTTCATTAACTTTGGATAACTGATATGTTTTTTTGTGTGATGTTCTTAAGATTTATCTTAGGATTTAACCTACAAGCCAATCCATTTTCAAGGTCCTTAGAATTTTGTATCAAGTGCAATTAAGAGCCTTTTTGTAAAGTTTTTTTCTTTTTTTTTGGGAAAATTTGTTTATATTTTCAGTACAGTAAGTATTAAAGCTAAGACTGAAGAATTTCGTATCTTAGTTTAAATGAGAGTACAGTGTATAAAATCTATTGGGTATGTAGAGGACGCTTCTGAGAAATTATCACCTGTCGAGTGCATGAAGATTTATCTCGACAAACTATGACAGAAAGTAACAGCAGTCCTCATATAATCTCAAACAGAGTAGTCAACAATTTGTTGCCTCTCTTCAATTCACAATGATTTCCTTTAAGGTGATCTGTTGTTTATCGTGTTTTAACCACTTTCCACCCTCCCTTGCTTCTGATTTGAGCCATTCTCAATGTGGTTGTCAAGTTAATAACACTATACTAAATAATATTCTGACATGGTTGCCGACGCCAACCAGGTACTTGTCTTTTTTTTTTTTTCTTGAAGTCTTAAAAATAAGAGATTGAGAGGGAGATAGCTAATCTAGAAAGGGAATCTTTATCCTGAGAGGAAACCCGGGGCCGGTTCGCCCCCACTCATCATGGTACTACATTGAAACTGTTGAGCACTGATTCTCCCAGTGCTGTGACTCGTGTTCTTGCCTAGCAGACATTTGTTTTCATCCCTAGCCAAGTTCACCTTGTTCGGATGTGTTTGCTCGGGGGGCAGTAGAGGTTCTTGTCTTATCAAGTGAATGTTGTTTTAAAAAAATATTGATGCATGTTATTGCAGATTTATTGCGGATCAATGAAGGGACTGTTGTGGAAAATAAAGATGGATTCACAGAGAGAGAATTGTCTTTAATTGTCTCTTTTTTATAAGTTTTTATTCCAAAATTACACACACACACACACAAGCATACAGAAAGTCTAACCTGCATTTAGGCAGAGACAAAACCAGAGCAATGTTAAATAACACTGACATATATATAGTTCCAGTCACATCTCTTCATGGAAAAAAAAATTTGAGCATCCCCCTTTAAGAGAAGAACACAGTTGTTTCTTTGTCTGTTTCTTCTGTTTCTCGTCACTTTCTCTCTTTCTAGGGGATTGCCTCACATCTACATCATTCCACTCTGCCTACACTAACTGGAAATCCAAGGTTGGACTCATTCTCACAGAATAGATCATTATGAAGGAAAAATATCACATGTACCCTTAAGTATAAAACATAGAAGAAGGGGAAAAAATCTCTTAAGGCACTCTGACATCTACCTAAAATACACATAAATAAATGTGAACAGTATGGATAGTACAAATGCAAACATGATTACGATAAAAATAAAATTGCAAAATAAAAAAGCAACTGAGAAGCTCTAATAAGTAACAACAATAAGTCACTGTATTTTAAACAGATCTGAATTCACATTCATACACTTGAAATACAATCCTGCAGATCAATTTAGCTCTGATCTTCCGGATATAATGATGTTAACTCTCAGATATTGATATAAAGAAATGCTACCTGTTGATTATAGTGCTTAATACTGGCTTTTTAAGGCCATATAATGTTAGAGATGTAAGGTAAAAATAGTAAACTTCAGTAAAATGTAACAGTAAAAAGGTAAAGACCTTAAAACTTAATGCATTCTTCAAAATCAGAACACTGAATCGTCTTACCACTCTTGTGTGTGGAAGATTAGGATGTGTCTGTTTTTAGAATATGTGAGCCTTTACGCTCTGGTGATTGTCTTACATGGTCCTCCCAGGGGAATGGGGGAAGCAGTGCCACCTTCGCCAAGAAGGAGAAGTAAGACTTGCCAGAGAAGTCTCTTTGGCTGTCCCAGTGATTGGCATGCACCCTTGTTTCCATTGTTTGGATCTCTTTGGAACCTTGTGGCATGGATACATCCCACTACCCCTTCCACTATCAGAGCAGATCTTGTGGTCAGCTGCACCTAGGAGATAGAAAAACTTTATTTAGTGACTTCACAAACGCAGATGTGTCACACACCCTTTGTATCTGTCTTGAGCTCTGGGGGTGAAAAGGACAATGCAACTCCCAATTTCTCATCAGCAGTTTGCTCAGTTGTTGGATGACTTTAGAAAAGAAAAAGAAAAAGATTTATCACTGTTAATTTCATATGAAAAGCCGAATTATCTCTTTCATCTAACTGGTCTGGTAATGTTATGCTGTGGCTTATCTAAGAACCATAACAAGGGTGGAACTATCAGCATAGTAATCAGAAATAAGACACATAAAGGTCCTCTAGGCTTACCAGTGGCTTTTTAAACTGCCAATAGAGGTTGCCCTTGTGATCTTATGTGCATGTGGTGTATTTCTTACTTTGCTGCTAAGCACTGAGGGGCTCATTTACCCTTCCTCGAGTCAGAGGTCACCAGCGCATAACCCATCATTGGGAGAATTATTATGTCTCCTTGTTGCTCCTGAGATAGAGCTGCTTTCCCCTGTGTGTGTATAGCACTGAGAACAGGGGACAGGTTTTGCACAATATCTCATCATTTCATCACAGCACTCTGTCTCTGGGAGTTTCCTTTTGTCTGGCCCTATTCCTGTTTATACCATTGCCACCATTGCAAACAAAATGCCATGTCATCAAATTAAATATATATCAATCATCCTCAGATAATTATTTTTGATCCTTTGAACTTCATAGTGTAATAATATGGTCCTCCCAGCATAGATAATATAAGATAGCAATAACACAATAACACAACCAAAACACACCATTTAAAAATTTTGGGGGGTAATTTGAGAGTCCTTTTGTGAACCAATATCTGTTTACCTCTGCCAGCATTCCCCCCTTTGACACATGATCCACACCATGTGTTAATTTAGCATAGAAAGGAAACAGATATTTAGGTAGGCATGGATTGCCATTAGGACCTATCTGGATGCCATCTTGTTTTTTTGCTCCCGCTAATATCCATTGCTCTGCCCTGCAGGCCTGTGAGATCTGCAGTAGGAGTTTCAGGTGTTTCTGTTGTGAGCATCTTCAAAGAGGATGTGGTTAGTGTCACCATGCGTTTGGCTGCTGCGTCCACTCTTGCATTTCCTGTGGAAAATAGGTCAGTGTAATTAGTGTGAATTTCACATTTACAGATAGAAAGTTGTTCTGGTAACACTACAGCATCACCCACCAGCTTGTGATGTGCTACAGGTTTTCCTATAGCTGTCAGAAATGTTCTATTTTGGATTCAGCTGTTAGCTGCAACATTAGTGTTGTTTTTGTATGCATGCTTTGTGGTTGCAGGTGTACAACTCTTTTACCTATGAATGTCATACTGCACGCTATTCTGTATATTTTAAGACATTCAGTGTAATGCTTCGAAGGCCTGTCTGTGTTTTCCCACTCCTTTATTTCAGTACTATGCCTCACCCATGGTCCCAAGTCTTTTGACTGCTTTGTTTTACTTTTTGCTAGCGAGATGCATGGTGCTGAGTTGTACAGTTTGAAAAACTTTTGTTTGAGGTCTTCTGGTATTGTGGCCCCTGCTGCACACATATCTTCCCTCATAGGAATCTTGCTCATAGGAAATGTGCATAGTACAGTGTAAGTTTGTCTGCTACATTTACGGCAACTCCTGTTTCTGCCTGTGTGTATGTGTTTGCTTCATTATCTCTGTACTCACTTCTCAAGGATAATTTCCTTTCCCTTTGCTAACTGTCACTCACATTATGCCCAAATTAAACATCAGATCTCATCCCATTGGGTTTACTGGAGAACATGATGACAGGAGAATATCTATCATCTCTGACAGAGGAACTGTGCACCGTCCTTTGACAATGTTGCCACCACTAGTTTCTCTTGTTACCATTGTTCTTCCACTCACTTTTGGAACTGGAGTTAAATCACATCCTTTTATCGCTGATTCTGTTGCCCATGAGCCAACCAAAAAATCTGTTTTCTGGCTTGAAACCTGTAGTGAAACTGTAGGCGTAACCTTGTAAGCATCATGGGAGAACATTTCATAATTTGGTTTGTCAATGTTATCATTATCATTGGCTTCTTCTTTTTGTTCTAATGTTTTTTTATGGCTTAAAAAATCTGGGTCTCGACCGCTCACCAGCCTCGTGCACTGTCAATCTCCTTCAGTCTGCTTTTGGCGGCAGTCTCGGGCAAAATGTCCAATTTTTTCCGCAAATGAAACACATCCAGTCTTCTCGCTGCTTCTACCGCTGCCTTGTCCTCCATGTCCATAGCCTCATCCTTTCCCTCAGCCACGACTCCTGGCTTGAGCCTCATACACAATCAGCTGTACCATTTGAAGTTTGGCCATTGTGTCTTTGGTCTTTTTGGTCTTTTTCTTCTCATTCTCTTGGAACCTCCTTTAAGCATGGATGGCATATCTCTTTACTGCTGCCAGTCTTCCTGTATCACAGCTAACACAATGTCTTTCGACCTCAGTCTGGATTTCTGGAAGCAGTCCTTTTGTTAAGTAGGCTATAAATGTGCTTCCCTTGCTGTTATGGCTCTTTCTTTCTCTTCTTGATCTGGTGGCGTGATTCCACTGTTTGCTTTGTAAATTTTGGTCAGCTGCACCAGATAATCTGCTACAGTCTCATTCGGCTCTTGTTTGCAAACCATGATCTTTTTCAGGTCCATTTATGGTGTGAACCTGGTTCTGATGCATTCGAGCAGTGGGTCAACATTCTGCCAACACAGTTGGTCATTGCCCATGTTGTACCTGAGGTCATCCTGTGCAAAATTTCCAGCCACCATTCCCCACTTCAGGTGCCATTGTAGGAGGCGTTGTATTTCACCAGTCATGGGGTGATGTTGGTGAATTATTTGAAGAAGCACTCGACCCTATTTAGCTACCCCAGCCTCTATTGGAACTGGTACCTCAAAACCCACTTCTTTCAGGGCTGACATTGTCCACAGGTGGTACACCCACTGTGTCTATTCCTGTTCTTGGTCATTTGGCTCCAGTGCACACTAAATCATGGGAAAGATGGGTCCTGGAAGCAGGTTTCCACCGGTCTCACTTCTGGTGTCATGAGCAGGTCCTGTCTGTCCTGATGGAGGGCTCAATCAATGTCCAGCTGCCCTCATGAGCCTGCCGGTGATGGTCCAGTCCATTCCAGTACCAGCGGCAGGAGGTTTGGATGGTGTTAGAGGTGCTAAGGGTACAGAGGGAGTTTGTTTCACTGGTGTTGCAGCCTCAGGGTCTGTCCCAAATGAGTTGGTAGGACTCCAGTTCATATGATGGAGGTTGAGAGGTTTGGAAAGGAGCTAGAGGTGCCCCCTGGCCACCCTCTGGTTCTGCCCCTGCTGCTGTGGTTGCTGCTGCTATTGCGGCTGTGGTTGGCGTCTTGGTGGCGGGGCTGTTATCCAGGCTGAGATCCCTAGATGCTTTAAGACACTGCACAGATCTTTAATAAACCCTGCCGGCATTTATGCCTGCATCTGTTTATTCTGCCTGTAATCTGTTCCTTTCTGCCAATCCAACACTAATATGTTTTGCTCAGGGAAAAGCATGAAACAAGTTTTGGAAATAATCAAAGGAGATGAAAACTCTGAAGAAACGGTTTGACATTAATAAATTATCATAAAACTTAATCCCTTGTGTTTGGTAATTGTCTACTATTAAAATCATGATCAATGATGTTGAAAGAGAAGAGAACAAATACTTGGGAGTGATAATAGTTCATAAACTCTGTTGGAAACCACGCATAAATCATGTTAAACCAAAAAATTCTAAATCCATTGCATTGTTATATAAAATTAAAGATATCTTGAACCAGAACTCACTATATATACTGCATTGTTCTCTTATAGTTCAATACATTACTGGGAAAACACATATGAAACCAACACAAATTCAGTGTATGTATGTGTGAGGAATGTGTGTGTATGTGTCGTCCTGTTCTTCCCACAGCTCCTCTCCCAGGCTGGGGTGGCTGCCCTACTCCTGCAACAACCATTCCAACTTCCGGTGTAGAAGGAGACACACGTGCAATCAGCAAAAGCAAACATCTGGTCTTCCTCTTACACTGAAGGTGGCAATTTGGCATATAGTGAACTCACAGAATCAGCATCAAATTTAATGAACTGTCAAGCACACAAACGACTCAACTCAAGCATCAGCTGTCAAACCAAAAGCACTGCCAAACAAATTCTTTTTCTTTTTTTTTACTTTTTACTTGGACTGTTAACTTACAATTCCTAAATCTAATTACTGTCTATACTCCCTCTCTTTTCTACTTTCTGCTGCCTTGGACTAAAGCTTCCATCTGACAGGAAACCACATTCTTTTACTCAAAATTCAAACTAACTACAGCTCTGCTCTCCATATCTTTCCCTCATGTGTCAGACCATGGGTGGCCTTTGACCCTCACAACATCAGCAGCTTTTTCACACTTTTCCTTGTTAGTTTTGGTACTCATAGCGATCCTGTCACAATTATGTATAGCCTAACTTTATATCAACATTATATAATGTATAATAAATACTTAAATTATAGCCTATGATATCAAAAAACTAACTGTTCTTACAGCAATACAGCTTTTAATAAGGAAAGAAAACTCTTTCTTGGAGATGCTTTTAAGCAAGTCAGTGCTGGTCTCATGTCTCCGGTGGTCCACTTCCTACCCACTCAACCCTGTTTAAGGAGTTATTGTTGGGGGAGGTATTACGACCTTGTCAGGGAACCCAGTCTCCTACATGCAACACAATTTTCCGGTCGGCAGTGAGCTCAACAGTGGCTCACATTCAGCATCCCAAACTCGTCAACAAATTGTTGTGGAAAATAAAGATGGATTCACAGAGAGCGAATTGTCTTTTATTCCAGAATTACACACACGTACGCATATGGGGACTCTAACCTGCATTTTGGCAGAGAGAAAACCAAGGCAATGTTAAATAACACAGACATATATGTAGTTCCAGTCACACTCCTTTGTGGAAAAAAAAACTTGAAAACTTGAATAAATGTTAAAATTCCTCAAGACCTAAGCCAAGTTCCTGTGTCTTGCTTGCCACTTGCTCATTAAAATGAAGGGGGTTAGCCCCAAAGTTAGTGACAACCTGACCAGGCTCACTTAGGGTGGACTGACCTTTAAGGTGGACCAACTTTTCCAGCTGAGATTCTCATTTTAGTGACAATCTCAGCCACTCCTCTGAGTTTTGCTCGGCAACGCCCCCCCTCTCCTCCCCCCATCTCCTGCCCTGAAGATGGGGGAGCAGAAGGGCTAAACCATGCTTAATCTTGATTTTCAGCATGAATACAGACTGTGAAAGTGGGGCCTCACGATCCCTCTGACTTTTTGGGTTTTAAAACTTTTTAGGTTTTAATTTACCCCCATCCCCCCACTTTCATTTGTTGTATTAGTCATATTGTTCTTGCCAAAGACATTTATTTGAACTCTTTGTATTGAAATGACACATTCATAATAAATGTAAACCACTAAGGAAATGATGTAATACATAACTTTGGTACAACTTTTTCATCTTGCACAACCATTGTTTTTTTTGAGTGACAAAGGTACAATTTTACAAAATTCCAGAGAGGAATGTGTGTATAAACATTGCCATGTGGCCAAAGCTCTGTTCACTGTGGCATCTGTTCATGACATTGTTATTCTGACTGTATTGTAGTACAGATATAAACAGAGGACTTTTTGAAGAAACTGTCAAGCAGGCGAAACAAAAGTTTGTACAAACATTCAAATGATATTATGAAGGTAATAAATGTATGCAAATAAACACCTTTTTTGTGTTTTCTTCTGCATGTTGCGCAAAAATGTTACGTCTGACAAGGGATCAGTGTCCACAAGTGTCTTAAATATCCTTCTCCACTGTCTGAGAGTGGAAGGAAGATGATAATGATGATGATCCTATCAGGAAATTTCTAGAAAGGTCTGGCTAAACTAATTCCTCTTCACTTTGTTTCTTCCAGAATATTCACATACAGCTGAAAAGCAGTGCTCAAAAATTGTTAAAATGCCTGTAGCAAAGCACAGATACACTGAAGCCCCTGCTGTGGACTACAGTATGATTGGTGTCTTTTCACGTGCCGAAAAACTCCACTGACAAATTTAGTACCCATAAAAAATGAGGCTTGTAAATATGGTTAGATTGTTTTGCCACACAGTACACTCACTTCATCTTGGTTTCACAGTTTGAAAGGCTTACTGCGACCCATAATCAAAAATTGAGCACAGCGTTAGTTCAGCCAGGCCACAAAGTCAAGCTCAGCTCACAAACCCTTGCTTTAATCTTTAGTCTCCTCCTCTACATGCTGTGTCTGACTTAATCAATGTCATTTGTGTTGTCATTGTTGCCTGCTCTGTTCTGTACCTGGGTTCTTTGCTGCTGCTCTCCCTGCCTTAGGCTTTCCATGTATGGAAGCGCAGGAAGGTCTCAGAACAGGGGGATACCGCCAAATATAACTTACTGCAGATGGCAATAAAAGTTTTCTTCGACTAGAGTGGTCCTGATTGAAATGCATACAAACAACCTGGTTGCATGCCATGTGCTTATGGTGCCATGTATGCCTACATGAGGCCTAATCCGCAGAGCCAGGATCTGCTTAATCCATCAGAATGAATCTGTTCTGAGAGAAGATATACTGTACCATGAGAAAATATATATACACTGTACTACAGGAGAATTAATTCATTTTAAGCTCAGTTTCAAGTCCCTAAATTACTGCCCATCTGTCATGCCCACCTGGCTACTGGACTATCAAACAACTGGCTTGTTTTTTTTTTGTACAATTTTTCCTTTTCCTCTCTTTTTTTTATTTTCAGGCCTGATCCATGTCACATAATCCAACCCTGACCTGTTTACTCTCTACTGTGCGTTTTCATTGTCCCCTATTTAATATCTGAGCTGCTCAGCAAAATCAGGGAACAAGACCACAGACTGTAAAGAATAGATAACCACTTGGCTTAATGCATTTTTTTTCATGCTAAATTCTGTGCTCGGCAGTGTTCTTTCCAACCTCAAGGAGGCAGTATTGCCACTTAGAATTACTCTTCTCTAGGAAACCATGGATAATTGTTACCCAGCAACAGATGTTGTTGGGTACATGTTTTGAAATTAATAGCTAAATAACATTACAAAATTACTCTTTGCTTATTTTGGGGATTGAACAAACATGCTTCAAAAGGAAAATGTTAATCAATTATGACAGCAGAGGCACTAACTCAAATTAAGAGGGCATATACTGTCTTTAATACTTATTTTACTTAGTAGTTTTGAATGTCAGAATTTAGTTTTTAAATGAGGAGACTACTAGAAGAGATTAAATTAGGTGTGTGTCTGTGACTGCATGCATGTTCACTAAATACAAAACAAACTTTCTCAGGCCCCATTTTGCCTGAGGAGGGGAAGGTGATTCAATTTTCCATTTCATTTATGATCATATTAACTGCTCCAAACCTTGTCCACAGGCCCTTTGTTTATGGCAGTAAATTAATGTTCAGATGGTGCAGAGTGAGAGAGAGAGAGAGAGATAGAGAGAGAGAGAGAGAGAGAGAGAGAGAGAGGGAGCCTGTCATCCAACACCAATGAGCCCTTACCAGAAACAGGTGGTGCCACTGAACTGTGTTCCATGGCAGCTTGTGACTCACTGACTTTCTCCTTCTCTGTCATTATTTTCCACAGAGGCTTTCTGAGGTAAAGAACGCAGAACACCCTCATATTTGTATAACACCATAACACTGAATATGATGTAAATATTGGTGTGTTATGCTGAAGAGCTCAGGGGAAATGTGTAGGAAGGATGTTAAGAAAACATTAATTGTGGTGTCTTGTTGCCAATTTCTCATGTGATAAATACATCTGAATCAGAATCTGTTCATTAGCCAAGTATGTAAGCATACAAAGAATGTGTCTTGGTGTTTGTGCCCACAAATCCAACATAGTAGAATAAAAATAGAACAAAAGAAGTAAGGTAATAATATAATAGTAAAATAATAGTTTTGAAATGGGATATAAAACTTGAACTGAAACATTGACTGTATAAAGGAAATATGGACTGTGCTATGGAAAAAGAAATTGAAGTGTATGAGAGCAAAAATTAAATGTGACGTGCAAAAAATAATTAAATTGTGTTACAGTGGAGGTTGAATGTAGTGTACAATGTTCAGTTCAGTTTGATGAAATATATTAAAGTGACTAGTACAGGGATTAAATGAGGGATGTGAAATGTAAAGTCCAGTTTGATAACATCAGAGCAATACTGAAGTCTAAATTCTACTTTACTCAGACAAAAATCTTCCACAGGAATAAATACACTGACATTTTACCCTATAAAACAATCCCATGTACATCAAGCATAACAGTTCTAGATATAAAACTATTAAATCACAGATATCAAAGTCTCTTCATCTCACTGAGGGCAATTATCTGTATGGCACAGCTGGCAATCATTCTCAGTGCCCAGCATGACTAATGCATTTTCATGTTCTATTATGAGAGAGACGGAAAGTGAATGACGGATAAATTGTAGCAAAACGAAGCTGTGGGGTTTTTTTTATCACTAACAAACTGTGCATTTAGTCAACAGCCTGCTGGCCTCCCCACTTGAAGATCAGCAGATTTCGGAGCATCACATATTGTTCTCATGAGCAGCTTGCCTCTGCAGGAAAGGTGTAAATGAGAAGAGCTGTGACTTGGTTGCTCGTTCATCATATTGGCTCTAATCCAGTGGACAGTATGCTCACAGTGTCTGATAAGTCTGGATCGATGTCTGTCTACCTGTTTATTTCTCATCATACATTCCATCTCAGGAAAAATAACACAAAATAACACAAGACTCACTAAGACTGATCAATTCTTACTTTTTTTTAAATATCTGCAGCTCTTAGTGCATTCAGTAATATTGTTATAGTATGAGAATAATTGTTTTAGAAATTTATGATGTATTACATGCATTTAGAGTTTAGAAAAACATCTGTGATGAAATGCATTTTATTGGAATTCTGAAGGTGTTAAATATGATCATTGTTGAAATATATGAGCTTTGTGGTGTAACTGAAAGAAACTAAACTACTA
This sequence comes from Thunnus thynnus, assembly GCF_963924715.1. Taxonomy (NCBI): domain Eukaryota; kingdom Metazoa; phylum Chordata; class Actinopteri; order Scombriformes; family Scombridae; genus Thunnus; species Thunnus thynnus. The sequence goes on along the minus strand of NC_089530.1, from coordinate 19,368,045 downwards.
TAACATAACTGCATAAAATGCAGCAACAAACATTTACTAAAAGTAACTTTTAATCAGCTTTTACTGACGTCAAACTAACCTGTATAACTTCATATGAGTCAAAACCTAGAATATGAATAGTTGACAAAAGCATCATAAGCGATAAATAGTTTTGGCAAGTAGTATTTAGGGAATTCTTTACAGCCCCCATTAAGTAGAATGGGACACAACCAAACTTTAATGTACACATGTTGCTTGGATAAGTAGCTCATTATGCTCAAAAGGAGAACTATTCATATTTCAACCTACAGCGAGATACACTAATCGGTTCATGTGTCATTTGACCAGTGTAAAGGAAGCTGGCTCTCCACTGGGACATGTAGGCTTAATAAGCCTTTTTACAGTTATATAGATGTCAACCTTGCAGGCTTTTTTTCTGAAGAGGGAACATTTTCCAGTCCCAAATGAAGCTTAGTTCCAACATGAAGACTGCTTTTTATATCCTTACTCTTTTTCTTTTGCTGCTTCCACCTCAATCAAGTGACTCAGCATGTTTCCACTTGACTTCTGTGAACAAATCATCTTATTTCAGAACTCAGAATTTAAAACTATTTCTCTCCGGGATCCTGTCAGCTTTCAGTGTCTGACTTATTGATCCCCAGGTATCCCCTTCCAAGTCTAATCCATCCATATACATCCATTTACATTATATCTCTTCAGCTGCACTCTTTATCAATTTAATTAATTTTATTAATAACTCTTTCAGCCCTTCTTTTAATTAGTCTCCCTTGATTAAAATGTGCGGGCCAATCACAGGTGCTTGCTGTTGCATGTTGGAAACAGTGTCAGTAGATTTTACTGCAACAACAGGATCACAGGTGAAAAGTGTTTCATTCTTGAAAAAGCTCCAATAAAGGGGGATTTCATTTGGAGGCCCACATGGCCATTATCAGTCGAACTGCAGCTAAGGCCAGAGCTCACATTGCAAATCAATGACACGCTTCATTTGCTTCCCTCAGACAAACGTGTTTGTGGTACGCAGTGACACACACACACACAAACACACACTCAGAGAGAAAGAGAAAGAGAAAGAGAGAGCCCTGGAGACTTGGTGTTGTTTTCTGCTAATGTAAAATGTTGTGGCCTGTTTTCATATACTGGCTCATAACTGACCTCTTGGATGAGAAGTGATGTGTAGTGACTGTAGGGTGTGTCTATGTGGGTGGGAGGAAGCACGTAGTAAGATATTTGGATTTAAATGTGGCTACTGCTCAGTTTTTCTTAATCTTTCTATCATTTTTAAACCTATTTGGCTTGTTTTTTTCTCCTACTCTTACTACACCTCTCTCCCTGCTATGTCTCCATCTGTCACCGTGTGTTCTTGCGGCCTCTGAGCTCTAAGCACAGCGGAGTGAGCAAATCAGAGTGGACTGCCAATACAGGCCACACTATGACATATAGTCACACTCAAACACAAACTGACACTGTCCACTGCACACTAACATGCACTTTAAAAGATCTAGAGTAACAGCAGGGAGAGTGAAAGAAAAGTGTCATAGAAAGAAAGATGGTAGAAGGGATATAAGAGGGGAAAAAAGGTAAAAGAGGTGAGAGGGAAAAGAGAGAGGATGTGGCTGAAGGAGGAGAAAGGGGGAGGGGATGAACTTGGCTGGGTGTGTGTTACATGGGACACAGTGTCGCTCTCCCTCGTCCTCCTGCAGCTCTGCTGGAACACTGATGCTAACACATGATGACTCTCGCTGGAGGGGATACGGGTGGGTGGAGAGAGGGATGGCAAGGAGGATGGATTGGAGGTAGAATGAGAAGGAACCCTCCAGAATCCGTCAGCCTCCTCCTCCTCCTCCTCCTCCTCCTCCTCCTCCTCCTCTCCCATACCAGATAAGCTCAGCAGGCAGAGCGGGGAAATGGGAAGAGGGAGGGAGGCAGAGCGACAAAGAGAAATAGATGATGGCATACATAACAATGAGCGTTTTTTATTTGGTGCATTTAGGCCCATTTGCTGAGCTCTAGTTCTTTTTGTTTATGTTCACTGCTCATGAACTTTTGATGAGCTTACTCAGTGGTTTATGGAATTATAGTGGAAATAGAGTCATTTAAACAGATGCTGTGTTAATCTGTGGATATCAGAGCAAAGCTCTTTAGTAATCAAGGCATCTTAGACAGCAGGAGGGCAGTTGATAAGTCATACTTACAAGCTGCGTAGTACAGTAAATGAGTAAAAAATATATTGCCATATATATTGCCACATATAACTTTCCTACACTAGAGATGCATAGCAAAAATAGCTAAGAGATCATTTCATCTGTCGATGTTGAATCTGTACCAGCATCTTGTCCTGAGACACAGATGGCTCTCTGTTTGCAGGGAGTAATCAGCAGGCTGACCTTCACTTTTAATGAGTTGTATCTCCTCGGCAGGAAATTTGAGCCAGATGCAGCGTTGCCCCATGAAATCAGAGTGAGGAATATATTCAGACCTTAAGTGGTGCGTCTAATATGTTTGAATATGAATGCCACAGTGATTATGGGCTTACCAGGAGTTTAATTCGCCTGCCCGCCATAACCCCATTTTCTAATCCTCCAATGTGCACGAAAATGGTCACCAACTAGTTTACAGTTATCTGCGTGAAAAATGAAAATGAGATATGGGGAGATGCAAATGGTCACGTTGATCTTTGCACTCTCTTTAGAAGTGGTGATGATGCAGTGTCAGTATGGCTTACACAGAGTGTGGCTTTCCCTCCTGTAAATGTAGCCTATAGAGCAGCACTACCCCCTCCTGCCCCGGTTTTAAACAGGATGACTCAGGGGTCCCCATAGGCGCAGCTGCAGAATCCGTTGTCCGCTGAATAGATAAACGCTCTGTCGCCTCTCTTCAGGGCGCCTTGTATAACACTGAGAGAGACAAAAACAAATAGAAAGTGACACCGCCTCACTCTGATGCTCCCCTGTGGAGTGTGGAGAGGAGACAATATTGCTGCGGGAAATATTAAACTGAAAATGACTCTGGGATTATCAGAATTGACTTCTCCATGGCCCAAGAGTGAAGCCTTCAGTGTTTGTTTAGCTGCAATTTAGCCATGCACTTGACCTTTTATGTCTTGGCAATCCTGTTCCTGTGGGCCACTGATAAAGAGGGTGTAGTAAGGGGAGATAATTACAAACACACACACACACACACACACACACACACACACACACACACACACACACACACACACACACACAGCCAAACATAACGTATGGTTTTCTGGCTATAAACTGACAGGGTTTTGCATTTCATTATGTGCCATAATGTCTAAAACGCGCGGGGGAGACGCAGATGCAGTCCATTCATTATGTCTCGCAATATGTCAGAGTTGTCCCCCAGCTCATTATTGTGTAGTCCATTTGCACCTGCGCTCCTGCAAGAGAGGGCTACACCTCACCAAATAAGGAGATGTGAGAGACACTTGATGGGATGACGTTGAACGTGAAATAGGAAAGAACCGGAGTGTTTAGATGGAAACCAAAACCGGAGGGGAAACACCGGGCTAATCTGGTTACATAAGAAACCATTGGATTTGCGGAACGTCTCTGCACTAATCCTCTGAATGTTCAACTGTCCCGCGGCGGAGTAACACAAGACACACTTGTGGCTCTGAAGGCACAGAGGCGCTGCGTGCACAGGGAGCGCATGAAATAAGATAAACGCACTGACTGGTATAATTTGACGTCTATACATTTAAATACATCCCCGCAAAAGCTGCTATGCCTCACGTTGCAAACCCGAACTGGCGGCTTGTGCTGTTCGCGCCCGTGACGATTCCGCTGACGCGCCACTAGCCGCACCACCCAGGAGACAGAGAGGAGAGCTGTGCGCGACCGAACGAGCGGGGAACTGACTGGAAACCGGTTTCTCTTTCTCTTTCTTGTCTCCCTCCTTGACGACCGTGGAAGGAAAGCCTGCTGCGCAATCCCCGTGGACGATATTCAACGAGTGACAGTTATTCACCAGTAGCATCACCCAGGCTCTTCTGCAGAGATGGAGGTACCAGGCTTGGCGCACAACATCACCAGTCCATTAAGTCCCTGCGAGGGGATGATCAAGGACCTGAGCTTGGACGCCATACAGTTATGCGAACGAGATGGTAAGGAGAATCAGTGTGGTGTTGAGACATTTGCACGTATTGTCGGTGCATTAGGGCCTATTGTTAATTTCCAAGAGCTGCTGCAACGCATACAGCGTGTTTTGTCATTGGTTTTAGCTGCATGCTCTACCCTTATTGTGCGTTTGAAAGGAATAGGGGCCGGTCGCTCCACCGGTTCTTTGGATGAAGGGATGGATGGATGGTGCGTGTGTGGAATAGCAGAGTGTCTTTTCTGTGGCAACGAGCTTTTGTTCATCCATAAGATAGAGATCTCTGTCCAAAAGAAACGTATATTCCTGCAAACTGAGCAATCACAGGCGATAAAACAATGTTGAGTGATACAGTTCTTTATTTCAGCACCACAGACAGGGACAGAGGCCGGCAGCCACCCCACCTATAACCGCTGCCTCTTGTCTTTTTCTCAGAGGGCTGCCTTAATCAATTTGTTTGCACACAGTGAATACAGCCTGTATGGTTCCAAATTGCTCGATTTATATTCTTATATTTCAACATTAACTTGTAAAAAGCTCTAATTCTTCAAGTCATCCAGCTGCATGTATGCTGGATAGTCTGTAGTTTGACTTCTCCGAATTCAAAAGTTTTCTGGATATTTACCATCAAATAAAGAATTTATATGATTGTAATCATACATGAGAAGGCATCAGTAAACCAGTTATATGTTGTCAAAATAGAGAAGCAGTTTTTACATGAGCAGGCTGAACCCTGATGCGAATTTAATGGTGGGGGGAAAAAAAGCAAGTCATCATCAGGAGAAAATGAGAGGCTCAAACATGGCTGCACCCACATGTGTGTGTGCACAGGCGGTGCAGCCCTACACACCCATCAGTGCAATTACACACAATCGTTTCCACATCTGAGTCAAGACGCATGACCACAGAGATCCCTTTTTAATTAAGATTCTAGATTACTGACATGAAATGAGATCACACCTTTTCATGGCTGGATGGATGTATTTAGGCTTCTTCTTTTTTTTTTAACTTCACCAGATTTTCTTGAGCTGTGTGAGGATAGGCTGGTTAGAGCCAGTCTGGTTTACACACCACCCATCCTGGAGTCAATGGTGTGTCTTCACTGAGACTCTAAAAGACCCCCAGCATCTGATCACAGTGCAGTCATTGTGCCTCATTTCCTCATCTGCCAGAGCTGCTCCTCATAATGTAATAGCCTACAGCAGGATGCATTATATCCTCTTAGTGCTTTGCTGGCCTGGTTTTAAAGTTGTAATTTTAATAATGGTATACTGTAGGATGTGGCTTGACTTCTCTAATGGACCCTGTTCTAGCTTTGTACCTCCTAGGCTGCAGGTGTACTGGCAAGTTTTTTTTTCCGACAAGCTTGGCATTTGCAGCACAACAGCCACTTCCCTATTTGTCAAGTAGTTTACCCAGTGTAAATAGTGTCTCTGTCTCCTTGAGACACCCACATACTCCCTGTTTATGGAGCAACACAGTCACAATGTCTACCTTTCTTTGCAGATTCCGCAGAACAATTAGTGGTTGTCGTATGGCCAAGTAGTTTCTAGAAATGCTATTTAGAGAATAAAGCTCAACTAGAAACACGCGCATAATCATCACTGCACAATTGATAACATTGTTATAAATGCATTAATGCCTTGCATCCACTCTAATGCAAATTCAGTCGGATCTCCAAGATTTGACATTTGACACATGTACTGTACTGTACACTATAAGATGCAATCCAATAGAATATTCCTTCAGTAAATAAGTGAAGCTTGTGATGCTAAATTCTGTGTGATGGTTTGTGGTGTTGATTGGATTATATTGGTGTTTCTGTTATTTTGACCACCTCTTTTTTTCTATGTAGCTTAAAATGACCTCCAGTTCACTTTTCCTCTGCCACACCCCATGTAGAAGACGGCATATCTTGTCCTTTCCCTTCTTGGAAATAGACTTGTTTTATTATAAGTCAATAAGAACCTTTTTCCAAGGACCATATTCATTTCAGTTCCACATAGCTTTCTAAATTTATCTCCCAAATCCATTAATATTTAATTGCAAGCATGAGAGGCTTATGTGCCTATGCTGACCCAGCAAATGGAAATGCATGCAGCTTCAGTAGGCCTACTGTCTGTGGGAAAGTGCTCACAAACACACACACACATACACACACACACACACTGAGGACTGTTTGAGCATTTCAATGCACAAAAGAAATTGTGGGATACAAGTTGTTTCTGTGTGTACCCTGTGCTAGAGGCACAGCCTTAATGGTTCAGTTTAGTGATGGGATTGTGACATGAATAAGTGGGGGGTCGTGAGTGTTTTGTGGTGAGTAGTAGGGAAATGACAGAATCTGCTCATGTGAATAAGAAATCTCTGCTGCTGGTGCTCCAAGGTTTGGGTACACAGAGAACTGCTTCCATGATGTTGTACTGGATGCAAATTTGTCACCAACCTCTGCGACTCAGACCACCATTTTGATTTTATATCCACAGTTAATGTGTACTTACAGGGGGTAATGAAATACACACTACATGTCTCGCAATGCCTTTGTGCGGTGGCTGCTGACATAATTAGCCTAAGTTACCATCATAGATGGCTGCCATTTACGCAACCAAGTATTGTGTCTGCACTTTGTGAAACCTCTCTGCCCGAAATAGCTAGCTAGCTAGCTAGCTAGCTAGCTAGATAGATAGATAGATAGATAGATAGATAACCCTCCTGATGAGCCCACTATGTTCTGATTGGTGAGCTTTTGGAAGCTGCGTCATTGCTGACTTCGCCTGACTGACCCTCAGGAGGCTACGGAAACAAACAGTAGTAGTGGGATTTCACTTCTTTTTTTTTTGTTATTTACTTGCAATGTCAACTTGTCAAAAACATCTGTATATGTTCGAGCCAAAATCCAATCTGAAATATGTGAGTGGACAACACAAACAACACATGGAAAAACATTAGCAACCACCTTAGCAACGAAGGCTACATAACGGATGGCCATTTATGAGCATGCACAAACAATCTGACATCAGCTTGTCAGCTAGGTAGAAAAAAACATTGCAAACAAAGCGTCCAGATCAAACCCTGGTTTTTGACTTGCAGGGACCATTTCTACATACATTAACCTTAAGTTTTGGAACTTTGACCATGTTTAGCATGGATATCCGACATCAGAACAGTATATAGATAACAGAAAACTACAAAAAGCATAATATGTCCCCTTTAAAATATTACCAATTAACTCTGTCCTGATGAAGAAAGATGCTTCAGTGCTGAGCTGCCAATTACAAGACAGTGATTGCATTGTTTCCTCAAAAACAATGCATCAACACTTAAAACAAAAGGCTTACTTTGCAATCCCTGTAAAACAAAAACAAACATTTTGGACACTGTCAAAAGATTTTTATTGGCCATCTATGGATGGTAATGTCAGTTGGTCAGGTGGCCAATCCATCACTTTGGTCCAGACTGAAAAATCTCAACAACTTTTGGATGGATTGTGGATTTTGTACCTACATTCATAGTCACCAGAAGATGAATCCTACTGACTTTGGTGATCCCCTGACTTTGAGTTTGACTTTTTTTTAATGTCTTGAATGAGTTGCCTTTGGTTCATGTTCATGTTCACTTTGGTTCATGTCTCCCTCAGGATTAATTTTAATAACTCTGCAGTCACATTTTTAATTTGTCCAATACTTTAGTTTATGACTAAATACCTGCAAAATTAATGGCATTCCCATAAGCCTCTGCTGTACTTTGAGCTTGCTAATCACCAAATGTTAGCATGCTAACATGCTAAAATAAAAAGATGAACATGGTAAATATTATATCTGCTAAACATCAGCATGTTAGCATTGTCATTGTGAGCATGTTAGCATACTGGAATTAGCATTTAGCCTGAAATGGTCAAAACCTCCAGCTGCACTTGTAGTACAAAGAACAACTTTATTATGAAACCAACACATTTTGGCTTGTGGCTTTCAAGGCTGTTACTGGAGTTTTGACCCATTCAGACATTTTCCTTCCCCATGCACTTTGGAAGTAGGTGAAGTTCTGCTAGAAATTCCTACTCTGCTATTAGCATCAGTCTTGTTTAGAATATTAACTCCTCTAATGCTTACTCGGTGGACATGTGTAGAGCATATCTAGTGTGATCCAACAACAGCAGGACGGCCTTATGACATACAGCATCGTCTGAGTAAGCTGGCATTTTAGTTTGGCTGTGTTTTATGTCAGCAGCTGCGTGCCATGACTGTGTTGGCAAGAGTTACAGGTACATATTATGCAGCTACTTATCATCTGCATAATAAATTCACTGGCAACTGACTTTACTGTATTCATTAGTTTAGAAAATTCTTTGAGATTGCTTGCAATGCAGTCTGACCCTAAAAGTCAGGAAATCCCCTAAATGTCCTTTTTCAGTGCCTGACTGCTGGTAGATAAAACTCTACAGAAATTAGAGACTTGTACTACAAAGAACACAGTTGACGCAGTCTGTTGTTTAGGAATTTAAATTCAATGCAAATGAGAAACAGTGACTCATTCTGGTTTTGGACAAGTTTATAAAGACAGAGCTGTCCTCCCTAAAGGTCTGGATTGAATTAATTTGCAAGAATATGGATGGGTCGATCCTGAACATAAGACTTCTCTTTTGCACTGAAGGTTGTGTTATTAAAGTGTCTTTAGTAAGCCTTTGTCTGCTGTTCAGGAGCTTATTGATGTATAAAAGGTGGAACACAGACTACGTAACCCTGATGAACAGGGCATTGTTTATCTCACTCTGGGAGAAAGATGCTTTTCTGTTGGCAGCTTCTCTCACTCCCAGCATGGTTGCTGTCTCAGTCTAGCCTGTGCATTGAGAGGAACAAAGGCGTGCTTTTCAAAGGCTTGTGCGCATTGATGCCTATTGAGTGTTACACTGCCTACAGTGTCAAAGTCTACAGTTCAATTTTAGACCTACTACTGCAACTTAAAAAGTAGGAGTTTTGCCTGTCTGAGTGCAGTGCCCACTTTTGCAGTCAGTGCTAGTATCTGCTGCCAGTTCTTTTCTCACATAGCACTATTTAAATTGATTTTTCAACATTAACCTGGACCAAAAGTTGACTTGTTTTGAAATAAAGAGACTCAGACCTTTAAATGGGTGCGCCGCAACCTGACAAGATGGACACTTTTATCACCAGACACCACTAAGAGTGTACATTTACGTTGCGTTGATGGCCTGAGTGGGAATGAAATCACGCTCCTCTTGCCGGTAAACAGTGCTAACAAGTAATTCACAATATCAAGTCAGGTGTGACTGGAACAAATCTTACCACAGAGAGCCATTAGGGTGGCCCTACGTATGCATGTTAACAAGATTTTTATTGATCCTCCTGCATCTATTGCTTTTCCACACTGTGGCATTTGACTGCATGCTGAGCAAAAGGGCAATACTAGTAAGGTCCATTTGATTTAGCAGATTTAACCAAGTGGGCTTTCCATCTCTTGATGTTTAATGCTTTTGCTATGCTGCAGATACGTTGCTCTGTTCTGCATTTTGACACACTGCTTAAGCACGTACTGATACATGTGAACTTGCTCACATGTATCAAGTTGAATGTGCTCATATGTCGGTTTGAACCCCCTGAGCATGTGTGCACAGTATGAGTAAGCTGTGTTCCTCTAAGCTCCTAAGCATGAGCTCAAAAACTGACAAATTTTTCTTGATCATGATGAAGCATTCCCCACCTTTCCCCTCCTGCACAACAATGCAATAGATAATAAGACAAAATAACAAAAGTGCATTACAGTATAATAGCTTATGGGGTAAAATTATGACTCAACAATATCAATATTAGCGACAGTAGCGATGTAAGTACAAAGAAGTGAGAGCCAATGTACAATTATGATAAACAATAAATTCAAGTCAGTCTGAGGGTTTAGGCCTCCCATGTGAGATTGTAAAAGGTTTTACTTTCTCCCTTACCGCCTGACCTTCATGCTGCTTGGCTTTCGCTCCTCCATCTTTCATCCTGTCCTCTCACAGTCCCAGAGGATTCAGAGTACAGCTTGGTACTGGATGTCACAAAGCCTGCGGCAAGTCTACCTGGTACACATCATATTCAGATTAAACCTAAATTCATTGCCAGCAAATTGTAGTTAATTTTATTTATATTATGAATTTCCTAGTATGTTGGCATACTAGTAGCTCAATTTTAGTGTTCAACCTTTATATTATGTTTGTTAATGACATTCATGTTTCTATATTGCTTGCCATTATGGTGGTTGCAGATCTACATCTGTCTCATTGGTGTTCCTGTTGATTTGAAACCTTCAGAGCTTGTTTTCCCTGATAACATAACTTTAAGCTTGACTGAGTAGTCTTAAGAGTGTTATGCAGGGAATATCGGAACTGCATTTGGAAAGCTTCACTGTGTTGGCGTAATACTTCTATTTGCAGGTTAATTAGGAAAATGTTAGAGTAAACAGGAGCTAAGTCAGCACTGTGGATCACAAGGAGCTGGGAGCGCGTAGACCTGCATGAGGTCTCCTTGCAGAGTTTTGAAGGAAAACATCAGTGTTGACATTAGCATCGTAAGAAGCAGAGGACAAGGATGTTACTCTGCTTCAGGCACAACACAGCAACTAAGTTAGCAGGTTTTTCATATTTGGTGTTTGGTTTAGGTTAGTGTTTACAATAATATGCTGCAGGTAGCCTGAGGTAATGAGGATTTGGGATAGAATACCCCGAAAGCTTATGATTTGTGATGAATGATTTATGATGAATACCTATGATGAGTTGGCACAAAATTTCTCAGCATAAAAAGATTCAAGATTCAAGGTAGTACTTCCTATTAAATATAAAACAATATCCACCTTTGAAATAGTTTTACTATCTGTCCTTTAAGGCCTGTATCAGCATTTTTAGTTCATGTCTAAACTTAGACATTTTGAAAACTTACAAACAGAAACATTTCACTGCCTTCGAGTGTATTGCATTTTCCCCTGACTCAGATATCAGATAGTGACAACAGGCCTTGTCTTTTACTTGTTTTTGTTAAAGGTCAGCAACATAAAGTCTCAAGTGGGAGGATACAGTGCTGACATCACTGTCTGGTCCGTGCTGACTTAGTGGAGCATTTTCTGACAGTGGTCTGCTCTGTCATGTCCTTGTCTTGACCCCTTCAGTCTGAGCCAAATTTATCAGCTCAGTGGGGTTTAAGTATGAGATGAGATGGAGTTTAAATGTAGACCAACAACAGAAGATGTTTTCACATATCAAAGCAGAGAGGTGTAGGAGTAGACCTGGGAGCTGAGCATACTGCAGATGAAGATTTAACTGCTGGTTTGTTTACAGTTTTAAGGAATCCCCTTCCCCCATTGCCACTAAAATCTAGTTTAAGCCATGTGCATTAGGTCCAGATAAATAAGTCCTATGTGTAAATACATTGGCTCAGCATCAAGACTTGTTTCCCAAAGACCCATCTGTTCTATCACTAAAAAGTCATCTCTCCACAATAAATTCACAATTCCAGAAGATAGACTTGGTGTCTTTCATCATGAGCAGCAGGTTTGTCCAAGCATGTAACACTTGGTGGTCTCTTTTGGTAATCAGCTAGTAGTGATTAAGAAGCAGTAATTAGGAGTAAAGTAAGTGGGGGGTGTGATCTGGTCTGGGGGTAAAGAACATACATTTGTCTCTTATAGATGTTATTTTAAAACAAGTCTGGGCTGCTTTTAGCTGTTTTCAACTCTTAAGGGCAAGATGCACATTGCAGGAGTTACCTTCTGGCTAACTATTCCCTAGAATGACTCAATCTATAAATGCTCCACTGTTGGAGCGTCATGTGTATAGAGGGGAGACAGGAGAGTCCACGCAGCCCAATTATGGGATTACTCTTTTATCTCACCCTCTCTCAGCTGATGAGTGGAGATGGATGTTCTATGCTCTGCTGCTTCTGCCATTGTTTACTCTCTATAGAGTCCAGGCTTGTTGTGCATTACTCCTAAATTCTGCATTCTTGTGTTTTACTCACTCTCGTGTTTAGACCCCAGAGCATGCACAGAAAACACATTGTTGCCATGCCAAGTGGGCGTCTCCCCGTTTGACGCAAAGTCTATATTCATCCCAATTCTACAAAGCACTTATTCAACCATATTTTGACATTTTCATTGGCCTCAGTGGTCACTCTGGGTTTTGCGCATGTGCTACATGTTGTGTTACTCATGACAGACCTGACAGATGCAGCTCAGAGAAATGTAAGATTTATCTTTTTTCTGTAATGAAAAACTGTGTTGCATTGGCCTTTCTGTCCCGGCTTGGAATGACATGTCAAAAATGTCAAACCAAACTTAAACGAATGGCTGAATTTCTGACATTCACCAGCATTTTAAATGTCATTGTTGCAGACTTGTATGCACTGCCTGCCAGTGTGGTAGCTGAGGTTTTTTTTTTCTTACTGCTGATTATAGATAGATCCATCTCTGCTGAGAGGAGAGGAGATTCAATCAGCACCATTTGAAATATTTAATGCCTCGTGTGTTCTCGAAAGCAGATAGGTGTGTGTTGAGGGGCTGATGTGTTTCCATGGCAACACATATGGTACTCAGCTTCGCAGGCAGTTCTTTGTATGTGATATGGTGGATATACTACTGTAAAGTGTCCAACTGTGAGTACTGTGTCTGTGGAATAATTACTGAGAAACTGCAGTAGTATAGAAATTTGTGGTCAGTGAGAAAGAGAGAAGAAAAGAAAGAATTGTGCAAGCTGAATGAAAGCTAAGTGTTATTGATGTCTCATACTAGTCATTATGAGCAAAATTAACATTCAGAACTGATACTGTATCAAATTGAAATAAGCTTTGGTAAACCAGAACATGATGTGTGTTTACAAAGTATTTATATTTCATATGTTTTTCTATTTGACATTCATATAAATCACCGTCAATATCACTTTTCATCTACACAGGAAGTAAATCCCAGGATGGTAGTATCTCTGAGATGGAGGAGCTTCCTGTTCCGCAGAACATCAAGATCAGCAACATCACTTGCGACTCCTTCAAGATATGCTGGGACATGGAGCCACGCAGCAAGGAGCGCATCACACACTATTTTATTGACCTGAACAAGAAGGAGAACAAGAACTCAAACAAGTTCAAACACAAGGTAACATATGAATCAGCAAACACCAAAGATAAACACCACTAAGAGCAACACAACAGGGAGATGACTCACTAAAAGGCTTCCTTTTGCAGTCTCACTGGAAGGAATTTGCTACATTTCATGAATAAGACAGAAATGTGTCAAGAATTTGTTTTTAAAAAAAATGTGATTCATTGTGTGAAAAACTGAACATTCACAATGATGCTTAAATAGCACAAACTAGGCAATGAGCCAGTGTAAATCGAGAAAATATGAATGAATGATTATCTAATAACTGAATCCTTGAATCCTGAAATTTAATGAAGTACTTTGGGGCTTGTAAAGGACATAACTTTTTATGTATTTCAGTGTAAAATGTATTTTGCCTTTTTAATAACTAGTCATAAAAATACTGCATATCTTATTCAGACGTACATTTAAATACGCTGGCCAGTTTTTAACAAACTATTGAATAGGATATTTGTAAGTCATACATTTATAAGTAATGTAAATTTAAGAAAATAAGTTTTTCTTCTGTATTTCTTCTCGCCACTGTAGGTGCCTCTTCCAAAAAAATAAAACCTTTACCTAATCAGATAATCTCATTGTGCTTAAGAGCTCTCACAGCAAAAGACATACAAACAGAGATAAGACCAAACAAAAGCAAACACAGCCTGTCACACATAGACACATACAAACAGGATCAGAAACAATCACAGACATCTCCATCAAAGTCTAAAATTAAAACTTTTAATTCACCAAAAAAGATAAGATAAGTTTTAAATACCTTTGTAATTCATTGCATTTACATAGTGCATTTACAGGTTTGAGATTAGGCAGCAATGTTTCTATAATGTTAAAGGCAGACTGTAATCGAGACATTGCTTTGGTTAAAGAAGAGCCATATGTATACAGAATTACATCATCTGCATAAAAATGGATATTGTAAGTCTGTGTTGGGGTAATGATAGTGTATGCAGACTGTTTATAATAATGGGGAAGTACAGAACCTTGTGGTGCCCCCTAAACGGGAGGCTGATGTGAAACTATTATTTTTTTCTTATTTAGTTTTTTTTATTATCCTTTCAGAAAGTATCACAATAAATCCATGTTTGATACGATGTCTCAATTTAAAATCTCCACTTCTGTTAATTCTGCTTTTTGGATAACATCTTGCTGTGTCTACGTAGTGCACCTGCACAGAATGAGATGTTTCTCTTAACATCCACATCCATCTTGTAATATCATCTATAGGTGTAAACCTAAAATGACATACGTAAAACAGGTACACCATGTTTTACCCCAAGATAACCTTTCCTTTCAGGCAAAAAACACAAATTTCAAGGTGGTTTTGTTCAAAGACTCCCTGGTGAGCCGTAGCTCCAAGCACTAACAGGATAATATCACACTCACACAACCCTCTCTGCCTGAAAGTAATTGCACCAGCATTAGCAGGAACACTGCAGCTCCTTTAGTGGTTAGTCAGTGAACTGGTTTGGTAATCTTACAGGCTTGTTTCATCAGCCTCCTTCCTTTCCTTCTGGAGTCAGTTCCTGGGTGCTGTGTCACCAAAGGTTTCTCCTCTTTCCACTCTGTGATGGTGGGTTACCCCATACCAGTATTTTGATTTTGGTGCGCAGCAACAACAGTGTTGGTGGATTAATGAGCTGCTAAGATCCACTTAGACTTCAGGGGTGAATAGTGTACAGAATGATAAACATGCATAAACAAAAGGGCAGGGACAGGTATAAACTGCCACCTATATTTGAATTTTGTGCATTTGTGTGTGTCTACATGGAGTATTTTTAGAAATCCCTGCATGTGGGTGAAAGAAAATAGTCCATAAATGGAGTTTCTGACCCTTTCCTCCTCATTTTTCTTTCCCTTCCTCCCCCTGCACTCCCTTCCTCCAGGATGTTCCTACCAAGCTGGTGGCCAAGGCAGTGCCGCTGCCAATGACTGTTCGGGGCCACTGGTTCCTGAGCCCGCGTACAGAGTACACCGTGGCCGTCCAGACTGCATCAAAACAGACTGACGGGGACTATGCCGTCTCCGAGTGGAGTGAAATCATTGAGTTCTGCACTGCTGGTGAGTAATATGCAGCTTTATGGTGGCAAGTACCTACATTTTTAGGATGTGTGACCTCAGTGCTGCATTTAATTTTGGCAGTTAGTGACATGTGCTTGACCAACTGAACTGAGGACAATTAGTGGAGGGCATGAAGAGAGAGGTTATGGCAAAATAAATGGAGCAGAATATGAGGGCGAATATTAAAGGGAGGCTAATTTATACTGAGTGGAGGGTCAGGAAGATGGATAGAGAGTTGGAGGAGGGGATGTTGAGGAAAAAGAAGGATTAAAGGAAGGAGGGGGGCTATGCTGTATATCTTCTGATGCAGAGGTCATTGAGTTCAACCTTGCTGGCTAGAGGCTTACAGTGGGGGAGGGGGAAAGGGGAAAGAGGAAGTGATGGTGTGGAGACTGGAGGGTAGGATTTGAGGGTGGGGAAGGTCTTCCCCGTGGCCTAGTGATCCAACACATACCATGTCATTGCAATGTCCCTGGTTCAATTCTGGCTGGGGACCTCTGCTGCATTTCACTTATTGACTTTGTGTCTACTACAACAGAATGACACATTGATCTAGAAACAAACCAGAGAGGGTGGGGCATTTGCTGAAAAGATGAAAAGCAGCAGTTGAGATGGGAGGGAGGAGAACAGGCAGGATAGTGTGATGAGGGCGTAGTAAGTGAAATTGATGAAGGGGCATGGTTAACAATGTTGTTGATCATCTGCATTCCAAGTGGGCAAGAGACGCCGCTGCCAAAACCTTCCATTACTGTAAAATCCTCAGTGTCTCAGTTGAGTTGTTTAACCGCCATTGATTCCTCCTGTCTTCCTGTCAACGGTGTAAGCCTTGCCATAAAAAATAGGCCAAAGGTCTAAAAAAACCCAAAACTGACCATGTGTTTTTACAGCTACATTGCTGAGTGCATTTTACTTATCTGACCTAACCCTAACTGCCTGTCTGCTTTCATTTTTGTTCACAGTACTTTATCATTGCATGAGAGAGCAGTTTCTTCTTTAACCCAAATCCAAATCCTTGTTGGTGTGTTCAAGTGCTTGTGGGAAGACTGGGATGAGGAAAATGCCTTCACAATTCACAATTACATTTTTAAAAAGTTTGCTTTGGATAAAATCCACACCCATTTGGCAGAGCTGCTTACATGGTAGGGAGTGAAAGGAGATCATTATAATACTGAAAATGCTCTAAATGCTGGGTCATTTCACGCTATGAATATGAAAAATACAAGGATGGAAGAATCTCAGGATCATTGAGTGCAGATGCAAAGTTCATGTTCCATTATTGTTCCCTCTAATGAATTAACTTTATTTCTACTATTTCTAATAACATTTATACATTGGTTTCTCATCCCTCTGATAGAATATAGATTTTCGTAACGATACATGTTGTGTCTGTTTCCAGATTATTCCACAGTGCATCTAAACCAGCTGCTGGAAAAGGCAGAGGTCATCGCTGGCCGGATGCTGCGTTTCTCTGTCTTCTACAGGAACCAGAATAAAGAATATTTTGATCATGCCAGGTAGGCAGTCTATCTAGGTATAACATTTCCAATTTTTTAATGATATTAGAAATGTATCAAGATGAAAGTAACTCCCCAGTCTGACACTGTCTGAGAGGTAGTGTATATTATTGCTAATTAAACTTTCATTCTGAGCTCTTCTTTGTTTTTTGGTGGTTCATAAGATTTTGAATCAATGAGACCACTTTCATATTATCACAATTAGCCTGAAACAGTTGTAATGTGTCTTCACCTATTTTTGATCTCAAATGTTTGTCTGCATTGCTTTATTCCACTCTCTCTCTCTCTTTCTCTAGTTTCTCTGCTAGTTAAGGCTAACTATTTCCCCCTGTTTCCAGTCTTTCTGCTAAGCTAAGCTAACCAGTTACAGGCTGTAGCTTTATATTTACTGTACATACATGAGAGTATCGATCTTCTCATCTAACTATCAGCAAGAATAAGTATATATCCTCAAATGATGAAAAATTCCTTTAAAATTGGTCAGTTAAGAGGAATGATCCAAGTCAGTTCTTTTACATTAGTATCTGGTGCCCTCTCTGACCTTAGAGGCTTGTGACATTACTTGATGCTAGTATGACCTTTAAACTAAGGAAGCAAAGCATATACTGTTAACATACTGCTGAGATAACAATGCTGTGACGCTGATGATGTTGATATTGATAATGAGAACATAGCAATGAAATGCTACATTATTATATATCATTCACACTGCAGCTCCTTTCTGTATGCAAACAGCATGAGGACTATGTAATTTTGGGTTAATGTATTCCCCTCCAGAGAAAGCTGCTTGTAGCCAAGCAAAAGTGAAGATTCAGCTGAAGGGTGCAGCTGCAGAAAGCATGTTGATTAGTTCCATAAATCCACACAAGTACGTCAAACTGCTGTAGCAGCCAGCTGTACTAACAGTAATCCATAGAGTCCCATAGAGTCATGGATTTGATCTTCCAGTAACCTCCTCTGTACACATACATACGAGTACAACAGAAAATGCAGCCACTTTTTCATCCGCCTTGTGATTTCCTTGCAGAGTGCCAAAGCCTTGTGTAACTCTGTCTGACAATAGCAGACAGTTGTTAGGGGATGCGGGGGAAAGGAAAGAAAGGGAAAAAAAACATGCTTGTGGCAGCAAAAGCTGCTCAAAACTGTTTTGATGTTAGAGGAGAGTGTGACAGATGAGGGAGAGTCGGAATATCTCTGGAGTAGCCAATTTTAGTTTGTACTGAAGCATTCTGCAGTTACAGTATATACTACATATTGTCTGGGTTTATTTTGGAGTATTTCTCCAACTTCCTGTCTTAACCTCCTCCTGTAATGGTGTTGTCCTTTCTTCTCATATCTTCTCTCCCTCTGAGGAAATGGTTACAGTTTACCAAAACTCACAGTTTCTGTACTAAAACCACAGCTTGTGAGCAGTCTTTTGTTGAAGCTTTACCGCATGACATCATCTGTACAGACTTCTCCCTTTTGCTGAGTTGTAGCTGCAACAGTGTACCGAATTAGCCTCTGTTAAATTGCACCATCATGTGGGGAGAAATAGTACTGACAACTTGATGGCAATGCCTCTGTGGCCTGGGTGGGAGCAGAATAATTCTGTAATGAACGCAACAAAGCATCAATTATGGATATAATGACAACCTCTGGAGTGATAGCAGTATAATTACAATTCATAATTGGAGCTCTGGAACTCCGATTTCATAATAAAAATAATAATACATTTAATTCATACTGCACTTTTCAATTATAGTGAAACTCACAGTGCTACAGTTTTAATTGCATAGAACACACAACATAAAGAAAATATTAATAAGAGTTAAAATGAAAAAGCCTTCCTGAATAGAAAGGTTTTTGGCCTTTTTTTTTGAAAAAGTCTAGGGTCTGTGCTGGCCTCAGATGGTAAGGAAGGCCGTTCCACAAGTGTGGTGCAGCAGAGCAGAAGGCTCAATCCCCCATGGTGTGGAGCTTAGTACTGGGGGCCCGGAGGAGCAAGCTGCTGGCAGATCTGAGGGTGCGGGTGGAGGTTTTTGGTGTGATCAGTAGGTAGGTAGGCGCATGTCCGTTGATGGATTTGTGTGTGAGTAGCAGGACTTTGTAGTCAATCCTGAGGGAGACAGGGAGCCAGTGCAATGAAAACAGAATTGGTGTTATATGTTTGTATTTTTGCACTCTCATCGGGATCCTGGCAGCGCTGTTCTTAATGTACTGGAGCTTCTGGATGCTCCTGCCAGGATTTACTCTGTGGTGAAGATATGCAGCTGCCACAGAAGCATTAATCGCTTTGAATGTTCATCTGCTAACTTGCTTTCTGAAAGCTGCTTTTGTTTCTGGCAGTTTGCGTCATAATGATAGAGAAATGTTTTGTTTTTCATTAGAGCAATTTTCTCTCCCTAGATTTCTGTGAGACACACTGTACTGGGCTAATGTTATTATAGCTCCAGAGATAACCAAACTAGATTTGCAGTTTCTTGCACATTTAATCAGCCTTTTTCCCATGTGTCACACTCTCTCACACACTGTTAAACTCAAACCTGATGAAGTGATGTATATTACCACAGTCTTCCAGCATTTCCAAAATTACTTTGATTGGCTGAGGGGGAGCACAACAACTGTAGATAAAAGCAATGTGGCAGTTTTGTTACTGATCGCCCCAAAAGGGAAACTGATGACATGATTGCTGCTTGCTCATGGCCAGTTTAATTCTCTTTTTTCCAAACCTTAGGGAGGCGCAGGAGAACCGGATGCTGCCTTCGGTGAAGGACAACAGCGGCAGCCACGGCTCACCCATCAGTGGCAAGCTGGAGGGCATTTTCTTTAGCTGCAACACAGAGTTCAACACAGGCAAGCCTCCGCAGGACTCCCCTTATGGCCGCCAACGCTTTGAGGTCCAGGCTGACACACTCTTCAACCCCGACACCAACCTGTACTTCGGGGACTTCTACTGCATGTATACAGCCTACCACTATGTCATCCTGGTTTTGGCGCCAAAGGGCTCTAGAGGTGACGAGTTCTGCAAGCAGAGGCTCCCTGCTCTTGACATCACCAACAACCGTTTCCTTACCTGCAAGCAGGATGAAGGGGGTGACGGCGGTCTGGTGTTCCACCACGCTCAGGACGTGATCCTGGAGGTGATCTACACGGAGCCTGTGGACCTGGCATTGGGCACGGTGGCTGAGATCAGCGGGCACCAGCTGATGAGTCTGTCTACAGTAAACGCCAAGAAGGACCCCAGCTGCAAGACCTGCAACATCAGTGTGGGACGCTAAGAAAAGGCAGAATGTAGAACAGGGACGGAAGGACTAGGGGTGACTGACCTCTACACACACAGGAAGTCTGACGATGTACTGACGATGAAGCAGACCAACACATGCATGACGCAGCAGATTTAGTAGACTCCCAGAAATGCACACCAACATATCTCTGACACCGCTCTGTACTCTCAAGAGACCATCATTCCCAAAGAAGAGTGGAGAAAACAAACGAGGAAGGTACACACACTCCAACACCTGCACCATTGTCTCCTCATCTTAGAAGGATTTCCCTAAATGTAGAAAACATACATAAAAACATACTTAAAGATATCCCACATAAGGGACCACCGAGTGAGAAATCTAAACCTGGGACACCAACAACACAGATCCATCCATCCATCCTGCAAGTCAACACTGGCGTACTGACCAAACCCTTTAACTGTACTAACAAACATGGGCTGCTTGGATTCAATTTTCTGTTTATTTTAATCAGTTGTCCCATGTTTTATTAATGACCTTTGCCTTGTTATTATTGATATGCTGTTGATCGAGTGTCCACTGTCTGTGTGGACAAGCATTTTGTTGTTTCCAATTACTCTGACTGTCTCTTTAGAAATGTTTTGTTGTCATTCAGCAGTAGACAAGTTCAAACTTCTTTTTACCTCCTACTAGTGGCATGGACTGGTACTACAATTTTCTAGGGCTCAATTGTCATCTTTCTTTATACCAAAGGTATTAAAAACCAGACATAAAACCGCTGTGGAATCTTAATAGTTACTAATGCAACAGCCTCTAAAATGTGTACTTTGATGACCAAGTGTGAACTACTTGTTAACTTGTTAACCTTTAAAAAAAAGCATGATGCAGTTCTGTGCAGCATGAGTATGAAAGCTGTCAGTACCTCTACCATAGCAACCTTCTCTGCAACAGCCGCTCTTATTTTATTGTAGTCAGTGGGAAGAAAGAAAGTAGAACCATAAACTGTGTTTAGCAGAATAAATGTGAAAAAATATTTATTTTTATTGATACATTCATATATATATAGAGAGAAAAATATATAAACCAGAAGTGCACAATGTCAAAAGCTCTGATCATTGTCAACAATGGCATTTAGGGGGAATTAACTTCATACAAGCAAAGTAGGGGGGATAAATTACACAAATTATACAGCTGATATAACTTGCACTATGATGCCAACGTTCACATATTGTATTTTCCAAGATGAACATGTAAATTGAATGGTCACAATTTAGTTCAACTATGAAATTCCTAATGCATATCATAGCACAATGTAGGACTAAAAACTGACATGCACAAACACTACAGGATTGTCTCATTGATTGCATTTAAGCTTACACCTTTTTTTTTGCCAAGATAGCACTTTTTAAAAAATGCAGATTCCACATTAACTATGGACAAAGCTGTCCAAAAATAGTATTTTGGCAAGGAAAAAAGCAAGTAACAAAGTGCCATAATATACGTACAGTAATATTAAAATTACTTATATGTAACTAACATCAAGTTGTTACAGCTCTTCATCCTTGACATGAATTAGTGCTACATAACATACGCTTGCTACATCAGGTTTGTGTTAAGATGCGTCATGAATGACAAGGGATGTGTTTTTGGAACTTAAAAAAAAAAAAAAAAAAAAAAAAAATTCTGCAGTTGCCCAGCAGTTCATTCAGATTGTCACCGATTTCCACCACAGTTTTCCTCATGTAAAGTGCATCAACATAATGAGCATGGCATGAAACAAGACCAGAGCCACCAGCTTCTCAACCTGATTTTCCAGAGATGATCAAGTCCTGTAAGGTTAGAATAAAGCCCCACTGTGAGAAACTCAACTGGTCTTGGTTGAGTCCTGTTGTTTACTGAGCAGGGCCTCCAGGAGACGGAGCTTTGCTTTGAGGTTCTTATACTGGCAGTACTCCTCCGCCATCGGTCCACGGTCCTCTTTTTGACAAGTCCTGTTAAAAATACACGGAGGAAAGAAGATGCAAAGGCAAAACTTTGTTTTAGTAGTTTCAAAACAACCTGCAGCAGCTTCCATAACTGGTTGATAGTCCCTATGTTGCCTTACTCAGATAGCTTTGTACAGTGTGTATTGTAATCAAAAACTTACTGTATTTACTTTGGAGGACTAACATGTACAGTTCAAAGGATGTGTACAGTTCAGAGCAAACGTCTATCTCTTCGTCTCTTCCCTGAGCTCTCTGTGCTGTATTAACGTTAAGTGAGTGTGCATTACACTGTCGTACCATTACGATGGAGTTTTTTTTGTGGATGTTTCTTTTTTTGTTTGTTTTGTTCTTCACAATGCATTGTTGAAAACCAAATGTTCCAAGTTTATTAAAAGACAAAATAAAATTCAAAAGCCAAGTAGTTCGGATGTGTTGTGTGTGTTGTTTGTGTGTTTGTGTGTGTGTGTGTGTAACCTTTACCTGCCCGTCTGTGTGTAGAAATGGTCCTCAAACTCCCGGAGCGCTTGGTGAAGCCTCCGCTTCTCTAATCGAGCCATCCTGAGGTGATCCAGTAATTCTGATCTGTATGAAGAAAGAATCATAGAATTTCTTAGATTTTTTAAAATTGTCTGTAATTGTGAGCACTTTCATTAACCGTTACTATGACAACAAAAAGGTTGAAGTACTCCAGAGCATGGCTTCAACTGCTGAAAAAAAACCTTTATGATCACTTTCGCTACAAGAAAAATATGAACTCTAAGAGAAAAGATAAAAATCCTGTGATTCCTGATAAAAATGACAAAATCCATTTCCTTCAACTGTAGCATGCTACGACACCACACACACACTGTACCTGGAAGCTTCATGTAGTGTTGCCATGGTGATGATCTGTGGCTGGAAACCCTTGACCTCCTCCAACGGGGACACCTGTGGCGTTTCAGACGTTTCTAGGGGAGGCAGGTGGAGCACCTCATCTGGCGACACACACCTGTGAGGTTTCAGCCAGAGTTTCTGCTGCTTGGGGCTTCGCTGTTTGGGATGGTCTTCATCAGTGCCCTCCTCCTCCTCCTATGTACACACACAAAGGTATCGCATGTTTGTCACAGAAAAAAAGATGAGGTAAACCATTTAAGAGCAAAGAGTAGCATTTATTCTGTTGAAAGAACTAAAATGTTTCATAATAGTTTCATGTAGCTCTTATATCTGGCCACTAGAGTGCAGTAGAGTGACACTCTTCTGCAATGCCCTCAGATGCTGTAATCAGTGTCCTCATGAGTGAAATATAGTATGTTTTCCTATGTTTCTGTTTTGTTTATGCATTTATTCAATTTCATCCATCAATTTCATCATTTGTCATGCTGTACATTTTATACTGTATGTATACATTTTTTTTCTACATGTATTTTCTTTCTCAGGTTTTTTTTTAATGTAATTTTATTTATTTAGTATTATTTGGGGGTTATTGAGGGTATATAGGATGGGGAGGGGGTAGGAGAAATGGTCTACAGTTGTGATTACAGCATGATGTAATACATTCCTATATGATATACTTAAGTGACCTGTTATGTATGCACCTGTGGATATAATCATGTAAAAACTCAATAAAGAAATAATCGCGCAAAAAAAAAAGAAATATAGTAGGTTTGGGCAGTTCTAGAGATCTTCTCCCTCTCTACAAGAAAACCCTCTCCTGCACGACTGTCACCCTCACCAAAACATTGCTCAAGTTTTTACTCACAATGGTTGTAATGACGGTTGCAGCAGCGGAGGAGAGCAGCAGCTGCTTGAGAAGACGGTACCGATCGTAGAAAGATTTTATCAGAGTCCGCTCCTGCCTGGTACTCTGAAGACACAGAGGGAGAGACACAAAGAGAAACCCCTTCGTTATTGGTAGGAATATACACATTCAACAGACTAGAGACAAGTGATATAAGGACAGGGAGGAGAGAACAGAACTACTAAAGTGGCAACATCAAGTACATAAAAAATAAGAGATAAACACAAAAGTGAGTCATGCAGGCTAGTCTTACCGGTCGTCCGTGCAGACTCTCAAAGTAGAGCAAACACTTCTGCAGGCTGGTCTTCTCCAAAGTCATCTGGAAATGGGACATCTCCTGTGCATGAAGACATCATGAAAACATCATGTTAACAAGTAATCAATCCAGTTGACAAATTTCATAGATTATTGAAACAATATTTGTGTGTGTGTGTGGTGAAGGCATTTCTGCAATACCAACCTTAATGGTGTCGGGGATACCCAGCTCTCGTCGTCTTTCCTTCAGTCTGTTAGTTATAATATTCACGGTTTCTTCCACATTTGGCTTGGTGTTTGTGTTGTTGTTAAGTTGCTGCAGCTCAGTCCCCGCCAGTACTACCCCCCTCTGGTCTATGTTGGTCCTGCATGTCTCAGCTGGTGGGTTTAAACCTCCTTGCCCTTTTAACCCACCTTCTTCTGACTGTCTCAGCTTCAGCTCTGAAAGGTGAGAGGGCAGCAGTTCAGAAAAATATGGTGACATGAAACCAGGAGCCATGTGTTTTCTGATAAACAACTAAATGCATTATCCATGTTTATAACTGCATAATTGCTTTAAACAAGTTGTTAATGTATGTTTACATGAATTGTTTACATGAGTATGTTTGTGTATGTGTGTTTGTATCTGACCTTTAAGCTGCTTGCGGCTCTTGATGAGCTCCCTCATCAGTCTGGCTATCTCTGGATGTGCTATCTTGTCATTATGGGCCGGCTGAAAAAAACAACAAAATCATGTTCTGTTCCAGGTTTTACTTAGCAGTTATCCACATGAACCAAACTAATATTTTTCTATTATGTACCAGCCCTACCAAGCAAGAAACTAAAGGTCCATTGTGTAACAAAATTGTAATTGTAATTTTTGCAATGCACCAGTAGAGAGAGACATTCACCCTAGTATGTTTATAGTTAGTATCAACAGCATCAGTGTGATGAAACATCACTGATTCATACCCAGTCAGACATGCACACACACAAAAAACTAGAAAACATATCCCTCCCATGGCTCTGTGAGAGCTGGTTATTGGTTGTAGGAAAAAAACGACACCAACAATGTGAGGCAATAACTTCCAATTCAATTATGACTCAAGAGAATCCATTTGATTAAGAAGCTCCGATATCCTTCCTCACCTTGTAGTGTTTCTCCTGTTCAAAACGCTCCTCAAAACGCCTGATCCTCTTCCTCAGGGTGTGGATGTGTCTGTTAAGCATTGAGATGGACACAGAGCCATCGTCTGGCTCTGTATGAACACTGCAGCGAGCCCTGAAGACAGAAAAGCACATGTATATCCACTTGCACTCTTCACATTCTGCATAACGTTCCACAAAATAAGGACTCAGCCTCATAACGTGCATTTATCTTTTAGCCACCGACCTCACCTGATATTTTCCAAACAACTTTTGAGGTTCAGCAGTGCATGATGAACATAAAATTATCCCATCTGTAAGCCACTATTTGTAAATAAAGTTAGTGAAAAAAAATGGCATCTTACATGCGGATGTGCTGTGAGCATGGTGGAGAAGGGGCTGTATCTGGGTCTAGGTTGTAGCGCAGGCTGTAGCTGAAGTTGGGGCAGCGCGGTGAAGGGACAGGGCAGTCGCTCGTCATAAAATGAGAGAGGAGAGGGCTGGTGTTGTACCCTGGTGGGCTCAGCAGGTTGTCATCTCCTGACATTCCCTCAGAAAGAGTGGCAGCGGAGAGGAGAAGACTGGACTCTGATGAATGTGAGGATGGAGTGTGTACTGTCAGAGAAAGAGCAAGAAGAAAATATTAACTGAAATCTATAATCATTTTGACTCTTTCTCATTTGAGGCAGTTAGATTCAAAATGTTATCTATTTTAATTAGTAAAGGAGGATAGATGGGACAAAAATGAGAGATGAGCGAGAGGGAGAAAAAGGGTAGAGAGGGGAGGGAAGAAGAAAACAAGAAAGAGTAAGGAAAGAAGAGCTCTTTCCTATTCAAGCTACTTATATCTTCCCTGGAAAAAAAAAGGAATTTGGACCATTAGCTACAAATACAGTAAATTCACATTTGAATGGCTTTAAGTTATTACAAATTATATGATTAAAAAACTCTGGTTTACTTGTTGTGTTTTGACAGAATAGAGAATGAAAAAAACATTTAATTATCTGCATTAATGTTAAACATATTACATTATGCATCAGTACATACTGTAAATTGAATATACAGTATGTATGAATTCATCACGTCACAGGTGGCTGTGTAGTGTTGTGACAGTAGCAGCTTTGTACCTCGATGCTCTGTTATTCAACTTATCAAGAAAAGACACACCCAGCTCAAGGAAATGATGAAGCTCATAGCTCGCTGTCAAGATTCACTGACTGTTATTTAACATGCACTAAAGGAATTACAGCAGCTGGGAAGATGCTCTGAGGGAGAACAGATGATGAATAAGATACTATAAATAAAGCCATAAATAAAGTATGTATGAAGTGTGGTTATTCCACTGGCGGGGTAATGGGATTGATTCCCAATGAGACCCCCCCAATGCTGAAATACTGTACTGTCAAGTGCTATGAATATATTAGAATTCCCTGAATAAATGTATGACAAAGGTAGAAACATTTAATAGTCGGCAACAACTTCTACATTGTTTTCCTCTTTGCTTCAGTCCAGAAATAAAATGTTTAACACTGGAAGTTAAGAAACTTGAATATTGTTGTTTCACTGTATCTGCACTTTATTATCATTGTCTTACCAGACTGTGATGAGTCGACCGTGTCCTGATCCTGCGCTGATGGTGATGGTGGCGAGTGAAGGAGCAGCTCGTGGTTCAAATGCATTCTTGGCTCTTCTGTAAAAAGAGGCTGTTGCTGGGCAGGTAGATTATCCTGAGCTTGGGGGTCCACCGATGCCGGCGGGGAAACCAAGTCAGCCTCCAGAGCTTGTAGCTTGAGGGAGGGGCTCTGGAAACAGAAACAGAACATGGCTTCAGGGATGCAGACGGGCAGGGAGAGAAGAAGTCAGAAAGACGTGTCGTAGTTTGCGTGGAGGGAGTCTTCTGCGCTTCACATGCTGCTCAGGAATCTTGAGAAGTCCTCTGGAAACATTTCACTCTCTCCTATTAAAAGAAATATTCTGAAGCGCTGAAGCGTGGTTGGGCAGAGAGTTGCAGGATGAGGTGAGATGAGTGGTTGCTTTGTCTTCAAGAGAAACGTTTGAGTCAAAAGGCAGCTCTAATAAAAAGCTGCTTTTTGGGGGTGGTCAGTTACAAAAGCAGATAGAAAAGGTCATTGCACCCATCACATGCGAGGTGGTGCGTATTTTTAGTGATCCAAAAACAGACTTTCCTCTTCTGTAGACCTCCTCAGGTCTCAAAGCTAATCAGCATTCAACCAGCTAGACAAGAATCCCACTGACTTTTCTCAGTCAATGAGTCAGATTCTTAACGTGTCAGCATCCAGCATGGGATCCCTCATGAGCAACACGCTGTAATTCCATTAGCAGTATCGCTGTGATGCCCAGATCACCTGATCCATGTGTTTGCATGTGAGTGTGAGAATCCCTAAATCCACATGGTTTTCCTTCCAACCGGCATTCCCGGCACTTCTGTTGCTGAACTGCCTCCACATGGATTATTCATCATGCACAGAAGAAGAGGGGGGCGGCAGGAATACCGCTCATGTCGGTGCGTGCGGTGTGGGTGTGTGCGAGAGAGGAGAGAGGTACTGTATATGACGAGGCGTTTCCACGGCAACATTGTCAGACTGAGTCTATTTGATGGAGCTCCGGGGAGTCATGTAGCTGTTTGCCTTGGTATGTGTGTGTGTGTGTGTGTCAGTGGGCGTATGCGCAGTGAATTCTGGTGCTGTTATGCAGAGTGAAAAAAATATATATAATTGAAAAAAAATCATTCTGGTTGTAATATAAAGCTGTTTGGTGTTTTGTTCCTTTAGGCGCTCTCACATTTTCAGCGTCATCATCATCAACAGCAGCAGCGGCAGATAAAGCTTCGGTTTCTCCTTTCTCACCCTCCTCGGCTGTTCATTCATAAAAAAAGAAAACACTGCTTTGTGCGTCACACAGAGGAGGTGGAAGGACAGAAGGGAGGGCTTCTATTACAGAAGCAAAAACACCCACAGACAGGCAAGCTCACACCTAGCAATACACATACAGGTATGCACATAAACACGCACGCACACAAAACACGCACAATCCCTGCAGGTATCAGTGGTCCTGTTGTCATAGATACTCTCATCCTTAAAAAAAAAGTGTTAATTTGTGTATCTAAAAAGACCATGGGGAAGGAGAACTTACGTCACAGCTGATGTTCCTGCCTCTGGGATCATCGTGTCTGTCAGCAGAACCACTACATCCTCCTCCTCCTCCTCCTCCTCCTCCTCTTCTCCCCTGAAGGAACAGACAACATCGATGAAGTCTCATACCTGAAGCCCACTTACTGACACACACCATTGTGGGCCCTCAAGCACTCACGCATCCAGTACTATAATGATACATTTAGACATATAATGAATTTTTTTCTTTTATACTTTTCACCGGATGTAGTTTTTTTCCTCAACAGTTGAACTTTAACAAACGGCTGGGCCAATATATTTTCAAATTGAACTCATATAGAAAATAAGTTACTGCCCCAAATTTGATAGCAATTACCCTCATCATTATCATCGTCCAGCTGTGGATGCCAAACAAAATTTTATTTTGTTCTGTGTTAATATGGTAATGATATCTGAATGTTTGTCCTGGTGCCAATGAATATCTGTTTACCATTTAAAACTTTCAGTTTTTTCTTCTATGTTTCCTGGGAATGTAACCAAACATTCATATTGCTTTTAAACATTGTGTTTAATCTAAATTGTTTGGTGAACAGACTAAACTTTTTTTTCACCAGTGCATTAAAGATTTAAGGCTAGACCTGGCTATCACAGAATGATCCTCACTGACTGAAATCTAAAAGGTTGACTGTGGAAAAAATGTGGAGATGGTTTGCAAACGTCTGTTTACCTTCCACTCAGACACACTAGTTTTGTCTTCTGTCTTGTACTCCGTGCAGCACAGCAGGCTGAAAAACAACATTTTGTCAACAACAGGCAAATGCAAAACAGTTCCATCAAATATTGGTAGAAAAACACTCACAATATCTGCAACAACATTGTTATTCCCTCTGTTAAGATCACAGTCCATGTGACTCTAATTCACATTGTGCTCTGTCTGTATTTATAATCAATACAGTATCAGATCTGCTCAAAGGCAGGACTGCTCAGCGCTCTGTGTTACTTTTGAGGTCAGACGGTTAGAGGGTCACCTGGCACTGCTGTTAAAGTTATGGCTTATTCATGTCTGACATTAATGAGGTATAACTGAGATGACCTTTCCTGTGGCACTGTGGAAGCAGCACAAATATAAAGTCAGCGTGCCACCATGCTAGGTCAACCTGATTGAGATAGTTGGTATAGGTCCACGTGAGCAATACCAACCCCTGTCGCAAGTCAGTGTTATCTGGACTGGAATCATATCAAAAGCATGACTGTGAGCAACACACTGTTCCAATAACCTACTTCTCAGCTGACTGCAGGGCTTGGAGATGATGTGAACCGAAAAGAAGCAAGCAGGAGCAAAAAAGGACAAAAACAACTGTAGCATCCAAAGGAATCAGATCAAATTAAATCCAAAACACTCTAATTAACTGCTACAGAACAACTAACAGGTCCCCCTTTTTCTCAATAGTGCTTCTATTTGATTAGTGGTTGTGTTTGAATCTTTGTGAAATCTGAAAGTGTGAAATTAGCCATTTTGATTTCATATAAATGTTTTCTTATAACAATTTTATCTGTCATAAGCAAATGTGTACTGTTACAGAAACAATACAAAAGAGAAACAAAGGCAACAACTGCAACAAAATGTCATCTTGTGTTGTGCAGAAGCTTTCCTCTTTCCTCTCACCTCTCTAGGTCTTGAGTCTGAGTTTGGGTTTTGCTCTGTGATTCATTGGTTATGCAGCGGTCTGAAATTGATGATGAGTGCCCTGCATCAGCGAAAGCCTGAAAAACAATTCAGTCCATGTCATATAACCTTCCAGACAGTCAATGGCCAAAAGATTTTCCACTTCAAACAGTAAACAGTAAAAGCATGCTTGTGCTTTCTTTCTTAATTTAACACGCACAGAAACCACACTACACAGAGTGTTTGTTGCAGCACATGCAGGAAGCAGCAGCTTGTTTTATTTACCACGTTTCAATGGATCTAGAAATAAATGTGAATGACCGGAGACACAGCTGACACTGAATAATATTCAAAGCTAGAGATGGTGAGTGCTAATAGCTGGAGACTCAGTTTGATGTGCTCGAGAATGGGAGAGAGGCAAGAGAAAGAAAACAAAGAAATAAAAAAAGAATATGACAACTAAAAAAAAGAGGAAAATCAACAATGCACACCAGTGAGCAGTCGTCTTTGATAGGCGAGGAAGGTGTCCTTCTATCCTCTACCTCGTCTCCTTCTTCCTCCTCTTTCTCCTTTGATATGGAAGTAAATAGTGGAAGGCTGTTTTGTGAAAAAGTCCTGTTGATAAAGAAACACTCATTAAACTGTAGAGGACCTTGACAATTTATATATGTTGTGGAGGAAGTGACTGGGCATATGTTTCTCAAGTCCTCAAAATGATGTGAATAAGTTTGACACTGCTGTCACCTGGTCAAATCATTTTAAGTGAAAATATCATCTGTGTATGAAAAAAAGGGAAGACAAACAGGAGAATCACTCACCCTTGTGTGGTACACTCCAACTTTGGCAGCTCCCCCTGGATGTTTTGAGATGGTCCACTCTGGGACTGATGTTGCTCTGGGCCTGGGTCAGTGGGGCAGCCTGCCTCTGTGCTTTCACTGCTCTCCTCCAGAGCCTCCTGGTCTGGAATCAGCCTCTGAATGCCAGCGCTGATGTCAGAACTGGTTTCACAACCCAGCTGCAGAATGTCAAGACTATGGAGAGACAGAGTGAAACAGACAGAGGGATACACACACAGGGGGAGATAAGGAGAAAATAAAACACCACATTTTAATTAGGCACTCTTTTTAAAATGTTGTAATGGATTACTAATGCTTAATAAATAATTTACCAATGCTTTATATATCAGTAATAAGCCAAGAACAACTACTGCTTTACTTTTTTATTAAACAATCAGTTCTGTCACTAAATATGTTGATAATGTCATTAATAAAGAATCACAGGTTTCTCACTTTCTGATAAGCCATCAGCAAAAGTACACAAGTCATCTGCAATTATACATGTTAATATAAATGCTTCTTAAAATAATCCATCAAGTCTGCAGTTTTAAATAAGTTAAATAAGTTGTTCCAGTTGCTCTGAAGCCCTATCCTGGAAGGTAAGTGGTTGAATGGTCTATTGTAGAGGTGTTCCTGATGAACAAAAGAGCTAACTAAAAAAAACAAAGTAAATGTCACACTGGAGGCAGATAAATACCAGCCAAAAAGATTTTTCATAACTTGACAACCCAACTGTTGTTTTTAATTAAAAACAATAAAGCATTCAGAAATTAGGAACTTACCATTAATAAAGCCATTAATAAAGCCATAATTTATAGTTAGTTAGTTAATGAGAGAGATAATCTTTGTCCTTTTTACAGAGACATTGATACAGCGAAAAGTGAATACATTCCACCCACTTCACCAGAATATTAAACCAATATTTTGAAAATTGAAAACTCAGATACATTGTCAGATCAAAACAATAGATAGAAGTGTATCACTTTACATGTCACAAGGTGAACATGAATTAACTTGAATGTCCAACAGTTAATCACTGGGAAAACTGCTGACCTCTGCAGCAAGTAGTTTGGAAAGCAAACATCTAGCAGGTCATGAATCAGCAGTGCTTAATCTAATGCTGCTCTGTGACACGTCTCATGAAGCTCTAATGAGGCGCTCCCAGCAAAAACAAGCACAACTGATTTGCCGCGACATGAACCAAAAACAGTCCATTGGTCACGTACTTGCTTAAAGCAGTGCATGACTCCAGAGCTGAAACCTTCAGCAGATGGGTCAGTACAGCAGCAGCAAGAAACTAATGATAGCTGCTTAGGCTATTAGTCAAAGCATGAGTGGAGCAGACAGCAGCCTCCAGTATGAACATGAATTACTTTTCTTCCTCTAGTTTCCCTTCCTCAAACATCCTTCATCTTAACATAGCCTGGTCAAAAGTGGCAAAAACAAACAAACTCTGCATGAACAACTAGGATAGATATGCAAATACAAAGCATTATTGACCCCCTTGCTCTAAAGCAACTACTCTCTTTCCGATCTAAGTCCGCCTTTAGCTCACTCACTTGTGAAGGACTGTAGACCCATGGTTGTTGTCATGGATGCTGAAGCAGATGAGACAAGAAAACATCCTTTGCCAAAATGCCTAAACTGACAGCGGTCTAGCATGCAGATTACACGTGACAATGAACAGCTTGCTGTTTTGGAGGGACAGAGAGAGGCAACGCCATAAATACGAGAGAGCACAGATGATCAGAACTTGATGGTCAACAGCGACAGCGAAGTGACACCCGGGAGGCAGAGGGCTCACCCGCCCCCTTCATTTACCCGAGCACACACACACACGCAGTGGCAGATTTTGAACTCACATGCAGCAGTACTTAAGTCGTATTTGGGGACAACAATACCAGTCCCTGCACTGAAATATAGATGCAAGTAGGCCATGGAGGTAGAGACAAGAAAGTGCACACAAATAAATAGAAGGCTGCACACAGCCACATACAGTTGAAGTCATAAGTTTACATGCACTTTAGCCAAATAAATTGAAACTCGCTTTTTCAAAATTCCTGACATTTATTTGTAGTAAACATTCCCTGTTTTAGGTCAGTTAGTAAATCAAACAAAACAAATCAGTTTAAACGTAACGACTGATATGCACAAGCAGAATTACAGCTGAGAAGTTCAATACTGATTAGAAAAAATGTGACTACATAGAGCAGACTATTTATGTTTAGTGACCAACAAATCCAATTATATGACATATATTGCTTGACCTATATATCTAGAGTTGACCTAAAAATAGATAATTTTAGGAATACATGGAATGACTGAAATTGAAGGAACACATGCTGTAAAATATTATTGAAGTAAATAGATGTCTGCACATCCTTTGTCCTTTTTCTAAGAATTAAATTTGTGTTTTTGAAATGTTATCTCCTGGTAAGACACAGAAAACAGACACTTGTTTTGAAATCAGACCCTCTGTAGGTATAATTAGACCAAAATCAATATGGACTGTGACATTAATGGGAAGCATAGAGGTCCAGACATGACCAGACAAAATAGCAGGCAAATGCCAGACATGTTTGGAAAAAGCACAAATTCCCAGTGAGAAGAAGCGATTAAACCAAAAATGGTTCCATTCTTGTTTTTTCATGCAAAAAAGTCAAAACTAAAAAAACTAAGACATGTGGTTACTTGTTCTGGATCCTGCGCTGCTGCTTTTGGCATGTGGGCAGTTAATAAATACATGCCTTGAATATCTTTTCCCACCCAAACATTCACTGTAGTTATTTAATTTGGAGGCCCTCACTTAGTTGAGAAAACAAGGCTTACACTAATAAGGAAGGAGGAAAAGCAATGTGTTTTAGATTTCAGACTATATTTTAGATCTAGAAAGACAGACAGTTACAGATGGAATGATGCCACATCTTATGCCTGCTAAACAGATGAGAGTGGGAGGCTGCTGGATGAAAATACATTGATTTTTGTTTGCCCTATGAGTGCTAAGAAACAGAAACAGTGAGAACACACAAAACAGGCTTAGTATAGCTGCTACATGAGGCTTGGCACTCCTCCTCAGCAGGTGTGACAGATTCTACAGCTTAGAATCTAATATCTGTAGGAGTATCCATGTGCCCAAATGATACACCTGCAGAGGGTCCATAATGCCTGGATAAGAACTCCATATTCCTTTGAAGATGAACCTTTTTTTGCTCTAGGCTACATGGAGATATTGTCTCACTTTCTGGTTTTATCAAAAAGGGTGAGGGCAGACTGAGGGACGTCAACAGTCCTCAGGCAGGTGGGCAGCTGAACTGAGTGTTGTGCATCAACGTGAGTTGTGGTAATAAATAGGGAGCTGTGTCTGCCAGTGTGCTATGCAAAGACCTGGACGGCCACCAACCCTTTCGCTTGCCAGCTGGGAAAGACGGACAGACAGATACGCACACACACACACGTTTCATGCCACTTGTTTGACCTGTATACCGGCATCTACTGACTCCTCTTTAAACTGACACGTGAGGGTAGTTTAATTATGGTCTGGGCCAGGGTGACATCTGACTGCCATGCCACTGCCTTTAAATAATCCTGTGACCTTCACATCTCATTTTGCCTTTAGTCCACAAGGATTTTATTAGTAATACCTCATGCT
This sequence comes from Thunnus thynnus, assembly GCF_963924715.1. NCBI lineage: Eukaryota > Metazoa > Chordata > Actinopteri > Scombriformes > Scombridae > Thunnus > Thunnus thynnus. The sequence goes on along the minus strand of NC_089530.1, from coordinate 19,333,568 downwards.
TGTTTTCAAAAAACATCTGAGTTCAACTGAGGACAAATCTATTTTGTCACACAGTTAACAGAACACAAAGCATGTCAGCTTAAAATTACAACCATAGTGTTTTCATCTCCTTTAATTTTGAGCAGAATTCCCCCAGGCGCACAACTATACTCACATACATGGGTGACAGAATTAATCAGAAAGTCAACATGAATGTCATGACACATACTGACCAGGGGGCAAAAAATAGAAAATATATCAATGTAATTCAAGGTCTGTATTGTAACCTTTTGACAACCAGCCGTCAGAATGTTGATTCTGTCTGGGGGACCAATTTACCATTGTTCCATTTCTCTGCTCTCTCCAGCATGTGATCCTATTTTTAATTGCCATCAGAATGAAAGGACAGTCAACTGTACAAGCAACAGTACTTCTTCCTGATGACTACAGACAATTTGTGTAACAGTTTCAGAGAGGGGGTGTGTTGCTTCCTGGCTTTAATCTAATATTTTTTTCAGCAATTTATCACCTGCACCTACTCACCATTATATCTTTATGTAAAGAGAAATGAAACATCCTGAGACTATAAAATGAATGAATAACTTTAGGTTACTTGCGTGACCCCCGTTCTCAGAGTAAAGCATTTCAGAAACATTTATCTCATTACGCCAATCCTGATTGGCTGGTGATCGACGTCTGTGTCAGGCAGAATCACCTACCTTCAAATAGGTTACATGACGACACAGCGGCATTCAAAATAAGCACTGCTTCTCCCTTCGCCCTAGCAAGAAGGGTTGTCTGGTGAGACATCTCATTCATGCTATTCTGAGATCCAGGGTTACGCAAGTAACTTCAAGTTCTCATTCATAGCATCTGTTTTGATGTCTCATTATGGAGACTCCCGAGACATCCAGCTCATAAAACCGGACAAAGGTGAGTGGCAAAGACCAGCTTGCTGCTGCACAAATGTCCTGGATGGAAACCCCTTTAAACAGGGCCCAGGATGTAGCCAGACCACGAGTGGAATGAACTCACAGACCCGTATGCTCTGACTCATATAGGCTAGAGCAGTTGCCCCCACAATCCAGTAGGAGAGCCATTGCTTTGTAATAGACTTGCCCATATGGGAATTAGCCCAGGATACAAAGAGTTGGTCCCTTCTCCGAAACTCCTTAGTTTCGTCCATGATGAGCAAGGCATGAACTGGACACAGCATGTGCAACCATCATTCTTCAGAGGAAGAAAAAGGTGGTGAAGAGAATGCCACAAGGTCAATGGGAGAGCATGAGCCAAGCACCTTGGGCACAAAGACGGGGTTAGGCTTCAGTGACACTCTACCATGCTGTGAGGCAGACTGAGTGCGTGAAGGATGCACTGAGAACATGTGAATGTCACTGACCTGTTTAGCAGACACCAAAGCCAGCAACAACACTGTCTTCAGAGACAGATGTTTCAAGTCGATTTCCTCCAGTGGTTCAAATGGAGGACCAGAGAGCCCATCGAAAACCACTGCCAAGTCCCATGGTGGCACCAGTGGCCTGGAAACAGGGAAGAGCCTACACAGCCCTTTCATATAACCGCAGACCAAAGGATGTTGGCTAGCTGTTTTACCTTCAAATCCCACATGACATGAAGCAATAGCAACCAGGTACACCTTAATTGTGGAGAAGGCTTTTTGTTTGTCAATCAAGTCCTGCAGGAATGACAAAATCACACCAACCAGACATTGAAAGGAGACATGTGCCTCATGGGTTGAGTCCATAGTGCCAGGCATTCTGGGTGTGGGTGAACTATTGCCCCACCGGGCATGTCCCTGTGTAGTGGGAGTTGCCATGGCTGTCTGCACAGGAGTTGATATATCCAAACCAGCCAGTACATTGTTGGCCAGTGCGGGGTTATTAGAATCAGTGTGTGGCGGTGATCCCTCACTCTGGACAGAGTGGGGGGTATCAGAGCCAAGAAAGGAAATGTGTACAAGAGGACGAGTGGCCAAACATGCGCAAGCGCATCCACGCCGAGAGGCATGTCTAGTACATGCATTGGGAAGAACAGTGGATACTGCGCGCTTTCTCTTGACAAAAACAGATCCACCGCGCTCTCTCATTAGAGAGAGAGGTAGCGGCCCCTGATGTGTCGTCTGCCCTTTGTCCCCCGAATAACTGTATTATAGGGCCCTCTAGTGGCAGAACCCTGACTGGCACTGCACTTGCGCGAGATATTAGGAGCAGTGAAGCAGGTGTTGTCACTGAACACAGTATCACAGTAATCTCCTCCCATACAACAGGGTCCGGCTTGGTCGCCATGTCCTCACATAGCTATGCTTGATACGCTGTGAGCATGGAGGAAACATTCTGCATATCCATGCTGCTGGGGAAGCTGGCATGCTCTCGTCCTCGCCCCGGGAGGGGCAGCCTGAGCGGAGAGGATGATCATTTCGTTCTCATCCTCGTCCTTGGCTATGAGGAGCTCCGAGGTGTCCTCGTCATCATCCTTATAATTCAGCTTCAGTACATCTTCCAGAGGCGAAGCCGCCACGGCTAGGTCCAGTTGTGAGCCCCAGCCGTGTAACAGCTAACTGGATACATGCTCCAGTCTATGGCTGGAGTATGGCTGGAGAGTCGAAGCCTATCAAAGGCAGCTAACACCAAGCAAAGGAGTGGTTAGAAAGAAAGGTCCAGTCTATGGACAGCTAAGCTAGCTAGCCTATACAACAGGAGATACGCTCTGAAGTGAGAAGAGGTGTTTGAATGGCTATTTAAGGGTAGTTGGTCCTGCCTGACATGGACATCACAATCACTAGTCAATCAGGACTGGCGTAATGACATAAATACTTCTGAGGAATATGCAAGAAGGCGCATCCTATAGTGAGACATTGAAATGAATGCTATGAATGAGATCTAACCTGTAGTCTAATATTCTTTCATATCTTATCATCATAAACATGGTGTACTTCTCCTCTCTGTAACATGTAATCTCATTAAACCAAACCTTTAACCTTACACTAAAGTTGTTTGAAGAACCAGGAGACATCACTGTAATTCAGAGTCTAAACTGGACGGACTCTTGCTCTCTGAGTCACTGGACAATCTTAGATAATGATAAGCTTTTGGATAATGGCAAATCTTGTTCAACAACTGACAGGGCTCGACATTAAGGCTTGTCCGCTTGTCTGGGACAAGGGGATTTTTTTTTAAGGACAGTGTGTCTTCACGTTATGTGCCACTCATTATTCGGCTGTTTAGTTAAATGAATAAATTCGGAATACCGGTTTGAAACAAATGAAAATTTTCCCCACAACACGTCCATCTCAGAATGGGATAGCTCAATGCATATTTTGTGAGCTTAGTGAATGTGCAGTCAAGAGGGCGAGAAAGAGTGAGATAGTGGATGTGTGATGGTGAGGCTGGCAACCGCAGCAGAGTATGAAGTTATCTGTATAGCTGTGAACGTAGCAGTGCAGTGTACGTATAGTTTAGACTATTTGTCAGTGAATAAATGCTACAACGCCTCAAGACCCAAGCCAAGTTCCCGTGTCTTGCTTACCACCTGCTGATTAAAGTAAAGGGGGTTAGCCCCGAAGTTAGCGACAATAGGTTAGCCTAACCTAGCAGTTCCCTTGGACATAAGAAACCTCACTGTAATATGATCATGTTTATATTTCATGTTTAAACCTGATCAATCTAAATGTGAATGCAAAGTTTGCTAAACTACTTTTGAACCAGACGCTGGTACAACCTCCTCTACTGCCCAGTGTGCTTGACTCTTCTGCTGACAGTGCTGTCAGCAGCTTGGCAGGAGAAACACTGCATGCTGCACTTAGATTTTATAACTGAACTAATACTAGGATGCACACTTTTTATTTCCCTAACTTGGTGGAAATCTGATGTTTTCACATCACAGATGTTAAAAAACAGCATTAAAGTCCCAGTGAAACAGAAGTTAGAGCGTCTTTTAGCTTCTGTACTGTGTCATTTTTACCTAGACAAGTGACTTTTGTGCCTAGACATTTGAAAGGTAAATTTACTTGCCCAAAGAACAAGTGCCTCAAAAAGTTAACGTTGAGCCCTTACTGAGTTTTATTCTGCTAAGCATTTATAGGCTTTTGCATCAAAAATTATGGAATTCCTCAAGCCTCTCGTGTATTGACACATGAAAGAATACCTGAAGAGCTGAAACAGATCACAAGCCTGATAGAGAACTCATGTCAAAAATAGCAGTGATGTCCTTGATTAGATTTTCCCTTCCCCATGGAGGCACACCTCCTGAAACATGTATACCACTAATGAAAAGCTCTAGTTTACAGAGAAGAACAGGACTGTCTGACAATTATAAAAACAAAGCAACATGGTTTGACACCTTTGTGGACAGGGTGCAAATAACCTCAAGAGGTTGGCCTAGATTCCCTGAAAATAACATCTCAGCCTTGTCAACAATGGTACAACTATTAACCTGACAACTAACTAAACAATACTGAATATAGAAGGAAAAGCTACAGGGAGAAAGAAAGGTCAGGTCCTAATTATTCCCCCAGGACAAGATATATAAAGGGAGAGGCTTGTGTATATTCAAATAACATGAATGCTCACTGACAGTTTAACTGCAGTAAAGGGAGAAAAACTGTTTTAAAACAGCTCCACTGATATATGTAAGTAATATATCTATCAGTGGCGGCTGGTGACTCAAAAACTGGGGAGGACAGGAGGAAAACCAACATGGAATCTTACAACAAACCACATCATACTACATCATTGTCACCCACCCGATGAAATCGGAGGGGTGGAGGGCAATTTTATATGCCAATAAAACAATTTGCTTTCAAAAACAAAAACCCTTGCGTGGTGAAAAGGCTGCTTCTTTAAATAAATTTACTATATACATTAAGAAGAAGAAATGCTCATTTTAGCCATGGAGTAGTTCACAATATCTCATTTTACCAACAAAGTTAAATTCAAATCTATAGTATTGTTCTATTGTGACAACAGATTTATGTTCTCATCAAAAACAGACAACATATCACATGATTTACACATGTTCGCTATGTATTTTCTCAGTATACAGAAATCTATAAAGTACCACAAAGCTTATAATGTGATACAGGTTCAGATCAGTGCTGACCACCAGAAAGACTGAACACTAAAAACATTCACAGATCTAAAAGTGTAGGTTTACATCAGAAAGTATTAATGCATGTATCAAATACATGACTTACACACTCTTATTTGTATGCACCACGGCTCAGCTTAAAAACGAACTGAAGAAAATGTCACAAGCAAGCAGCCAGACCTCCTGCACACTTATTCACTAATCACACAACATCAACAGGTGACTGAACAACCACTTAATTAAAAACGAGATCAATTCCAAATGAATGAGTGAGTCCAGACAGTTCACTGTAACTTCAACAAGCAAACTACCCACAACACATTATATGATCTCTGCTGCATTCTTGTTAAGGAGATAAATTCACAAAACAGCCACAGAGACATTTAACCATCAGAGATGAAATTAGCGACCAAAGAGACAGAGAGAGAGAAGCTGTATCTGACTCATGTTATCTGATAACTTCTTTCTTTCATGGAGATGAAGTATCCATGTCATAACGTCCATTTGTGGCTGTTGGTCATCTTGCTTGTTAGTTAACAGAACTTTGTGGCTGCTGGTTAATCAGTCTGATATCATTAGCAACAATGGCAAACAAGCTAACTCTCCTAGTTATTTCGCAGTTGGTTCTCTCCCCAGCTGCTCCCTGGGGGTGTCCTGCCGCTGCTGTGCCACACAGTCCAGATCCATTCTCCGGTTAGCTTAACAACAGTCCTTAACAGTCCTCCATGGATGTATAGAGTCCTTCAGGCTACTACAATGAGCTAAGCAGCTATCTACTTCTAGATAAAAGAAGTGAAACATAATTTATCTATATCATTTTACGTGTCTTGGCCAATCATAGATTAGCATGAAAAAAAATGAAGTACATTAAATTGATGTAGGAGATCCTGCCCTAAGGAGGACAGCAGGGGCCCGTCCTCCTCTGTCCCCCACTCCCCCTCCACTGCCCCCCACCACCACTTCACACACGCTGCCCTACTACTCCTGACCTGCAGGTGTCACTGTTGAAGCATTTTAATCAGAATTTGAATAATGTATTTTTTCCAAAGAAGAGAGAAAAAATATTTTATAAATAATGCAGAGATTTGGTAATGGTTTATTTCAACCAAATATTCTTTTTTATATTTTGATCTCCCTCTTGCCTCTCAAAATATAGAGGAGGAGCAACCTCCTCTGCCTCTATGGACCAGCCTCCACTGATATCTATATATCTATCTTGGATGTGCAGTAACAAAGTCACTGATGCTAAGGTGATGACAGTACCTGGTGAGTTGAGATTGTATCCATGTTGTTTGGTTAAAAGCAGCGATCAATGAGTCAAAGGTGGTGTCTCCTTCAAACCTCTCCATACCACTCTGCTCGGAGTAACAGCTGCTGGGTCGGACCTGCCAAGGACAACAAGGGTGAACACACACACAACACTATAGTTGTATTTGTTGATAAGTGCTGTGATCTCTTACTGTGATATTGATGCTAGCACAATGTGTAAAAAGACAGACCAAGAAATTCAATCAATAATTTAACAAAAGGGGGGAAAAAACAACATGGTTCACCTCAAAGTGTGAAAGAGCAGAGAGAGTAGGGGGAGGGGGTGAGGAGGAGGCCACTGTGTCCTCAGATGGGACTGGAAGGAGAACCTCATGATGTCTGAGAAGACGGAGCAACAAGGCATTGCACACACTCTGCTCCTCCAGCATCCTGGGTCCAGCTGGAACACTGCATATAGAAGAGGAAGAAGACAGGAGAATAATCTCACAGGTATTAAGTATTGTGCATTCAAAATGGTCCTTTGTGAACAAAGATACTGCAAAAAGGGCTCCATCTGGTGGAGGGACGCATATACAGCAGCAAATGAAGATGAACTGGTCAGACTCAAAGGTAAGGTGACTCAAAACGTGACACTTAAAATAAATTTCCCATTGATATAACTCAACAGCCGGGCAGTGATAGCCTGTAAGCTTTCCTTTGAAACTGCCAACTTCTTAATTTCAGAGATATGAGCTGCTTCTGGTCATAACATTCAAAATACAGCCACCTCAGACCAAAATAGTTCTTCACATGTTTATCTGGAAGAGGCTATTTGTTTACAATATGTCGTGCTGTTGAAGTCACAATCCATTCAAAGGGTTTTTTTTAGGTCTTATCCGATGTATACACAGTAAAGTTTAAGATAGCATACAGTCAGGGAAGAGAATTTGAAAAACTTGAGTATTAATAGAAGTGTGTTTACATGGCAAGCAGGTCAATTGCTATGACAGGACAGCAGCAGCCTGTCACACAGATTACATAACAGACACATATGAGGGCAACAGGCTTTTTAGAAAGAGGCTTAGATGACATATGTGTGAGTTATGGGAGGCACACTGCTAAAGAAGCTGTCACACATGCTGCATGGCGAGAACATGTGCTACAGTGTCTGTGATACCAAGTCAATTCATTATAAATTGATAGCAATATTATTAAAGTGTTGGGTCAAGAAAAAAAGTAGGTATACTATGCAGGATTTTCCTAAAAAACAATGTATAGACTAATAAAAAAGTAATCCCTCTCAATCATCACTTATGACCAACTAGAAGTGTGTGGCGGTGTATGCAGAGACCTGCCATCTGCCTGTATTTTCTTATTATTTTGCTGTGTTAATGACGTTTCTGGGTGTCAACATTTGGGCAGCGGCTGTGTAGCCCCCAGCTAATAACAGCATTCAGGGTGTGAGGTCGGGACTCGTAGCACAGCAACCAGGTTACATTGCTGTCTCTGTCTCACTCCTCTGCTCCGCTCTGTTCTCTGTCTCTGTGTCATGCATGTATAAAGAGCTGCAGGTCTGCATGTCTGCTTGACCGAGGGCGGGGCTGAGATACACACACTTGCACGGCAGAGAGGCCACAGTGGACAGGATGAAGCTCTGCATTCACACAAAATCCAGCAATGCAGCACCGTCCCACAGGGTTGTGAGGAGGTGTGCGGATGTGTTTATTTGTGCCTTAGAACGTAACTGTCGTGAATCAGAAAATAATGTTTTATCTATCTGATTCACTGCTTTATTCTCACCAGTGCCGCTCACTCTCTTCTTTCACTCTCTAGATTGCTAAACCACTGCTGCTCTCTCTCTCTCTCTCTATCGCTAAGCTGTCCAGATGGGAAGTAGGGGCCAACTTTGAATGCTGTGTGTTCACAAACACTGACAAATCCTGCATAGTGTACCTTTAAATGTAGTTTAAAAGCTACTACTTAGGGCTTAATTGTAGCTTTGTTCAGCTGGACCTTTTTCTGCAGCATGTATCTGTCTCTCATTCATTCTCTCCTCTTTGCCATTCATGTCATAATAGCTTTCCTGTGTTGTTATTCTAATGCCTGTGGAACCAGAGTACAGGACATGCTCCAACTCTCTACAGCTATTGCAACACAAATCCACCCCCAACTTTTTCCAAGCCTCTGCTGCCAACTCCACTCCCCCTAACCAACTCTTCTTCCCCCAGCTATAATCATCTGACATTTTCCCCTCACATGCAGAACTTAACAGCATGACTAACACTACATTCCACTGACATGTTGTTAAGTTTTGGAGAAAACAGGGGTGACATAGATGAGACTGAGTGTCCCACAGTCAAAAGGGTGTTGACTATAATAAGTCTTTTCCACAGTGGCAGAAACAACAGAAATCTAATTGTGTCCCCCTAGAGACTGAGTTTGTTTACAGTGACGGCTGAGTTCTGTAAACAGGAGGGAAGACGTAACCGACAAAATCCTGATGACCTCTGTTATATCTGTCTGTCTTTTTGTGCGTTATGCTATCAACCACATTCCACACCCATTTCCTTGAGGAGACAAACCCATCTCCACCCCAATTTAGAGGTGTAGCTGTGGAAAAATGGAGCTGAACACACAACCACTGAGGTTGATGAATTAGTCCAGACACTTAGAAGGTTGCTCTCATGTCAAACAGACAGTGTTGGGTTTTTTTGTTTTTTTTTCCCCACATCTGAATATGAAGAAGAAAAACTTGAAGAGAGACCACAGCAATTCACTTCCAGAAGAATATTTCTGGCTGTGCCTCTCTACAAAAGTACTTGTGAAAACAAAATATTAAGATGTATATACACAGTCTTTCTTAAAGTTATACTGAGACAAGTCATTACACTGTCTGCTCAAGCTTAGAGTGTGCCGAGACTGCACTGATTTGGCTGGGGGAACCTTGTGTCTCAGTACTGGTCTGGAAAGGATTTGAATGTGGCATTAGCAACAGCAACTTACTGAAAGATACAAGGCCCAAAAATGGTGGCTAGATTTTCCACAGGCATGTGATTTGATTGGCTGTGAGCAGCCACTCTGGACAGGAAGTGGATGAGGTGAGACAAAATAACAAGGTTGTCATCAGGAAGGTGGCAAAGATTTTCTCTCAGAGACCGGTTCATCTCTGCCTCATCTGGATATCCTAAAAGAAGCAAAAACATAACACAAAAACAGCACATGACATGACACTGCAGCCACAAATCTTAGATATATATAAATATATACAATCAGTCTCAGATTCCTATTTGGCAGGTTAACACACTTGACAAAGAACTTATCCAACACAGAAGATAGCTGAGATTAATTTATACACTGCAACGTACAAGATGCTGTAGACCTCTTAACTTTGTACCATTATACAAAGTTACCATTGTACTTCTTCTGCACCATTGTAGCAGAAGAAGTACCAATCAATAAACCTTTTATAGAACAAACTTCCTGCAAATTCTCATGCTGGCTTCAATCATTTGCCCTTTCATCCGTAGCTTAAAGAGATTAATCATCTAGGTTTCAAATACCTGCGTCCATTAAGTGGACAACAATTTAACATCGCGTCTGTCTCCTGAAAATAAGGCGTTCATCTTTCCTTTAAGTGTCTATACCTCCATTATTCGTGATTAATTTAAGTGACTATATAGCAATTATTATTGATTTGTTGGACAGCTTACTTTTAATCAATAGTAGTCTGAGAATCCACTTGTATTATCAAGCTATTTTTTGTTTGTTTGTTTGTTTGTTTTTCATTGGTATTTTTGCTTTTATTGGACAGTCAACAGTGAAGTTGCAGACAGGAAACAAAGGAAGGGATAGGTATGACATGCCACAAAAGTCCACGGCTGGAATAAAACTGGGGATGCTGCAGTTATGTGGCATGCACAGTAACCATTCGGCTACCATAGCGTTCCTATAAAGCTGTGTTTATTCACTTAAGAGTCTGAAGTACCTCAGAGTATCTATTCTCTAACCACATAACACAAAGAAACTGTCTTCACCCATTACAATAACCTGCTTGACACTTGTATTGTAGCTCTCAAATGGAGTCTTGATGTATATATACTCAGGATAGACCAGATATTGATCGAGTTCAGCAATGCCTTACCTTAATCTAAAGAGTATCATTATCAGCATTAATTTATTATGCCTATAACTAAGATCTGAGAAAGCAAATTAAATCTGATCCCCAGCAATACCAGTCCAGCAGAATTTCCTAGTACCTGTGAGGCTCAGGACCAGCTCCTTGCGCTGAGGTTCGGGAACTATGGGGGCGGGCAGCTCCCGGAGGAAGAGTTTGAGGAGCGAGGCCACAGTGGGGACATCTCCATCATGCTCCAGGTCCACCCTCTCCCCACTATCCCACCGCTGCCTCAGCTGCCTGGTCCGCACCACAGAACCACACAGACGAAACAAACCCCTATGATGCATTCCTGTGATTAAGGAACAAGTAGATACAATTAATTCAGTACATACAGGTGATGTTTGAGTATTGCTTTGTGCTGTGAGAGTGAGAGGAAGAAAGAGGCAAGTAAGGGAAAGGGGAAAAGAGGTGTATAGGATATAAATGAATGAAAGACTAACAGAGGAGTCAAAGAACAAGAGATGACCTTTCTTATCCAGGTACTCCACCATGTCTCTTAAAACAAGGGGTATTCCACAGACCATCTGCCCGTCTTCTCTCAGTTTTGGCAAGGCAACACCAAACACACACCTGGCAGCTACTTCAGGCTCTGAGACCAGGGTGGGAGCAATGGGCTCTGGGCTGACCTTAGCGCTGGACCTCAGGATTCTCACTGAGGCTGGGTTGCTCTGCATGGAAAGAGGACATGCAGAAGTTGACTCAATATGCAAAAATCATATTGTTCCATTGTTAGTTTACTGTTGTCAAATACTGCTGGATACTGTTTTAGTGAAGTGGTGAGAACTTTTAATGACATAAGGATTTCTCACCTGTACCCCAGTGATTCATGCTATGATGTGAAAAAGTTAGCGCCATAGCAATTATGCAGATACTCACTCAGTCAGGACATAATGGCATTATTTCATCGCTGCAACAACCTGCTCAGGAATCTATGTACATTTAACTAGCAAAAACAACATACTGGTAACGTTAACTGTGGTATAGTCCCCATACAATGCGCATTTAAATGTTATAAAACCAGTTGGCTTAGTTTTATGTGATTACTTGATAATAAAGCTGCGAGTGCTATGCCCCCCATACTTAATAAAAGTACCCTTAACAAAGTGCAATCGATTGGGTTATCAGCTCAAAACAACAAAATTATGTAATAAAATGGTAACTGCTACCGCAGCTAAACTTACACAGAGTGACACCGAAGCGCTTGCTCCCATTTTTCAGCTCAGCAGACGGAGACAGCACTCCATTTTTCAAATTGTAGACGTATTTTCTTCCCTTCGACAAGATGCGCGTCTTCCAGAAACTATGGGAAAGTCCGACACGTGAGGAATAATTACCGCCATCGCCCTCACATCCCAAATTTAGTCTTACGATAATCGAAAGCACCGTTGGTGAAATGTTGCCCGTTAGTTGCAGTTAGCTTACTTCCCAGCTCCCTGGAAAATTGTTTATGTTGCTAGTCACGTGACGCATGCGTAACCATGGTGACCTGCGTTACGGTTGCCAGGAAAAGGCACAAGAGGGAGAGGTAGACGGCTCTAAAAGGGGATGCTAAAGCTCGAAAGAGTTTGTCTCATCTGTATAGTATGAAAAGTGCTGGTATTCAGATTCCCTCGGGGACTAGTTTGGTCATTTTCCCGTTTGAGGAGTTTAACTGCAAAAACAGGATATTGCCAGTTGTTGTCATGGGTAGGGCTTTTGCCAACTGCGTGCCCGGTTACTACTAGGTTGAACAAATATAGCCAAAACGCTGTATTTACCTTTTACTTGGAATTTAAAATGTGGTTCATGTATGACAAATACATTAGAAATCTAAACACTCAATATCATTAATCCAAAAATCCTTTATTGGCACTTTTAAAATAAAACAATAGAACAGAAATACAGACTTAAATATTATAATACTGACATTAAAAAAAATAAGAAAAAGGTGACAGCCAAACACACTGTCTTTTCTAGGTCAGTACAATTGTACTTCATCTGCACCCTGTAATTGCTTCTACAAACAAAAAGCAAACACTAATGTTCCAGATTTACTCTTACTCTTGAAACTGGAACTGTCAAAGACATTTGTAGTGGTCTATTTAACAACATTCAAGTGATTCTAAAAGTCTATTGCAATGTATTCATTACAATGATCACAATTATCAACTTCCAACCTAAACAATAACATTTTTACAGCCCTGTGGCCAGTTTTGTGCATATAAAAGTCACTAGCACATAGGACTTTACAAACTAGTGCTAATACAAAAGTTTATCAAACAATTCACACACACACAAACCTGCACACGTACATGCATGTGCAAACACACACACACACACACACACACACACAACATACACATTAAACATACTCACACAACATGATGGGAAAGGACCAGCCTGGTCAAAATTAATGCCAGCAAAGGTCATGATAATCATGCCACAAAGAGAATCAACATGCTCTTAAAGTTGGAAATACACTAGGATCTCGTCAGTGTTTTTACATGTTTTTGAATCAGCATAACTTATTCAAGAAGGTCTCTGTCTGATCCAGAAACTGGAGGTATGTGAAACCATTTCAGAAAAGTATCAATTGAGTCAATGCACTTGAAAACAAAAATTATCTAAAAAGCAAGGCAGTTGTATTGTTCCAACAGGCATTATGTGTTGACAGGCATTAACTATCATTGATGCTTTGGTAAGATACATAGTGGTGTAATTAAGATATACATTAAAACTAAAATACAAAATAAAAACGTGTTGCTAAATTTACTGTTATTAAAAAAAACTCCCTCCTTCATTCCAATCCCTGTGGTCTCTGTTCCAGGAAAGATTTCTGGAGCAGAGATTTCGTTTTCTTTGTGCATTTGCAGAGTGGTTTCAAATGTTGGTATAGTGTTAAATTATCACCCAACAGTTCTACAGATTTTTTTTTTCTTCCCAGTGTTTAGAATAGCACCATGTCTTCTGTCAGAGTTACAACAAAGGTAAAACCAGTGTTTACATAAACACAAGAGTTCGGGAGTTAAACAATATATTGTTTAGTTGACCTCGTAAAATGAGGCTATAATATAAAATCAACACAGGCATCAGGGTCAAACATTTAGAAAGATCTGCAGTAAATGATACGGACCTGAGAAATGCAGGCAAAGTACAGAGGACAGGCCTTCAAAACCTATGGCAAGTATTTTGGTATATTAAAACCTGGCAGCAGATATAAGGGGAAAGACTTGTATAGTCAGAGGTGGTTCAGGTATCAATGGACAGTTGCTGGGCAGTAGGAGGGGTAGGGGATTTGAATCTCTATGAAATGTACTCATATTTAGGCTACAGAGGCAACTTTGTCACAGTTGCTGGTGTAATGGACATCTGGTCTGTCGTTCTCAGAGCGCTTCCTGTTCCAGCAGGGAAGGGTGAGCAGAAAGAGGATGAACGATCCCAGCACCACACAGCTCCCACTGAAGTAGAATGCCAAGTCATATGACTGCGTCCAGTCAAAGAACCACCCTGGAAAGTGATGAGAAAAACAGACATAGTAAGCACAGTGAGTAAAGATTCCTGGAGGATGCAGTGGTTTGTTAAGTAATGACTAATAATTGCTGCTTATTGAAGTTGACATGACCTTTGCTTTGGTCTGTTTGCCTGCCTGCCTGCCTGATTTAACATTTTGATTTTGAAACTTTTGAATCTTTATAACCAATAATTACCAGTGTAGCAATGCTTACAAATTCATATAAGTCGAGCCCACCTACCTACAACAGGAGGTCCAAGCATGATCCCAAATCCCCCGAAGAACATGAGGATGCCATGGGCTTGTGTCAGTCTCTCCAAGCCAACAATCTTAGTGGTGATGTAGGAGGTGATAGACCAGTTTCCAGAGAAGAAACCCAGGATGGCAGTCAGGATCTGCAGTCCCACATAAGTCTTAGTAATAGGGATAAGGAGCAGCGCCATACCTGCTGCGAACATGGTGAAGGCATACAGATAGATGCCGTTGATCCACCTAATGTCCACCAGCATACCCAGCACTAGTTTGCCTACGCAAGTGGCGATGGCCCCTATCGATACCAGAGGAATGACACTAACTTCTTCAATGAGTCCTTCGCTCTGCGCCACGTCCTCAATGAAGAGCACAGGAGGGAACGCTCCCAAGCTGAACAGGAAGACACCAATACAGAAGGCCACCATGGCTTGGTCTTGCAGGATCTCATACATGGAGTGCATGTACTTGGAGTAAGCGTGCTTCTTCTTCTTGATAATTTTCATGATGGCCAACCCAGCCAGGCCTTTCTTCTTCTCTGTTTGAGTGGCCAAGTCCTTGGAATCAATGGTGATGAGCATCTCCTTCACCATCAGAGTTTTTTCTGGAGTGGTTGAGGCAGGGGAGCCAGTTGTGACCTTCAGGTCATCCAACGGGGGCTTTTCGAAAAGCTGCTCCTCTGTGTTGCGCTCCAGGGCGGCCTTCTGTTTGAGGTAGTACCCTGGCATGTTGAGGGGCCTCATGAAGCCAGCGCAGGCCATGAGATTTAGTGCTAGAGCTCCGATGATTAGCAGGCAGCCGTCCAGGCCGTAGAGCACAATCAGCTCATTCTGAGCTGTGGCATAGATGAATGCACCAACACTTGTGCCTGAGTGAGCAGAGGAAGACAGATTTTAGTGTGTGTGTCAGAAAGTGACAGATCAATCAATATAAGCCACTTTGTCTAGATTTTTTTCTTTATTATAGCACCTCTCAAATTATTCTGATGGCATGCGTTTTTATTCATAGAAAAATTAGTCAATCCTGGTGATAACTGGTACAGTCTATGTGTTCCTTTAGCTCATTCATTTCCAGGTTCTTAGGTCTGACTTTGGGGTGTCAAAGTCAGAAATTTTCCAATTATCACCAAAGTTTTGATTTTCAGCCAAACCAGACCTGGTCACTGGTCACCAGTCCTCGTCCCCACCCAATAAGCCACTCTGCCTGCACTACTCTACAGATGATTACCTCGGCATCTCAAGGCTCCCAGCATGCATGAAAGAAGTGAGCATGGAGAACTGGTGTGCACCCAGAGCTCAGGGCGGTAGTACCTGTGGTGACAATGCCGAGGGCAAGGCCGCGTCTCTTGTCAAAATACTGACAGGTGATTGTCAACGTGGCTGCGTAGACAAGACCGCAACCCAGGCCTATGTTAAGAGAGAGGACAAGGACAGACACAAGAAGAATTTCCATTAGTGAAAGGGTAAAAAGATCTTCACTTCTAAAAATACACAAGAATGGGAATTCCAATGTTTTGCACATATCAGGAAAATGTGTTATGTAAAGGCCATTTATATTTCTTCCACATTCTGGAAAAATGTATATATTAGGCTACTTCTTTGCAGTTGTTGGTTATACAATACTGCAGAACGAAATTGTCCTCAGTATATTTCAGACAGTTATTACAAAGAAATCTGTGCACAGTGCATTAGCAAAACATGAAGGAACCTTATGCTGAACAGTAAACAAGCCACACGTGCATGTGGAGCCAGACCATGATCTAAGGGCATCTCTAAAAATAAACGACTGTCTTCAAATATGCATGGCCTCCCCTCTCAGGCGCTTCCTCTGCGGAAGGCAGTGCTGACTGTAGAGGGATTCACCAGCATCAAGTGTGGCTGAGCTGTCACTTAATGTGCGATAACAGGTGGTGGTGGGCCCATGCAGGCACACTGGAGAGGGTGCAGAGGCAATAAAGGGTCACTTGGGGATCAGGTTAAGCCATTATGTTATTATTCTGTCAACATCCCCCATGAATACAAACAGCAATGTCAAACAAATGTTGCTCTGACCTGTATCTTCTCTTGTTGTGATTTTACATACTTTCAGTGGTATTCATTAACTGGTGATTGAAGATATAGTGAGCCTCTGATGTTGCATAACAGTTGGACTTGACATGTGTTCCTGCTTGTTTCAAATGATTATACAATGTGTTACGAGATTCTCATATGTTAGGAGGATAAGAAGCTTAGTTAACTCCCATGACCAAAGCCACATCAAATACAGACTTTTTTTCCCACACTGACAAAACCTAAGCCTCTACCTGACTGTCTGTTTGAGGCAAAGGCCACATGGGTTCTCAACGCTGACTACAGCATTAACTTGTCTCTGCTGGACTATAAAACACGGGGGAGGATGCACCACAAAGTTATCAACAAGTGTTTCCTTACCAACAACAATCCCATAGGAAAAGATGAGGAACTGGACATTGGGAGCAAAGGCACTGAGCATCAAGCCGCCGGCCACCATTACACCACTGAAAATGGTGACAGGACGAGCCCCAAAGTTGTCCACGCAGGCGCTGCAGACAGGACCTGAGGGAGAAAAGGGAGAAAGACAGAGAAAAGAGACAGAAAGTGTCAGGTGGTGGAAGAGATACAGGAAGGAAAAATGAGTGCTACAGGATCAAAAACATTCCAGTAACAGTGGATGATAGTGATGATATTATGCTATTTCTGGATATCAAGCACAGTTTCCAAGAAAATAAAATCCTGGCTAACAAAGCACTGCTGTGTCTGACCGGGAAGCTGACACATCACATTAGGTTCAAACTGGTAACCTGTCAGAGGTGTTGTCACATTGCTCAGGAGGACCCTGAGAGGTCCAGTGTGAACATTTTACATAATGTAAACATTTCAGACAAAATTTCTTTTAAAATTGAAGGTTGGAAAAATCATTTTATTCTTCATTGTCCAACAGTATCACATTTATAGTGATACTATAAAGTCTCATATCTATAAATGAGACTATAAATTAAATATTCAAACCCAAGACTTTATTTTTTTTCCCATGCTTGCTGAAGACTCACATATCCTGAGGCTGCTTGACTCACACACCATGCGACATTTACTGTTTACCTCCCCTCTGACCAGGGGGAAGACCCTGCTGTTGTGCCGCAAAAACTGCAGTGCTGCAGCTGTCTGACAGCTGGGACACGTGTCCAGCACTTGGCCAGGCTTGAGGCCAGATCTGTCCAGTCATGATTTTCACCTCAGCCCTTTTGAGAGAGAGACATCAACAAGCAAGGCTAGTTGGCAGGCGGGCTCTGCCTTAGACGGAAATGTCAACTAAGACCTCTATCTATCACTGATCCTGTTTGCTGAGTACAGTCATGGAGCATGTTTTTATAATATCTTCAAAGCATTACTGAAAGGTGACTGTGTGTGTGTGTGTGTGTTTTTTTTGCATTCTTTCTCATCTTACATTCAAACTTATTTTCCCTTTCACCATGTTGCCCAACTTTCAGACTCTTCTCCTTTTCTATTTTCGCTTATGTTTGGTTTTATGTGAGTTCACATACACAACCTTGCCGCAACCAACTTGCTCAACAAATACAGTATTTGTTAAGTCTCCATGTTTCACTTCCTATTTGTCTCTGAATCTTTCTTTTCTTTCTTCTGTGGTTACATTAAGGGCTGAGTGATTCTCCTACATTCATAGCATGGATGACTTGCATTTGCTTTGCTCTCCTCGAAAAATCAATAACAGCAACTGTTCTTGGGGAGCCACAAAGTGCACATCTGTGAGACGGCATTACGTGTTCTCTCCATCCTGCTGAAACATTATAGTAACGAGAACTCTTTAACACCTGTAGCTATTGTAAACATCTTCCTTGGTGATAGTTTGATTGCCCCTTTCACATAGACGTCAGTGCTCAGACTTTGAACAGACTATTGTGTCTGCTTTATCAGTGGCATCATGTGGTATGATGGTTGAGAGGGAAATGCTAGAAAGCCAAGAGTAAAGGTGAGCATTTAGTGCTCTGCTTTTTGCACTAAGCAGATATAGTATCTCCCCCTAAATCACAAATGTCAGCAGATAAACTGCCCATACTAATATGTAGTACCAAAACATAAATTTCCAGCTCAGCATTGATTTACCAGATGCTACAAACAATATAAAGTGTTCATACTCAAATATTACACACATTTTTATCCATTTCCATCTATTTCTATAAAAAACCTCTCAAACATGATTGTAAAACTTCACTGCAGTATCAGGACCCTCCCAGACCCATCCCATTGATCTATTCAACGTCAACCCAATGTGGACCCACGGCAAGGATTATGACATTATTACAGTGTGTGTGTGTGGGTTACTTACTGGCTATGAGCCCCACTCCAGCCACAAGAGAGCCCACCCAAGCCGTCATGCCTTTGCCCTCCTGGAAGGCATGCAGCCACTCGGGGTAGAGGACGCCCACAGATTGGGGTGAACCGTAGGCCAGGAGCTGGGCCAGGAAGGAGGCCACAACAATCGCCCATCCCCAGCCTCCGTCCAGCACTTCAGTAGATGAAGCCATGGTGCTGATGTTACTGCTGCCCTCTGTGATTTGCTACAGCTTTGACAGAGGAGTTCCTGGAAAGAACATAAAAAAACATTACAGACATATATTTGATAGCAAAATAATTCAAAAGATGAGCCTATGGCAATAATTTTAAACGGGACCTACAGTCCTACAAAGCCTTGATGTAGCGAAGGCTGCTGCAGCACTCGGACTGGCCTAACAGGCAGGTCACCTGTGTGATGTCCCGTACACAGACTGACTGCACCTAACTCATAGCCTGCTGCCCCTTTTGTTCGTTTCTCTATAACCACACCTTGGAGGAGGAGAAAGTAAAGAAAACTGCACTGCTCTGTGCCCCATCCCCCTGCACCTTTAACCTACCTCCTCCACCATTCAGCTCTGGTCCTTACTAGACACTTGGGAGAGGCTTGTCTCCTGTGCTGACCCAAGTTTTTCAGACCTCTTTCCATGAATAATTTGCAGCCAAGTGCAACTAAACTTCACTGCAGCAGCATTAACCACTACTGGTCACACTTTGTTTACAACAAGGCTTCTAAGTGGGGGAAAAGTTGGTGGACAGCTGCTCAGATTTCAGAAAATCTTTGCTTGCTTTCAGATCAGGATAAATACATTTTGACAGTAAACAGGATATTTTTACCCAAACATAAGACAATAATATCCTGAAGAAAATCAGCATATACCATATACGTTCTTTACATTTACCACCTACAAAATCCGTATTTTCTTACTATGTTGTCATCTTAACCGATGTCAACATAAGCACACTGTGCTTGTTATTTTAACGAAAGACATGCAGCACTCACCTCAGCATCTATAAAAACAGCAGCAGGCGCCTGCAGAGCTGCGCGCTCTATGGGAACTTTCCATGTAGGATGGCTTCCCTATTAAAATCGCTGCTAACAGAATCAGTACAAATGACGAGAAAGCGTCACATAATTACGTTGGGCTATATATAAGCTGGAATCTATGATGTCCGCGCATAAAGAAAGCACTCTGCATCAACAATGCGCACTGTGCATCCGTTTCTTACAGCTTTGTAGCCGGCGACAAAACCGGTTCAAAGCTGTTCTTGCTGGTCCAGCAGCAGCTTGAACGCAGATACTGGAGGAAGAGCGCTGCTTCCTCTTGCGCGCCTGGAGCGCACAGAGTACACACAGCTCCTCAGAGATGTGACGGCTGGGGTTGGTGGGTCATAGTGTAGCTACACTTTTTGATTTTTTCACATCTTAAACTGTAAGTCACTGCAAACTCACACATGCACATGCACATAGGCACAAAACTGTTTACCTGGTATGTAACGGGCCGTGAAACAGAAATCAGGTTCTTTAAAAAAAAAAAAAAAAAGAAAGAAAAAGAAAGAAAGAAAGAAAGAAAGAAAGAGAGAACGAAAGAAAGAAAAAGAACCTCAAAAAGTATTTAAAAAAAATAATATTACACTTGAATTTAAAAAGCCCCTTTGCTGAGTTAACTCGAGGTCTACTTGCAGTCAAGCTGGAGTGAGTTGGGGGTTCGTGTACTAACGATGGGGGCTGGGTGTATGGGTTACTTCTCTCCAGGAACATTGTTAATATTGCCATCAGTCCAGTCTGAACCGGTTGATGGATGGTAATAACAACAACACCACACTACACCAGCAGGGCGCACTGCTTGGACTCCTCTGCCTGGTGAGCGCTGAATAAAGGAATATATGCATAAAACTCTTGAAACAAATCTCAGTCTGCCTTGTGATCACTATAAAATAATGTTAGATTAAAGATAAACGAGTATGAGAACGATACACAAGTTGGCAACAAAACGAGACAGTCTGTGCAGCTACTCTGAGTTAAAAATAGCCTGAGGGGAATCATACAGGAAGATAAATAGACCCTGCTGAATGTACTTACTGTTTTAGCAGCACCGTCAGGTCCTGTATAAATATTATAGGAATAAAATAAATCTCAGTAAAAGATTGCAGTGACCTATGAAGCAAATAGATGTAGCCAAGGATACATTAATGTATTATGGACCTATAACCTGAATTTAGGCTATATATTGTCTACTTTCTAATCTCATTTCTATTTTTCTCTTTCTTCTCTTCTTTTACTTTGAATTGGACATTTTCTTGCTTTTGTACTGTGAGAGCAGAGACAAGAATTGCTCCTTGTCACATTGCAGCATCATAAAAATTATATCACCCTCTGACTGCACCCATTCTCATAACCTCAGGTCAGAACCACCGAGTAACAAAGTTAGCAGAGTAAAGCAGAGGAGAGCAGAGGAGTGGAGAAAAGAGATGGGAAGGGAGAGCTCAAAGAAAAGTGGAGAAGGCAGATGAAAGGAGGAGAGTGGAGGAAGAATGGGGGAGGGATGAAGAGACCACACCACAGGTCAAACTGGTTTTCACACTGAATGCACCTAAAATTCTTCAGGAACTTTGATGCTTTTTCCCATAGCTGAGGTCCGTTGCCAGGAAGGGTCTTACAGGAAAGATTTAGGCTCTGTAATCCCCTTCTGCCTGAAAAATTAGGTGAACAAGGGAAGCACAGTTAATTGTACTCTACAATGGCATTACATTGACATGTTGTGCTAGACCAGTTTCAACCAGATATAGTGCATGTAGGGGACAGTGCAGGAAATGTGAGGGAGGGCAGGGAGTGGCTCATAGAGTGGCTATGATCCACTTCTAACACTATTGACCGGTGCAAGCATCAGTGTTTGTGGTGAATTTCAGTTGCTTGCGTAAGTTATTCCACATTTTTCATTTATTGATTCATTTCTGTTTGTTGACCACAAATTCTATCACAAGTTAGATAAGTAGTAGAGGTTCGCTCTTGTACCATTATCAAGCATAGGAATACAGTTGAGCTTTGAATAGCTTAATTGTTCAACTTCACCATCTTATCTGTGTGATAACTAACCTATAGTAGCTGACGATTCATTATCTCATAACTGAGATGATACAGGGCACCTGAGGGCAGGAATAAAGTCTGGATGTAAACCCTCTTTGTCTCTTTGTGATAATGATCCTGACATTACAACATCAGGTGCTTACACTGCATTAAGGTGACCTGAATAATTATTGGCCTAAATCTAAGCTCCTGGAGTTACTGGTGAACTAACAAGTCTGCGCCTTCCTGGAGGTCAATAAATAATGTGTTCTAGCCACATCTGTCAGGGTTTAGACGTCATTGTGACTACTATAACTGATGCTACTCCTGTTGCACAATTTATTTTAGCTATTATCAAACTATTGGTCGCCCTCTTGGAGTATCTAATTCTACCAAAATGACGTTTGTGCCTTTGTTAAACACTTGGAAAAACTCTCCTACTCAGCTATCAGAAGGATCACAAACTTGTCTAGGACTGCAAACTAAGAATTATTTTCATTATCAATTAATCTGCTGATTACTTTCTTGATTAATCATTTCTTTTGTTATAAAATGTTGGACCATAGTAAGCATGTTCGTTATAATTTCCCAGAGTCAAAGGTCACGTCCTCAAATGTCTTGTTTTGTCTGATCAACAGTCCAAAATCCAAAGATACTTAATTTACTATCATGTATGACATCAAAAAGCTTCATAGCCCCATCAAGACATGTTAATCACTTACTTCTACCCTAGTTGTAGTGCTCAAATTACTCATCCGCAACCCTTTATTAAACACTCACACACACAAAGTTCCCAGCTGTTTTACATGAGCTGATCTGATACTCTGATGCTTTTATGTGTCTTTTCTTTTCCTCCAGCACTTTTGTGACACCTGAGAAGCAGCAGCCCGCTGTTCTTTTCCGTAAGAGGCTTGGCAGGTGTAAAAAATACAGAGCCACCCTGCAGGCTGGATAAATCTCTCTCGGTTCGGCCACCTAGCTCCGTAAAGCTGCAGAGGTGAAAGGCCACTTTCGCACCCAGCGTGGCTGCCCTGAGCCTCCAGTCCAGATTCCTGCTTGGATTAGTTCAGGTTGCTGGCTTCAGCAGCAAGAGAGAACACTGCAAAATAGTAGAAAAACACAGGATACACTTCAGTTGTGTCAGGACTCTCAGCAAGTCTTTGGACAAAGGTATACTCATGTCACTACGATGGGGTGTGTATTTTGATTCTGGTTGACCCAACAGTATGTGCAAATGGACTACAGTTACCTGTAGAGACCTAATGGACACCTAATGTGTTGCGTAGGCTGTCATCCGTGCCATGTTCTCTTCCCACACAGGTTACTGCAGTCACATTACAAAGGTTTACTGTGTTAAATGATCCTGGAATGATTGATTTGTGGAAAACACTTTTATACAGCCAGTTAGAACCGGTCAAAACCATGTAGACTGGAAATGAAAGTAAGATACTGGCACAGGATCAAGAGTCAATGGAGCTGCTGTGTGTAAGACACTTATCACATGATGTAGTTGTGTAACAATAGATTAACATCAGAGAATGACTGATTCAGTATTTAAGTTTTTAGCCATGCTAGACTTGGCAATATGAGTCTGTCAGTCCACAACTTTGGATTGATTTGAACACATTTCATTATAGTACACCAAGGCCTCGTAGCATGAGAACATGGGTGAAAGGCAGGTTTTTGTTAGTGTGAGTTAAAATGATTTGAAGGGTCAAATGTCAGGAACCCAGAAGTGAGCAAAATACAATCATTGTGATTTGTTATTAATACAGAATTAAAGCATGAAACATGTTGCTGCAGATATTTTCAGACACAACTGAATGACATACAGCATGTTTTTGTAGTGTGTGTAATGTATATTGTAGCATTAATTCTGTCTGAAAAAAACAAAGCTAAAAAAAGGGAAGTGTTTACTTACTTCAAAAGTTAAAAAAAATGAGAAGCGTTTACTTACTTCCAAACAGGAGTTACCAGTTTCTATCCAAACTATTTATTCGATGTTGTCTTTTCCACCTGAGATGCTGGAATTTGCACTGCCTTGTGTAGTTTTTTTTGTTGCTCTTGAAGAAAATCATTCATTTAAATAGTTTGATTATGGATAGTTTTTGTCTGGCTTTCGTAAACAAAAACTCCAGAACAATGGAAAGTGCCAATTGGTTGTCAGTCCCAAACTCTGACTGCAGCTTTGAGCCCAGCCAGTCACTCACTGCTCAAGATCTGTTAAGAAGACAGACTGACATGCTAACATGCTCACAATGTAAACACTAAGATGCTGATGTTTAGCAGGCATGTTTGACATTTGCTAAAACACAAAGTACAGCTGAAACTGATATGAATGTCATTAGTTTTTTTTAAGTATTTGGTCATAAACCAAAGTCAACTGAAATTTTGACCTGATGATGCTCTTGATGAAAGGTCAGGGAATCCAATTTATTACAACTCAAAAATTCTGGGGACCATGGATGTCTGTACCACATTTCACAGCAATCCATCGAGTAGTTGCTGAGATTCTTAAATAAAAAACAAAAATGTCAACCTGTTGACGGCACCACCGTAGTCATTAATACTCATTATGATACATCGTCTGCACAACATGAACATCTGTACCAAAGTTTGAGCCAATCCAGGTAGTAGATGCTAAGATATTTCACTGAATAAGTGAAAACTTTAACATTAGAACCACAAAGTCAACCTGATGGTGGCACTTGAGGAAAAACTGGGGGATCACCAAAGTCTGTAGGACTCAGCCTCTGGAGAATAACTGTAGAAAATTTCATGGCAATGCATCCATTTTAATGTAATATTTTCAGTCAAGCCAGCATTTGGTCAGTCCACCACTTTGATCCATACTGAAATATATCATATATCCATAAATATTGGATGAATTGCTATCAAGTTTTATACAGACATTCAAGGCCCCACATCACTAAACTTACATCTAATGAGAAATGTTAAAATTTCTTTCTGCCTTCTCAGATAGGTTGTGAGCTTTGATGGTACGGATTTATTTAAAAAGGCACAAACATTTTCCATCAACTACTGAAGAGGTTTGACGTGATGTCATGATTTCAACACAGAAAATTCAAGTGAAGCTAAATGCACAAAAAGATCAATCTAGTTGTAAACCTGTACACCTGTTAGAATCTGTTAAATTCAGCATGTGCATCGAATTACAGTCTCCTGTCTCATTAAAGATACTGACTGTTATAGGCAACAGTTCTCATGTCAATATTAAACTGTTTCTCATAGTTCTCACATTACATAAAACTGACAATTAAAAACATAAGTTGTCATCTCAAGAGCTTTAATCATACATAGAAATTTAGTTCAACAGTACCATTCATTTAGAATGTTTTAGCAGTATGTATATTTAGTGTAAAGAGCATTATGTTTTTTTTTTCTTTTTCTGATGAGGAATATCCATAAGGATGATAGAAGCTTTCAGAAATACACCAGAGAGAGAGAGAAGAGCAGAGAAGAGACTGAGTACATGACTAAGTTGTAACACCTCAGACTACATTTTAAACACCTCAAAAGGCGACATTTATCTGTGGTTTATGTACCAGTGTCCATCCTTTTTTTTTTTCATTTCATTTTAACCGTAGAGCAGCAGAGCCTTGAATGTTTTCAGGAACAAAAATAACTGTGGCGAGAGCTCCGTTTGATCAATGCCCTATAATGGATAATCCTAGCAGTCTTCTATGACACCTCTCGTTGACCTAATCAATGCCGTGTTAAACTTGGGGTCAGGGTGAATAGTTTACACTGCCTCAGAGACAAAGGGAGTGGGGTGAGCTGGAGTGGAGACATTACTGCAATCGAGTGTCATATTATAGGCATGAAAAGAATCGACCACATCCATTTATCAATTCATCCATTTCTCTAGCCATACATCCATCAATTGATCCAAACATCCAACCTATCAGAAAACACCACCATGACACATACAGTATGTGCTGTTTGTGCTATCTTAGAAGCGCCACAACAACAATTCCAACCAGCTAAAGTCCCAAGCAAAGAAAAAAAAAAAACATAACATGTACAAGACAGAATGTGGAACAGATAATTGGCCTACAAATCCCAGAAGCGATTATTTTTCAGTCCATCCATTCCTTTTAAGAGTAGTTAAGTAACGCCACGCGTGGATTTGGCAGGCGACTAGCTTCACTGAGGGTGCGCTGCCGTCGTTTCTCTCCCCTCGAAAACTTTTGAAGCTGCTTCTTTTGTGGAGTTGGTAAAGAGTAAGAAACTTGACTTCCAGAGCTGTTAATGATGGAAGCTGCTGTTGCGGTAGCGTCGTGGCATTCAGTGGGCGCGCTCACGCGCAAAGACAGAGACTGTGTGTGGCGTTAAGGCTGGGAGGGAGGCTGCTGTGCTGCGTGCTGCGACATAGCTGCCGGGGAGGACATGGACTGAACCATGGGCTGGGCTGGTGGGGGCAGCGGAGGCTGAGGCTGCTGGGCCCCTGAGTGCGTGTTGGGGGAGGGTGGGGGTGTCGGACGTTTGAATTTGTCAGGGCTGGTGCTTCTTCTTGGGGAGGGCCTCTGTTTGAGAGAGAAATAGTGAGAAAGAGAGAAAATGCATGAATGAATATTCCTTATCTTACAGTGAGAAACTGGATGGGTCAATTCTAAACATTTCCTAGAAAATGGAGTTTGCAGCAAACTGAGGTCTTTGGAGAAAGTTGGTCCAACCAATGTCACATGAGGATATTGTCATATATCTTTTTTTTCAATTCTTTCTTTTATTTTAGGTAGATACAGAACATAAAAAAGAGAGGTAACTGTGGACAATGTATCCAGTATTACAAACTACTGAAGGAAAATAAGATTGTGAAGGGCTGTGGTTACTTGTCTCAGAGTTTTCCTCCCCTTAGCTGTTGGTCATGACCTGACAACTACAATCCCACTCAAAAGAAAGGAATGAGAAAAGAAAAAAGCAGTTTAGAGAAAAATGTAATCTGTCTGAGGTTCTGATCTCGCAGACAGACTTCTTTCCCAGTTTTACTCCTGGGTGGGCTGAGTGATGATGGAAAGATGTGGTCTGTACAATCCACATGCAACAAGGGAAAATGAGTGAGAGCAAGAGAGGGTGAAAACTAGAAAGACACGGGTCCATAATGGCATGAAACAGTGGAGGGAAAGGTTTAAGTATGGAAGGAATAAACTGCATTGAAAGGAATTTAAGCACTATCATTATTATTGTTGTCGTTGTTGTTGTTGTCATTGTTAAGTTATTCAATAATTTAAACTGTCTGTACATAAATATGGCTTTATGTCTTGAACAATAATCTTATGAATTCTGCTACTGCCATGGAGTTTGGTCAAAAGTTTCAACACTTACCACTGTAAAGCAACAACAAGGATGCCAATCACACTGAAGTGTTCAGTAAACACTGGTGTTTCCCTAAACCTACTTTCTAAAACTTGCCCACATTTTGAGACAGTTCCTCAAACCAGGTGGCATTTATAAAAAGGGGCTGGCTAACCAGGATTATTTAGGCCTATAAAGTATCATATTCTGAGAATTTAACTGACTAGCCAATATGCCACGTTATTCTGCTTTACTTTACTCATTTTGTTAAAGGACCAATGTGTAGGATTTAGTGGCATCTAGTGGTGAGGTTGTACATTGCAAACACTGGATAACCCCTTGCCCCCCGCCTCCCCTTCCAAACATGTAGGAGAACCTAAGGTGGCTGCGAAACTTGCAAAAAATGCAAAAGGCCCTCTCTAGACCCAGTGTTTGGTTTGTCCGTTCTGGGCTACTGTAGAAACATGGCAGGCTCCATGGAAGGGGACCCGCTCCTTATGTTTAAGTTAACAAAAACAAAACAATTCTTATTTTCAGGTGATTATACACTAATTAAAACATTGTTATGAATGTTATAACATGTAAAGGTTTGAATGAGAAAATAAAAAAAGAGTGAAAGGTAATTTGTGAAAAACACAAAAATAAATAGAGTTGAACTTGTAGGAAACAAAATCATTACAAAAGGTTAAGGGATTAGTCAAAGTTGTCTCACAGTTGTGGTCAAGATCTTGGTCACAGTGACCTGAATAGCACAAAACTGGTAGAGTTCCCAGGAGAATGAGAGTGGGAGACAGAAGGAGACATTACATAACTCTGTGGAGTAATGAGCAGGTACAGATGAGCTGGGTCAAAGAAAATTCTTCTTCTACACTCTCTTTTTAAAATCACATTGTCAAACTGTTTTAAAACCAACAGATGACCCTCTGACATAACAAGGAACCTTTAGTGCTCTTTTTTCCAAACTATAAGGTATTATGTATGTTAAAACAAGTGCACACAATCGCACTTTCCCCCTTAATAGTAAACGTAAAACAGAGCAGTCAGGCTGTTTACAAAGCAGTCCTGCTGTCTGATATAACCTTATTTGACAGACTGTTAATGTAGGTGTCAAAACTAAAACTACAAACACAATCATTTGATAGGAGAGCGGTTTTAATGGGGCAATGACCCTGCTATAAAATAATAAAGTGATTAATAGTGCCATAAATAAAATGTGTTCATTCAGTTATCACGGAAAAGATAAACGCACAGCTGACTAGACCTTGGGACATTTATACAGCTAGATACGTTCTCCTTTTATCAATGGTATGAGTGCGCTATTTTATGTGATCTAACAACAATATCTGCATGAAGATCAAGCCTCCTCTTTGGCAGGATTAAGGTTTGTGAATGTTCACTACCATGTAGACTTTTAGCCCTTTTTACTCCTGTTGATAAATATTAAATAATAGATATAAACCAACTACATTATCCACAGGGTTCATCAGATGTGGATGTAAAGACAGTCTACCTGAAAGACTGTAGTTAACCTCATAACCTCATAACATAATTATGCTGGAGTAGAGAAATAAAAGTGTCCCAATACTGACCGATTGTACTGTAAAGCTGCGTTTTGACTGCAGGAACTTTGTCCAGGAACTAAGAACCTTTTAAGGAACTCAGTTCCTCTACCTACATTTCCACCAGAGGGGGGTCCCTGCTGGGTGGGGGATGGGGGGGTAGTACTTTACCAAAGTATAGGAACTTTGGGGGCAGGGTTTGCAGGGATGACCATCGTTGACTGGTCAAACAAACACAGCTGCTTCAACTTGTCTACTACTTCATTCATGAGACAAGAAGTGCTCTAGTATTGATTTGGGAGCAGTTGAGGAAGATTGGAGGACATTTCTCTTCGTTTGTTAATGTTAAAAATAAAGTTAGGCTTTGTTGTCAGCTTCCTGTCTCTTTTAAAAAAGAACAAAAGAAAAAGAGAGAGAGCACGAGCGACAGAGAGTCAGCGCGGCAGTGGTTGAGCGAGCTAGAGAGTGAATGAAGAGAG
Source organism: Thunnus thynnus (assembly GCF_963924715.1). NCBI lineage: Eukaryota > Metazoa > Chordata > Actinopteri > Scombriformes > Scombridae > Thunnus > Thunnus thynnus. The sequence continues at coordinate 19,304,534 of NC_089530.1, read as the reverse complement.
AGTGGCAGTAGTGAATGAGAGAAATAAAAGGTTATTTTCTGATTGTTTCATGGTGGTTGTGTTCAAAAGCATAAATAAATAAACATCAAACACTCAACAGATGATTTACTGTGGAGACAGATGCTCATAGTTTGTTTCATTTTCCTCCTCTGCATTTCTCCTCTTCATTGAATCATTCATCACATCCTACTCATGTAACAGTAAATAAAAACAACAACAACAGGACAAACCTGTGTTGTTTTTTCCTGATGTGTGAATGCTTTGTTTCAAATGCCGCCGTAATTTTTACAGTTCTCATGGGTCTAATTTGTATGGTCTCCCTGGTTCCTCAGTTGTGGTGGAAATGCAAACAGGACTACACCACAGGGACTTTAAGTTCCAAGTTTGGTTCCTGAGATTAGTTCCTCTGGTTCCAAAGTACCTGGAACTTTTGGTCAAAATGGGGCTTTGGCAACAACAGTGGCCTTGAGATTACAACTAAAAGACTGATTTATAAATATATCAATGAAAGGAAAGGTGTTCTCATTTATTGTTAAAAGTCAAAACTGTCTGAGGCCTTTTTACCAACTATAATATTATTAATAGAGGAAAATCTCACTCTATAACATGTGTATGTACAAAAAAAAAGATTCTCTCCTTTATGTGCCTGAGCTCACAATTGAAACTTTTCATTATGTGATTTGTTTATTATTTATTTCTATTTACTTGGAAAGCATCTTGCTTTTCACCCACAGCTTAAAAATGTAGCAATTTTGCAATACAACCATTTTAAATGTGAACCAGTATTTTTACATTTTAATTGGAGCAACAAAATTTTTATTGTATCCTCAAACCTTTTGCAAAAAAAAAAAAAAAAAAAAGTTGAGACCCGCTTTGCAAACTCCAGACAACTACGACTAATCTGAGTAAAAATGGAAAATGCCATATCCTGAAAACACGGCTTGCCAGATGTTTGGTTATGGATGTGTGGGTGGATGTTACTTACCGCTACAGCGTGAGAGGAACTTCCGTGGACGTGCAGGGCGGGGGTGTTGTAGTGGGAGATGGCAGCTCTAGACAGCGTCGCTGGAGGGGTGAAGCCAACTGTGTGGCTGCCATATGAGAGACCTGTGACAGAGACAGGAAGACAAACAGGAAAAGAAAGTTTCACATCTGTACTTTTGTACAAGTCATTATTTAACTCTTGACTTCGGCTCTGGGTGTCGTTTATCGCTCTACTTAACACCAGTTGCACTATTACAGGTGAATGCGACTCATAACCTTTCTGACAGAACAGAAAAACAGCAGTGCTCGGACACCTCGGGCTGCTCGATTTATTTTCAATTACGATTTTGGCTTTCAACGATTATGAAAACAAGATTATTGAGATAAAACGATTATTGTGCTGCATTCTGTTTCCTCGTTCTGTCTAGTATTACAAATCCAGAGCATTGTGTGTCGGAGCAGCCAGACAGCGCAGTGAGAGACAGACAAGTGAGGCAGAGCGGAGTTCTTCCTCACAGCGCCAATGTGTCTAAATTTAACAAACTATCAAATGTTCAGCAGTGGAAACTGACTTATTTAGACATCTACAGGCTACTTTGTTTTAGTTTCAGTCAGACTTTGGATGCTTTTATTTTAGATCCAAGGATTCTTCGCTCCATGTAACCGTCTCTCCTTTCATCCAGCCGCTCGGCACCGTGCTTTCTCTGTCTGCAGTCTGTTATTGTGCACATGCTTACTTGTAAAAAGCTGATTAGAAACCTGGTTACATGTATACATGGCAGAGAAATCGGTGTTCTTCAGGGAGTAAAATCTACCTGTGGAAACCAGGTTACTCGAGCGCATGTAAACACACTGCAGGATAATACAAGTCAATGATTTCTGTCTAACCTCTTGTTTCTCAAAGTAACATGATGAATAATCATTTTAGTATTAATCACTGCGCACAACATGCATCTAAACAATCACTACAATAACATGATCTCAATCATTTTGATCGTATTTATTTTTATTTCGTATTTTTATATTATTTATTTTTAAAAATATATAATCTATTTTATTTATGTTTTTTAGATTTACTTTCTTATTTGTTTTTCAGTTGAATTATATTTTAAGTTCAAGGAAATCCGCTGTTGAAAAGACAATTTAAAAAAAAGCTAAATTTATGCATGATGTTTGCAAAGTCAGTGAGTAATCGTTAAATAATCGTGATCTCAATATTGACCAAGATAATGGTGATTATGATTTTTGCCATAATGGAGCAGCCCTACTGGCACCTGAGGTCTGTTTTTATCACTGAGCAAACCTTCAGCCTGTAATCTGATAACTTGCTGAATAATACCAAACATGATTAAGCAGACTTTAAAAGGCAACATTTCCCCCTGCACAGTGCACGGCATTTGGCAGAGAGAAAATAGTGGGAGGTTAGGGATTTATTATGAATTCCTCTATTTGCAGTTACTAACCTGACATGTTTGTGTAATTTTGTTTCTTTTCCTACACTTTTTTTACACTCAGTCATTCATCAATCAATTTTAGATCATTTATTACAATTTTGAAATTCTTACAGATGTGATAAACTTAAAAAAGTGCAACTTTGTTTTTCTAGTTTTGTGTATAGCAGTTCATCAGTTGACTCCACACACACACACACACATCATCTTTCATAAACTCTGTAATCCTAAAAATGAATTTGTTATGCAAGCATGATGACTTTTTATGATCCTCCTGATTTGCAGACATAAGGTTTTTTGATGCTGCCAGGTGTATTATGGAAGAGAGCAAGAAGTGGATTTGATTGGACAGTGAGGACAAACGTTTATTTTTCCACTGTGATTTCTTTATGGCTCCACTGACCTTTTGGAGACTTAACATTGTTAATGAATGCTTGTTCCAGATTTGACACTAGATAAATTGGATTTCAATGGTGAGCTTTGTAACAAAGATAAAGCTCGTTTTCTGGCACCAGTGATATTAACTGATATTAAAGGTGCTTTTTATTGTTGTGAGGCCAATTATCCTTGACAGAGCATACCTCGTTGACCTCTATATTACATGGACAGTGGCCACCTTAAATGCACCTACCAGGTGATATGGGTCGGCTGGAGCTGGGAGAGGGGGTGTAGGGGATGGGGCTGGACACGGTCCTTGCTCGCAAGCCCTGTGCAGACATCTCGTTGAAGTACCTGAGGGGATGAGACGACCGGTTAATGAAAATCCAGTAAAACACAGAAAGTTTAAGTAGAGAAAAAGAGTTTAATGTACAACATGAATAAGGATGGTTAATGAGAGGCCCTTTCCGGTGCAGGGTGAAAATCTGTTTTACCATACTTAAAAGTTTGTGTTTAAAAAGTGCTCCATTTAGTCTAACTGGCATATAAGTCAACCATGAAAATTTGCAACTTAACTGAATTCTGTCCCTCTGGGGACCTGCTACTCCCTTAATAGGGTTGGGGACCGAACCGACCGAATCACATTGGAACTAAGGAGAACTTATTCATATTATATCAATCAGTGCCAAATTTCAACACAACCAACTTGAGAGCGGGCTGTGTTGTGAATTCAAATAAGTATTTATAAGATTCCTTATGAGCCTTTCAGAATGAAAAATCCCTCCGAGATCACCGCTTCTTGCAAGTGCACATGTGGGTGAGACAGTAGGCTCTATATGTTAGAAAGAAAGAGAGACAGCGAGACTATGTTAACCCTGCACTAAACCTACAGCTTGTTCAAGTCCGACACAGTCAGGGCAATGGCGAGCCGACAACGGTTGAGTTTTCCCAACCCCACTAGTGACTAACCTCACTGCTATAACTCCTAGATCTTGGGAAGGATATCACATGTGCTTCCTCCAAGACACACACACACACAACAGCGTTCTCACACTGTGCACTGGTGACTGTGACGGGCTGGAGGTTGTACGGACAGGTTTGGGAGGGGAGAGGGAGGTAAGGAGCAATTTTATAAAATTTTGTAAATAAATAAAAGTGTTGAAATTGAGAAGTTTGGACTTTTTTTTACAACTGATATTACACATTTGTTATTACAGAGTAAAGTGCCAGAAAAATGGTACTGTTGGGTACTGGTCCTGAAATCCAAATACTGGTTTAAATGTGAATGGTGGAGCGCCCCATTAGCTGAATGGTTACTGCGCATGCCACATAACCACAACGTCCCTGGTTTGATTCCGGCCAGGGATCTTTGTTGCATTTCATACCCATCTCTCTCTCCCCTTGTTTCCTGTCTGGCTCTTCGCTGCTCACTGTCCAACAAAGGATTAAAAAAAGATTTTAAAAAAAACAAGACCAGGTCAAAACCTGGTATATGGCTAGACTGTGTGTGAAATGTGTGAAATTGTGGCCAGTTTGTTACAGGGATAGTCAGTGGTAGTGTCTATAATGTAAATTCCTGGATATTAAATGTTCATCTGCAGTTTTCTGTAGTGGTCCCAGTTAGATTTGCCACATTTGAGTCAAAAAAAAAAAAAAAAAAAAAGGTTATAAACGCAGTTACAAGAACAATATTTTCCACTCATATTTTGGGATGTTTGATTTGAAAGAGAACTTATTTTAATTGTAATTATAACTATTCTAATGACCTATCTGTTAACTCTCCCTGCTCTCTCATCTGTTTCACTCTGCAGATGTCTCGTTTTTCACGCTGCGTTGAGTGTTTTGTCAGTGTGACTGTTATTTGGGGTGCATGCGCCTTTCTTTCCCAGTCGATGATCACAGAGGCGGCGGTTGAAACTGTTAATTAAAACTTTTGACAGCATTATGGGTGTAAATTCAAGAGGCTTATCTCTGCCCGGTTACAGCAGTTACAGTCAAATAAAGTGCACCTGCAGAGCGGCAGTCCCACACTAAACTGATATAACAGCCTACATGAGTCACATGTTTAACCTGCAAGACTCATTTGGGCATCACACTGGACAGTAGAGACGCTGGTACGCGTTTGTTTAAACAGGAGTTCAGCCAACTTCGCTGCAGTTAACAGCGGAAACACTCAGCCCAACCAATGGTGACACTTCATCACTCACTCACAGATAACTGCGGTTATAGGGCTGGTCCAGGAAAACAAAAAAAACTGACCCAAATTTTTTTTTTTATCCAGTTATTATATGGCATCTTTTAAAAGGCTACAAAAGTGTATCAGAAAACAGGAGCATAGACATAAAAGCCTAATAACTAAATTAAATAACAAGGACACTGACATGACAGGCATTAATTTCAGTGCAGGAGGAAATATAAAAAGATAATGAGATGTTTACAGTATTAACTATACTAGATGATCTAATACTAAGGGAGATGGAGTATTGTTTCAGTGTTTTATGACACACATAAAAGTCCTGTCTGGATTTCAGCATGGCATTGGGGCCATCTTGGTACCACTTGGCTGTCTGAGCTATCGGGGTGATGACTGCTAGTAGTAAAGGGGATCTGAAATAGGAGTTAAAATAAACCGTTTGCTCAAAGAAAGAAGGCAGTTTTTGGCTAAATGGTCTTGATTTGGCTCCTTTTCAGTTACAGCAGGACAACACAGATCTGGCAAAATAAAACTGAGCTACTACTAATTATTTTAATGTTTGCCAGTGTAAACACTGGTTTCTGAAGCAATCATGACAGCATAGGCCTGAATTGGAACCGCATGTATTAAACATTTAAAACATTTATTTTTTATTATAGGAAAAGAAAAAAATACTGAGGCAGTGTGGAGCTGTTTAAAGCTGGGTGGGTTGTGTGTCTGACGGCAGCCTTGCTTAATAGACACCATGTTGTTACTTTGCTAATCACTAAAAAAAGCCTAATACATCACTAACAATGACTGGCAACAGGGAGAGCAACTGCTGTGTGCTGAGGTGGCACACATGCCTGCTTTTTGTATCCCTCCCTCTTTTGTTCCTTCATCTTTTCATTCTCACAGGTTCAAGCCCCCTTCATCCAATCAGCGATGTCAGCCGTGTATCTGCTGATGCATGTGACGTGATTTTGCAACCAATCGGTCCTATCGTGTGTCCCATCCTTTACCTCTCGTCGTCCATCTCCAGACTGGATTCACTCTCCGACAGCTGTCTGCATAGGGCCTCCCTGCGCTCCATTTCTCTCTGAAGCTTTCTCTGCAGCCGGATGTTCTCCTCCCTCATGTGTCGCTCCTCCTCTATGTACTGGGCACGCTTCTCTGTGTCTGGGAGGGGACACAACAGAAGGAATGACATCAGTTGAGATTTGTCCAGCTGGGCTGTTACCAACATTGTCGATCAGTCTGCGGAATATTTTCTTGATTAATTGTTTGGTCTATAAATCATCAGGAAAAAATGATGAAAAAAGGCCATCATAATTTGCTAGAGCATAAGGTGACATCATTAAATCTCTTGTTTTGTCTGACCAACAGTCCAAAACCCCAAAATTTTCAATCTACTATAATGTCAGACCAAGAAAAGCTGTTGCCATTTTTGCTTGAAATGAGTAAACAATCAATCCATTATCACAATAGCTGAAGATTAAATTTATGTCAATCAACAAGTAATTGACTAATTGTTGCAGGTCTTTTGTCAAGCTCACATCCTGACCACTGTATGTCAACATGAACAATGACTGTATTAATATGCAGTATCGTTGCACTTGTAAAAACTCCACAACAAAAATAAAGAGCTTTATCCAAGAGCTGAAAATAATCTCCTCCAAAGACCTCCAAGAGCAACCCTGTTTGTTTGTTTGTGCAGTACAATGTTAGTTCTGTTTCAAAAAAGAACCGGAGTGGGTCAATGCCAATCTCTAGTAACTCAATGGATTAAAATAAGTCAAGCAATGTCATGAGCCGCTTTCTCATATGAACTCCAGACAATGTCCAGAGAATTAGGTCCAGACATTGTCTGGAGTTGCCTTTCACACATGTAGCACACAAAAGGAGATTGTCTGTGTCAGACGCTTGCTCGCCTAATGGAAATACTCTTTCTGATTTAGGTGAGAGGTGGCACATGGGTAGAGCGTGCAGGGCAGGACGTGACGCAAAAAGTACGCTGCGGTTGCAAGTCAGCATTTTTAAGCTTTTCACCAGAAATAAAACGGTTTTTATTTTACAAGAAATTGCAGTATGTCCTCTCTCCCATTAGTGCTAGCTTTCACAGCGGAGCGCTCAGGGCCAGTCAAAACAATGCAGCTTAGCTGGCCTTCTGCGTTTATCCAGTGCCAGCCGCGTGATAGAAACGTCATCAACACGCCCACTTGCTCGCCATGAATTCTCTGGAAAATAACCTGCTGTATTCACACACGGGCTCAATTGGGCATTACACGAATTTTGTACTAGGGGGTTGGCGGGGTAAAGTCCGTTCAATGTCCGCTCCAACTGATTCAGACAATTGCATTCTCACATACAGTTCCTCCAGGTAATGTCGCGATAACTTAATGGTCACAGTGCATGTGTGAAAGGGGCTATGGAGGGTTTCTTTTAGTGGCACTACACTTCTGCTACTTCATTCAGCATCTCAAACTATGTGATAAAGGTTGGACTAGCTACTCCCTCTAGAGGCCAAAACAAGGCATAGGCAGAATAATGGTGAGTCAGGCTTTCAGGCATGTGTTTAGACTTCCATTAATTAATTAATTTCTTCATGTTCCCTCAAGATAAAACAAAACCCGACTGAACAACAAACAAGTGTTATTATCTTCACCAGAATTCTGCACTGTGAGATGTTTGTTTTATGATGTCCACGCCCTGACTTTGTTCTTCAGTGGAACCCATAAAACATGAAAAGCTCTGTTTTCAATGTGCCTGCAAACATAGATTATGATGCACTGGACTCATTTGGATTTCAGCTCCCAGTACCACAAGCCCTCCCAGTCTGTGTTCTCTCCATATGCATCATGTTTTGGGGAGACAATCCAAATATTAAAGCATGTTATTGAGGAGAGATACTAAGAGAAGATAGTTCCATGTCATTGGGATCCACAAGTAATAAAATGTTTACTATATTATTAATTTGCACTTTTGTTTAACTGGTCAGTGGACTTTCCCTGATGTTTTCTTTAAAGGAATAGTTAAACGTTTTGGGAAATATGCCTAGTTGCTAAATATAAGATTACGGCCAGCAGGTGGTTACTTCAGCTAAGCACAAAGACTGGAAATGGGAAAACAGTTAGTCTGGCTATTTCAAAAGGTATCAAAGTCTTTATTTTCTGGTGCATTAGTTTTCAAAATAACCCAATATCCTAGGATTTGAGAGTCACCTTCCGAATAATGTTCGATTTACTAGCCATTTTTAAATAACCTGTTAGACAAAGCAGAAGCATATGGGCATGTTATGGAGCAGATAATGTGAATATGGTTGTTTTATGCATTAAAAAGATTGCTCCAAGTCTCAGATGTTGGACCGCTGCTGAATGCATCAGCAAGATAATGTTTCAATCACAAGTGTCCTTAAATACACCAACAAGGACACTTCTCAGAATGGTACCTGCCAGCAACTGCATTTCCTTGCAGTATTAGTGCATGTAATATATATATATAATGCAACAGTTGAGCTGTTTAGCAAATCACAGGTAAGGTCTCAAAATGTTTTATTATCTGCGTCTCTGGTTTTAGGTCATAACTCTTTGCATCAACAGAAATGCGAGCTCAGCAATCGTCCATCCTCATGTCTTTGCCCCGTTCTGAGAGATGCATGTATGTAAATCAAATGCAAAGTCAGTCAGAACAGACAGAATTTGTTTAGGGGGTAAATACCTTACAAAGACTCAACTCCGTCAAATTTAAGATAAAGCTCAGATATCATAGGCACCTCTTTCTAGAGGGAAAAAGATTGTTGACCGTACATAATAAGACTTTCTTAGAGGCTTGTTCTTGACTATTGTGCTGTCCCACTTCTTCATATACCCTTAGGTATAAGATGACCAATGAAAAACAAGAGCTTAATGATGCTGTAAACTGTGTCATTACAAGGCAAGAAAGTATCCAGTTCCTTCTAGTCTACGTAAAACAAGCCCAGTCTGGGTGTAGGGTGAATTTACCCCTCATATCTTAACTGAGGATCGGTTTTACCCAATCACATCCTTCATCACCACTTGAGGGCACCTGCCCACCACAGAGCGCACACCCCCTTGGATGATGTGACAGTTTGAGAGGCCACTTACGCTGCAGCTCAGTGGTGCGCAGGCTTTTCTTAAGCCTCTCCACCTCATTCTTCAGGAAGCGGATATGCCGCATCATGTTCTCTGGTGAGTCTATCTCCATGGAAACGTCTCTTGGGGAGGGAGGGGCTGACACGGGCTGGTCCAACTTCTCCTGAAGGATTCTAGTTTAGAAAAATATATAAAATACGCGTTATTAGAATTAATCAACTGAAATGACAGACAAAAACACCTTATGACTTTTAGAATATCAATCTATTAGAGATCCCCAACTTTAACACAAGCCTAGACAGACTATTTACTCAGTTTTTGAAAAATGAAAAACCTTTTCACCCTTTTCTCATTTGTCGCATCTTCAGATTGAAAATGGCTGCAATTTGAAATAACTGACAAATTACAGATATTATCAGGCCATCAGGAGGTAATTATCTAGCCTAATATAATTTACTTATCTAAAAACATTGCCCTGAAATGTTTCATATAAATCAGAAAGATACTATTTTTCGATTATTAGTAATTCTAGTCTGCATCACCACTGAAGCGGAGTCACTTTCATTATTCATTTCACTACTCATTACTGAAATATGGGATACACTAAACTCAGTCCTGTCAAAATAATGCATTTATCCTCATGTAAGTAAAAACTTTTTTGGAAAGTCACAGCAGGCCACTGCAGGACAGCTTTCAGTGCAAGATTTAAATAAATCTATGGGAGAAATATTTATATTATTACATATTTGGAATGTAAGTAGAGTATTTTCATATGGTCCGTGTCACCGCCAACCAAGCGGGTTTAATATTTATGAGCTGTGCTGAAACTACAAGCCGCTTTACTGAGTAGTCAATCCATGAAAAATGAATCGACATCAATCTGATTAATTAATCACAGCTTCTGCAGTGTGGGAATTTGCAACTTCTCTCTGCAACATTTAATTAGAAACTGAATCCAGTTGAGTGTTTTTTAACCGTTGCTCAGACAAAAAAGACACTGAAAGTTGACACCCTGGGCATTAGGAACTTGTGATGGGCATTTGTGCTCATTTCTCACGATTTATAGATTAATTGATCAATTAATCAAAACATGAAAATCTAATAAAAATAAAACATTTCATCAGTTGCAACCTTATCTATTACATAACATTATTTGAGTGGTCATACTGACAGTGAGAGCCTTTGTCTCTTCCGTTCAAACACGTTCAAACATGTTCAAGTATGGATACGGACTTAAACAAGCTTTAAATCCAGGCCTACAATACATAGATTGTAAGATATCCACCATGTCTAGATACCGCAATGGTTATTACATAATATGATCATTACATACCTTTTCTCAGCCTCCAGTTTGTCCATCCGTTTCCAAAGTCTGTTGACAAGGGCTTCTTGTTCCTGCTCTAATGTGTTCTCAAGGTCGATCTTCTCCCGCCTCAACTGGAGAATAAAAACAGAGACTGACATTAGGAGATAGAAAAACCTTGATATTGAAATGCATTCACAGGACGGCACACAAACACACTGTACAGCAAACCCTAGCTCTCTGTCCAGATAAGCTTCTCTTTCATCAAGTTACAGTCCCTATGCCTGTTTGTGAGTGAGCCACAGTGACAGAACAACAAAGCAGGATAGTCTATAAAGATTCCTTTATTGCCAGCTGATATAAAATAAGCTACCCATTTGTGTTTTTTCTGTTGAAATTAGGGCTGTGCGATATGACGACATATATATTGTGTGATGATAGAAAAACGTCTATCGTTTCATATTATGCTCCATCTAGGGGTGTAACAGCACACAAACATCATGGTTCGGTGTGTACCTCGGCTTTGGGGTCACCGTTTGGTACAATTTCAGTACAGCAGGAAAAAAAAAAGAAAAGTAGAACATAACATTTTTTAAAAGAGGGGCTACTTCTGTCGCATGGACGCAGTTTAGGTATGAAAAGTCTAACACGGACCAGAAAACCATAATTTGCAAGTTATGCCGCAGATTGGTCCCCACAACAGACTCAAACACTACTAACCTCTTTTACCACCTATGCAAGAATCATGTCAAAGTATTTGTGTGTGTGAGATTTTGGTCATATTGCACAGCCCTAGATGAAATGAAGTCATATTTTGGTAAACATGTTAAGCTCTGTATAGTCAAAATGCACAGAAGCATTACAAATGAATCACTCTGACACATACATTAACAAATGAGCAGGAAGAATGTATGCATGGCTGCATATTCACTGTCAAATCCCATCATTAGAGCATGGAAATATTATGGAGTGGCTTCAGCACACATGTTTGACTCGGCCACAGACGAAAAATGTTTTTTCCAGTGAACATTCAGTGGGAAGAATTAAGGATAGTTAAACTTTGGCATGTCACTCTACTACAATAACTGGACATGCAAGTTCAGGGATAAGTTGTTCCACACTGGATGCTGAAGTCTTTCTTGCACTACCACAATAAGTATACCTGTTCGAGGGTTAGCTGCTTTGAGATGGTTTCATTCTCCATCTTCTTGATCTTTTTCATGAGCTTGTTAACCTGGAACTCCTGCTCCTGCTCCAAGTGCTGCTCCAACTCTGCCTTCTCATGCTGGAGCTGGGATAATAAAAAAAAGAGGAGGATAATGCGGAGACAGAGGGAAAGAAGAGGAGGTGGATGAAACAAGAGAGATGAGAGAGCAGGGAGAGGAGTAAGAGCGCAAGAAGAGCCTCATGGTGAGTCACATAAAAACTATTTGATGACCACAGTGAACAAACACACTGTTGTCAGATCATCACGTTTAAGCTTACACATTGATAGTCAAACAAAACAGGAAGCCAATATTACAATTCTATCGGATTTGTGGTTTAAACTTCCCAGAGGAATAAACAGTGTAAAATAATGATCTGGCAACCAAAGTAACCACCTTTGGCAGTAAACCAATACAAAGAAAGGGTGCGGCTCAGCACCAATTCAAAATGGGACGGCTGTTTAATGGATTATATAAGCGATTACTCATTATGGGGAAAGGGATGCAAACTCATTTATAGGAAAAGACTGGAGAGGGAAAAATAACCATTTCCATTATGCTAAAAAAGTGGTAGAACACCTCACAACAACACCATTTGTTTTAACTTACAATGACTACATTCATATGGAGTTCTCTGAAGTATTCTGGATAAAAGAACGGGTCACCAAATTTTGCCACACCCAGTGCAGCCATTTTTTCCTCTAATTAACACACTGACAATTTGGAGGAGTTGTTTAGATAATGCGCCTCCCTTCAGCCATTCCAACTACCATCACAGCTATTGTATAACAGGCCTCCACCCCATTGTACTGTGTGGTGAGTGGCAACTATGACTCTGAGTCTGTGGTGTGTGAGCATGTATCTGTTCATTTTCAACCTCACAACACCTTGCAGAGATATTTTATCCTGCTTGGGTCCTTCTGTCCTTTCGAACTGTTTGTAAGCACCGCATGCTCTGAGTGCATGTGTGTATATATGAGTAACTTAGTGAACATTTTTTTCCATCCTTCTCTCATGCATTAGTAATAACAATTGAGCCAAAACAGTGTGAGACATTTTATCAGTGTCCTCTCTAAAAGAAACCTCTATATTGGCACTTAAAAAGATATCAGGAAGAGGAATGCAAATTACATTGTACATCAAATTGACACTGTGTAGGTCATAAAATGTGCTGGGGTGAAACGTCCATCATCAAAGGTAATGTCGGGGAGAATGCAAGTCAGACAAAATTGTTTAAAAAAAAAAAAGTGTTTCTGCACAGGAGCATTCGCACACCCAGTAAAATAAATGACCACATTTCCGCAGTTCTCTCTCTCTATCATCACAGGAGTATAACGCATGCCCCTGGATACACACACACGCGCGCGCGCGCACACACACACACACACACACACACACACACACACACACACACACAGACAGACAGACACTATAAGCTGTCTACAGGCAAAGGCAGATACAGGCCTGTTTCATGTTAAGTGAGAATGCAAGATAACAAAATCCCAAACAAGTCCATCTGTATGACCTTAAGCAGGGTCTGCTGAGGCACTTGCACGTGTCCCTTCCAGATTCCCTCTTTTTGCACATCAACAAATCATTAGTCAGCCTACAGCTAGCCATCGAAAGTGTGAGAGCATGCTGTGTGCTCTGCAGTTGGAAAAATAAGATGTGGAAAACAGACTGAACCAAATAACCGACAGACGGGAGGAGAGTAATTTGAGAGTCATTTAGAGTAGCTACAAGCCGCAGTGAAGTCATCTTGAGCCTTTCCAGGCTTCAGGCAACTACCAATACAGTTGATGATAATGCACTAGCTGCTGAACACTCATACGTAAGGTTGCGTGCAGAGACACACAACCGGCGAGATCACTTTGAACAATACTACAACCAAATACTTTGCATAAGTGAGCATTAAATAAACATTGCTGTGCCACAGCGATATTTGCTATTAATATGATAGGTAATCACATAGGGTGACTGCTTGAGGCTATTCTCCATTGTGCAAAATAATAAGTCTGGTATAATCAACCTCAACCAGTAGACAAGCACTGGCATTTTCCCATCTTGTTCCCATCACTCACATGCATGAGTTTCCTTGACAGTTCATTGGTGAGAAATTCCTCCTCCTTCTCATAGTTGACCGCCAAGGTCTCCTTCTCCTTCTGGAGGGCCTGGATCTTCTTAAACAAGGTGTTGCTGATAAATTCTTCCTCTTGCTCCGCTCTTGCTTGCTGTAAGAGAGAGACAAATGAAAAACAGGAAAGCACCAGTGAAGCAGAATCATCGATCTGGCACATCAGTATGTTGGATTTGCACATTTATCTTAATTACATTGCTACAACAAGCAGTGTTTGCATATGGGCGTACTGTAAACACACATACTCCGATCAACCGAAATCTGCTGCAGTGAAGTGTGCCAGCCAAAGACGAAGCAGAATTTTCCCTGATGACTCGAGGTTTTGCAGTAATGGGTGGCTTACTAACAGTGAGGGGAAGAGTGAAACGTGGGGGCACTGAGGAAATGTGTTAGGACTGCTGCTGTAACAGCTACCATTACAGTGTGATGATACAGCACCAGTCTCAAATTCTCCATCCTCATTCTTCACTGACCTCAAAGCTAAACTGTTCTGCAAGCTGGGAGAATGTGTCCGTTATTAAAGAACAATGAGAGGGGACAAAAGAAACCCAACATCTAGTTATAAGCCTCTCACATCCCCAGAGGATGATCAGTGTGGCTCACTTACTAACATATGAGGTTGGCATCAGGCTAGCTCGCTAAGTTTGGCCTACATACTTCCCATCTATCCAGATCGGTTACACATTTTTATGAAGCGGAGGCTGATTAACCGACCACGAAGATATATGACGCATTGGTCTATGCCAATGCTGCTGCTGCCGGGGTATTTATTTTCACTCAGTAATCGTGTCCTGGTTGGACATAACGTGGTGACAATGTCCAGCAGTGGGTAGTCAGCTGACACAAGTCCGGTAACTTACATCGTGAGGTGCACAGCTCATCTTTAACGCCTCTTAACTTAGCCGCTGAGCTAACGTTAGCCAAGATTAGCAACGCAAAAACAAAACAAAGCTTACTAGCTGGCCATCGCTGCCCAGCCATCTAGCAAACGTTAGCTCCCTGGCTAATTTAGCCACCTTGCTAATGTTAGTACAGCTAGCAAAATATTAGGATGCTGTGCTCCATTACAAATATTCTATACATGTAACGCATTAAATGTGGTAACATTTACTATTTAGCACAACACAAACAACACTGGCCACAGCTAAATTACTGACAAATGTAATATAATAATTGGCGTGGGGCTAGCATCTAGCTAGTTCGTTAGCTAACATTACTCACAATGGTGACGCTAGCTTTGCGGAGGTCCCGATTCTCCTCCTGCAGGGCTTTGCACTTGAGTTTGAACGTCTCCAGCTCAATTTTAAGAACTTTATTCTCTTGTTGTAGCGAGGCCAGGCGGTTCGTCAGTTCCTCCAGACGAAACTGTGAAATGACTATGCTGGGTTTCCCCGAATTTGAAGCGGAGGACGACATCGGGGTGGCCGAGCTGCTCCCCGCTCCGTCGGTGTCGCTCTCGCTTGCGCTGTCCGCCATGGCTGTGCGACAGTGTGGAGCAGAGGAGGGGAAGACGACGGCAGCTGCAGCGTGTGAGCAGCGCAGATAGCAGAATGGTACACCGTGTGACCTTGCTCACGCGTGTCTGCACAGCGCCACCATCAGGCTGTCTCCAGTACCGCCCAAATGCACCCCTGACGAATGAAACTGAAACATTTAATACATCTTTATCAGCTCCATGCACGCATGAGTTACCAACCGGACAAAGTACAGCACCAAGACCCCAGACCATAAATCACTTCATTAGCTGAAATCTAGAGGGCCTTAAAGTGGGTCATGTATCATTACCTTGTCCATCTGTCCTTTCTTGTTTTGTAGATGGGCTCTGAGTAAAAAAATACATCCTGGATATTCTAAAAAATAGATATGTGTTTAACCAAAGGACAACAAACGGGGGTCACTAAGGGGCCACAGATGATTTTGTGGCATGTCATCATAAGGATGATATAGGAAGATCTGCTGTAGCCTATAGGATAATAAATAAACAGTAGGTGGCAGAGCATTTCCCTATTGTGTTCCACCTCTGTAACAAAGTACCACACTCATTTTGGACAGTACCACTAGTATTACTTTTATAGTAGTAAGTAGTACTTTCATAGATTAGTCTCATCCCTCTGTGGGATGTATAAAGTTGCAGAAAATGTTGAATAAATTGCATAGAATATCCAGTTGCTATGGGCTATGTAATGTCAATAAATCACACAGCAAACCCTAGAGAGCCTAGACTAGGTTAGACTCCTTTGAAAGCATTTTTTCCCTCCACTTTATCATCTGTTATCACACAGAGCGATATCCTTATAGGAAACTTTTGCCCCCGCACGGTCTCCAAGCAGCCCCAGAGATTCTTGCTCAAGGACACTTTGGTGGGAAAGAAACACATAACTTTGAAAGGACACTGTCTGTCATTACACTGTTACCCTGCTGCCGGTACATTACATCATGAAAAAATTTCAAGGACACAAAGACAAGAAGAGAAACAATCGTATTGCGAAATCAATGCATTTTTATTTATTTTTTTTATTTTTAGGTTGATTTTTTTTTAAAGACGTCTGAAACATTTGTGGTGGCATCATTGCTGCTATAGCCTCTAAAAGACCTTGAATAACCAAAGTGCTAGAATAGTTACATTTCAATGGCTTCACTCTGTTAGTAAGAATTGTACATCAAAAAATCTGCTCAGGTGAAAACACATATCAAACAAAATTGACAAAAATTGATAGTTCAACCATATCAAAGGATCCTCTACCCCCTGATTGACATAGTAGTATAAGGGGATGTGTACAGCACCCTTCCTGGCTTCCTTTATCCCACCCCCACCCCTCCCAAAAAAAAAAAAAAAAGTTACATAGTTTTCATGTCCACAGCATAGACATCAGCATACTGAGCCATCGCACCAGTAGAACACCACACTTGAACTACATGGGCATCTAATGAAAACCAATACAAAGATAATTCCTAATGTATTGTAAAGTAAAATTTGCCAATGAGCTAGTGAAAACAATTCTATTCGACACTGCATATACAGACTCTCAAGCCTAAAAAGATCACACAGTTTCAGAGTTAAACACAATTTATTTAATGCTTAAATAATTGTTTTTGACCATCCAGTGTTTTTGTCATACAATATGCTATTTAGAGCTACAATCAAATAATGTCTTTATGTATCCTTAATGTGAGTAGGTTTTTAAATGAGGGAAATACTTCACCAAAAAATTCAAAATGAAATGCCCCAGTTTTCCTTTAATACCACAGCAGCCGTTAGAAAACCAAATTGACACACTGCTAAAATGATTACAAACAGTCTAACAGTGTACAGAGACTCCTACACCTTATAGCCAATACGCACAATACAGTTATAATTTTACAGCGAGCCAGCCTACTAGCATTTACATTCAGATAATTTCGTTCTTGTAGCAGAAGCTGCCCTCCGGTTTTACATAGACAGACAAGACATCGCACCCTCAAGAAGCTATAGAACTTTTTTCATCCTCACTCCCAACATGATAAATGCTTTAATGGTATCCTTTTTCAATTTAAAATATAAAATCGGTGACAAATGTTAGGGCTATACTGTACGTGTACACAGATAAAGGGTTTTATTTGTCATTTGAATACAGTGTTTGCAAACTTGTAAAAATTGTACTTAAAATAATGTGAACAGCATGCATGAAAATATGAGTACTCTGAAAGGCTGCTTTTGCAGGATTAGATCCATTCCCACTTTGGGAATTACTGAAATTTGATTTTCTGGAAATTTCCTCTGTTAAAATCAAACCAGCTTTTTTTTCATGTACAAACATTATACCTGCTCTAATAATTAATTATACAAGAACCTGTGTTACACTCAAATCTTTAAAAGTGGAACTGCTTCAATACATTTTGAAAGCACTTGAAAAGGTTACTCTCCTCAGTGCGTTCTCAACCGTATCCTTTTTAAGAATTTTACACATTGTAATTCTATATACAGAAAAAAGCTTTTTGTGTTAGTTTAAGTTTTAAAAAGGAAGAAAAAAATTCCCAAACAATTTACATCCTGACAACAATGGGTTCAAGAAAAAACTATAAGGCGAGTGTTGAAGTTGGTTGAAGTGTTCCATTAGAATTTTTTTTGTGTGTTATTTGTGTCTATTTCATACTTTCCACCAACCATGTGGATTGAGCTCTTGTGCCATCTTTGGTCACAGTTGCACCTGTGTGGTTGTCAGTAATTGGAGTCTTTGTCGTTTCTCACAACAAAACGATGCTCCTCAAAAGCTCTCACGACAGCAGTGGACCGATGGCACGTAGTGTTTCACACAAAACAGGAAGCAGAATCATTGTCCACGGGTCCACAGTCGGAAAGTGAGAACCTCCCGGGTCCTTTGATTGACAGGGAGTGAGTTTTTCATGCTCATGCGTAAGTCAGAAGGGTCGACTCCTCTCACGTGAAAACCATTTGTTTGAAGCAGAAAGTTGCAGACTGGACCCTTGCTTGAAGTCCTCACACTGGAACTCCCCAGTCTTCTTCTGTAACACTTATTCCCAGGAAACATCTAACACGGTTCCTGTACATCTGTAAGACACAAAATAGGACATCAGACAAGTTTATAGATTATAATTACCAGAATTTTTTTGGCAGGAATGCTATTTCATAATATTAACCCATGTAAATGATTTCTAAGGAAAATATCATCAAACTTTCGCACATAAAATGTTTCTACATGGGAAATTACTTTTTTCAAATCTCAATCACGATCTTTGTATGACAACGTGGTGACAAGACCTGATGGTCCGTGGGTTGTTATGGTGACCTCTGTTACCATAGAAACCCTTTGCCAGACTTCACATATTATTTCTAAGTCAGTTTTTGTACAGATGGAATGATTCACTGTGAATGTAACATAAGGGTGAGCAGCAGCAGGGATTAACAGTCTGGCTGGTGGGATAACAAACTCTTTCTGGATGCTACAATGCCGTTGTGAGTTGGGGATTTAGTGGACAAAAACAGGCACGGAGGGCATCAGTGGGACAATATAATGCTGAGTTGTGTACTGCCCATCGCCCCTGTTCCCTTTGTAACTGTTCCCTATTCACACACACTCAGTGAACACACAGGGCAGAAATGTTGCCAGGGGATAACCAGGCTCAGACACTAGTCAGCCTTTTGAACTTTTGAGTCTGTGTAGCAGAAACAGAGCAACTAAGGGAATAGCTTGACATTTTGAGAAATACACTTATTTATTTTTCTTGCTCACACTTAGATAAGAGGATAAAAATTAATGTCATGTCTGTGCATTGGTTTTGGAGCTGGAGCCATTAGCTTGGCATAAAGACCAGAGGCAGGGGAAAACAACTAGTCTGGCTCAAATATACCTACCAGCACCTCTTAAGCTAACTTTTTAACATAATGTATCTTCAGTTTAATCAGTTCACAAAACAATTTTTTTTTAAATTACAATTTGTAGTTTCAATGGATGTTTTGTACTGTGACTATTCTTTGACGAACAACAGTTTATCCATCTGCCCAGCACTTCAGTGGTGTGACTCCGCTGGTTGCCAGGCAACTTCACAGTGACGTCGTGACTCTGGGAAGTCACTTTGCCTGGCTGTTGTTCTTCGAGAAATAGCTACAGCATGTAACTGCCCCTAAAACCACAAATTGTTGTTTCTAAATTACCGTTAGTGTACAAATGAAACAAGACACAGGTGTGCATATTTTTTAAGTCTAGAGATTCAACAATGTGAATAAGTGTATTTCCCAGAATGTTAAACTATTCCTGTTAAGTCAAGAGCAGTAGAGAGTCATTAAGTGCAGTGTACTGAAGTGAGCACACTATAGAGTTCAACTAGAGTCAAATACAGGACCTGAGTATAACAAAGCTGAACATATTAAAGGAGAGAAGAGCAGACCAGAGAACTGACTGTACTACAGAAGCACTGAACAGAGTAGCAATAGACTATATAAGGCAAAGACAGTGCAGATGTGCAGCACATTGGAAATGAGGATGGAGCAGTGGAGTATGGCATGAATGTAATATATGTAAAAAGGAAAAGAATGCACATAACACGATACATACACATGGACAACAAAGACAAGGGAACAATAATGGTTGTATTACAGTGAAGGTCGGCAAGCTACTGTACCTGGCAGAGCACAACCATCCCTATGAGTGGTGCTTTTTATCTCCAGATCTTCTATCCTCCTTTCGCCTGCTATTTCTTGATCCTTCTCCTTGCTAGAAAACACAAACACACACAGAAATATAGTTGAGACATGGTATTTTTATCTCCTGAGAGGAGGCCAAGTTGAAACCCAAAATGGCAAACTGAGAAACAAAGGAAAAAGCAACACTCCACACACCGTAGGAACAGAAATCTGAAACTAGCAAATGTTAGTAGTAGCTTTGTTGTTAGGTAATATAATTAGGGCCAAAAGTACACACCAAGACACCTGGAAGCCGAAAAATTGTGTAATTATGGAAAGAGTTAGAAACAAAAGAGACAGACTGTACTTTCACAGCAGAGTCACGACACTCATTAGTCATACTGTTGACTAATCAGTTAAACACTTTAAAATGAGTTCAAAATATAACCAGAATTGTGTCAGCGGACCATTAAAACCACACAGTCAGCATCCCCTTTGTTATGAACACACAATGGACACCACACAGTGTCAAAACACTACATGCAAGGTTGCACCTCGAATGGCAGCATTAATGTGTTTTGTATTTTTGCCCAGAGGAGAGATAGAGGGTTTTATCCCAAACCAATTAATGCAGTGTTAATCAAAAAATTCACCTGCACTGCTGGAGGAAAACCTAATCAAATCTAAATGATCCCCTTCCCTGGACACAACTGACTGACTTAAAGCTGCAATAACATATAACTTCAAGGTCTTCAATGCTTACAAATAACATTATGTGCTGTTTTGGAGAAAGTGGCATGATTTCCCCCTTGAATTTTCCCTCAATAAGCTTTAAAGTTGGGAAAAGCATTTCATCCATATGCATGACAATGTCACACACTGTTTATATTTTGTACTATATCTGCTTGTCCCAAAACCTCAATTAAGTGAAATATTTGAAGCCAAAACATGCTCTTAGCTATTCATATCCACTCTGTTACAGAAATGGAAATATCTTATAGATGTTATTTGCAGAATTTCACACGCATATCAATGAAATTAATTAATTCGTAACCTTTAAAACCTTGTTAAATAAAATAAAGTTCTGTGGGTTTGAACAATGCTTGGCCACAGACTTCCTGATGATGGGCCTGCCAGTGGGACTCACAGGTTGGAAGAGGTTGTTCATGTACATGTTTTTTTTCCACATAAAATGTTTTCTACTGCAGCTTTAAGCCTTACTGTTGCATCAGCTGTTCATCTTACTCTAATTTTGTTCTCCTAATTACTGTTTTCTGACAAGAGGATAACAATATTCCAGGCATCCCATTAAGATTAGACTTTGAACCCTGGATCAGTGTTAAAGGTTATCTTCGTGCCAACCTCTGGCCATTCTTCCTGCAGAGTGGGACTATGCTGAAGGTCTCGGTGCCACCTGTCATCTCCTTGGTTTTCTGGTGTGGGAGTAGACACCCGCCGAATGACCTTCCTGATAACCTGCCCGAGGCAGAAGGATGTCGACAAAGAAAGAAAAAGTTCTGATGGTGTCTGTTTTTATAAAGCCAATAATCTTCTCTCCCTGTAACAGGTTGTTTGTATTGCTGCATGGAAAAATGGAAATGATAAGTTATACATTACTTTTCTACTGATGAGGTTACCATCTCGGTCCATGTAGTGTTCCTCTGTCATAGATTCGCCAGGGATATTCTTTGCTTGTTCTCCCTGCAAGTGTGTGTGGTTAGCATATGAATATAATATCAGAAATGACCAATTGAAACATCAATCCTTCACCATCACCACACAAAAATTACACTTCAAGAGAGAGGAACATCCATGTCAGAAAGAGACGGGGCACTTGGTTAGTCTGCAACCAGCCAATGTAAACAGCATGGCGATGAGGTACCATGAACTGTGAAGACAGGGCTCAGTTGTGCATCTACACAAACATCTACTGTATGCACCCATATGTCCACACAAACAAATAGAGTACAACTATCTGTACACCAAGCAAAACCACTACAATGCACACCAGACTGACCAATCGAAACTAAACCAAACCAAACCAAACCAGCGCCCAGGCCAGCCTCTGCTCCAGGTTTGCAGGGTACCTTTAAAATGAGACGGCGCCTGAAGATTCTGGTGGTTACAGTCTGTTCTTCCTCTGAGCCAGAATCTACACTAACCCGCTGCTGGAGAAGGCATTTCAAAATCATCAACACATTAAGGGAGTCAAGAGGAGAAAGAAACACATGTAAAGGAAAGAGAATTTGTCAGTTGCGACATTTAGTTGATGTCATTTATATTCTTCAGCTCCATGGTTGGCTGTATCAGAAAAGAGACACCTGGAATAAAACACTGGGGTTTATGTTTCTTAAGCACAAGTTATAACATAGGCTGCAAGAGCAGAATCACAATACAATGTAGTGCTTTAGTAGATACAAAAAAAGAAGGGAATTTAGAGCCTTTTTTATTTGATTCTATTAATTATTATCATTGTTATTATTTGTAACATTACCTGGACTTTTTTCTCCGACACCAGTGATCCCTCTTCCTTTTTGCCATTCGATGACTCAGATGAGCCGCCCTGAGGTGAGTGCCTTGAGTTGTCACCGTTGTGTCGGGACCTCCCTGATTCGCCCCTGGACGAGGAAGTGATGGAGTCACTAGAGTTCTCTTGGCTGTCGGGTAAAAAAAAATCAGAATCAGGATTGTATAGTACAAAGAACTGAAAAACTGATCATCTAAGATCTAAGATTTCAGATAGATTAAAAATTTAGGTTGGCAAAAAAAATTGTTATCTTTTTAAGGGATGCTGTTTAAAGCTCCGAACGTTTTAAATTATTCACCTTTCCCGTCTGTCGAGCAAGTCCGAGCTGACACTGCGGCCTGGCGTTGGTGGTTCCACATTGACGCTGGATGAATCACTGTGCCAACCTGAAAGTGAACACATGTCTTTTTCTGCCTGTTCAACCTGATCGGGAATCTCCTGAACCCTGGCCTCGGTGATCTCCTTGTCCTCCTCCTTCTCCTCTGAGCCTTCTTCTTCGTTCTTCACCTCCTCCAACAGAGATCCTAATGCCTCTTCTGTGATTTCTTTGTCTCCATCTCCCTCATCCTCTTCCTCATTGGATCCAGACTCACTGGGCTGGCGTTCCCCAAGCGCTTCAACCCAGGCCTGAGGGGAGAGGTCAGTTGCAGCCTGGTCCTTGGCTGCCTGGTCTCCTTCTGATTTCAAGGAAATCTCTCCTTCATTGCTACACAGCCCTCCTTCATCCTTGAATTGCAGTTCTCCTTCTGTGTCATCCACTCTGTCACCTTGGTAGACCCTTTCCTCACTGCTTCCATCCACTTTTTGTATCCCAGGTGTTCCATCAATACCCTCTTTGACAGTCTCTGCTTCTATTCTATCTTTTTCCATTTCATGCCCAATTTCTACCAAATGATGCTGCTCTTCTAACAGATTCTGCACATCTCTCACCTCCTCCACCTCACAGACTGTCTCCTTATTTCCATCTTGAATAGGGACATGCTGCTCATTTATCACATCTTTCTCCTCCTCTGCAGACCCCTCCTCCTTCTGTTCCACCAAAATGTTATATTCCTCTTCCAACTTAAACCTATCTTTTGTCACAATCTCACATTTTCTTTCCACATTTTTAATCAAGTCCTGCTCTACCCACCTTTCCACTAATCCATTTCCCTCCCCTAACTCTGCTGCAACCATCTCAACAACCTTCTTCATTTCTTCTGTCACTTCCTTTTCACCTCCTTTCAAACCTACATCCTCTTGTACCCCATTGGGGTCAACCATCTGTACTCCTCTGTCTCCTATTTGTGCTCTGTCAGGCGATGAAGGTGTTATTGATGATACTGATGATACTGAAGGGGAAGATGTGGAGTAAGCCATGTCGATGTCTAACTCACACATCGCAGGGAAGGAGTGTGACTTGGGCTTGTGGCTCAGCTCCATTTCTTGACAAGACCTGTCCTCCTCCTCGCTCAAAAGCAGCTGATCGTTCAAAGCGATGTGGGGCTTTTTGACCTTGGAAGGGACAGGATCAGGGAGTTCAAAGACTGGGACGGCCAGGGCAAGCTCACAGGGTCTAGGGGGACTCTTAGGGGGGCTGTCTGGCTCTCCACTACCAGGCTCTATCTCCGGACTCCAGGGCAGGGTCTGAGGCTGGGAGTCAGCCAGCAAAGGGGTGTCTGGTGCTGGGTAATGGTGGTGTTGTTGGGGGGCAAGGGAAGGGTTGGGGGTGACGGGGAGTTCGGGCTCCAGGAAGTGGGGGTCAGAGTGCAGTGTGGCGGGGGACTGCAGCTCCGCTAGAATGCTCTGATAATCTGTAGGTGACAGGATGACAAATGTAGAGACATACGCACACCGAAGCATGCTACGAAAGAATATAACAGACCACAACACACACACCCTGACACATACATATATGACACGGGCAATGGCACAGAGACTGAAGTGTAAAGCATGTATCCAGACAACCACTAGCAGCAGTTATAATGGCAATATGAAATACAAACATA
The DNA here is from genome assembly GCF_963924715.1 of Thunnus thynnus. Classification (NCBI taxonomy): domain Eukaryota; kingdom Metazoa; phylum Chordata; class Actinopteri; order Scombriformes; family Scombridae; genus Thunnus; species Thunnus thynnus. Next base: position 19,280,155 of record NC_089530.1, on the reverse strand, counting down.
TGCAGTAAAATGTATTAAATACATTTCACTGTATATGTTTGAAAATGCCACATGTAACAGAATAATAATAAAAACAAAAGTATATTTAATTTGACGGTAATCACAAAAGCAATGTCACGTTTATCTGGAGTTCTGATTTTCAGTGAGTGTTGAATGTTGACAGTTGTGGTGAGGTAAGACATTGAAAGTGGGACACATTAGTGACATAAGGCCATTATGTAGCGTGGGATGTGATGAGTGTAAGATATTAATATTTGCTAGGGTGTTCTGTTACATGCTCACATGAGATAGCTGACAGATGAGAGATGTGAGGTGGAAAAGGGGAGGAGAGGGAACGAGATAAAAGACAGCGTGCTAAATAAATATTTCCATTGTGGAGGAGTTATTACGGGCTCGAGTGGGAGGTGGGTTGACGGAGGGCGAACAAGTACACTGGCAAGCAGGACAAGGAGACAGGGATCGGAGAGGAGGGGAAGAGGGACTGGGGCTAGGACAGCGGGATCCAGAGGGAGAGATGGGAGGGAGAGTAGACAAGGAGAGAGGTGAGACAGGGCGTGTGGAGGCAGCCAGCTGGGTCCCTAAAGACTCTCCGCTTGGAGAGGCAGTGACAGAAGGCGAGGCCCTGCTTGATGGTGAGGAGGGGATGGGTGAAACAGGTATGGTAATGGATTCGGTTAAGTTAGGGGCAGCAGACGAGGGTACAAAGCTGGTGGGTGTGGTTGCAGGTTCGGAAGGGGCAGCAGTATGACCAGACAGATCAGAGGTAGATCCAGATAAGAGAGAGGAGGAGACTGCTTCTGCTTGTGAAGTGTTTGGAGTGGGCGTGGTGAGTATGGGAGAGGTTGGGGGAGAAGTGGGGGAGGATGGTACAGGTGTAGCTGAAAAAGGAATGGGTGACGGAGAGTCAGCAGCTGATGAGAAAGGTAATGGTGAAGTGATGAGGGGGATCGGTGAGGACGGGTGGGGTGAGAAAGGGAAGGAAGGGGACTGACGTGGGTCAGCAGGGCTGAGCTGAGAGATGAGGGATGGAGAAGGAGGGCAGAGGAAGTTGAAATGCTGTTCAAATGGCGCTGGAGGTGCCAAATCTTTGAGTGAAATGGAAGACTCATAACTCGGTGAGCGGCGCGGGGAAAAGGGACGGCAGTGAAGTGCTGCAGTAGGTGTGAAGGGAGTGGGTGGGGGTGTTGGGGTTGGCGTTGTAAAGAAGGGAGTGGGTGTCTGCAGGATGAAGGCAGCCTGAGTGCTTCTGGGAGTTAGAGGGATAATTACACAAACTATAGGAAAGGAAGAAGGCAATATTTATGCAGAAGAGACCAAAAGAAACAAAAAATGAATTAGAAAAAGAGGGAAAAAGAATACATAAATGTTTGATGTGAAACATGCTTGCACAACAGGACGATGAATGAATAACGTGACTGGGGGATCTGTGGAGGAGGAGGCATGTGAGGGATGAGAGGGCACATAGATATCAGCAATACATGACTCTTAAATGATTAAGAGCTGTTATGTGCTGTTATCAGCAGTGGATACTGCTGTGAGGAAGTGATGGGAGGCAGGAGGAACAAGAGGAGGAGGAGGAGGAGGAGGCAGTCTGGTTTCACAGAGGAAGAGATTCTCTCATCTATCCAAGGAAGGCTCAGAGGAACTGGAGGAGAACTAGGAGAACTAAACTAAATCAACAAAGAAAGGCAGACTCTACAGGGTTACGTAATATCTACTTAAGTCAGACATCATTGAAAAACATTTAAAGCAGTATGTTACAACATGCACTTAAAATTGGATTTTACAGTGGATATTGCTCATTTGTGACAACTGGATACACTATTTGGTAGAGGGGGATTTCAACTTGAGCCTGATTTAATAAAAAAATAAAAATGCATAAACAGGGTGATAAATTCCAAAGAAGCCAATTCAAAGTCTATTAAATATATGGGTATAATTCAAATTGAAAAGCAAGATGGATTCAAGTTAATAAACTGTAAAGCGTGGAAACCAGGAATGCATTCAGGGAACGGTAGGAGCCAGTTGTCCAAACAAAATCCAAATCTGAAAACTTCCCTAGAGATTAGCACTAGAACTACATGTGATCCATGCACTGGCACAACAAAAGAGGTAGCAGGGAGAGGTAAGAGGTCAGCTAGACAGAGCTAAACTTTACCATCAGCCTGATCCCGGAAAACAGCGTTATCATCGGCAAAACATCTCGTGCCTGAAATGTTACCATAGTCAAATATTGGGCCCTCCAGTAAAGTCACAATATCCATCCGATTGACTTTGGTCAGCACTGCAGTTAAGGCATCCGCTGTGGAAGAAAAGAAGAAGACAAAAAAAATTTAAATTCAGACACCTGAAAACCGATGAAACAAGGTTTGTAAATATGAGCAAAATTGCTTTTTCCAATGTTGAGAACAATCAAATATATGGCAATTTTTAAGGAACATCATTCTCAATACAAAGAGACAGAAAAGTAATACTTCCACATATAAAAATAGTCTTACTTGTGGCATTTTTCCCTTCCCGGCTGACCCATTTCTTTAGTAGCATGAAGCTCTGTGCTGTCAGAGAGTTGGGGTTCTCTAGCCTGATGTGGTTGATCTCATCCACTGTGAAGTTCATCTCCCGAGCCAGCTCTGCGATGTGACAGAAATAGCAACTCAGACACACACATTCAAACATTACTGTGCAGTATTTAAGTGTTTATTATTTTGTTCATAGTACAAACACACAACTGGGAGGGGGTAACATAGAATTGTTATGTACAGTATGTATTTTAAAATCATTAAATCATGTGATTGATAAAACAGCTTTTAACTTCAGTCGCATCATCACTCTCATCACTACATTTACTGGAAATTTCAATGCTTCTCTGTGACAGGAGATTGTTCTATTATTTTCTGTCCTTATTAAATGATCATTAGCTTTTCCTTTTAAGGGCTGTGTAAGAACAGCATAGATTCTGGGTAAGATATTCTGTTTGCCTGAAGATGGCAGTAAATAACACAGGTTAACACAGATGGGCCAAAGATAAATAGTGAGGTGGAAGGAGCCTGAGAGAGAAAAAAATAATGCTGAATGTTCTCACCTGTCCAACTGAGTCCCAGGTGATCTGCAACGATAGCCATGCGCAAGTCTGTTCGCTCACAAGGACTCTGGGGACCTGAGAAGATAGAAGACAATGACTCATCAATACCTTTCACATTCTTCTCCTCCTACACACAAATGTAAGAGAAAAATAAACATGTACATAATTTTCCTTTTCTGGCCACTTATTCATAAGTATTAACACAATATTAATCAAAGTAGTGTTTATAATACAATGGTCAGCATATTACTGTAATATGGTTGCAATATAGATTCAATTATTTCCCCGGTATGGCAAGAAAAGGACATTTCAAACTAGAGACATTATGGGCAACTTAAATATGTTCATAGAGTAAGAGGTGCTCTGTGACTGTTTGTGGTATGTATCCTCTAAGCAGGCAGTAACTGTCATGAGAACCACACAAAACAAAGCATAACATGACTCTCAACAACAGACTTGTGGTTCTATAAATCTAGGGTGAAAAAGTCTATGTTAGAATCTAAAATGTCAACATGCGAAGACGCTTTTTTGTGTTCTTTGCTAACACTAGTTAGTTTAAATGACAATTGATAGCATGGAAAATTTTGTAAGAACAAATTACTAGAGTAACTCGATAGCCACCCTGCACAGACAGACAGACAGACAGACCAGGGAGTTGTCAAACAAGGGACTGGTTGTGCCAGTGGACCAGTCACTACTACTGGCATGCTCACTCTACTATACAGGGTTTAGAAAGGGTTGAAAGAGGGGAACAGAGGGAAGAGAATCTTACAACAAGGACAATACAGTACACAGTACATCAATGACAAAAAAGAAATTTAAATGACAGCTACTGTTCTGAAGGAAATATGTAAACACTCCACAGGCATTCCAGTCAATCCATTAAACGATCACAACGATGTCATGCAACTAAAAGTGAAATATATAAATATATAGATGTATTTTAAACATAGTGTGAAAGTTTTACAAACTAGGCTTGATCTCTGCGATGGGAGGCGTTCGAGACCCTGTGAGTCCCTGACTGCCCTCCTTCCCACCAGTCCGCCTACTCCTCCTGCTCCTCTCACTGCCGGAGGCCCTGTCCGTCGTCGCCACCTTTGCCCTTACGGACGCGGCCCCGGCCTCAGCCCTCGAACCTCTACCAGACCTGGATGAGCGGGAGGGCTGGGAGGGCTGGGAGGGCTGGGAAGGCTGGGAGGCGTCCGACAGAGAGGTGCTCCGGGAGGTGCTGTCTTCCTCCGACTGCTCTGTCTGCGTCTTTTTCTCCTCGTCTGACAGGCGGTCCACCAACTTTAGCGTCTCCCCGCTAATGCCTTTAAAGTATTCGATGGTGCGCTTACAAACCTCACTAGGGTTCTCCTGTCTCTCCTGTCTACAAGCTCCCTCACTTGTAACATTGCTGACTTGATGCCTGTCCTTCAGTGGTAGCCTTGAGGGCAACTGTATGGCTGCTCTCTCTGTGTCCAATGCCCTTGTTGGCTGTGAGGTAACCTGAACTGAAACAAGTGAGCTAGCTGTGGCAGCAGGACTGCTCTTTTTAACATCCTTGATTGGTATTCTAGACCTGGGTTCTACTTTGGCTATGGCTGGCTCTCCTCTTTTCCTGACCTCAACTGTTACTGCTTGTTTGGGCTTCTGTTTGCCTATGGCTGTTCCCTGTGTGTGAAATGACCACCCTGATGCTTTCACTGGAAGCCTGGACTTGGGCTGCTTCACTTCACTTTCTTTAGCTGCTTCACTTTTCTGCTCCTGCTCTTGATTGCTGTTATGTACTTCAACCCTCTCTTCTAAATCCCTACAGAACAGTGTTTCTATCCTGCTGGCTTTCTGAAGAGTGGGCTCAGAGGAGGACTGCAAATTAAACACCACACTACCACATTGAATGTAGTTGGCCTGAACGCTGGAGGACTCAAGGTTATTGTTGTTGTTGCAGTTTTCAGAAGGGTAATCTCTTCGTTCTAACTTGGGCTCAGTGTGTCTGCTAGACTGGTTCTCTGTACACTGACCCTCTATACTAATGTATTCTGGCACCATCTGACCCTCTGACATCTCAGCTTTACAATCAGCGAGATCCCCTGAGTCTTTTTTCACAGTTATAGAGGCAGCTATGCCCATCTTAATAGGAGTGCGTAATTTGGGATCAACCTTAGAGGCTGTGATTGTGCATGAGGAGGCAGTCTCAGCTATGGCTTCACAGGTGGGGGCATCAGTACCGGTATAGCCAGTGTCATTGCCAGGCTGTGCAGGGCTGCATTTTGCTGTTGTTGTTGCTGGTGTTGTTGGTGTAGTGCTGCTGTCTGTGGTAGTATCTATAACCTTCACCTTCCCATCTACTGTGGCCCCTGTTTTTGACTGAGAGGAAATTACACCCAGGATCTTGCCCCCTCTCCCCCTTTCCCCTGTTATAGGGTCAGAGGAATGCTCACCAATCTGGAAAAACTGAAGTCTCTCTTCAACAAAGTCCCGCTTGCTCATGTCAATAGCACCACTGCGGGTCATCTCAAACATCTTCCCTTCGTGGAAAGGGAAGGGGTTAGGCTCACTAGTCGGTGTGCTCTCATCAGTCGGTGTTCGAGCAGGGGTTGTGTCAGGTGTTGTAGCCTGTGATTTGTCCTCCACCGATAAACCAAAGGGCTTGGGATCGTCCTCTTTTGTTTTGGAATCAAAAACTCCATCATCACTCCCTTTGGTGGACCAGGGGTCAAAGTCCAGGCTTTTTGTGGCAACAGTTTTAAAGGTTGAATTCAGCTCCTCTTCAAGTTGGTAGCCAAAGTAGTCTTCTCCAAAGACCTGCCTATCTGGATGTCTTCCTTCAAGGGTATAATCTTTTTCATCTATACTGCTTTTTGCTGAAGATGTGCTGGTTTTAGTTTTTCCATTGTCCCCCCCATCCTCACATTTCTCTTCCTCTATCACTTCAAGCTTTGACTGACTAAACGAGCGGTCAGTGGTTTTTCCATCGTTTGACAGGCTAGATGTTTTAGGATCCGAGCTCAGTCCGTCATCCTCATCCTGAAGGTCATACCCATCTAAGGAGTCAACTTCAGTGGCATCTGTGTCATGGGAGAACTCAGCAGTAGTTGCTAAGGAGCAGTCAGTGATTGACTGGTCATTGCCATTTTGCTCAAAGTCAGCATCCTCCCCCTTTACGACACCATTGATCCCAGACTCCTTATTATTTCCGTTCTTCTCTGATTTTTTTTGTTTCAGGCGTTTCTCTCCCTCCTCTTTCATTTTGAAGGTGTACTTTTTGATAGGGATGGGATGGAAGACAGACTCATCATCACTAGAGTCACTGTTATCAGCTCCAGGGGGAATTGGGGATGGAGGCTGGACCCTGATGATTGGCTCGGCTAAGAGGTGCCTATCATGCTCCTCTTGGAGATTCACCTCCATCATCTCTGTCTCTGCTTCAGAAGAAGCACATGACCCCCTTTTCTCAGGGTCTGACTGCTCTGCCTCTAAAGGAGGAGGTGGCGGAAACTCTATATAAGCCACTCTTTTCTCCTTTGACTTCTGTCTCTCTGCTTCCTGCTTTTTACTGTGGTTCTCTGAGGATGCTGGCTTAGATTTTTCCTTCGAAGGCTCCCTATAGATGAAGGTCTTCCCTGAGTCCTCCTCAGACTCCTCTGGGATAGGGCTTGGCATGCCAGGCATGAAGCCTATCACAGATTCTGGTGTTCTTGAAGTCAGACTCATTTCCTCTGAGCTGGGGGTCTCAGGGGTAACAGGACTCTTCCCAGAGCTGTCCATGAATGTCACTTGTTCTAGAGTGTCATCTTCTGGACTTCCTTGAGGAGATGGAGATTGCTTTTGTTTAACAGTGTAAAATGCACCCCTGGTCTCATGCACTGTCCTACTCTCATGGCTTACAATTTTTTTGTATGTTCCCAGCTGCCCCGAAGCTGTTTCTTTCTCGTACTGCTTTCCTACTTGGATGCTGACATACACAGGTAAGGGTTTAATATCTTTGAAACCCTCTGTGACAACTACAGGAGTTACTTGATCTAAATACTCTACTTGGTCACTATCAACACCGTTACACACTACATTTGACTGGCTATAGTCTAATGAGTCTGTGGATTTTCCTACTGATGATCCACGAGTAGACTTGTTGGATTCAGAACTACTGTGTAATCGATTTCTAGCTAAAGTAGGTATATGAGACCCTGCCCTCTCATATGCTTCAACAGTGGTATCTAATTTTAAAGAGGTGGATTTCTGATTTTCTGAGAAATTAGATGGCTTTCTTACAGGAATTTCTGATTCCGAGTTTTTTTTTAGACTATCATTGCTATTTGGACTTTCTCGAACAACAAATTCTGTGTAGATAATTTTCTTGGTGGTTTCTTGTCTTTGGGAATCACTATTATTACCATCTTTCATAGAGTGACATAGTTTGGGGGACTGGGGTTTATAGTTCCCATACCCTTGGCTCTCCCATGTTTTGAATAACTTTTTCTCTTCCTGATCTTTTCCACTGGTATCATGCTTTGGTGAGAACTTACTTGAATCACTATCTAGACCTCTTCTCTGGTTTCCTGGACTGTCTGGTGTTTTTGGAATGTTTGGACCGGCAAACACCTGATACACAGGTAGCTTACTTTCCTGGAGTTTCCTGATAGGAGGATTTGAATTTTGGCCACCCTGAGGACTCCTATCTGGTCTTTGAGCCTCTTGTTCAAACTTTAGCCTCACTGCACTGACTTTGGAGGAAGACATTTGAAAAGGTTTAGGGCTTTCACCTGTGCTTCCCTGTGATTTACTGTCTCCCTGTTTTCTTGGATCTGAATCACTGTACTGTAGTAATACTCTCCTCTCTGGGCTGCTGGGTAAGCTGGCACATTTCCTATCACTGGAGTTGAACCTGTCTCTAAGCCTGTCTCTGCTCCACTCTTCCCCACTACCACCATTCCTATAAGCTGACCTCTCTGGACTGCTGTGTGTGGAACTGGGCCCTGACCGAGATTCCCTGAAGTCTGGTCTGCGAGATTTCTTCTCTGGAGATGAGAGCTCATCATTGAGCTGTTCTGTTTTATCTCGAAAGAACTGAGATACCTCACTGAGTTTTTCTTCTGCCTCCTTTACAGTCCTGTCCACTCTGTCCTCATACATAAGTTGTTCTCTCTCCTTAATCTGCGTGTCATCTGACACACGCATCCAAACTGACTGCTTTGGGCTACCAGGCTCAGAAGAATACTGCAAAAGTGTCAGTTTGTCAAAGTTATCATCAACATTGGCCATTCTTCCTGATTTGTCAAACACATTTCTCGACGACCTAAAAACATACTCTGTCCTTGGCCCAACTGATCTACCCTCACTGTGACTGCTTCTATCGGGTGAGTGGAAGCGAGACCTATCTCTCAAATATTCCTCTGTGTCAGAATGAGACTGGTCAAATTTCTCAGAGAGTAGCATTTTCTCTGCAAAATTATAAGATTCTCCCCTAAGCTCTGATGATTCGTCCTCATTGTACTCTACAGATTGCTGGCTAAGTAGCCTCAGTGTTTTGTAAGAGTCATCTGCCAGGAGCTGGGCTGAACTAGGGCGACTATCTTCCTCCTGTGACATGGGTGTGTTCACTCTGGGGGAATCAAGGTACACTGGAAGTGACTCTTCAGGCTCCTCATCTTCCTGTCTATTCCCTGGATAGTAATACATTTCCTTTTCTGCGTGGTTTTTTGTCTCTCTGATGATGACCTCTGTTGGTTCTGTTTTATTGCCTTTTTCAATGTGAACCTCAATTATTCTTTCAACCTTAGGCTTGGAGTTGATGTCCTCAAGGACTCTTTGTGATGTTTCTTCATTGCCAGACTTGTGTTCAAACAGTCCCGCTAGCTCTCTAGAAGGGTCCTTGCCTGACTGAAAGGCCTTCATTATGTCATGAACAGACATAGTTTCCTCACACCTCTCTGATGCTGTTTCTTTGCCAGGAGGTTTGTGATACACCATCCTGGTGGTAGTAGTGATGTGAGTCTCTTCCTTTACCCTCATCCCTTTTCCCATTGGATCCTCATCAGGGCTGACTTTTATTGAATAGCATTTATTCTGTTCTGGAGTTAATGTAGTTTGATTAAGATGCCCTTTAGAATCAGAATCAATATATCTGACAGGATGTGTATCCTCCATTGCAGGTTGTTTGTTATCCTCTGGGGGCTCATAGCTCCTGATGACATGGACAACCTCAGTTCTAGTCTCAGTGATCACTGGGGGAACTGGAATATCCTGAAAAGGGGCCTTGGGGCCCATTCCTTCTGCACTCTGAGGGGCAGAGGGTGTCCTTTCACTCCTTGTCTCAAAGCCACTGTCTGAGAGGGGGCTTTTATCCTGTTCATGTGAAATATCATCCGGGGATTCTAGCACAGTGTCTGCTCCGAAAAGCGCATCTGCTACTTTACTGATCTCTTTGTCTGAAGCTGAAGAGCGCATGTTTGTTGGAGGCATTTTGAGCTTATGCTCCTGAACTGCTATGGTGGGTTTTAGGACACGTTTCTGCTTCTCCTTGCCCTCTCCTTCTCTCTTGCCCTCATCTGCTTTATGCTTTGTGTCATGCATTTTGGAGAAAGAGCTGCTACCAACATCATTGGCCAGGTAGTCAACTACTTTAGAAAGATTGAAATCTCTATCTGGTATTGTTTTTGATTTGGCTTGAGGAACCACAGTCTCATATCTTGGTGGATAGCTCCAGTTGCTTGGTGGTTGTTCAACAGGTACTTTTGAGAAGTGTATGTCATCCAAGGAACCCCTTGCCAGGGAAACCCTACCATCTTTCACAGCGTCTTTAGTCAGAATTTCACTCACTTTTACCAAATCTTGTTTTACTTTCTCCACAATCCTATATGGCTCCTCATCTTCTATCTTAGCCTCTTTTGGAGAATCAGACTGAAATCCTTTATTGGCTGTGGAATTTGGGTCTGTCTGCAAAATGGCTGACATTCGTATCAAGTCCTCTTTCATTTCAGCTACATCCTTCAGAATCTCTTGGCTGGATGACAGTGGTGAAGTAGTGTTTGACTTCAGAGCAGGAGAGAAAAGAGGGGATTTGACAGGGGAAAGAGTTCTAACAAAGGAAGACTGCAACTGAGGATTGATCTCAGCAGGCATCATCTTCCGAGGGGACAGAAGGGCAGCAGCTGACTTGGACACCTCAGGCAGCTTTTTAAACTGGGGCTCTGGCAGCACATTAATAACAGAGTACACAGGGACAGTCATTGTGCTGGACGTTACAGCAGTGGTGGCATTAGGAGGAGACCTTAGAGAGGCGTAAAGGGAATTAGAAGCTGATGATCTAATGGACTGATATGAGGAGGATGCAGAAGAGGACAAGGACTTCAAGGTGCCATAGCCTGCAGAACAAGAATTAAATGTTTTTTCAACCTCATCAAAGGCTGCATTGACACTTGTTGTTGCAGCATTGGTTGTTGCTTGTATTCTCTCTTGCAGACTGCTGGTGAGAAGAGATGTTGGTGATGAGGCACGGTATTGTGTAGGCGACACAGTTCCATTGATCAGAGCTGCAGCACTTGGAGAGGCGTTGGATTTAAGTGGTGATGAAAGAGAAGAGAAGAGGTTCCTTGCATGGCCTGACACATCTGAGGCACAGGAACGAACAGAGGAGAGACCAGGGACTGTTTTTATGGGTGAGGAAGAAGATGCCGTGCCACTCGAGCCCCCCATAACGGTCTTGTATGGCAGGGGTGAACTGAACATACTCAGAGAAGATTTGGGAGAGGTTGGAGGAGTCATGGCTATAGATGTTCTCTCAAGAAGAGGGCTTCCTCCTCCACAAGTATTTATAGGGGAGGTCCTAGCAGACAATGCTGCCAGTCCTTTCATTGATATAGAGTCTGGGGCACTTTTCCCTGGTGAAGCCAGGGGACTGGGGGTGACCTGGACTGGGTACTGGGCCTGCTGGACTACAGTTTTTATTGGAGAGGAGATGGTTCTGTAAGATCGGATTGGCGAAGCCATGTCACTAACTGACTTGACAGAGGAGGCAGGTGATCCAGGGATGTTGGTCTTGATTGGGGAGGCAGAGTTGATGGACCAGACAGACTTTAGTGGAGAGGCAGAGGGCGTGTTGGATGACGAACTGGAGAGGGAGCCAAAACCAGACTTGGCTTGGCCAGGGACGGCGACAGGAACAGGCGACCACGCCTGATAAGATCTCGTTGAAAAGACAGGTTTGTGAGGGTAGCTAGAAGGCTGTGTTCTCTGCGGGCTTCGATCAGTTGTTTCTTCCACAATAATTTAAATCAAAAGCAATAAGAAGTAAACATAAAATGTAACGTAAAATAATTTGAAATAAAACATAAAAACCAGAAAGAGAAATTTGAGTCAGTCAGAAACAGCATTATTCATAGCAGCAAGTCAAAATTTTACTCATGAAATGTAAGAAAGGCCCCTATTCAAAAACCCAGGATGACATGACAAGTGGTAATCTAAAATCCGTGACTAATGACAAAATACACCCAATAAGAATGGACCATGTGTAGGAACAAAAATGCTTGACATATGGTAGAGATGACAAAAAGTGACATGATAAACAAAAAATACAATTCCATTGACTTTTGATGTGCTTAATCTATTTGCCTCCTTGCAACAGTGCCTTTTACTGTACATGTTTGATTGACATGTGTTTATCCTTTCATTGGTTCATTTTCAATGCCAGAGATGACCCCACAAGTGTATACAATCAATAAAAAAATATCACTTTACTTGTTTGGTCATGACTTAAAATAAAACATGAGGTTGCACTTCACAAAAAAGTAACAGTATATCAGCCATTTATGCATTTGATTTCATACCTATGAATATATTTTGAATCATATTAAATCAATGTTAACATATATATATATTTTTTTACAAAAGACGCAATGGACAAGGCTGTAATGATAAAACAAGACATTGACAGTACCTCAGAATTGGTAAAACTTCTGTGCAGAATTAAAACTGCCACTAAAATATATAATGGTTGGATGGAAAAGTATGCCAATCTTTTTTAAATACCAAAAATGTTAAATTGTAGAAAAATGCTGGCTTTAACATAGTCTCACAGTAGGGAGAACAAGTTCATGTAAAGTGCAACCTGTTCCACATTAATATACACAGCCGCACACAATCATAAAGCCAATAAGAGTGAAATGGCCACTAAAAGAATGAGAACAATTAAAAAGAATATTTTTATTCAACATGAATTAAAACATTTTTTGTCCAAATGATAAATGAACAGACAGACATTGTAATCCCGGTGTTTCCACAAATGTAAAACAAAGTAACAGTTGAAACAGAGAAAGTTTTTTTGTCAAAATGGGATGGGTAAGCAAAGCGTAACACACAGTAATCCATGCAAATGTTTGATGACTGACAGATGATCGAAGAGTATGTGTCGGGTGAAGAGAATAAATGATTTGATAAACAAGTTTTGTCATGTAAATCTCTTTCTATACTATGGGTATATTAAAATATATACACTGTATAAAGGGACCATCAAGTACTAAAACTACAATTAAATTTACATAAATATCTAAAAACAATTAAAGGATTTCATGTAAGTAAAAATGGGAAACTCACTCGCTGCTGGGTCGGTCAAATAGCTGTAGCGCTTACGCAAAGCTAAGGAGGCAAAGGTATGACGTCGTTCTGGCTTTTCAGTCTGAAACAAACAAAAAAGAACAAAAGATGCTTTAACATAAAAAATATGATGAAATGTGATTCTAATCTATCAAAATTAGGTCTCAATAATAAAGTTAATTTGTTCATTTAGATACTGTAGAGCATGGATAATCCTGTTTTTAGTCAATCAGTACATGCGGTTAGTACTGGCACAAGGAGCCACTGCAGGTGTATTGTAGTGTCTCCTCTGGAGAGTAATGGACTGTTTCCCTGCATCTCTTCACTCACTGCATTTCTCAATGTCATTGCAATGAAATAACTACAGATGATATGTGCTTTGTCTGTATGGCCTACTGTAGCAAGTGGTAGGCATATAAAAAATCCAACTTCCAGTTAGGTACAGTATGTTAAACAACTGTCCTCTCATGATGAAGATGTGCTCTTCAAATCTTCATCAAATGTGATGACATGGTAAACCTTATTCAAATTACAATGATACGAATAGTAGTAATTGTGTCAATTTCAATATTAGGACAATGGTAGATATTCAGCCCAGTCTCCGGGAATTATGTTCATTTTAGACAATTCTGCAGAATGTGACTTACAATACTTGCCAACATTCAGTGCCAAGAGTGCCCTTTATGTAACAAGGTGAAAATTAAAAAGGTGTGAAGGCTGGGGTAATGAATATGGGTCTAGTGTGTCTGCATGCCAGTGACCCGTTTGTGTCCTTCTCAGATCTACGATGTAATCAATTTTTAAACTATGACTAGAATCTTTTGCAGACCATAATCAAGTTTTTTTTTTGCAAAACCATAACCATACAGTAATCATACTGTATGTTTGACCTATAAAATGTCAGTGAAAAATGTGCAATGCAATTTCACAGAGTCAAAGTTGAGGTCTTCAGATGTCTTGTTTTGTCCGACCAACAGTCTAAAACCCGAAGACATTCAGTTTACAATCGTGTATGACAAAGAAAAGCATTAAATCATCAAATTTGAGGAGTTGAAAACAGCAAATCTTCTGACTTCTTGATTAAAAAAATGACTAAAACAATAAATCAATTATCAATCAATCGTTGCTGATATATTTTCTGTTGATCAACTAATTGACTAATTGATTAATTGACTAATCATTGCAGCTCTACTGTAGTTGCAATGTGTGGTTATTGTTGGAGTACTTAACCTGTTGGCACTGATTGTTCAAAAAGTTGGATTTTGTAGAATCGTCCAATAAATAACACCTAGGGTCACTACATATAGTTTATAGACTCAAACATGAAAACATCCTTATCTCCCTTTGATTAAATTGTCATATAAATGTTCTGGCATGCAGCTGAGAGTGTTAGTATTCTGTGTAACAGACAAGCCAAGGACAAGGGTGAAGAGGGGAACCTCTAAATACAACAAAACAATGACCAAGTGGTTAAATGATAAGGGTTAGGCTTTCATCTTTAGCTGACAAAAGATACCATAGTCCTGTATGAAGCTTCCTGAGTTAATAGTAAGGATGGAGAGATGGTGATTTCCTGTTGAACATGTATGAAAAGGAAGATAGAGATGACAAAGAAGCCGAGGTGTATAGCAATTGGCTCCACTGGACTTGGGATGAAGACAATAAATAAATCCTTGCTAATTAAAGAAATTGCCATTTCCACTCATGCACTACATGGGGTCACTTCAGCAAAGACACAGCTGTGTAAAATAACGCGAGCAGTCAGAAGCCTCTTCCACACCAAGGTACTGTACAGCACAAAAAATATATTTGCAACACACATATTTACTACAGCATCTGCAGTAAAGCCAACAGAAAAGACCACAAAGAAGAAGCAGTTCCATGTGATGATGAAGAATCTGTTTACCTCATCATCAGGATCAGACTCCATATCCTGTGGTATTCCAAGATGCATTGCAGGAGAGGAGAGAGATGACACAATGGAGAGCAGGGACGTTATAGTGAGCGGGGAGGTGGAAATAAAATTCAGGGGATGAAAATGGAGCAGCAAAAACAACAGAAGGCATCAGAAAAAATCTATGGGATTAATTAAATAAATGGCAAAATAACAAAAGCAAAAGCAAAACAATTACAGTTTCGTGTGATCAATCACCACCACAACAAAGAAACAAATGAATAGTGTCCTTTTTTTTTTTGCATAATTCGTATGTACCCACAGTGAGCCAGGCAATAGAACAAGGCAAGGTATGCATGTGTGGCCGTATGTGTACGCTGTGGGGTCTTAGGACTGGCACAGGCTTTTAAAACAGTAATAAAAGACACAAGCAGCAGGCAGTCCTTTCTAAACCAAATGAAGTTCAATGGCTCCTTTTTGATGTCAGGACAACATAGCTATCTGTCTCTAAATTTCATTTACATGTAGATGATATGATATGGCCTAAAAGAATGAACTGTTCAACCATCATGAGCCTACCTTCTTGTGGTTTGGCAGTGTGATATTCAAATTGCATATGGCAGTCTGTGGAAGACCTTTAGAGGTTTTTGGTTCTTTCAGGAAGGAGAGACGGCCACATGGCTCTTGGCCCATGTCTCTGATCTGTAGAAGACAGCAAAACCAACTGATGAGCTGAGCGTAACAAGCAGTCTTATACCTGCAAAGTGAAAACTGTGAGAAAAAAAAGCTGCTTTTCCTTAATCCAGGTGTAGAAATTTCTGTGAACATTTTCTAAGCCAACCTATTTCACATTCCTAAATATGTGACAGACAGAATGCATTTAATCTGTCAGTCTAGATTCACATTAGTCACTTTCACTTGATTCTACAGTATGAGACTGTACCATTTTAATTTCCTTTAATGCTTTATTTGAAAGGTTTCTTAATTTTATAATAATTTCCTGGAAATCTTTGGCTTAACTTGCAGGTATTTAACAGTTAATCTTTAGGACATTTTACAAACAAGGTGGTGCAATTTGGTACAAATTATTTCAAAAATTGGAAGAAAAAAGTGTTATGTAGGTTTTGTTGGTAAGTGTCTACTCTATATATATTGAGGTTTGAATGTAGTTCTTAATTTACAAAAATTCTCAATAAATTTGATTCTGAACAATTCTTTAACAGAAGTAGTTTTGTGTGTCAAACAACATATCAGCATGCAACCAATTTAACACTTTCAGCAGCCTTTCAGTAAAATGTCCTCAAATTCAACAGTTACTCAGAAAACTTTCAGGAAATTTGTATAAAGTGTTACCCAATGTTCCTGCTATTGACAATGCGTCAGACTGTGCAAAAGAAAATTACTGTTCAAATGAATGTCAGCTAATATGAAGAGGATGATCATTTCTGACATAATTTAATCAGTAGGGCATATTTACAAAGGATGCCAAAGCGAATTACATACACAGTAAATGGTAGCAGACAGAGATGGTGATAAAGATAAATTTTCTACCTTCACGTTGAAAGGAAGTCTGTTTTCCTTGAAGGAGAAGAAGTTAAAAACCAGCTGCTGCCCGCTTTTGGTCAGAGGGGACAGGTTGCCATAGCAATCCACATGGATAGGTTTACCCTCAAGAACCTACAGATGTCCATTGACCAAAAAGTTAGTACAACAACTTAAACACATTCTGGAGATGAGACTGATGAAATTGGTGTTGTATAGCATGTCAATAACGTACTATACTAGACCCTCTTACTGCATTACAGTGTTTGCACATCTGCATCAGCACACAACCCCACCTCAATGTCTTTGCTGCGGGCCACTTCCTCAAAGTTCTCCTGCTGCTCGAGGGTCTTGTCCACTTTATCGTCTGTCATGCAGAAGCAGCGCAGCCGAGCCTCAATAGCATCGTTCATCTTGGCGAACACCACAAACTTGGCCAGGTACGGCACGCAGATCAGCTCCCGGTATAACTGAGACGCTAGACTCACCGTCTCAGGAATCTGGTGACAGTCTGCGAGCCAGAACCTGGAAAGATCGGAGGTAAGAGAAGAGGAAAAATCTGGAAGTCAGCAAAGAAAACAATTTGCCTAATGTAACGATTATTTACAACTGCTTGAAGTTTAGAAGTCTGCATATTGAAGCCATTCTTGTATCACACATTTCATAGGGCTGCGACACTGTAATGCGAGTGAACATGTTAGGTAATAAATCAAACGAGCTGGGTTATTTCTTTGAAGGGTGAACACAGGCACATGACAGCTGTGTAGTAATCTAATTACAGATCACCAAAGGGTACTCTGTTAATATCAGACCACACACTCGCCACATGATTCCAATCTAGTTAGAAAGAGTTCATGACTTTGCGTACTGTAACCAAAAAGTTCACTTGCTGGGGTCATTTTAGCAGCCTTATTACTAAACATGCCTCAACAATGAATGGTTGATGTGACTTTGTATGAAGTATAACCCTGTTAGTAAAGAGGGCTACAGAGAAAAAAAACACTATTACCAAGTCTCTTTTTTTTTTAATCTAATAGACAGATTGATATCAGCCAGTAACATATAGAGTCAGACATACAGGCATAGATCAGAAGAAAAGTAAAATTTTGTTAATGTAAGTTGTCAACTGACAGTAATTTGAGTTTTTCTCTTGTGATAGATTTCAGGATTCACTGCCAACTTTCCATTGCTCTGTGTTTCTGCACTGTCACCATTTTGAGGCTTACTGTGGTATCTGCTGGCGGTGATCTAAAATTCCCTGGATTTGCCTTCTGTTTCCTCCAGGGCGGGAGGACAAATATGCATTTCATTTCTAACTGCAAGAAACTGCTTTTGTGTCCAACTCGCAATTAAACTAAGAGACATGAGACTGAGACTGAACTTTTTGGCCTTTTGTGAGGACACAGCCTAATAGATCAATATAGTACTTAAAGTATTTAATAATCCAAACAGTAAATTGCATTGTTTATATTGTTCCAATAAATGCCCATCAAACCGATCAATCCCATTAATTACCTAATTTGCTCCAGCAGTCATAATTGGCTTAAACAATCAACAAACTATTGTAGCTCTAACATATATATGAACATAATTCACTACATGACATTTAAGTGTGTGTGTCTCACCTGGCCGACACATTTGTGGTGAAGGAGACGCAATCAGTTACGAAGGAGAGTGGTGTGGTCCCTGTGATGTCCTCCCACTGGGCTGGGGACGTTCCTCCTGCATGCAACAAGGGCAAAAGGATGAGCTCACTCCCTTTCCAGCCTAACCAGTGTTCTAGCTTTTATAATCCTCATCCTTTGATCTTCTCAGTTCTTCATCTTCATTCTATCGACCAGTGGCTTTTGACATCAAAGTGGGCCTGATGGGCCCACAGCTATAGCGACTCTTGAGTGATTAACTCTGTTTCATGTGTGATAAATGGGTGAATAAATATGCCTGGAATCACAAAGGACATACAATCAGCATTTAATTTTACAATAATTTTTCAAATTACTTAAAACTCAACTAAAGGCAAGTCCTGAGGATGCAGTTTGGTTAGAGGTACCTAAAACGTAATGTCATGCTCTAGTTATCTCAAGACGTGCCTGTGATGCTGCAGAGCAGACGCAGGCAGGGTGCAGAGTCGCCTCGGTGGCCGCTGGGATGGCCTTCTGCTGATCTAGGTGGGACAGGGATCGTCATTGTGATTGGCTTGTGGAACTTCCTCCTCCTGGGCTCCACAGTGACGATGGGGCTGAAGGTGGCTCTGTTCCCAAGCACCGCCCTCACCATGTCATCAGGTACAGGCTGGGCCTAAACAAAAAAAAAAAAAAACACAAAGGAAGACAAAGACAGAGAAAGGATGGAGAAGATTAAAACTGTGTATGTTTGTTAATTAAATCTCAAGAAAGGTTCGGTCAAACCTCTCCTCAACTTTCCATCAAATGAAGGCATGTCAGGCAGAATCAAATATTCAACCAAAAATAGGTCAGGTATAAATAAATAATTGGTCATTGCATGGCATTTGCAAGAAATACAGCTGAGTCATTGAGCAGGTTGAATTTGAGCTGATCCAAGGAGTCGTGCTGTACCTGCAGGCCAACACGGATCCTCTTGGTGAGTGCCCCCTGAGGGAAAGAGGCCTGGACCATTGGCACAGTGCTGCTGGAAAGCATGCCTCCATCAGGACCCATGTGGTTTGACTCCTGCTTGATCCGCGACACCACGGCAAAATACTGAGGGAAATCTCTGGTGACGATGCGGCAAATGCGCTTCTTCTCCAACTCAGCAGGGCTGTCCAGCTCTGTTAAGAGGAGATTAGCAGGCAACAACAAAAGATTACTTTCATTAACATGCTTTCAAGAAACATTTAATGGTTTTTTTGGACGTAAAAAGTCACTGAATACAAATTATGACTGTACAAATGCATGTAAATGTACAGTGCTACTGAGATAAGACATTTTGGTTAGTTTCACTATAAAAAGGTCACTAAAAAAGTTAAGCAGCTTAGATGAAAAAAAAGGAGAATCAGAGTGTCATCAGTCATCAGCATATATAGCCCTGGGTTATGTAGTATAGCTCTTCTCGAGTGGTTCAGCTCACCTTCATCCATTCAGTCATACCGTGGACTAAATAGCTGTCTTTGTTAAATATTGGACGATACTGAAAAACTGATCTTTTACCTTCATCCATCCCAATGAGCAGGTCAGTGAGGTCTTCTGGTCTGGCATCAGACTGGTGCTCCTTCCACGTGTCACCATTGTCACTCCTCAACACAATCAGCTCCCTCTCTTTCCCCCGCATGGACCCAAAATGAGGGATCTCCACAATCACGGGACTGAAAGAATAAAAGATAGTTAGAGGAAATGGTTGATCAGCTGAGAAGTTTTCTTTCATGACTTGTTAATTAGCTGCACTAGCAATATATATTCTCTAAGTCATGATATTTTAAGTATATATATTACAAAGTATCCCCTTTGATTTGAAACTGATCTGCTGAAAACTGCAACTCATCAACACAGAGATAAACTCTCAAGGGTCCTACCCGAGGAACTGAGCCCCAGCTGGCCCGACCTCCACCAGCCGGCTGACCAGCCCCTCTCCCTCCACCATGGGTGGGGGGTAGGCCAGCTTATGCCTCTTGGCCAGGCGACAGGTAATGCGTGTGGGTGCTGTGCACTTCCTGGGGGGAATGATGATGCGCATGCCATTGTGGCGGCTGCCTCTCATAGAACCACCGCGGGCGTCTACCATGAAGCTGACTAAGAACCTACCAGAGGAAAAAGAACAATGTTAGAGGATGAAAAAAAGAAAAAAAAAGAAAGAAAGATAGAGAGAAGTCATACCACGGACACAAGTGAGGAGGACGATTCCCATGCTGTGATCACTGTACACCCAAACAAGGAAAGGAAAAGAGAGAAAATAACAAAAATAGAGAAAGAGCAAGAGAGAGAACTACAGAGAAGGAAAAAGATGCTTTGAGTTCTGAAAACTGGCAGTTCTCACCTTTATCTGCCTCAATTTAGAACATTAAAATACGTGTGAAACTAAACAGGGTGCTAATGAAGTTGCAGAAAGTTTAGTTTCCTGTTCGGAGGCTTAAGGTGAGATAGTTGCCAAAGTTTCAGCTCCTCTAGAGCAGCATTCAGTGATCAAATATTAAACACCTGCACAAATGTTTCACCAAGAGAGGGTTAATGTGATTAATATGTGATGGGTCCCATGTGATGGGAAATTAAGAGCATCCCATTAATATTATGACACAAGTAAAAGTGAGGATGTAGTAGGGTGCAGGCATAGAAAAACTCCTCCTTTGACTACAAGTGTTGTGTTATGTTCTGTTTAGTTGTTTTTTTCTATGAATTCCATATATGTTGCAAACAGACTCCCTGTAAAGTTTTGGGAAAGATTTATTTTAATGTGCTCTGCGAGAGAGAAAGATGGCACATCAATGAAAGACTCCCATACACGCTGACTTCACACTTCTAAGATCTAGGCAGTGCAAATGAAACACCAGACCACACACACGGATGAGACGAGCGCAGGCTGAAGGAGTAGAAAGGGCTAAGGGGGAGAAGAGAGGGTGACGAGAGGAGAGGGAGACAGAGGTGGAGGAGCGAGTGACATCACTGAGCGGCGTCACGGGTGAAAGCAGCGAACTCAGTCATCACCTGGAGTCATACTGAGGGAGCGGGGAGGAGAAGCTGTAAAATAAACACATGGAGACAATGCAGGAGGCAAACCCCCAAAACCTAGATTTAGTATCAAAGTTTCACAATCACTGTTGGAATATGTAATAACTACTGAGGACTGATAGATATGGGTGGAAAATTAAGGGAAACAGAAAACAAAACACATTGAGGGAAAAAATGACAAAGAACAAAATAACACATACATAGACAAACACATGACAATGAGTGAAAATAGGAACCTAAAAGAACCAACACTTGACATGACAGATCCTGCTATTTATTTCTGATATTTCCATTTAACAGTAGTATCACCAAAAGTATGATGCATTATGTTTTTGCGCAAAAACAGCACCATTCACTAAAGAGCATACATCATTTTATAACGCCATATATTCAAATTATGTGAATGACATGAGAGCAAAATCTTATCGGTTTATTCAAATGAAAACACATGAGCCACTTTGCTACGAGCTCAAACAGAGTCAGCACTTTGTTTCTGCAATGGTAGAAATAGTTTGTCAGTGAAAATGAGGGTGACATCAACGTTAGAGGATGAACTTTGTCTTTTGTTGCTGTAATGTCATGTGTACAGTAGCAGCACTGCAGAAATCCCACAGCCCTGCACCTTGCCTGCATCAGTGCTGCAGCCTTTGCTGAATATTGACTCTTCGGGAGAAAACAAAAGACAACACGACAGTAGTGTGCAGTAAGCATATAAAATGTTTTCTGCAATCGTACGTGCAGTGTATGTGTCTGTATTGAGCTACCATCCAAAACGTGTGCATGCTTGTAAGCATATCCGGACACATCAGATGAGACAGATCAGCTGTTCTTACCCAGAGTGAATGGGGCTGGACACAGTGTTGTGGCTGTGGTCCACGGTGTCCGGAGTCCAGCTGTAGCGCCGCATACTCTCCGAGCTGTAGTCTCTGGTCACGGCCAAGTGCTGGGAAAAAGGAGGAGCGGATGAAGAAGAGATGAGACAGATGATGAGGTGAGAAGAGGCAGGTGTAAAGGATGATCACATTTATGAGGAGAGAAAGAGTGAAAAGGTGAATAAAGAGGAGCATGAGGAATAGGTGAGAAGAAGCAAAAAGGAAAAAGATTGAGAGGGAGGAGATGAAAGAATGACAGTAGATAAATCATTCAAATCATAAGCTGCAGAGTTACACCATGAAAAAAGACAAAAAACAAAAGTTATCTATGACCATCCCTCCTTTTTTAAAAATCTGGTATGACATGCAATGAGCTGATAACATGACCATCATGGAGCCTGAAAATCAGGACTGCAAGCAGTTTTAATAAATCGTTATTTATGTGAACACTGAAACACAGGAACTCATATACACTGAGAGTATCATGGGAACGTCCATTTACTAAACACAGACCAACAGTATTGAATGAGATGAGAATGGAACAGACCCAAAACAAACAGATATACAATGACAAAACTCAAGAGAGATGTGAGCTGAACCACTGGTGACAGTGACTGAAAAACAACACAACTGACAAATGAGTCAGACATCCATTGACGCTTTATACCTTATTGAGTGGGTCAACCAAGTAGGAAATGTCTTTACAGACACTCTGAAGCTTAGGGGAGAAGAGAGCCAGTTTAGAAATCATACTGGAGGCACTGTGTGGCCCATAGAAATGTATTTATGGTGCTTTGTTTTGCTGAAGGATTCGATTTCCACCGAAGAAAACATGATCTTATCTCCGTGAAAATGAGACGGTCCAACGATATAGGCATCTAATACAAACTATCTCACTATGAATTGTAGCAGATGTGACTGCAACTGAAATCTCACCTATCAGATGTAGCAGATTATAGTACTACAGCACTAAAATTAAAAAATTCAACCTTATATACTGTATATTTTCATGGAGATACAACACCAATCTAACGGAGAGCTCTTTGGCACAAGAAAAGTTGTTTGGGTGTCAAGATGTTTGTGAAAAGGGGGTGTTGAGGTAAGCGCATATTTTGGCCATGTATAGTTTGAGGTTTTGGCTGATGTCATTGAACCTGTAGGTTAGACTACTAATACTGTTTATAATACAAGAGGTTACTGTTTCTGTTTTAGCTCCTGACCACTAAAACAAGTGTTGAACAGGCAGGATGAGCTCTGTGCTTTTCCATGAGAAAGCAAGGGGGGCCTCCCGAAGCCCTTAGCTTTGAGTAAACTCTTCCTCAAGGTGCTATACACTCACCCTCAGCACTTTGGCAAACACGAGCATGACATCAACACTGCTTATGTTACGACCTTTGTGCAAGACAAGCAAATCTACACTGCTCTCGTCTTTAATCCTTCCCAGGCTGTGTTTCCACCAGAAAGAAAAGAAGAGATGCGGGAGAGTTTGATGACGTAATAAGAGATAAACGCTTAAGTACCTAAATAAAGATAAAGATAAAATGCAAGGAAAGAGTCAACAGAGACTAAGAGAAGCAGGTTGAGTGTAGTTAGGGTAAAGAAAGGGCAAGAACAACCGAGAAAGAAACAGATGACAAGAAGGAAGACGAAAAATAAGTCTTACCGTGTCCTTTGTGGGGGCGAGAATCTCTTCAATCATCATACTGTCGCGGGCGAAGGAGCTCCGGTTGAGTGTGTTGGACCTATCCGAACTGAAGGAGCGGAGGCTACATGTTACCACGCAACCCAGCGCCGCGGGCAACAACAAGTGACGGATAGGGGAACATGACATAAAACAAAAAGCAAGGAATCCATTACTACATGCAACCTCCAGGGAACCAGTTTTTTTTTTTTACTTAGTGGACAGAGAGAGTCCAAAGGTGGAAAATAGAGAGAGGTGGAAGAGCCCGCATTTGGGCGAGGGTAAGATACCGCAGCAGGTTATTCAGAGATGGAAATGAGCTTTGTTTGCATTAAGAGATAGAGGAGAAGAAAAGTGGGCAGACCAAAAGAAGGCACAGACGACTGTTTCTATATGAAGGCCTGGTTGGTGTGCATCACAGATGTAACTAGTTGTGTCTAATTGATGAAATATGACAGATTAGTGGACTGTAAGTATTAGCACCTGGCTGGCAGGTGGGAGTCTAAGAATCACAAGAATGACATTAAAAGAAATTAGATTTACCCAAAAGTGTTTGAAAGTGTTTAATCCAACTAGAGTTTGAGTTGACAACACTGAAGACTGACATCGCTTTAGTCTAAGATTAGCAGCTGACCCAGACCTGTTTCAGAGCACCAAACTACAAAAGGAAAGCTGGTCTTTTCTCCAGTCTGCTTTATGGCTGTGTTTGTGGTGATGTGTGCCTATTTTTTGCAGCTCAATGCGGTGCTGTCGGTGAGTCCTTTCAGTTTTGTTTTTTTTTTTCCTTGTGCTGTTTTCACTACAGGGATTTGATCAGTGCAGCTGAGCCAAAACGCTCGTGCGAACACAGTTACACTCCCTTCATGTGCTTTGCATTGTGTGCGCGTTTGTGTGTATTATATAGTATATAATGAGTTTTATGCATGTGTTTGTGCGCTACAGTATCAAAGGCTCTCAAAAAGATACATCCATAGAGACAAAACTGACAACTCTGCAACTTATTTTCTCAAAGGCTATACTGTATGTGCGTACTGATGTGTTGTGTGTGTGTGTGTGCGAGGGGGGTGGGGGGGTGGGGGGGGCGAGAATGGGTCAGCGAGGGGGAGAAAATGCAGAGCTCAGCGTGTTTGAGTGGGCACACCATTCAGCACAGAGAGAAGCCCTTTATTCAGCACAGCCTGCCTACCCCTCCATCGAAGTTACCAAGCAACTCTGTACTGCCTGAATGGACTCGCTGGCATGGCAAGCACAGCGCTGACCCCCCCCCCCCTCTCTCTACTGCTGTCGGATGGACTCTGTTTGTTCTTCACAGCTTTCTCCTCTTTCTCATTCTGTCTATCCTCATCTCTTCACTCAACAGCCGTGCTCACTCCTCCTGCTTTTTCCTCCCCCCTTCTTTGCTCTGATTTCTGTCTGTCTTCCTGTCATGGCACCTTCCAGCATTCTTCTTTACAATGCTGCCCCATCATCTCTTCCTCTCTTTACAGTTTCCATTTCAGAGTCATGTTGTTATTACTCTACAGTGAAGTTGAACCTTCAATTCTCTCAATAGAGGAGGTTTTTTTTTCTTTTTCTCCTACTTGCCTTGTTCCTCTTACCCCACCCTTCTCATTCGCCTTCCTTCCTCTTTCAACACCACTCCATTCATTTTACTGTTGATCAATCTGTCTGCCTTTCTGTAAGCTGCACTTCCCATTATCCTAATGGCGTTTTTTTTCCTGTCTTTTCTGTCTCACATCTTCATGTATATACATGTGTTTTAGTGCATGAATGCATTTACATATGTGCGATCAAGTGTTTGTCCTCGATGTATGTCGGACATTTCTAAATGGTGGTTTTCCATCTCTGCAAACCGTGATTGAAAATCCTGAATCATCCCAAATATTGCTGGGACATCTCCAATTACTAAAATGTAAACAGGATGAATAAAAGGGGCGGGTTTTGAATAAACTGATGTGTTTGATCCCTGGAAGTTACACAAAAAATAAAGTGCCACTTAAGAACAAGTCAAAAAAGTTGGGGGATTAGTCCATACAACTCAAACTAAAGAAAAGTCAGGTTTTCATAACATCACAAAACACAAGTGTTGCTTTGATTTTCTCATTTCCGGCAAGATTGCGTCTATTACACAACTGTAGCAAGATATGATGACTTTGTTAGACGGATGAGAAAATACGATGAATGGTGATCACGAAACAGCAACAAAGTGACAAAATCTGCTACCACAAACAAACAGCAACACTGGATAACGCCAATTTACAAGGGGTGGCTCTCGGTTTGGGTTAAAGGATATATGGGTGTAAGATCACAGGGGGAGGGACACCATTCAAAACTAATGTTTCCTACTACTACTACTACTCTTTTCTTACCTGAGTCTAGGGCTAGAATGAGGGACAGGGTGCAGGAAAACAAGGAAAAGAACAAAATAGAAGAGTGAAAAGCAAAGCATTTTGAAGACATTCAAGCATGATGTGGCCTTCTTTTTTTCCCCATATGACATTGATGCTGATCATGGTTGTAAGCTACGACTAGGCACAAGTGTTTCCTGGTTTACATCTATGTGAGTGTGTGTGTGTGTGTGTGTGTGTGGGTGTTTGTGTGTATGCAGCCCCGTCAAAAAGCAAACCATGCAATGTCGATGTCATAAACAGAAAGGTAAGGAAAAGAAAAGAACTTGCTCAGCATCATACATTCTTTGATCAATAAAATATAGTGTTTCACAGCAATACATTCACCACCCTGAAAAGAGACATGTCAACAACCATCTCACAATCTATTTCAGCTCACAACCTGATGTTCTACTGCATATGCAACTACAGAAAAGCAGCAGTGAACAGTTTTAGTATTTTTAGCTGTTCTTACGTAGCAGATAGAGACATTAATAATGGTAACTTTATCTGTAGTACTCTTTTTATTCTAGGTATACCAATAAACCGTAACCAGAAGTACACAAACAGCAGTTTGAGCAAATCGCTGAAAATTCAAACCTGCAGATGTGATCTTACTCACTTCTTGTGTTATTTTTAGACTGACAACAATCCACATTATGACACTCATGAACACATTCAAAACTCTTTTTCCAGTATCGACCCAGCCTTGTTTACGTGGAATCTCTCCATATAACTCAGTGTGTTTTTCGTGTTTGCTGTGACCTGCTGATGTTGGCAGCTTCCTGTCACGGTTAGGGTAGTTGTTTTTTTTATCAATCCAGCCATCACAGTGCATCTGCCATCTGTCAGTGTGGCTACAATAGACTTTAGATCTGCACAACGCTTGTCCTGTGTGGCGCTGATGTGTTTTCACTGGAGCCTGCCAGTTTTCCACTACATACTTTGTCCACTGTTTGAAACTGTTGTTGGGCCTGCGCTGGATCCCCGAAGTGCAGCTGTTCACTGAGATTATCAAAGGTATCAAAGCTCAAAGATACAGCTTATATCTTTTGTATTATACTATAGGCAGTTTATAATCTTTGCCTTGGTTTGAATGAGGCCACACAAAACGCTGAATCATTTTGTCAGGTTGAATCATTACATGGCAACTTTCCAGTGGCTTTCTCTGGCAATTTCCATTATTCTGTTTGTGTGTGAGTGTGTGTTGGAGGGACTGTACATTAATTAGCCTGTTTCAGTCCAACATGCTCTATACACTCTGGCAAAACTGCACAGCATATAAGACATGGTATCAAAAATCAGTGTACAACCACAGCATCGATAGAAAACATAATGCAACACTTTAGTTAGTTACTTTAAACATAACCTGACCAGCATTCTTAACTAAAAGCAAGTTGGACCAAATGTCAGCACTGCACCAGAGTACATCTGTGGCTTTCATATGTATCTAATAAATATGACAGGTGCTTACCTGGCTGAGCGGGCTCCTATACTGAAACCCATATACCCCTCCTGGGGGAGAGAGTCATCCCCCAGCTCTTTGAGGTCCTGAGGCCGCAAGTATTTGTCCGTGTCCCCGGTCATCGCATCCTCACCTGGTTTGGAAGGATGAAATCATAAGATCCTCATGTTAACTTCAAAATGCCATCCGGGGCAAGAGAGGCGATGCGGCACTCCAAGAAAGGAAAATAAGCCCTCACTGCCGACATCGTCTCTCACTTATTTCATTATACTTACAGGAGGCCTTGGATAATTTATCAGCACCACTCTGACGTTAACTCCCCCAACATACAGTAGCTCACTGCAACTGCATAGCCCACTGCAACTTTTTCTTTTGTCTACTCATATGACTGTGGCACAACAACAACAACATGAAGCTGGAGCACAGAGCAGCCCCGATGCTTGAAACGACACAGGTTAGACAGTAATCATTTTTTTTTTAGAGAGAAATGCCATCAGAGACAGCAGCAAAGCCACTTTGCGGTATATCTGGAGCTCCCCTGTAAAACCAAACGCAGCTCCTTTCACAACACTCAAAAGGCAGAGCAGCAGCAGAGGGGTGTTTTTTTTTTTTTAAAGCTACCAAAGCCTGGACACAAAAAGCAGGGAATGCGCAGAAAGTGCAGAACCGCACCGCACCTCGATCGGCGGACCGGTGGACGATGACACGCCGGTCAATGAAGCCGGCGGTGCGGCTACAGTGTTTCCCCTTCTCCCTCATGTCCGGCTCCTGTCCTGCCTGCAACACTCTGCTCCTTCACCGCAGCCCCTCCCCCTACCTTCGATACTGCCGCACTCCGATCACACACCAGCACCACTGTCAAGTTAGGTGGAAGCTTAACAAAAGCGTTTCCGGTGTCAAATTTCTAAATAAAACCAACTCTGTCATAAGGTTTCGCTCTTCTAATTGGTTGTCACGTTCAATAAACGCACACATGACAATGATCGATATAAGCCGTTGTCGTTATTAAGATAAATCTAGTGGAACCACGCGGACATCTCACTTCAGGAACACTAATTTGGTTAGTTGGGGAAAGGTGTGCTTGCAGACACATGCTGGATTTCTGCACATGCTTGGTGTATTCACACAGTACTACAAGAACCATGATTTACATGATTTTACATGATTTTGCTTAAACGACCCACATGTGTTGCAATCTCTACAATCTACATAAACAGGTTTGTCAATAAAGAAAAGTAGCACACAGCTGCTATGTGCACCCAAATAATTTCTATGTTTTTTCATGTTTAATGCATGCAGGAATATTCTATTAAGAAGTGTAGTACATTATTTGTCAAGTCAAGTCAAATTTAGCTATAAAGCACATGTAGAAACAACCCACGTTGATCAAAGTGCTGTACAGACCAGAGCAGGTGGCTAAAATCACAAATACAAGACCGACACAAACAACAAAGCACAACACATGGGGGATAGGCGCAAGCCAAAATTCAGCCACATCAGGAGGATTCAAACGCTGGTGAATAAATGTTTTGAGCCTGGACTTAAAAGAGTCAATGGAGGGGGCAGATCTGATGGGAATGTTGTTCCACAATCCAGGGGCTCAGGTCACCCCTGAGCTTAAGTTTAGTAAGCATATTTCAATTTCCTACTTCCAAAATGAATCTCGGCTTATCCAAAGAGAACGCTGTGAACATTTTGGATTTGCCAGTATGAAGTAGCAGCCTATAGAGAGTGATGACAAATGCAATAGTATTGTAATAGCGGTGAATTGTGAGATGCTTCCAGTCATAAAACAAAAAAACAGTCGATACAGTGACTGAAAAAGCAAACTGTGATATAAAATGCTGACTCTGATGTGTTTTTTTCCTCTGTGTGTTTGGTGGATGTTGACATCTAAGCCTCTTTATTCTGACACACTGAGACAGAATATGTTATCTTTAGAGCCAAAACCACTTTTGTCATCAGTTGTCCACACAGGAAGAAGAACAATACTACCATGCATAGGTTAGTGTTCAGGATTTTGAATATGAGACAGGATGTTTTTTTGTTTTGCTTTGTTTTTTTAAAAAAAAACTGTTTTCCTGAGACAAATATTACGCTTTTATTCTGATGGTATAATTAATCACCGTACTTCCTGTGTTTTTCTGGCTGTTTCTGTCTGACTTAACATAACTGAGAAACAATCGGCTCTCCGCTGCTGTAATAATGTGTCACCGTCCCATTCAAGCTCAGGTACCCCCGCGCGACACACACACTCAAACACACACACACACACACCCTGTCTAGGGTTTCAAAGTCACCTCATCACACTCTCTCTCCCTCATTAGCAAAAAACAAACAAACAAAAAAAAACCCGAAACAAATACATAAATGTCCACATCAAACAAAAATACTAAGTGAGTTGTATCAAACGACAGAGAACTAAATCAATAAAAGTTAAACGTAACGTCTATAATGTATGACGACATTCTCCCACTTTCTGTCTCCTACTGTAGATCCTCAGCAGTTTTTTTTTTCACACCGCAACCTCTAAACAACATCAAAACTTCTTTTGATGCTCCAAAGACTTACCTTTGTCCCAGGCAGCCATATTGATCACAACTCTTCTTATATGCTTTTTTCTAAAACTTCACAAAACGTTCCCAGGATAAAGAGTAAATCCAGAGAGAGGTGGTGACTATCAAGCAGTCCATTCAGGGCTTCTGGTGCTGATGGAAAATGTTGCCCTCTCTTTACCCCACGCACTTAACTCCACTCAGATCAGCTTGCGCGTTTGACGCTGGTGCGCACATCTCTGCCGCCCTCTCGCAAAGAAAAAAAAAACCCCTCAAACTCTTATAAGTTTTGCGTCTTTTTCCCGCAAAACAGAACACGCTGCTGAGCAGAAACAGTAAGAGTCAATGCCATCTGGCGTCGGCGGCAAAATCAGAGTTAATTCTCCTGTGCGGTCAGCTCAAAAAAGCTCATCTCATTGGATTTAGAGAATGGGAGCCTCGGTGCGTCCCTGGCTCAACAGCATCCACAACAAACTCCGGCTGACGAGCGTCACCAGGGGCCGCACTGGAAGTGTTTACCGCTCTGTGCTGGGCGCAGTCAGCTGACAGGTCGTTTGGGCAAATGCTTTTAGTGAGGCAGAGGGGGACCTCAGTGGAAGAGACAGTGACGGAGAGAGACGGAGAAAACTCTCACTGAACACTCCTTCTGCCTTCTCTTCCTCTATGGTGGAAGTTACTGAGGGAGTCTGGCTGAATGTCAAACTGGGAGGGAGGGGGGCTAAAATAATGATGAAATAACCACATCGTGCATCATTTAGCCGTTTCTTTAAAAAAAAAAAAAAAAAAAAAATCTTGAGCAATAATCTCTGTCTAGTTCTCCCTTCTACATGTTGACTCAAACTTGCACAAGAGTGAGTAAATTTAGAATAATTACGAAAGAGCTGTTTGACAGTTAAAGACCTTTAGTATACATAACACTATCTGAAGTAATAATATCTTCTAAGGTCAGCACTTTTTCACAATTATGGAAATACTCTACAATGTGATGAAAGCAGACTACAACAAGGAGTTAAGATAGTACCTTTAGTAGCTAGAGAAGTCTACAGAAGGAATGAGATGAGCGTGTGATTGCACAGGCAGGCCACACACACACACACACACACACAACAGCCAGAGACCAGGAGTGACTGGTCACACTCACTCCAACATAAAGCCTAATAGGATTGGCTTCCCTCATATAGGATTAAAGAGAGATGTGGAAACTATTTACTTCCTCTAAGTCTTTCTCTTACACACACACACACACACACACACACACACACACACACACATACACACACACAGCTGAAACAAAACATCCCAGGCATGAACGCAACAGCTAACTGAAGCCTGTCTGTTGCTGAGAAGTGAATATCAAAGCCGCTGCTGCACAAGTACAATGCTGATGAGTTAAGCACACTGTATAAACAGTTTATGTGGTGCACATGAGGCCATGGATACTCTTATTATTTATAATTCCTGCATGGTAGGGATAACAGTCGATGAGGTTCTTCATCGTGCAGAGCTACAGTACGACCTCATCCATTGTCACCTGATATGTGTGTGCTCGTAACTTGTTGAGTCTAGCTGTATCACCTGACATAGAAACTCCACTGCCCCGGCTGTCCCCTAAGCAACAGCCCATGAACAAGCTCATCAATTTTACAGGCCTGTTGGCTCTGTGGTTCCAAAACAAAGCACAGAAGACTGAAGTGGGCATCCTCAAACAATGTGACTTGTACCATAAACTACAGGGCTACAGCAGCTATCGTATTGCTAACTATGATATTAAGTAATTTATTGAGGTTTTATAAACAGTAAGATGTGATTATTTCAAAGAATATATGTAGGTCTCTGTCAGGTAAGTGCATACTCATTCTGCCGCCTGTAAAGTGAGTGACGTTGACCTCGTTTTTCATTTTTCTCACAGCAACACCTTCAAAGAGATTGTAGCGCTGATGTTAGGATGATACATCACAAGGTGCGTTTGATGAGGAGAATCATGCAGTATGTGACTCACGACGTTCAAGTAGTTAAAAATAACAAATGTTGTTTTTGACTCGCGGTGAAAATAACATCAGCAGTGTCAGTTTGTGAACAGAAACAGGACACTCCAACCTGTCAGGAAAAAAAAGTCCAGATCTGAGGCCAAAGCAGCTTAAAAATGTAATGTTTGCTGATAGATTTATTGGACAAAATTAGGATGGAGATTTTGTGCAGGCTATAAAACAGTAAATAAAACAAAAACAAAGCTCACACTGCAGAATATCTGTTCCGTCTGACCCCCTCGTCAGCCATTGAAAATAATTTTACTCAACAGCATATCTATCTGATTCATAGCACCTTACTCTGTATCATAACTTAACTGCATAGCCACAGATCTCTGTATAAGTGGAAATGTGTGTGTGTGTTGTGGCTCTTGAGTGAGAGTGTATTCTGCTTTTGACTAGAAAATGAACCACAAAGCAGAATTGAAGGGTTAGCTCTTCAACAAGACAGGTGAGTTATTTTAAGTGAGCTATATTAAAGGAACACAAACAAACAATAGAGCGGCGCAGACAGCAAACTGATGACAAATACCTTCATCAACATCTGACAAAGAATCCTCATTGAGAGTTTCAGGCACATTGACCCCGACTGTGTGATTTGAATACATATACAGTGAAACATGCAAATGTTAATAAAAATGACATCATAAGTCTATGGAAATCATGCGGTGTATTAATATTAAAAACAAAAAAATAACCGTCTCCAAGTATCAATTAATTTAATTTTAGTCATCAATGGCTGAGAATGAGGAGAATTCTTCACGTACCTTCATCGTCCGACATGTCGAGGAACTCATTCATCGTCTCTGGGACATTGATTTTGTGTTTTTCTGATGCACTCTGTAAATATGAAAAGTAGATGGACAACTGTTTGTTTGTTTGTTGCACATTTGCATACTGTGAACCTTAAAGGTACGCTCCCTGATACTGTTAAAACACCCAATAACACCACTAATCCCCCAAATTTTCAAAGTTGAGTGGAAAAATCCTGGGATTTAAGGGTGCCATAATAAAATCAGGATATATATATATATACTGAAGATTAACCATTTTGAAAGTATTATATCACCTAAAACTGAAACAGCTGTAGTCAGTTAATGATTAATTGAGATCCAGCATTTACAATACAACTTAAGCCTGACCTTGACAGTGTATGCACAGTCTATGAGTAATGTAAATAATGATACTGTATGCTTGAAGGCTATTTTTCCCCACATCACTGACCAACAAAGATCCCGCGGGCTGCAGCTGCAGGTTCAACAGAGACATAAAAGAACAGCAGATGCCTCTGCACACTAAATAATAGATCAGTCACACACAGGTGTAGGGAAACGACCTTGATCAAAAGCTACGTCACAGTAGATAGAGATAGTTGTGACTAATACACTTTGCTGCTGATTGTGCAGGTTCCTCAGCGACCTCTGCATCCGTCTCTTCAATCACTGTCCCCCTCACACTCCTGTCACCTCTTCATCATCCCACTGCCTCTTGTTCTTTCCCGCTTTCTCACTCTTCTTCCTCCCCCTCTTCCTCCCAGACACGTGTGTGGATCAGAACACTGTTAGTGACCTGGGCTATTTGAGGAGATCTAAGCCCTCTCTCTTTCAATCACACATGTGACACAGCGTGACTGACTGACTGACTGACTTGCCGGCTAATTTACTGGATTCACACACTGACTCCACTTACTGTATGACATTGGTTGACTAGCCAAGTCTCAATTTGGGCTGGGATACACTTGAATCAGGCTGCAGGCAAGCATATCCCTCACTGGTTTCCATTCATTCCACATTTGAGAATATACTTGCAGATCAACCAGCAACATTCTTAATTCAACAAACAACCAAAATTATAGACTATTTATTTCACATTGTTCAAGTTTTGGTCATTATTTGCAACACTTTTAGGTAGCTGACTCTTAAATCTTAGGTGTCAGATGATCCTTGAACATACCAACCTTAAACATACCTTTTAAAATCACCCCTGCTCACAATTGTCTCAAGTTTAACAATTATAGTATTTAAAGTGGTTGAAGCCAATGAAATGTTGATTGTGGTTGATTACACATCTCTAGTTTTGGGTTGATTTTCATACCATTTAGAGGTCAATAGAAAATGATGGCATGATGGGAAACCCCCCACCCCAACCTACAGTGGCTGCAAAACTTGTGAAAAACGGCCTCAGTGGAAGAGGACCCGCTCCCTATGTAGATTTAAAGGGCTCATTCTAAGGTAACAAAACCATGATAACTATTTTCAGGTGATTATACACTAATTAAAACGTACTTATGAATATTATATTCCATTTCTGCCAAGTCTGTTTCACTAGATGCCACTAAATTCTACACACCGGTCCTTTAATAGGCCTAAACACATAAAACCACCAGAATGATCCTTTAAAACTTGGATACTGAAATGCAAACTAAAGTTTTTAATGGTTTTATACTGTCTCATATTGTCTCAGTACTTTACAAACCTCTACAAATTCAATGGAAACAACTTTCTAGTAATATGTAAAAACATTCTTTCCTTAAAGACACATTTTTATTGAATATAAAATGTATTGTGTTGGCCTGGCTCTAGACATCATATACAGTACATAGTGGAAAAATGTTAAATAAAATAATGAAATAGAGCAAAAAATGATACAAGCTATTTCCAGTTATCTTTGAGACTTAAATTATTTTGAGATTTCTGATAATCTAATACAGACTGAGTATATCAGAGGAAGGCAGTGTCTCACCATAGCAATCAAGTTGTCATCCGTCACGGGCCTCAGAGTGTCCACCACAGAGATGTACCCAAGACGACGGGCAATAGATAGGGCAGTGTTCCCATTCTGACCAGTGACAGCCAAACAGGAAGTTATTCACAGGAACAAGAGATGGACGGAAACACAAAAAGCATTCATTATTTCATCAAGCTACAGCTCTGTTGGAGAGGGCGTGTGTGTGTGTGTGTGTGTGAGTGTTTGTGTGTGCCAGTGTGCACTGACCATGGTGAGCTCGTTGGCTGAGGCCCCATGTTGAAGCAGCAGGTTGATGATGTGTGTGTGGCCCTGCTGAGCTGCTTGGTGTAGTGGAGTGTACCCGTTCTAGACAGAAAAAGAGACACAAAAAAGATAGTCAGGGAGAGAGAGGAATTATTAAACTGAATCATCAGAACGAGCCAGAAAACAGAGCAAAAACATGATGAAGGTAAAGGAATTGTAATACAAGACTTTGCATGTAAGTGTAAGTATAAGTAAGTGGGGGCATGCATGTTTGTGAGTGATCATGTGTTTGTTTACCTTTGTTTTGCCATTGACTCTGGCATGGTGCTGCAGGAGGAAGTTTGCCATCTTTGCGTTGCCATAGTGACAAGCCACATGCAGCGGCGTGTAACCCATCTGCATGAATTAAAGTAGGTAGAGGAGGAGACGCAGACATGAAAGGGCGAACAGATGAAAAGAAGAAGAAAAGATAGTTACTTACACCGACCAGAGGTCTTATCTTGTTACATCACAGAAAGAAGTGGCTGTTGTTTTGTAAAATGGATTTTGTAAGAATTCTGCAACAATTGTGTAAATGTAAGATTTTTTTCTTTTAAAAAAGTCTCCACCTCTTAGCATGCTATCTCTAAATGTAATTTCAAAACTGCATCATATTTCATGTCCCCATTGGAATGTGTGAACAGTGCAAAATCGTAATGGAAGAGATCAGTGAGTGAATAACCTATTCGCTGTAACCGTCCTGTCAGCACAAACACACAAATACACACACACACACACACACACACACACACACACACGCTAATACTATATAACCTTCAGCTAGTGCAGGTTTGTCTCAGTGAACGTGAGCAGCCTGTTATTGGGCCCGTGTGTGTATGTGTGTAAGTGAATGTAACAGAGTGTCACTGAATATTAGAGCATGTACACCTTCATGTGCATGTTTGCTGCAGTGTGTGGTGCATCCATAAAGACATTAATACCTTCCACTCAGGTATCAATCCTTTATTTATGTAGCACCTGAGAAGATGTGTGTGTGAGTGTATTTGTTTGAAGTCAGTACTATTCAGGTAAATCCAATTCAAATATAAACAAACACAAAGACAAGAAAAGTCAAAGATGCGTGTCAACAAAAGGTTATGCATCTAACTTTAACTACAAAAAGAGGTTTTAAGACCTTAATCTGTGTGTGTATTTACAGAGTGTGTGTTTGTGTGTATTGTGTGCATCACGAGAAAGCTTTACCTTTGTTTGTGGGTTGACATCAGCCCCATGGTTGAGAAGGACTTCTGCAACATTGACCTTGTCCTCCTGAGCTGCTAGGTGGAGTGGTGTAAGTCCGCTCTGTATATAAGGAAAGGACACACACAAACACGTGTGAACGAAATAAAAAATTGTTAATGGTGGGAGCACATAAAAAAAGGACTGAAACATACCGTACTACAGTATCTCTCAGGGGACAGGATAATTACTGTGTTTTTCACTTGGTTTGGCACGTGCAGGTGAAAATTAGCATGCTAATGATGAAGCTAGACGAATGCATCTAATTTCAAGAATGAAACAGGGATGGCTTATCTCTACCTGGTAAGAGGGTATGTTTGTGTATAAGTACTTGTGAACCTTTGAATGTGTGATTTGTTTCTGCAGGAGTGTACAGTATGCATACATAATCCCACACTTGTAACTGTGCATGCTGTGTCACTGATTCTACCTTATTGCACATATTGACATTGGCGTTCTTGGCCAGCAACAGTGACACCAAGTCCACGCTGCCCTCCTGCGCTGCCAGGTGAATGGGGCTGATGCCTTGCCGCGTCACCGCGTTGGTGTCGGCGCCGTACTCCAGCAGTGTGGTCCCAATGTCCATTTGGTTCTTTTTGGCAGCAATATGGAGCGGCGTGTAGCCATTCTGAGGTGAAAGAGATGAAGGAGTTAGCAAGATAAGCTGCAGTGGATTTGATGGTTGGTGTATTATTTTATCTATTTTATTGTTATACTCAGTGTATAAAACAGATAAGATTTTCATGTGAACCTCTTCTATAATGTATTTTATTCCATTCTGGATCAAAATGGAATTGACTTCATACATTATAGACTATAGGGTGGACAAAGTTGTAGGATGACAACTATGGTTAGGAGGCTGTTGTTTTCTAATAAATGTCTAATACATTTATGTTAAAAGAATGTGCTTCAGAACAGAAAAAAAATATTTTTGCGGTCATGACTGTGGACTGGAAGGACTCGATCCTAAATCAAAACCCTGACATGAAGCAGAATGATGAACCTCTGCCAAAAAACAGTTCAGAAGGTTCAGTAGTTGAGCAAAGGGAGTTCAGTATTACTGTAAGCAGAGAGGTAATGCCAATATTAAGTACTGGCATTGGATTTGGCAGTGTTGGTATAATACAGGAATGATCAAGTCAGAGAGGAATCATTATACAAAGATTTGCAAGTTTTGCATCTAAAAATGTAATTAATTTGTGGATTGACCCACAGATACCATATACAAGATAATAATGACAATAATATTAGATTAGATTTCAATTCACAGACAATAATAGAGGCTAGGGTGCCAGAGACGTTTTGTCTGCCATGCGGTAAATATTGTTTAAAATGACCCTTGAGATAAGGTTTGACTAATTCTTTTTAAAGAACAAGACTCCGCAAAGAGCTTGTCAATGAGCATCTAAGACAAACACACAAAGGTTTCACTAAGCTGGGAGAACACATATACAACACAACAACAACAGACAGGGGAGCAGCTGAAGAGGGGAGCAGTCCCCATTCTGACATTCCTCACTTGGGTCACCATGGAGAAGACATTTGAGACAGCATTAAACTAAAGACTGCATTTGAATACATTTCCGTGGTGGGATCTCCTTTAGTGGTAGCGTGAGCTGCAGGTGGGCTTTATTCAACTCTCTGAACAGCTTTGAGGTCCACAGAGGGGTGGGGTGATTTTAGCTTAAATAAGAGCGAGTAAAAGGTTGAGTTGAGTGTGGAAAACGGGAGAATACTGATGTCTTTCTAGAGTCTGTGTGAAGACTTACTTCACGAGTCAGAATCTCATGGGTGTGGTCGGAGGCATATAGAGATGTAGCGCAAGCATGTGTGTGTTTGCACACATGCATGTCCAAAGGCCTTTAAACAACCCCTCAAGTTCACACAGATTGACTCCTTTCCAAAGCACTTAAATTAGACCAATCACATCAACTTTAGCACCCAGCCAAATGAAAAGCAATTTATAGAGGGAGAGAGAAAGGGAGGCAGTGAGGAATGACTAAGAGTGTGGGAAGGAGGCAGGAAAAGTAAAGGAATAAATAGAGACAGATACAGATTAAAGGAGAGAGAGCTAGCGAGAGACAGAGCCAGTGACAAAAAGGGAAGACAATGAGCGAGGATAAATTAGCTTTATGTTTTGGTCTCTTCTTGCGGGATGTCTGTCTCGGATGTCAGTGGATGGTCCAAACAAAAACAGGCATTTCCTGCCATATTTTGGTTGCCAGTTCTGCCACTCAGCTCATACTTGTTCTGTGGTTTTGACAGACGACCAAAGCCTAGCAAGAGACTAACCGCAACTTGACCATGTGTCACTGACCATGTGTGTTTGTGTGTGTCAGACATTTCAACATTACTAAAGTGTTTTGGGTTTTTTTTTTGCTCTTTATTGAGAAGACATAAAATTTACAGCTCTGGAAAAGACATCACAAAAGTGTGTGGTTTGAAGTAGTGACTGACTCTGTAGTAATTTACAACATATATAAGACATCACAAGCCGCTTCACGTGTGCTTTCCAGTTTTGCTTCATGAGAAATATGAAATATAGCATCCCGTAAACCAATGAGCCCAATATGCTGACCGTGTGAGCTAAATTCTGGCCAATGGAGTGATTTCAAAGACTTTCCTGAGCTCAAAGAAAAAGCCGCACTTTCACTCACAACGTTAAAGACGAGACAAGATGGGAATGGAAGAATGGGAGCAAATGGGTGAGTGTTAGCTCTTCATACATACAGATGAAAGTTGTTAATGGCACCGAGGGCATAAGACAGGTAAGTTCATATTAGTATGTTTGTTAATGTGTGTTTGTGTGGATACCTTGGCGGCAGCGTGTGGGGAAGCTCCCTGATCCAGCAGCAGCAGTGCCACTCTCTGATTATCGTAGTGAGCGGCTACATGCAGTGGAGTTAGCCCACTCTAAAACACCCATACATACACACACACACACACAC
This sequence comes from Thunnus thynnus, assembly GCF_963924715.1. Classification (NCBI taxonomy): domain Eukaryota; kingdom Metazoa; phylum Chordata; class Actinopteri; order Scombriformes; family Scombridae; genus Thunnus; species Thunnus thynnus. The sequence goes on along the minus strand of NC_089530.1, from coordinate 19,241,181 downwards.
ACACACACACACATTCACGCACATACGCACACACACAAGCATGCAACACAACACCCAGTTAGAAGATCACTGAATACACACAAGCACAAACACGCCCATAAGTAAAATGAGAGCACCGAATCAACAGGATGTAAAGACATGGAGGGAGATGGACATCAAACTGAGGAACTTCCAATCCACAGGAGACAGTTTAGAGCAACAGCTTCATGCTGAAATCTAGAGGAAGAAGCTCAGGGAGGATGGCGTTATCAAAAATGAGCATGTTGTCACTGTCCTTTGAAATGTATCTCCAAAATGTCAACTTTTTTTGCCAATTGTTTTTTAAATGGTTCATGTAGCTTAGAAGCAGTAGAATTTTCTCAACCCATAAAGGGACACTTAATCCTCAATGTTAGTTGAAAAATTCAAAATCGTCAAATTTGGAGATACAAGGTTTTCATTAGACAGCTTTGATACAACACATGAGAATTTATCATTCTTTTTTTTTTTAGCAGGAGTAGCAGGAGTAGTAGTATCAAGAGTGCTAGCAGCAGCAGTAGCAGCATGTTGTTGTCATTGTTTAAAGATCCCCTCCAGACATGTTCCCAAACCAGTTGTGATATCACAAAACCCTTGACTCAGTGAAACTTTCCCCCTTCAGCAGATTAATTTTAAAACAACCTTCTAGTGTCAAAATGCACAGGTATCGGTGCATTTTTAAGTGGAGGGGGTCTTTAAAAAATCACATGTTTTATCACTTTTTATCACTACTTCTTCCTATAGTACTGTTATAAAGTGAAAACAAAGGCTTAGAGTTAGTTGATGGTACCTTATGGTTCTGAGAAAAACCCAAAGTATTCCAAGAACACAGTATGCTACTATATCCCACTCAGCAACCACTACTGAGTCACCAGGATGCTCACTAAGCCACTGGAATGTCCCACGCATTTAACAATTACAATATTCATAAGAAGTGTGCACAAAATATTCTAATGATCTCATTGGATGTTGTGATGTGTTGTTATAACTGTCATGGAAAAGTATGAGAAATGGTGTTTTTTGGTCCAAACCAAATAAATTGATGTGTTTCTCTACATCTCTAAAGGGAATAAAGTAATTAAACTGCAATAAAGGCCTGATTTTGCTTTGTGCTTAGACTCAGTACTACAATGGGACTGATTATAGCGTGACACCACTATGCAGTGTGGAAGCTTCATTATCATACCTAACTGCCATTATGTTAAATGCTCTCAGATGGTGGCACAGACACACACACACACGCACACACACAACAAGCTAACACTGTAATCAGTGCCAGTAGGCCTGTGCTAAGTAAGTGTGTCAATATGTGTGTATGTGTGTGTGTGTGTGTATACAAATGCATTTATACAAGGGTGCATGTGGAGGTGGAATGAGTGCATTTCATCATGAGAATAAAAGCAAATCTGCCTAGAGGGTTTTTGCAACAGGACAAGCATCTGTTGGGCTGGTTGTCCTGGGATAAGTCCTAAACCTGCCACTCCTCCTCAACACCCACTCTCTGTCCAGCTGCAGCTTGGAAAATACAACTCAGAAAGGGTTCTGTTTACTTTCTTTGAGACAGGTTGGATAAGGGCAGGCGACAGAAAGACTTGGAGTTTGATAAATGATCTTGGTATCTGAACGACTTCCTGATTTGGCTCATTTGTTGGCTTGATCTCACCAGAAATGTTGACTGTGCTATCCATAATTAAATATGGTCAAGATATGTTTGCCACTGAATATGTATATTTCTTTTTTGATGTTTTGTGTTTTATATATCAGGTTATTCTTTGGAGGACTACTTATGGTTCTGATCCTGACACACCTTGTGATTGGTTGCTTGTACTAATGAAGAAGGAATTTGAGTTTATGTTCTTCTTCCATTTATTGTCGTCCGTTCTGTTTAAGTGTCATCATCTGCCTAACATGTGCTTTCTGTGCCAGGCCCCTCCTTCCCCAGACAGCTCATGTTTTCTGGCAACAACTCATCTAAAAACACCCTAAAAATGTCAGTCAAGATTGAGCATGATTCCCTAAAGTGTCCTCTTCCCCTTTTTTTAATGACACCTCACCTTTCCAGCAGCATCAGGTGCAGCTCTTTTCTGTAGGAGCAGACCGGCCACCTCCATCTTGCCGTACTTGGCTGCCACATGGAGGGGACTGAACCCTTTCTGTTGAACACAAAATAAGATATATCATCAAAAATGAAAGACAGAGGAAAGATGGAGAGGACAGACAGGATAAACAGAGAGGGTTATACAAACAGGAAGTAAATATTTGTATTTTTTAAGTCATGAGTTCAGTTCTTGCTGGCCTGGGGTCAAGTCCAGCCACATAATATCATAGTTTCTCACATAGTTGTAAAGAACTCATCTCAATAGTTAAGTTAATCTTTTTTACTTCACAAGATAAAGGATTTGTACACATAAAGTGTAGCAGCACAACTGACAGATGAAAATGTACTTTAACAAAGATTTTTTGTTTTTTTTACTTAGACTGAACCATATCAACCATTTAAAACCCATTTAGACTATTAAAAACAGACTGTTTCACACTAAAATCAACATCTCCTTCAGCTACAATGTTTGAATGACATTTGAAATTCAAAGGCATTGATAAACTAAATATCTGTTGTGGAAGAAATTGAACACAGTGATGTAAACCTACTATACTATAATTTACCAAATACAATTTTATATTTATCTATTCCTATTATCTGTATATGAGACTAATTTAGTTAAAACAACATAAAATTATTTCAAGGCATGTGATACCCTGAGAAACTAAGCCAAAAGCCCTTATTTCTACATGTATTCCGCATCTATAAATGCTGGCTGTTGTATAATGCGATCATGTTAATCTTGGCTTCCTTCCTGTGTGTATGTGAAGATATTTAAAGACATTAGGTCATATTTTCCAGAGGAATGTGGGACTCCCACAGATTCCCATTCCATGCTCTGAAACTCTTGACCTCATTTGTTTGATTTGCTACAGTCAGTCCTCATACAGTTTATACAGTAACTAATCATTTTAAAGACATGATAGGTAGCTGGATAGAAAGTTTAGTTTTATTTAATTTTCCTTTTCTTTTAAAATATAGGAACTTTAATGATATATTTGCTCCATAAATATCACAAATGCTCCCTACCCCCCCCCCCCCCCTCCCCATTTTCAATACCCAGAAAATTATGACATAATTTCCTTGAACAGCTGATTCAGGTGATGTCCCAAAAGATATGTTACGATATACATATGATGTGTGTATGTGTGTGTGTGTGTGTGTGTGTGTGTGTGTGTGTGTGTGTGGGTGGGTGGGTGGGTGTGTGTGTGTGTGTGTGTGTGTGTGTGTGAGAGAGAGAGAGTGAGAGAGAGAGAGAGCATTGGCACCATGGGGTTTACCCTTCATTAATCTGTTCCACTGACAGAGGTCACCTTCAAGGACAGCCCCCAGCAACATAGCACACACATGCACAAACCAATTCCATAAAGTCTACTCTACATCTCTTTCTGACCTTGCTCTGTGCAATTAGTCATATGTGAAACCACTACCACCAATATCCGCCCATGGTTGACTGCATGGATAAAAATAAACCTCCTGAGCTCCTAAATTAGTCGACACTAATACTAGTACTGACCTGATAGTGAACACTATAGAACTGATGTGACTACATGACTGTGACAGAACTTAACATGGGTGAGCCTTGTAAGCTGGTTATAGGCAGTTTATGAGCCCCATAACTGGAGACTGGGGATGCAAACTCTGACTAATAAACAAGGTAAAATGATCACCATGACAGCTATTGGCAACAGAGACTGGTGCCCACTAGTGGAGATACATGGCACTGAAAGTGCTGTAGATGATCTGTGCTGTGATGTTTTGGTTCTCCAGATACGTTTGTCTGTGTTTGAGTGTATGTGATGTCATATGAAAGAAAGAGAAATAAACTCCTTTACATCATGCCCTCACATACTGTGTACTTCTGTGAATTTGCATAACTGTGTAAGATCCTCCTCAAAACCCACCTTCGTAGAGGAGGCGAGTGAGGCTCCATGCTCCAGCAGCATGGCAGCGACATCATGGTGTCCTTCGCGGGCAGTCAGGTGAAGGGGGGTGTAGCCTGAGGTGGTGGCTGCATTAGCAGAGGCGCCGCACTGCAGCAGCTGTTGGACGATGTCGACTTTCCCCAGCCGACTGGAGATGTGCAATGGTGTCTGGTCATCCTGCAGAGAAGGAGAAAGTGACTTCTGGCCCAGTGTTTCATCATTGTTTGACAAAGAGATTCATAATAGGGCTCAGTGTTCTAACCTTGGACTTGGTCTCCACCTTGGCTCCATTTTTCAGCAGGTATCGGACTACGTCTGCCTGGCCTGCCCTGGCTGCCATGTGGAGAGCTGTTTCACCTCTCTGGAAGACACACAGTGGTGTTAGCTTTCCACATACGGTGACGTGAGAAGTGAAATCTGGGCGGATATTCTTAAAAATGTGTATTTCTTAACGTGGAGTCTTAACATGTAACGGTGCATGATTAAAAAATGATTCACTCACTACATTGGTGGTGTTAGGCGATGCACCATGGTGTGTCAGTGAATGGACAATGTTCTCATGGCCCATGAATGCTGCTACATGGATGGGCGTCAGGCCAGACTGCAGAGACAGAGATATGGTCATTATCATAACATGTCACCTTACGCTCTTAATTTAGAAGTAGCACTAAGACAAATCCCTATTAAAAGGAAAGCTGGAATGTATTAATTGGTATAGCTCTGAATAGTTAGAAGTCACTACAATTTATAGGAACCACTTCTGGCACCAAGTGGTAAAAGGCAGAGTCAAGTAGAGTAGAATAAACTGTGGTCCGTTCTGCTGTAGTACCTCAGTGACAGCTTGGATAGAAGCTCCATGTTTTAGCAACAGCTCCATCACTTTGACTCTGTTCTTCTTGCAGGCGATGTGAAGTGGGGTGAAACCGTTCTGCACACAGACAGAAAAGAAGAAGAAGAAGAAGAAGAAAAAAAAAAAAACAGATCAGTGTAAAGCCCACACTCCAGTATCTTCAAGATGGAATTTCCACAGCTACAAAACGAAGAACAGCTGTGTGGCTCTTTTTATTAGGCTGATAGGGAGAAGCAAATGATCTGCCAGGAAATGAACGAGTGGTAAAGAAAATGACAGTTGCAAACCACAGGGGTGAGAAGGAAACCTTTTCTCTCTCAGTTCTTCTACTCCTCCTCAAATCTTAGAAAATTCCTTTTGTATCTTTTTGTGTAAATCAAGTTAAATCTAGCCTTCAAAATTCGAGATTTCTACCACCTTGCTTCACCCTCCTGCACTCAAAAATTCTCTGCTTTTCTTCCCCACTGCATCATGTATCAATTTTTTATCACTTTCGGGTGAAATTTGTACGCCTTAGTGTCCAATCCTTTTCTCATTCTCTTGAAGTGAATCAGTGCAGCAATAGCCTACTGGTTGAATCATTTTACATCATCTACAGTAGATGATAAAAGCTCCTTTCTAACCAATCATCATTATTGATCCATTATTCTTTACAAAGGGACATTTTCAACACTGAACACTCGTACTCAGACAACGATCAAATTTAAAAAAAATGAACATCAGCACAAAGATATTGTCTTTCAGCAACCTTTATCCAACAATGTCACTTTTGGTCCAGAATCTGCTCCCACATGACCCTTTGACTTTTTACTTTCAGTCCCATTCTTCCCACCCCTTCAGATTCCTACCAGGGCCTTGGCGTTTGGATTGGCCTTCTTGTCCACGATGAGCTTGGCCACCTTGTAGTGACCACAGTGAGCAGCAACGTGCAGCGCGGTCAGGTAGTCGTTGGTGACGTCGTCCACCGGCACGTCATGCTGGAGCAGGAGCTGGACACAGTTAAGGTGGTCCCCCTGAGTGGCCATGTGGAGCGGTGATAGGCCGTTCTACAGTGGGGGGGAGAGAGAGGGAAAGAAAGAGAGAGAGAGAGGGGGAGAGAAAGAGAGGGGCAGACAGAGAGCGAGACAAAGAGAGAGACAAACACACACGCAGACGGACACATAGACAGATGGACAGACAGACATAGTAAGTTAGGGCGTGGCCATGCGCTGCACAGACAGACTGTGAAGGAAGTTGCTGAGAAGGTTACAGAAGCATTGTTATAACGAGGCCATTACAACAATGTCTATTTTGTTACACTGGTCGTCCTGCGCGGTCAAACTGTAGGGCTACGCAGCGGAGACAGGGTGTTCTGGAGAGGTCGCACAGACGTTATGGAGACAATGCGACAACACTACAGCAACAACAACAGGCCTGCTATCTGACTGGATAATAGATTTCAAATGGCGCTGTGTGGTGAAGAGAACTAATTTATACAAACAACTGTGTTTATTATAGTGTTACTGTTGAAATGTGACCTATTCTATTCTATTCAATTCTATTCTGTTACTGCCAGTGAGTGTTTGTGACCTTTCCTTTCCTATTCTAAGTAAAGCAGTGTCTCCTGAATTGAGCGTCCCAGTAGCTACCTTGGTCTTGGACAGGAAAGGAGCTCCTCGGTCTAGTAGGATTTCTACCACCTGCTCGTGACCGCTCCTCGCCCCACAGTGAAGAGGTGTCAGACCATCCTGGAGAAGGAGAGAGCAATTGTGTTAGAACAAAATAGAATTAAATAGAAGATACAACTTTATTGTGGTGAAACCATGAATTTCTTCCCTTGGGTTAATCAATAAAGTGTTATCTTAACTTATATTAAAAGTGGAAAATTGTATTTGTCCCATTCATTTCTTACTAAAGTTTAAAATTGTGTACAAAAAAGTTGTAAAGGGTACAATTTTGGGTACAGTATTGATGAGTATAGTTGCATCATGGAAACAAAATGAGTAAAGAATATATACATTTGACATGGATTGTGTGGTGTTTCATTTGATGAACTATCCCTTATTGAACGTTAAGAACTGATGATCTTAAATGCACTTCAGCAGCTGATTTTTCTACAAACTACAGTGACGGATTAAACCTACGGAGAATTCCCTTCGGCATCATGTGTCCGTGTGTTTGTCTGAGTGTTTCTTACTGCTCTTATGAGAACTGGGTTCTCACCTTTGTCTTGGCGTCGATTTTGGACCCTCTGTCCAGCAGCAACTTGACCATGTTGCTGTTGCCCCTTTTTGCTGCCACATGAAGCGGCGTAATGTCATTCTGAACAAAAAAGAGGACATTAGTGTTGTGATTCACCTGTCAAAATAGATGTAATGGTTCATTATTTGCACAAAAGCAAACATTATGGTCATCAACTGAAAATGTCTGTAATTAGATTTTACGTATTTAATTAGATATATTAGAACATATAATCTGGTGGACTGTAAATAGATTGTAATGCTTTTAATGATATTTTCTCAGCTCTAATGGAAACCCTACAGTACTCCTCATTAAGGGTGCACAGTCTCTTATAATTAAGCAAGCAACATTGGTGAAACAGCTTCATTGTTTAATCCCTCCACTTTTGTAGCATGACTCTCTGGACCCAACATGTAATCAGTGTCAAAAAGCAGCATAAGCACCAACACTCCTTCAGACACTAGCTGATATAATTATGGACCACTGTTGACTCTGGTAAGCTAATGTGACAACAAACACATTTTTGAAGGCAGGCGCTCTTGGATTATAGTAAATATTAAATAATACCCTGCTTATTATATTAATCTTTAAGTAAGAGTGCAGTCACCTATTATGAACACTGAGATGCAGATCGGCTAATGTGACAAACATACTGCTGGCTACTTTATTTAATGGACAGTAGGGAATTTGATTCTTTAAATGAATGATAATGATGCCCCTTGTCAGTTGGCATTGTTTACAGTGTGTAACTTTAAGAATGCACCCACAGAGAGGTGTAGACCAATATGAGCTTCAGTGCAAGTCCATCTAAATTAAAGTATGTCTCACAACTCTTCTCCAGTACACCATTCTTTATACACCAAACGCTTTTGGCTATGTTGCCTTCACCAGTGTGACGTCTGAGGTTGTTTCCAGTTTCCTTATATACAGTTTTTTGATCAGTCATGTGACTTGTAGATCATCATAGATAGTATAGAAATAGCTTTACCATAATCTCTGTTTTATAATACAAAACAGCAAATTCTGTATTGTTCAACCTTGTTTTTTTAAAAACACAGTATATCTGCAGTTGACCTTAACACATCTATGCTATAGCTAAACTTCCTGTTGTTCTCAAAAAATGATGTTTTTTTTTTTTTAGAACAAATATAATCATCATATAAATAAGTGTACTTTATTTTTCTCCTTTAACCCCACAGAACATCTCTTGATCTCCTCCTGTATTTGAAAGAGACACCTTATCAATTCTTATCTATTTAAGGGTAGAGACTGGATTAATGGTTAATTTCTATGAAACATGCTACAACTGAATAGATCTCTTTTTCACATTGTAAAGTGTACTGGAAAAGAGGTGTGCACCATGTTTTAATTTTGGTCCTTTACTGTGATTTATTATTTGTCCATGTTGAAAAGTTTCATTAGATGTAAGGGAAAAACAAGAGAGAGAGTTCAACAACTCATTACAGTTCATGTGGGTGGTTTTGGTTTCACAGTGTTTTTCTTCTGCCTTCACCTCTCAACGCCAAGTCTACTAATAAACCCGGCATGATACATCCAATGTTTTACATGTTGTGTCTTCAGCTGATGCTCTTTAATGGTGTTCATTAATGGCTTTCATTTGCAAGGAGTCCAACATGAAGGCGTTAACTGAATGCAGACCACCTTTGTGTTTCCCCAATGGACACTGTTTTCACCATATGTGGTTAGTGCATCTTTACTACTGTTTACCTTCAGTGTTGGTAATACCCCTCTCAGACAGCAGAGGGCAGAATAAACTCACCCTCGCCATGAAGTCCACAGCAGCCCCTCGGTTCAGCAGTAGTGTGGCCACGTTAATGTTGCCATAGTGAGCTGCGATGTGAAGCGGGGTGAAACCACTCTGAGGATGGGAGAAAGCCGTACAGCACACACATGCAAACACACAAACAAGCACACACATCATGTTACAAACAGTGAAACCCGCCACACTTGTAAAAGTCAATACAGACCTTGAGTTTTATAGCGGACTACACAGGCCTATTGCCTACGTACAATCACACTCAATCAGACAAAGACATATTCAACTATACACTGTTACACTGACACCTGACTTTTCTCACAGGGGCAGAAAAAGTCCTTTTATTGAAGCATCAAACATGGGGCCAATGGTATGCTGACAACTAAAGGGTATAAAATTCAGTATACCATATGAGCTTCTATGTGCTCTGAAATATAACTCATTACGCATAAACTACTCATTTATCTGTCAAACTTGTATCTATCAAACTCATGCATTGTTTACCACAGTGTACGAGTTCAACAGAAACTATTTAAATGTAATTATAGTAAATCTAAGTCATCTCATTTACAACATTTTGATCAATTTGTTGTGCTAAAATTGTCCCGCAAATGAACCTAATGTCTGTTGGATAACATCTTGAATGAGAGTCAGATCCTGGTAAAACCCCTGGCTTACTGTGCAACAGCTGTCAAAGCAGCAGGACACTGGAAAAGGTCTCATCCAATCAGTGAATGAATCTCACATTAAGCTGTCTAATTATTTGAATCTCAATTTCAAATAATTAATAATCCAGTGGAAAGCAGGTGTCTCAGACATGTGTATCCACTGTGCTGATATCCGATGTCCCAAACATCCGGACCAAAAACACTAAAACTATGAGCATTTGTTACACAATCACATTAGAAAAGTAAGGTTTAAACCTGACACTTTGATGGACTAACAGGATGTTAATCTTGTTCTTGTTTTTTCCTAAAATCTGCACTAACTTTCTTCCATCTTCCATCCACTGATAAACAAACTTGTTTACCATGATGCATGAGCCTCAGATCAACAAAGCCATTTTTGGATGAATCATAGCAGTTATCTGGTCAGCCTGCCAAAGCCAGAAACAATGCCAACCAAAACAGGGCCACACAGAAGGTGGCCACCTGGCTTTGGTGTGATGAAGGGGCCTGTGTTACCATAGAAGCAGTGTTGAGGTAGCTTGTTGCTTTGGTCCCATGAAAAATGCTTGAGGTGCAAGGGTTGAGGATTAGAAGTACTAAGAATGAATAAAGGGTAAACTAATGAATTAATTAGACTAGCTGTCTGTTGCTAGAAGGCTGGGTTCCTTTACAGCTTAATGGAGAATTGGTTGCCATGCAGGTTATGGACAAACCACTACTTTCTAATAGATGATAACCACTTTTCATGCCAGCACTGGTTATCATGTTAATCAGTTTCATGGATCGACTGTGTCAGAACACATCAGGACAACAGTTAGTCACAAATAGTTTGCCAAAAATAACAGCCGAAACATAAACTTTAGGCACCATGAAACCATTAAAATCATGGACAGTCTGGATACCCAAGCCTTCAGCTTCAGGCTTTGCTAAATCAGTAGTAGTGAAACATGCGCTGTAATTCTGACTTTCTCTAAAACTAGAGATATCTGCTACATGAATGAAGCAATGAACAGGAGGAAGACGAGACTGAGTTAAAATGGAGAAGGGGATGCGACAAAGGGCTGCAGAAACACTACTGCATTAAATCAGGGGCACTGAAGTGTTTAGGGTTTTATTTTTCAAACTGTTTATGAGCTGCGATGGAGAGACTAAGTAATGTACTGAGTAGAGGTGTACCTCTGTTGTTCTATTCACCATCATCTACAAAGTCAGCCAAGAGAGGAGAGAATGGGCAGTTAGTGAGCAAAACAACAAAAAAGGGCCTCCACTCACATGAAGTGGAGGAGCAGAGAGAGGGGATAAAGAGCTCAATATGAAATAATTCAAGGGAAAAACGTTCTGCACTTATAATCAAAGTTGTTATTTAAGAAGATTTTAATTTTGAGAAAGTTATTTCTCAAACTAAAATCCCTCAGCGTGATCATACATCCACATCTCCTCACACCTGTCATCCTAAAGGATACAAGTTATTATACAAGTTATGTACAACAGTGTGATTCAATATATACAAAAACAAAAATGTACTTCTGCTCCCTTCCCCTATCTGCCAAAAAGAGCATCAAGAAAGAAAGAGAGAAAAGGGTAGCAAGAAACAAAAAACTGAAAGAAACACAACCAAAGGCATCAATAATTAAAGAAACAATTAACTGTTCAAAAAAACAAAAAACAAAGCAACTGTCTAGAGACCGTTGCTCACCTTGGACTCGACGTCCGCGTTGTGGTCATTCTGTAGGAGCAGGGCCGCGGCCTTGGTGTCGTCCTTGCGGGCAGCGATGTGCAGGGCAGGTAGGCGTACCTTGCCCTTTGTATCGTTCTCCAGCAGCAGGGAGACCACCTGGTCATGGCCCTGCTGGAGGGCCACCGCCAGAGGGGTGAAGCCATCCTGCATGTGAGGAGAGAGAGAGGAAGTCAGTGGGGCTCAGATGGGTGCCGAATGCATTACTGGTGATGGAAGAGATATGGGATGGTAGTGATGACATGTGCGGGTTAAGAGCAGGTTATGGAGAGATGCTGCTCCAATATTACATTTTGCTGAATTATTATTTAGCTGCAGGCACAGAGGAAAGCAATGCAAGACCCCTTTAATTGTGTAGAAGTGTTAAAGAAGAGATAATGCAGGTGTTATTAATGATCCAATGGATTCAGGTTTGTTTTGTTTTGTTTTTTTAACATATTTTTTGTTTTAAACGACAAATCTCGTGTGCAAAGGTTTAGTCTGAGAATGAGCTAAAATTTGTGATTTGTTTTTGCATAAATATCCATAAATGTCACTAAAAAAGCTAAAGTGAGGGGTAACATAAGGGCAACAGTAATATGCCTCTATGTTAAACTACAAACATTTTGTTTTTAAGGGTAATTTTGCCAGAAACGAGTCAGAGATTACATTATGATTTTTTATCTTTTAGTAAAGCATTACCGGAGGTTAATTTTTAATATTATATATATAATATACTATTACTAAGTCTCTTGTCTCAGTGTTTCCTTGGGAGCTCTCAAGAAAAAAAATCATCTGGACACTCAAAGCTCAAAACAGAAAACTTTTGAGTTCAACCTCCTGACATGTTAGGAGTTGAATGCTTATAGCATTGAGGATGGTAAATCATAACTTAATACCCCATGTGTCAAACAGATATAGAAGTTACTGTACATTTACGAGCCTCCTCTCCATATAGAACTCTGATGTAAGTTACATAATGAGAGGATGGGGTTGAAAAAGCACATGTATCTCCCACACACATTCCCCTTATGTTGCATAATTTAACTGTCATATCGTGCTTTCTGCATACTGCATGTCTGAATATGTGTGTGTGCGCAGAGGTATTTGTGCACTTGCATATGTGCCTGCATTCATATATCATGTTCACACAAGTACTGGATCTATGTGTGTGTGCGTGTGTGTGTGTGTATGTGCAAACATATTCTATGTGTATGCATGTCCTGAAGGGCATCCCAGTGTTCTTCCATGTAGCCCATTGATGTTAACCAGCAGACTGTAGACTTCCTGGGTATTCCATTAGCCCCATCAGCTATTTATCTCCATATGTGCACGTGCTTGTGTGTGTATACGTGTGGTGACTGATAAGTATTTGTGTGTGTGTGTGTGTGTGTGTGTGTGTGTATGGGTTCCACAAGCTGAGCAACGTAAATCAGAGCAGTAACGGCAGCAGCAGCCGTGAAGGAGAGGCAGTGAGCGCAGCAGACCTCATCAGTGACCCACTCAAGGTCACTCTGCCTCCACCACCATACACTACCAATCAATGAAGCTTTGCCTAGTCCCTCGTGAAGAGATGGGGAGGGAGGTGGGGGGGGGGAGCGGAAGAAGGGGCAAGGCAGAGGAGGAGGGTAGAAAGAAGGGGAGAATGTGAGACAGACAGGATGAGATAAAAGAGAGGACAGAGAGATGAAGAAGAAACAGACGGAGACACAGAGAGATATAGAGCAAGTGGAGGGTTGGGATGGTAAAATGTGGAGGGGAAGGAAACAGAGAAGGAGAGGAGACGGAGGTGGTTAGTACAACAGATGTAAAGACCATATATGACTGAGGCAGAGAAAATGCATGGAGACACAATGGTACGACTATAGAGAGGTGGAACGCAGGACTGGCACACATACACATTGAACGCACACACACACACACACACAATAACAAAAACACACACACACACACACACACATGCACAGTACCTCAGTGGCCATACTCTGGCTGGCGTTGTTCTCCAGAAGGAACCGCACCACCTCCAGGTGATTCTCCTGGGCTGCCATGTACAGAGGGGTGAATCCATTCTGCACACACAAGCATAAACACACTTAATGTTATAATGGGCTAAACACTTATGCTTGAACTAGTTAGACATGCTCTACACAGTTTTGAAGTGATTGTTTCCTTTTTGGCAGATTTAAGATGTCTACTTAAAACCAGCTCAACAAACAGCCTTCAAGAAATGCCCACAAAAACAACAAAAAATGAAACCATATGATATAAAGCCTCTTTTAGATTTGGTTTTGGGTGTGTTTTTCATTATGAGATAATTGCAGGCTGTTTTGTCTTTTTTTTTTTTTTTGCATATAAACAACATCATAAAACATCCTGAAAATGTTCCAGTATGCCTGAAATAATACTCGCTACACAATGAAATGATCTCTCAGTTATAACCTTCAGTTATTTGGATGTGTTTGTATACAATCAAATTTTACCTATATCACTGAGTAATTAACTTATTATTGACGACATAAAAAGATCTAATAGACATACTAACTTTTGTGTTGCTGTTGATCTGAAGTACATCTCCACTAGCTGTTTAAGAGTTTGATAAGATCAGAGGAAGATGACAAGAAGGTGAGTGAAATCCCTCTTCTCACCTTGATCTCATAGAGTTAAATGTAAAACGCAAAGAGAGCAGTTTCCTTGAGAGGCTGAGGCCTAGTTGGCATGATGCCACATTCTGTGAGTGAGAATCTTTCCACTGAGTGATTCCCTCAAAGTCAGTGACTTGATGATACATTCATCTAAACGAAGGTGTCCATCATAGCAGGGTAAGTAAATTGAAGTTGTTTCAGCTCCTACATGTAAACCTCCATGACCTCGTTCACTGACATTATGTGCGTGTCATGTGTATATCCCACCTGAGATTGTGCGTTGACATTGGCGCCATTAGTCACCAGCTCTTTGACGACTTCCGCTTGGCCAGCCAGCGAGGCTATGTGCAGAGCAGTGTTTCCTTTCTGGATTACATGGAACAACGACAGGAATGTGTGTTAAGCTCTGCCCCACCTGTCCCATCATTTCGTGTGTGTGTGTGACTGTCTCGTGTGTGTACCAAAGTCTGTATATATATCAATGTCGGTATCCATGTGTCCTAGTGAATCCCCTCACACTGACCATACTTTAATACCACTGGTATTCCAGCTCTGGCACCCCCCCGCCTGCACTGCCAACAATGTGTCACTTCCGATACCCTATGTCCCGCACATAAATGAGCTCCCACTGCGCCTCGGACATAAATAAAACTACAGGAGGCTTTTTATGAACCTGTGCAGGTCCTTGTGAAGGCAGAGCCGACCCCCCCAGACTGTCTCTTGGCCACGTGACACTGGGCTCTGTTATTCGTGACAGTGACCTGTCACATGCACTGTATACTGTAGCAGTCACAAGGCAGATTAATAATAAGACAGACAAGACTGTTTAGTATAAAATGTAGCTAAAGACACAAAAACAGACAAACCAGCTCCACTATTACTTTATGATCTAAATCATAAATCTAAATATTGTTACTTTAACAATGTTGACAGGCTATCTCACCGATTATGTTTTATGTTACACTTCCTTACTTGCTCCCACAGTAACTTTACTGCATTTTATTTTCTTTGTAAAATGCTACTTTTCAGGGACATTAGTGTAATATAGTGCAATCCAACGCAAAAACTCTGCAATATACACTCACTACCTGGATGAAGCTGATAAGTTCCAGCGTTTGTTGAGAGAAGTGTTGATTCAAGTCTTTTGTAATTTTTGAACACATCTGTGTTTGAACATCTGTGAGAGATTGGCAACACATCACACTGTTGAACAGATTCTGACTATGGCCCTATGCACTACTTGGTCTTGAACATCTTTAATGTTAGTGTAGTCTAGTACGATGACAACACTACAGCCTAAAAAAGAAGCAAAATAACTCTTCTCTGACTGTTTCAAATTGAACAATAAAAGCTTCATGAAAAACCCCCAAATCACAGCAGAGTTAAAGCAACATCTCTCTAACAGTCTCAACATTGTAAGCTTCACAAGTCTAGCATTTGTTTTAGAGCTGTCGAAGGCTAATGAACCGAGGACAAGGCCTCTTGTTTAATTCTAACAGAACAAGAGCAGTGCAACATTAGAGTGACAGATACACAATTAACTTTAGCATCAAACACTCACACAGCCTAAATGGAACACTCTGTTTTATTAAATCTAGGTATCCTTGATAACACTGCCTCCTTGATTGTCTCCCTCGGCTGCATAAAATAGAAATTGATAGGCATTGGGGCGCAGGCAGTGAATCCCCAAGATCTTAAACTAATTCCTCAGCATCCTCGGGGTCACAATTGAGAGGCTTTAATTGGGGAGATTTTCTCCTTGATCTTGAATATTTCATTGTGTCCTGTGTTTATGTCAGCACTAGGCATGTGGCCTGTGGCAGAGAGGCTGAATGAGACGACTGGATGGGAGCCTTCCAGGCGCAAATCTGGATAATGTTTTTAATGGCTCTCCCTCTCAACTCCTTTCAGCATCTGAGGAAAGAGGCTTCAAAGGGAGAGACCCTCCCTCTCTTATATTAAATTATATCATATAGTTCAGTACGTAAAATATAACACTATTGCTGCAACTACTTTTCAATTTGTACTTTATTTCACACATTTCCAGTGAATGAATTTAGCATTGAAATTGTCAGCTCTGTATGTTATAGTGTAGTCTTTCTGCTTGATTCTGGCATATATTTTATTTTTCCTTCTCAGCACTCCAGCAGCAATCCCCACAGGGATCATTACATATTTATCTAATACTAAACACTAACGAGGGCTGCACACTTACAGGAGTTGTACTGTAGCTGCGTGCAGTTTAATCCTACAGTGCAGCCATGATTTGTGCTGGATCCAAATAAAGTCCTCTGTAACATCAGCTGAGCTGCTGCGATAGGTGATGGGGTGGGCCTTACCTTTGTGGCTGCATCCACAGTGGCTCCGAGCTTCAGCAGCTCGGCAACAACCTCCACATGCCCCTCCTTGGAGGCTAGATGAAGAGCATTCAGACCATTCTGAGAAAGAAACATATACAGAGGAGTTAGAGTAGCTAATGCAGTATGATATGGAATGAAATAATGGTGTTAATTGGATGGCTTCAAATCGTAACGTATTACTTCTAGAGGCTGATCCTGATTGTTCAGTTAGAGCCCTTTAGATCAATTGACATCAATTTGCAATTCGGCTGATGCAGCATAGTGACATGAGTATGTTCATGCGTGAAGAAAAAGCATAACTTCAGATTCTTCTTTCTTACAAAGCAGCACAGACACCCATAAGAACGTCTCAGCTTGTTAATAACAGTGTTAGAAAACTCACCTGATTGCAAATATCAATCTCAACCCCAGACTTGAGGTAGTCAAGAACCTTTTCGAGGTTCCCTGCCCGGGCTGCTCGTAGGTAACTGGCATTACTGTCAGACTGGAGGAGGAGAGGGAGAGAGAGATAGAGAGAGAGGGAGAGAGAGAGAGAGAAGGTGAGTAGATCAGGTCAGGCACTTGCCACGAGCTTATTCATCAAATTATCCAACTGTTACAATTAGGCACACAGGAGAACAAAAACAAGTAAAAAGCACATACAAATGCCAGAATTTTACTGTACCAGATAGAACTCTGTCATCATTTCTCAGACATCCACAAAACATCTTAACAAAGGAAAAAACAAAGCCAATATCCACACACACAGTAGGTCCATTGTCCCTTTAAAATTGACGTTTCAGAGGTCCACCGGTGTCTCAAAGCAAGACAGAATTAAAACACAAACATCTCAGCGAGTGAATCCATGAGAAAGCCAACAGAGCCCCAGCATAGTGTATCATCCCAACAATTCACGTCATCCTCCGTCATTCAACACATCCCAAAGGATGTTCAGCTTTATCAAATCCAAATGTCTCTAATTCCCAAAGGTAGGAAGTTCAAAGACCGGGCGATTCTTACAGCTGCCACGGAGATCTCCTCTGTATCCACCAGTAAATCAGTTGTGAGTCTGTGTCGCGGTGCTACCAGAAGCACAGCATCCTCTATTCTGCTTGACTGTCCTTTACAGAAATAGGGCTTTGCACACCAAAATAAAATGATGAGGCAAGCATGTTTTTGCCCCTATAACAAATGTAGTGTGCATGTGCACGCATGTGCATGCGTGTGTGTGTGCGTGTGTCTGTGTGTGTGTGTGTGTGTGTGTGTGTGTGAGGAAGAGAGAGGGAGGGGATGGAGATCGAAAGATGGATGAGAGCAGACAAAGGAAAAGATGGAGAAAGCTAAGAGAGAGAAGAAGAGAGAGAGGTTGGGTTTCTTTTCCATGTTCATGTTAAGTCTTATGACACTGGGTTTGACATAAAGTGACACACAGCAAACTCTGCACATTTTGTCACCCTTCTTCGCAGTAGTCACACACACACACACAAAGCATTTTGTAAAACTCAGCTCTGGAGCTGCTGAGAGCAGGGGGGAGGGAAGCTGTGATATGCTGCTTCATAATAGAGGCTCAAAAACCAAATTCCCCTGAATTATCAAAAGCCCAGACCTGCTATATTTAGCCTTGCGTCCAGAGACACTTAGGATAAACTCAGTAGGGCCAAATGGTACAAGCGGTTATCCAACACTGTACTCTCCGCCTCCCCCACCAGCATGCTCTTCCAGAAATAACTCTGACGGACGTAGAGGGATCTGACCCAATGCCAAAATGTGAGTGAACAAAGACATCCAACAACAGATTGTTCCACTGATAGGCTGTGTATACATGCACAGATGTGTAGACAAACAAAAATAATGGAAGATGAGGCGGTGTTAACTGGAAACTAAGTCATTTCCTGATTATAAGAGACCATTAAGCTGAAGCTCATATCTCTGCAGCCAATCAGCCCGCATCTAGAAATGTCTTCTTCCTTTTTCAATACCACCAACCCCCAGAGGACTGTTTGATAGCAGTGAACCACTAATGATATTTCTGTTCCAATGGGAACTTGAGAAAAGTCCTGATATAGCAGACTGTGTCACTGGCACAGGGCCTGAACCAGCATGATCACTACAAAGATGAGGCACAGGCTACATAAATAATGCAACATGTGCCATAAACAGACAAAGCAGTAAAAACGTTTAAAGCAGCATGGTAAAATCTTGAGGATGATTTGTAAAAGAGGCTCCTGGTCAGATGCTGCCATAAGCAAGTCAAATGAGAATCTCTGGCACCAGCTGCAAAAGAATCATTAATATTGGCAAGGCTGAGGTACATTGTGGCACAGCTGCACTATACAGTGAAATAGATCCATGAAAACTCATAAATCTCCAAAACAGTGGCCTGAATCTGATCTGCTGTTACTACAGCCTAACTACAAAATGTTTTAGAAGTAGTGTGAATATGGATGATGACCAAGGAAAGACAAAAATGTTTCATTTCAGTGGCAATAAACTGGGGACCAACTAGACAAACACACCATTATAAATATATAATTTACTGTAATTCTATATCATAATCATAAGAGCACTCACAAAAGCCCCAAAAGTCCCAGACTGAGGTCTTCTACTTGTTGGTCATTGACATGGACACCAAGTGTCCTTCATGATGACCTGTAAGAAACACCTTGCAACCCAGCCAGCAGGCAATCTTCACTGTCTCACTGTCATCACAGCGTCACCACCTGAACACTGCCACTGAAATGAACTCCCTGCCACTTCTTCAATGATACTTCATCCATCCCCTACATTTTGGCTACATGTCATATGGTATCAACATGATTCATGGTGGTTATTGTTCACAAGCACTGCTCTGCAGGTATGAAAACAACGTTGTCTTGATGAGAAAGCATGCTAGCAAGAAGGGAATATAAACAGAGCACGATCATGGGGTCATTCCCCCAAAATAACCTTCACACACTGTGTATCATGCGCATTTCCAGGTCTGTATTTTTATTCTGGGGCTCCACTGGAATATCATTGCTTGATTTACACTTCAATAAACTCCTGATTTATCTTACACTGGCACTTTACGCAGCCTCTCAGTTTAGCCTCTGTCTCTTTAAGGCCCCTCTCCCGATGAGCCTACTCTGTTCTGAGTGGCCAGCTCTCGGAAGCTTCAGTAATAGTAGGATTTAACCTCTTGTTCTCATTCTTTACTGGAAATATAAACTTCTCAAATATATCCATACATATTTGAGCCTGAATCCAATCCGAAATATGCGAGTGGACAATGTGAATGACCCATGGAACAACCTCAGCAACAGGGGCTACGGAACGGACAGCCACATGTGAACAATCTGACGTCAGTTTGACGAGGAAGTAGAGGTAACTTTGCTAACGGTGCGATAGTTTTTACATACGTTCCCCTGAATTTTTAGAACTTTGACCATGTGTCAAACATGGTCGACATCAAAACAGTATATAAATGACAGAAAAATCACAAAAAGCATGTTATGTCCCCTTTAACTTTATTCATAAATCCTATCATTTCTTCTTCTCCTTTTCCCTCTTACATTCTTCTCCTCTTCTCCTTCTGTTGTTGTTACCATTTGCCAGGGACATCATAATTCATTTTCATTTCTTAGTTATCTATACATTTAGTATACTTTTCTTGCATTCATCTTACTGTATTTTTAACCTCTCTAGTAAAGCCCTTTGGTCAACATTTCTTGTTTGTAAATCTGCTCTATGAATACATTTAGTTAATTTTCCACAAGACTTTCCTTTAATGACTGAAATCCAGGTTTATACCCAACTCCAATTTGAAGATAATCTCAGAATATCACCACCATTCCTTCCTCCATTATCAGTTAATCACGTCAAAGTCTCTTCACATAATATAATACCAGTGCAGCATGTGTGTGTGTGTGTGTGGGTGCACGTCTGCATGCTGGTACACATCCCAGCAGACGTTTTGTATCTTACATAACCGGCATGTGTCCTAAAAGTGTGTGCCATGGTGTGTATAGCATGCCTGTGTGACCCACGACTCTCAGGCTTTGTTGAGTGTCACCAAATGTTTGACCGCTCTAAAACCTCTGACACGGAAATGCGGGGGTTACACAGCTGTGGACAAGCAGCCTTCATGGCAATTTCTCAGTGATTTGCACACACATCAAATATTATGTAAGTCAAACATCATACGTAATACTGTAGTCCTCCAGTCCTCTTTTAACAGCATGATGCATTGATATTTAATTGAGGACCACTTGTTGGTTTGTACTGGCAGGTTTTAAAATCATTAAATGTTGATACGCTAATACATACCTACAAAAGTAAATGTGCTCTTTTTGGAAATAGACACATCTCAAAAAAAACAGTCTAACAGAGCATATTAAAAGTTTCCATGTCACCATTTTGCTATAATCTCATCAATATTATGCAGTTCACTTTGCTTCTCCTTTCTTTCTCTGCCAAAGCTTAAATGCCAACAGATTAAGTAGTTTTCATCCATAAGTCACTATTCATTGCACTCATCAGTTTATCCCTTAATGCCAGCAGTGAAAACCAGTGACTAACATGTCTAACCCTTCATCCCCATCCCATCTATGTCCAACATGACGTATCTTGAAGTCTTTGTGAATGAAGCATTACATAGGACAGGGCAAGAGATTAGTAAGAGAAATATCATTAAGCCTCCGCAGATCAGAGGTTCAAAGAAAATGGGGCCATTAAAGACTAGGTTAAGCCTGAAGGAAAGCATTAATCTAATGTTAGATAGAGAGGAGAGGATGAGAGAAAGAGACCGAGAGAGAAATCTGACACACAAGTGATAGCTGGAAAAGCTGAGTTATAGCATCACTCCCAATTAAAGTCTCACAAAGTCAAAAATGCAGCTAATTTCCGGGTAAGTCGCTGTAAAAATGACAATTAACCATCTCAGTTCTAATTAAAAATGCCCTCTGGTCACTGACTGGTGTCTGCAGATGCTCCATAAAAGGGAGAGGAAAAACTGAACTGAACAGCGTGTCTTAGTGTTGCATAGATTATATAGGTTGAATCAGATTACTTCTGTTTCTCATTTTGAAGATGTCAGACTTTACAATTGAAATCTTTGAAGATGAACAACCCATTAAAAGCTACATCTGCTATAGTACATCAACAGAACCTCTGTAATTTTTCCATAGCATTAATGTGTCCGTCTAAGCACTGGAGACTCAACTAAATCTAAGCATTATGACAGTAATTTTTAACAAGAAATGTGAATGTAAATAGCTGATTTTGCTATATCACTGATAACAAACTCTGGAGGAACTTCTTGGGGAAAGACATTAACAGAAGTGTCCCAATTCCAAAAGACATAATAATTCTTTTCAATATGATCACAATTTAAAACAGTATATGCATGGAAAAAATGTTTGATTTTGAGTGTCATGGATACTCTTGTCCTTCAATGAATTGGACAAAAGAAATGGAGGAGCTGCTCACAGCTGCAAAACATTAAAATACATGATAGAATATAATATAGAGATCTTTAAAAACAAAAAAATGGTATTAAAAATGTTTGGTTTCTCTTTGTGTCATTACAAAGTTGCAGTTCAATGTCCACAGTGCACACGATTTTTGTGTATCTCAAAAAATAGTATCCTATGAAGAGTAGTATATAGAACATCTTGTATGCAGTTAGTATGTAGTATGGAATTGGGGCACAGCAGCTGTCATGATCTCAAATAGCGGCTGAGCAGTCAGTTTTTTTGGGTGGTTCACATTTTTGTTGCATCCATCTTTCTTGGTATCGAGAGTCATCTCATTTTTTAGCCACAGAGCTTTTGCTTTCATTTCTGCTGATTTGTACTTGGCACTTCTTCTCATGACATCATCTGAGTGATTATCTCAATAGATAGAGGATATTTAGTTGTATAGAGACTGATATCCCCTGGGCGCCAGACTCCGGTGATGTCAGTTTGGCACTTTGCACCGAGCGTGTAACACAACAAAATCTCACTCCGACACGCCGCATATTGCAATGCAGCCATGTATAATGCATGCAAGCATTTTTGGACATTGTTTATTTAAAACATATGCAGGCAAAAATATGTACATACAAACGCAGACCTGCGGGGCATGTTGATGTCAGTGCTGCAGGCTCAGGGTGAACTGAGCGAGCTTAGAACTGGACCAGACCAGAGAGCCTGACCAGCAGCGGCTGTATTGTTTCACTTTATCCCCTGCTCTCCTGACAGCACAAAACACACAGAGCTCCACAGCTCTACAAGCACAAAGCCAGGGGCATCAAGTGGCAGGCCACAACACCCACCGGTGCCAAAGACCTTCACCCCGCCAACCAACCAACCAACACCATCCTCTCATCTCTAAACTATCGAACTTCCCCAATTCCCCGACCTGCTTAGCCCCTCATCCTGCATCCAGCATCCTGATTTCTCTCTTTCTTTCAAGGCTAAATATAGCAAAGCTATTGATGAATTAATGCCCCCATTTCACTGTCAACATGCTCATAACAAAAAAATCATTATTAAAGCTTAGAGAGGAATGGCTGCAAAGAGAGTTATTGGCAAAACAATAAATGGTAACCTACAACTGGATTCTTTACGTTTAGATCCTCCTCAGATTTCAGTTGCACAAAATTTCCAATGCAAGGTGCGTGAGCATCTGCTTCACTGCCCTCATGACTGTAAACATCATACTCTATGCTGTTATTTCGGGCACCAACATCACTCTAAAATATCCCTCCGTTCTACGCATGCTGCTAATGGAAAACACTGCACATTTCAGGAGCACTGCAAAGAGACAAGTGGTTTATCGGTCATGCTTGCTAAAGGCCACTAGGAGGAGTGTCTGTGAATGACAGTGTGAGTGAGTAAGTAAATGAATGAGTGAAAGAGAGTAAATTACTCTCTGGATCTGTTAAGTGTTTCACCTCTGAAAAGACTGCAATAAATAAATGTTCCTAACACATTCTCCGTTGATAGAGAGCTTTACTGGGGGAAAAAAAGCTTTGTTCAAAATGTGCCTCCATTTGGTATCTTGTGTCACATCTTTTTCTTTCTTTCAGAGAGCCAAATGTCAGTAGACATAGAGTGCTTTAGTGTGTGAAGAGCTTAACACACTGCTCGATGAATTCCTTACAGCTTGGCTTCCATCTTAAAGGAATAGTTTGACATTTTTGGGAATTTGCTTTCATGGTGTGAGTTAGATGAGATGATTGATATCACTGTCATGTTTGTATATTACATAGAAAGCTGGTGGTTAGCTTAGTTTAGCATTAAGAGTGGAAGCAAGGGGAAACAGTTAGCTCGGCTCTGTCCAAAGGTTAAAAAAAATCAGCCTACTAACACTCAAAAGCTCACTAATTGCAAAAGCAAAAAACTGCATTTCAGAAAATACCAAAACTATTCCTTTAAAAGGAAAAAGCATCCAACTTGCTCAGTAATACATACAAACCTTAACATTAACAACATGAAGACACACTGTACATTTTGGAGATGCAGGTGCATGTGAAGCTTCCTGTCTACACACCAAATTTCTTCATTTGATTGCAGCTGACTTTAAATATTCAGACAAACACACAAATGTCATAATGCATGATACAGGTCATTCTAGCACCACTCATCCATAATATCAACCTTGGAGACAGTCAATAACCATGTTTATGTTTTTTGAAGATAATACCAAATCACAACACTAATCTAAGTTTTCAAAATTAAAAAAAAAACACGATAAAAATTGTAAGAATAAACCCAAATGTTAGCACTACTCACTTGTGTCAGGAAGACAGCACCCTCTTCCACAGCCATGTTCTCTCCCTTTCTCTTTCCCTTCTTTCTTTCTCTCCTCTGTATGAAGAGGAGTGAAACCTGAGCTCAGAGTGGCCAGGCAGCCAAGCAGCCAAGTAGTCAACCAGTCATCTATTCACTCACTCAGTCACTTAGCTCTGTCCTTATCTCAACCTCACGGGCATCCATCCTACTCGGAGGAAAGAGCAAGGTGCCACTAGTGGCAAAAAAAGAAAAAAAAAGAAAAAAAGAAAAGCACACTAAGAAATGCCAGACGTAACTGTTCCTTCCGCTGTCTGGTCGATGCCCTGCGCATAAGGTAGAGGGATGATGGGAGTAAAGCGGTGTGTAGGGAGGGAAGAAGAGGATATGGGGGTCTGTTTAATTCTCCAGTGATGAGTAAACAAAGCGCCGAGCCCCTCGCAGTTGTTCACGCTGCAGAAAGGACACACGCCAAATCCCTTCTGCTGCCTCTCTCCCTCCCTGTCCTATCTATTTCGTCTTTTTTTTTTTTTTTAATGTGTCTACAAGGGTAAATCCCCGCTGCCTCCCAGAAGCTGGCCCCTGCCCCAGAAAGCACCTTCGAACAGGGAGGGTGCAGGAAGAGCACCCTGACTTACCATAATAGCTGAGGCTTCTCCCTCCCTCTCCGCCTCCTTCCTTTTCTTCCTCACCTTCATTTACTCTGAGGGGTGGGGGGGCTGGTGTCAGTATGATCTTGATATCCAAGGTTGGGGAGGCAAGCGGGGAGAGGGGCCAAACTGAAAATAGAAGCTGAAACAAATACTTTAGCTAAAGTGACTCGGCTGGGATATGTCAACCCCCCCTCCTCTCTTGTTATCCCACCCACTCTCCCTCTTTCCCTCCCACTCATTCTCTCTGGTTCACTCTCCCTGCCTCCCTCAGCCTCTGCCAGCACACAGCTCTTTATTGTCATCTTGCTTATCAGCTTTTTTTTTCCCTCTAACAAAAACCACTATGAGTATTGTGAGTGTGTCCTGGCTGGGTTAACTCTACCTGGTTATATTGACTCAACCAGGGGGGATCTCAGTGCATGGGAGCTTGCAGTTGTGAATCAGTGTGCTTTTGTGTGTAGGAGGGGGGTTTTTACTAGTCCAATAACAGCAGAGAACAACAACAATAACACCAGACGCTATTTTGGGGGCGAGGGGACCAGTGGGGGCCTCCCCCAACAGTCAATGAGGACACTTAAACAGAGGATTAGGGGTTTTTCCCTTGGTATTAGGGACACCCTCTGTCCTCCTACCTCTCACCCCTCAGCAGACACGCCCCATTACAGTCAGCTGAGCGGGAGCCGGGGATGAGAAGCTCACCCCCACTGATTTCTCCTCTCAAATCCTGCCCATAGCTGAGCCCCAGCACAGGAAGATAGCAGCCAAGCATACACACTGCTCTCCTGGAAAAGGTGGATCTGATCATTATCTGTGTGAGCAGAAGGGAATCTACTGTTGAGGTTAAGCATAACATATAGTGTAACTACCGTATCCATGTTATATGTTTGATTTTGGGTTATTATAACTGTGGGTGGTAAAGTATGTGATCTGATTATCTTATCTTCCAGAATCACCCCTGACAGTGTAGCCAACGTTTTTTTTTAAAGGATGGTATTCTATATTTCTCTTATTGTCAACAAAACCCAAGACCAACAATGTGTTAGACCATCTCTCAGTACTTTCTGACATCCTTATCCTCTCTGTGACCTCAGCTCCAAGCCTATTCGTATCCACTGAAGACATAAATCTTTAAAATAGATCACAAATATATACTCTAATTTTAAAAAAGCTTGGTAATATCCTAAAAAGGCTGTGTTCCGTAGGTTTTTAGCAAAGATTGTTAAACAGAGGTAAAATGTATTTATTGGGAACAATTTTCAGCTGTGGATTTGGTGCGCTAGCAGTGTGCTATTGTTCATCATGATAAAAGAAAATGTCACCCAGTGAAACAATGTGGCTCATTGATGGGTTTGAAACAGTTTATGGACAACAACGGAGATCTATGGCAAAGAGAAATAAGCTATATAACAGACAATACTGTACTTGTTAGTTGGATTTATGTCTTTTCATGGGATTTTTAACAATAAGAAAAGTTATAGAATATCAACAGACTTATCCTTTAAATGATCTCCTATTAAGTTTAGGGAAACATCATGTTTATAGGCAAATAATATGGTTAAGGATGACAAATTTGGAATTGAAATTAGGAAAAGATCATGACCAAACGACTGCTTTTCTGTGACGGGATGCACACTTGGGTCATTTTGCACTTAAGTCCCATCCACCATCCCGACCTCAACACCTTTACTGCCGTTCAGAATACAAAATGAATGTAACTCCTGTGGGGATACAAGGCTGAACGGATGTTTTTGCTTCAGTGGAAAATCCAGTCTATACAGGTGAGTAAACAAAATCTGTAGTCATTAACCTCCAGCATATGGAAAATCCTTGGGACACGCCGCTCTATGGTCACTCTCTCCTTCTGTCTGTGGTATTTTGATAATATATGCTAAGCACATCTCATCAGCATCACACCAATACGTGTTATTTATAGCAGGAATGCTGCTGTTCTGGCAGCGCTGCCCCGTAATATCACACACACTAACGTACACATACACACAAACAGAATAGACAGTCACAGCCTCTGCATTCACATTCTCTCACACTTCCACAGGAATGGCATCACTTGCATCATGGGTATGTTCCAGTGCTATCGACTTCAGACGAGAGACAAAGGGAGTTAGAGACATTCAGAGAGAGTCAGAGAAGTTCAAAGGAGAGTGCGAGACAGCGGGGAGAGAGAAGTGTACATGAGAGCTGACAGAGGGAGTGACAGATGCTCTGGACCAGACGAGACGAGTTGAACATGTGATTGGTGGATCACAGGGCCCTTCACGCTAACACTGCAGTGAACAGCCTTCCTTGGAAACGGCAGCGTTACCATGGCTACGGGGGAGGTTACAACAGTAGAGGAAGGGAGTCAAGCCTACTTATGGAGAATTATCTCTTTTGACACAGTTGTGCTCACACACACGCACACAGTAACTCAGTCATTGCTATGTGTCAGTCAACATTCACACACACAGTATGGATCAATACATACATGGTATTTTTGTGTTATTTTACATATATTTATGCACTTATTTAAGTGTTCGATTGAGTCTATGAGCATTGAAATTCTATTAGTGGCAAGTTTATAAGCTCAAGAGGTGGTCAATATGGATAAAATCTTCTATCGTGGTACTGTTTGTGTATCTTTATATCACAATAGTGATAGAGTACAGTTTCTGGACATTCATTTCAGAAACTGTTTGTAGATTAAATTAAAATATGGGATTTATTAATAGGTGATACTAACAAACTTAAATATTGTGATATCTTTAAACCAATACCTCAATATATCAATATAACAATATATAGTTGGGTAGTGCTTCATGAAACACTTTCAAAATATACATGTAATGTGAATATGATGATCAAATAAGAAGAATAATTCACTCTTCATTTTAAAAATAGCCTTAAAGACGTGGAAGAGATATATTTCAATATTACATTAACTAAATCCAAGTCGCTATTAGATCGTATATCGCAATACATTGATTTATTTTCCACTAAGAGTTTCTTATCACTGCAAAACTGGGATGGGAATTCATATAACTCAGTAAAAGTTTTGAGTAATATAAAGGACAATAACAAGGCACCAACTTGACTAAATGTGTAATGAATTCTGTCACAGAGTACTAATCAAAAGCACTAACATTTCTTGGAAGTAGTGCTTTGCTCCAAAACTGTATTTTGCTTGTCACAACCAACCCACAAAAAGAAAAAGTCTATGTATTCAAAAGCTTCTGGGCTAATCCAATTGTCTCCTGGCTAGCTTTCTTTTCGTGGTTTCACAAACATAACAGGCGAGCTCAGCCATCTCAGAGGAGCTGTAAAATATCAGACCGGAGCTCGCTCAAGGGCACAGCTCCCCTCTGTCACCCGGGACATGAAACCATTGGGGAGAGAGGGGAGAAGGAGAGGAAGAGAGGGACAGGAGAGGAGGAGGCAGAGAGGAGGAGAGGAAGTGTAGAAAGGAGAAAGAGAGGAGGAGGAGGAGGAGAACTGGGAAAAAGAAAAATAGGTGAACCATTCAACTAGAGCAGCGAGTGAATACACAAACGTCGTCATCATGCACCACCGCCACCCAGTTTGGCTGACATACATGTTCGTCAGATTCATTATCAAATTATTACTTAATTAGAAAAGCCCTCCAATGTCGACCTAAGTGTGATATTTATAGAATAAATGTTAAATCCTAGAAGGGGTTGTTTCAAGGGCTTGGTAATGTAAGTAATATACTGTATGACTACAATACTTCAATCATTTACAACCTTATTACCATATGTAGTCATGCAGTTCTACTACTGCTGCTGCATACGTGAAGTCTCCTGTCTCTCCGCTGTCTAGGACCAGGGACAATAATGCTGACACTGACATGGGGAGAACCTGAAAGTCGCATTGGATTTCTTCCAACTGACTAGTCAGCTGTGCAGGTGAAATCTACACACTAGTGCACCATGCTGGATCGATAGCCGTCCCGCCAAAAAGTCACCTGAAAACCGGCCCCAGAAGAGCAAAGGTGAGACGGTGAAATACAAACAGAGGAGGGGGAGAGATAGAAGAATAGAGGACAAGGTGGTGGGGTTAAGAGGAGTTAGAAAGTGCGGCAGAGATAGTAACAGAGAGGATAGGAGTATTATACACATGAGAAACAGCAAGAAACTGTGATAACAGAAACAGAAAAAGAGAAGTCACATCACGGCCACAGAGGCAAAGACTGAGTAAGGAAACAGAGGGACAGGGCTCATAGCCAAACAGCGACAAGGGAGCAAAGAAAAGTAAACAACATACCAGAGTTTTTCTAAATCTGGCACAAAGTCAGAGACATCCCTTCGATTGAACTCCTCCTCCTCCTCCTCCTCTACCCTCTGCTCTTCCTCATCTAGCCTCAGTTTGACCTGCAGCAGACTCTGTTCAACAGTCAAACACTGGACTCTGGTGGACAGTCTCTTGCATGACAACATCACAGGCGTCTCTATGACATCTGTCAGGGCTCTGCAACTGATGTGTGTTTTTTTTTAAATTTTTACAGCAGGATGCATATGAACAAAGACCAAAAGACAAGTTATAAAATGTAGAATTCAATATATTCTCTTGTTCAGTTTGGCGATTAGTTTTGTCAACAACCTTGTCTGAACTGGACTATAATGATATTTATTTGAATACTAGTACATAATCGACACTTCAGTCATTACATAACTGGTGTTTCTTGGCCACTTGGGGTCAACGGAAACAAGCTATGAACACAACAGTGACATATTACCTTTTAAGTTGATATGGAAAACTTGTTGGCAATCAGTTGCCTGTTTACACATCCGGAAGATACAGAGCAACATTATCATTTGGAGTTTCTGTCCAGCTGGACAATGTCAGTCTAATATTCACTCTCCTTTATCTCTGTTTTTGCTCTCTACCAACTCCTGTGGGAAATATCTGGCCTTTTGGGTGCTTAATGTTCCACTATCAGTTAGTTGCTAACTTTGTCAGTCTGCAGTTGGTTTCAAAGCTTTTTTTGGCTAAACAACAGCTTCCGAAAATGACGCTATGGGAGTAGTGGGAGTGAACCAAAGTCTGATGATTGTTCTCTTCACTACACCCAACCCCTTTCACATTACACTTAGTCATTTAAACTGTTGTTAGCATAAAAATAGTAATTATAGCCACTATAATTATTTAATGAATGAATTTATGAATCTCTCTCCACAATTGCAACTATGCAAATGGTGCAAGACACATACAAGCAGTGTCACACGGTTTCCCAAGCGAGACATGAACTAGCCATCTCAACATAATGACTAAAGCGAAGTCCATAAACCGTCTTAAAACACCTTTTGTGTCAAAAAGGCAGTTCTCTACAGAGACACACTAGTGGGCTCCCCTTCTTTGTGATTCAGTAATAGGACATAAAAATGCAAATGACCAGCCGGTAGATGGACTGAAATTACTATTCGCAATAATAAGAGCCAATCTTGTGTGAACAGCAGGTAGCGTACGCAGGCTGCAGGAGCTGAAAGTGAGATGAGTTGTAGTGTGAGAGTGTTGCTGTGAGAGAAAAAAGACATACATGTAACACGTTATTCTATGAATCTCTATGAGTACGTGGGTAAAATGTGACAAAGAAAGAGATCAGTCCGTTGAAAAGACATCAGAAAACAAAGGCTCACAAGTGTTCACATAAACAAAGCCTCTTCTTTCAATCCCAAAACTCAGCAACTAGTGTTTGTCTTAGATTCTCTGCTACTTTCTTCTCTTTTGAGTCTCTGGACTCAAAATGTTTTACCAGAAATAGTAGCTAGAAACATCAGAACTGTGATAACTAGACTTTTCTTTACCAAGCAGAGACACATATTCCTACCTGAGCAGTCTGAATTTATGTGACAAGACTGACTTTTCCTGTTAAGGAGTTTGTAAGCAGGCTTGCAGTAGGCTATCTGTTACCAACATGTTAGATCAGCCACTGATCCAGAAAAGGAAGAAGTACGGGAAGATTGTGCTTGCTCTGAGAAATTATTCTCTATCCTCCACTGTTTCCTCTGTGCTGCTGGTAATGCAGGAGACAAGAGAAATGGCTCTCTAAGTCTCTTTCACAACAGCATGCAAAGGTGCATTATTAAAACACTTCATCAATTGCAGACATCCATTACTGATGATCGTCAATCCTCTCCTCCCCTCAACTCGTTCAAATTAATTTCTAGTGGAAAAGAAGTGGTTGTGATGGAGGGGAAGATGGATGGATAACAAGCTCCATTCCTTTCCACCTTTATTTCTCTTACTTCTTCTTTTCCTTTTTTTTCCTTCCTTCATCTCTCTCACTATGAAATCTTTACAAAATTCCCAGTCTCTTCTCACTCTCATACATCTTTCCACTGCCTCTATCCAATTACTGTACGCATTTCTTCGTGATCAGTTTCTCTCATTTATCCTGTTTCATTTCCTTCATTTGTCTATCATACGCAGCCTTCACCATTGACTATCTCAAACTTGTGTGTATTTCCTCATCCCGGAAGACTTGAATCTGCGATCCGGTGTGTATAGAAAGCCTGTGCAATCATGCTTTTTACATTTCTAAGCTACCTGATGCTCTATCATCCATACAAGCAATAGAGAGCAACAGGTTTAGCTTATTCTTTCCACATTACATATACATATTTCTACATATATATGCTACATGTCCAGTCTGTCCCACAACTGGGTGACAGTAAGCGACAGTACTCTGCACAGAGCGTGAGACTGTATGTCCATCTGGCCTCTAAACTCAACAGGGCGCAGTTAATGTGAAGTCAAGATGACTTTTAGAGTTATATAATCAAGGAGTTTCGTGTGATGTTTTGCCAGTTGCTCTGTCATGCAAACCTAGACAATTTCTATAAGCAGTTTACACATTTGGTGTAGGTAGGTATGTGTGTGGCTCTAGTACAGATACATGAAACTGTAGGTATGTGAGTGTTTGTGACTGTATGTCTGTATGTGTGTGTGTGTGTGTGTGTGTTGTGATAATTATCTCTCCACTGAGACCCCTACAGCAGACAGAGAGACTCTTCTCCAGACTTTATGGAGGGGAAAAAGCCAAGTCTAAAAGCTTCTTGTCCACGTTATCACTTATCACAAAACCACCACAACAGAGCTGTACATTTATCTCGATGCTCTCACATCCAGAGAAACAGCTACTGTATGTGGGGTGTGACCACGCTTCACTTATATGGGAAGACTTTTTTTATTCTTGTTTTAGTTTTACTTGTGTTGAAGACTGGACCTTTGAAAAAAATAGTTTAGTGGTACTGTACTTGATTTCCAAAACTTTACAATGAAAAAGAAGGAAAAAATTAAACAATCATAATTAGTATTTTAAAAAATCGAATAAGAAAAGCAACATGGGATAGTGTTTGATGATTTACACACTTGCTCATGAAGCCTTAAAACTGTGAGAAACAAACAAAGTGATGATCAGTATTGGCACATAAATCTTAACAGAAAGAAAATCAGAGGTTGAGTCGACAGTAACAGAAATTCCTCTGACAAACCATTAAAACAAAGTCTTGCGGATTGAAATATGGCATTCAAACACATGCCTTCCTCTGGTCAAAAACAATGTCTTAATGTTCCAACTAAAAACTTCCCACAGCAAAGAGCCACAAGTACAAAACCAGGCCGTCATGGTCAAATATAGTCTGTCAGCGAAACAAAACAAAAGCTGCTGTAAATGTCACTTCTGTAACTTCTACCATAACATTTTGATAGCCTATAAAGCTATCTATAAAACAGAAAGAGGTCTGTTATTTCGGCCTGTCTAGCAGGGACTGAATGAAGTGGAGAGGGCTGTAACCGTTTTCGCCTGATCTTTGGCAGGCAGAGAGCACCAGACGAGAGCAGACCACGAGCCATCTGTCCTCCCTGAGCCCCCCTCAGTCTCCACACAGTGTGCGCACACACACGCACGCACACATGCAGGCAGACACAGTCACGAACGTGCACACAAGCGGCTGAAACTAAACATACTATACATACACACACGGATGGCTCAGTAAACACGTTAAATTCGGAGGACAATCTTCTAATCCTTCATGATCACCCTTTGACACGAGGCCAAGCGGACCAAATGCTCCATCCAGACATGGAGGATGTCTGAGAGACGAGGAAGAAAAAGGAAAAAAGAACGGTGAAGAAGAATGAAGTATTCCATTATCTCTCCTCTCCTGTCCGCTTACTTAATTCTTAAAGCTATTTACCCTCCTCCACAATACAAACACACTTTACAGTCCGCTATACTACAGAAATGGCCTTTCAGATCTTGGCGTTTCTGCTTGGCAAACAGAAGGCTATTAGATGCTGAAACAGCCAGCTGCCCCTCAGGCAACACAAAGTAATAGGCTGTTGAATGGGGAGGCCCAAATCCATAATAGCAGCACTCCCAAAACGTGGCAACAAGACAGGCAATATGGAAGTTGAGAGTGAACAAATTCACCTGCATTTTGCTATGAAATGCTAAATATTCCCAAAGAAAAAAACACTGCAACTGCACAATGTCCTTAACAGCTTAACTGCAGTCTGAAATGTATTTAAACATTTCAGATTTGTAAGTAAAAGTCTGCTAATTTACAAATTCTAATGTATTTTTGTTGTGACTGGTTGGATGGCAGAAACAAGCCAACTTCAATCAGCCTCCCTTATAGCAATAATGATGCCGTGACCAACCCACACCATCAACCCCAAGAGTTTAAGGGGTCAACCTGGTCAAGCGTGGCCTGGAGAAAGACTTCAATATATTTAAGGGGACAGAGCAGCGGAATGGCCGTTCAGTCTGTCTCTTTAGAGCAAATCATTTAGATTAATAACACCAGCAGATGTCAGTACAACAATCCTAGTCCCAACACTTGAGGTGCAATGGCCCTGAGAGTCATATCATGTGACTTTCTAAAAGGAAAAAAAAAAGGAAAACAGGAAAATAAAAAAAGCTCTCCCTGTGTTGCTGTCTCTCTTTCTAACATGGGCTCTGCTTATGGGGCAGTGGTGTCCCTCTACCAATTGTGCTGTGTTTAGCTCAGGACATGAGACACGGAGATCGATGAAGGGAGGGGTACAGGATGATCCAGAAAGTCTCTCTCCCTCTTCTCCTCCCTGGCTTGATTTTGGTCGGCTATTTCCTTTCCGCAGGAGACTGCAATATGAATCTGATCCACTGCTGTGTGGTAATACAGTAACTCTTGGAGCATCATGCAAGTCAACATTTAGAAGTTTCTAATACTTACACTGCACAAAAGTACTAAATAAAAGTAGAGAAAAAGTAGAACTTGCTAAAGGTGCAGCTTTAAAGTGCATCTACGTCCTGTCTGACATCACAGTTCACAAAGTGCAACATAAAAAATTACAACTAAAAGCATGCAGTATTTCCTTTATATGATCAATATGCTCAATTGAATGAAAGTGGCAGGAAAACACTTCAGAAAGAGCATTTAGATGACCAAAAAAAAACTACACAGAAGCTAATTATATCATTATTATCATCACCATAATGCATACTTATTCACAATCAAATCAAATGTGATCTTTAAGAGCTTTCACTGTAATATTCATCAATTATACCAGACTAAAATCTGATCCAGCTGCACAATAAAACCAGCTTTTGTCCAATATAATGACAAACTACTATACCAGTTTAACCTTGGTCTCTAAAATGTCAGACTTGAAATATAATGGTATTTACTAGCTCTGACAATACATCCAATATCTGGGTGAGAACTTGATGATATACTGTAGTTTGCATATCTCTGTGTAACTGTCAGAGTAAGTAAAAGACAACAACCAGCTAATGACTGCTGGCAGTTGGGACTCAGCCTATTGTCTCTGCGTGGCAGACAATTTTTTATCGTAGGCGGCAGCACTTTTACTTTAGCACTAGCACTAAAATCTATGACTGACATCCCTGTGAGTCTTCCCCGCCCCCCTCTGTATGAGGGCGTGTTGGCTGACCCTCTCTGACCCCCACCCTCCCGCGTCAATCCATCCATCACACACAGCCAGAGCTGACTGCTCATCAAGGCTGCAGCCACGTGTGCTCTCTCTCTCTCTCTCACACACACACACACTTAAAAAACAACACATACTGTAAGCAGTCTTGAACATGTATTTTGTACAGTGCAATAAAGCAGCACACACACACATACACACACACACTCATTTTGCCTACTATAGTACATATACACATGCTCCAGCAGGTAGCGTCAAGGTCGCAGCTGAGCAGAGAGACTAATGACCTATAATAAGACACAACCTTGACTGATGGGTACAGTCAGTTAGCTTGGCTGTAGCAGCCAACAGAGCAGCACACATACTCTTTCTCCCACACACACACACACACACACACGCACACACACCTCTGCTGCTTTTTGCTCATAGCAGCTCAGCGTCATCGTTCTGTACCTGCTGTTTTGACTTGTGCTGTTTCACTGAGGTGGATTCTACTATGCCACGCTAAATCTTACCTCATTTTTTCAGCCGTCTCGTCTTATCTGTCTCTCTCTTTGAACTTTGTGTTTCAGTTTTGTTGTCTTTTGTTCTCAAAAGGTCCTGAGAAAACCTCTTAACAAAATGTTAATCCTAGTGACTTCCTACTCATTCAAGAACACGTTTTAAATGATTTCAGCAGGTGACATGTTTGTGACGTTCTTTCCTACATGTTGGTGACTTTGTGGTGAAATTGCTGATGACATGATGTATTTCTTTTACTACAGGAAGAAGAGACACACATTTTTTTTTATAGCAATGAGAAATCGAGGTCATCTTTACCAGGTTAAGGGCGTTATATGTTCCCATAAGGACTCTTTGAGGTTATGACGGTGTCAGCAACAACTCAAATCATCAAGTCACGTTTGTTTAGTCTCCACCCACACAATCAGCTCACCTTCAACTGCCTCCTACAGTGTTACACTATGTTACACTACCACGTATGTACTACAGGCACACATTCAGACAGGTATAGCCACAAAGATTCAAGCACAGATGCATGCATGTAAAAAGTACACACATATTATACATATACACACAAAATATACACATATTTATACAAACATATACATCTCTGCCCCCATCCATTCAATCAGCCATTTGTACTGTAGCCCCTTACTACACTTCTTGTAAAATGCATCTCATAACATTATTGGCTTGATGGTGACATTGAATTGAGCTGTTGAATCTCAATTCTGCTTGCACATCATAATGTGATATGATAGACTCTTAGCACTCATTTCAAGCACTGATAAAGGCCTAATTTGTTTTAATTCAGCTAACAGACTCATCAGCAAGATCTGAAAGGCATTTAATTAAATAAATTTAGTAACAATCACAGATAACAACAAAATCTAAAGGTTAAGACTTAAATGATACAAAAGTCACGCTGACCTTGTCGAAGGAAGAACAAGCACAGCTATTTTTTTGTTGTTGTGGTCTACTGTGTCATTTCTGCTTAGTTACAACACTTCTTCTAATTGGTCACTTCAGCAACTTGTGTGTGTGTGTGTGTGAGTGTGTGTGTCCACGGGTTTTCCTAACAACTGGAGCGACCATTTGGCCGTCAGGAGGGAAGGTCCCAGAAAAGTTAAAAGTGCACTGTGGGTGTCAAGATGGCTGACACACAGCTGACAGCATCCCAGTCAGCAACACACACACACACACACACACACACACATAGTGACAGCAACCTAGTCAGCAGCAACGCTAACGACAACCTGACTCATATTGCTACGTCTCGGTGCATTAGATCAAGCTTTCATGCTGACAGATAGCAAAGTGTGCGATTAGACAGAACTTCATATAGACAGAGAGGATGATGTAGTGTCTGTTTTTTAATACTTAAGTGTATTATCCCTTACAGTAACCTGCTGGATTGGATCCTACAAAATAGCACTGCAGCTAAAGATCATTTTCATTACTGATTAACCTGTCGATTCATTTATGATTGTCAAGATATCATTTAATCTAAAAAATGCCAGAACATTTTTAAAAAAACACCCATCACAAGTTTCCTGAGCCAAAAGTGATGTCATCATAATGCGTGTTTTGTCCGACTAACCATCCAAATACCAAATATATTAAATTTACAACCATCTCAAACAGGGAGAAGCAGCAAATCCTCATATTTGAGAAGCTGGAACCAGTAAACGTTGGACAACTGAAGTCATCTTTTATCTCAAAACTTTAATATCCAAATAAAAAGTGTTGTTTATCATATGGGATCTGAAAAACTATAACATTTTAGTTATAAAATAGTGACAAACTGATAAGCATCAGCAATGTTGCAGCTCTTGGTATCATTACTCACTTCCCCTCCAGGTGGGAAGTGGCTGGGTGGGATCATACTACTATAGATATATGATGAAGCTCAGATGAGACAGATCACACACAGAAGGTCGGATGTCTCTGAGTCGAGCTGCTTTCAAAGCAACAGCCAGAAAGAAAACTGAAAATATCCAGTGTGATTGTCAACATGACAATACTCATCATCAAGAGAGCTGGGAAGAAGATGCTGTAGGGCTTTTCTATTTTCAACATGTTGGGTGTTTGTGAAAGCCGATGTAACCAAACATAAGGAAAAAGAACTACTAGAAGAGGAAGAAGTGATGATACTGAAGATGATATGCTATCAACTTGCTTAGTGATGATATAGAAAAAATATTATTCACATGGGAAATGAAAGACGTTGCCATGACTCAGTTATGTTTGGGAAAGCAGGTCCAAGTGTTGGTAATGAAATGACTGTGTGAGGTGAAAGCTGATACAACAAAGATTAAGTTTCACCTTCATCATCAATCAATAACAGTCATCATCCTTGCTTGATGTTTCCTAAAGCCCAATCTGACATCTTCAAATGTCTTGTGGTGTCCAACCAACAGTCCAAAAGCCAAATATTTTCAGTTTACAATTATATTAAACAGAGAAAGGCAGCAAACCCTCACAAGTGAGAAGCTGCAACAAGGTAATGTTTGGCATTTACGCTTCTTTCTTAGCTTCCTAAAAGGTTTACTCCTGTCCTCTCCTCTCACTCTGTGTTTTTGCCCTTGCTGTACAGTATTAGTGATGGATTTCTGGCAGGAGCAGTGGGCTCAGAGGGCACCTACAGCCACCAGCACACAGCAGCATCAATCCTAAATACCTGCTCTACCCTGGGGGTAAACTCATATCACAACGTGTGCAGATAATGCCGCTCATAGCAGCAATCCTTTCTTGTAATGAAATGTTATTCGGGGCTGCATACACAAATAGGTTCAATGGGACTTTTTCAAAGCACAAGGTTTAACCCAGTTTAATTCAATCTAAAAAAAACCCAAAACAAAACAGAATGTACCTAATGTTCAAAGTAAATGTGAACTCACACTGATTCGTGCCCTCAAACTAACATTTGTTGTACTGTAACTTATCTTATTGTATTATACATCAACAAACTGGGATCAAACATAGGTTAAGTCAAGTCAATTTTGATTTATATTGCCCAAAATTACAAATCACAAGTTTGCTTCAGGGGTCTTAACAAGGAAAGAATGGAAGAAACCTCAGGAGGAGCAACAGAGTAGGGATCCCTCTTCCAGGACAGACAGACATGCAATAGATGTGTGTACAGAATAGACCAAGAAAACAAAATTACAGTTATAAGTAGTAATTTCTGTTTTTGACAGAAATAGTAACATAAAACACATTAAAATGCCCTGGGATTTCTTTTTGAGAAATTTTTTACATGAATTGGTTAATGCAAATGTACAAATAATAATAGATCATGATGATGATGAGATTGATTGGATGATGTCCGTGTGGTGAAAAAGATGATGGTGATGGTTTTGGTCAGAGGACGACAGAGCAAAGCCCACAATTCTTTGCAAACAACTCCCGGCCAGGCATTGATTTCCCTTCTTTGGTTACTCAGGAAGAAGAGGACAAGAAGCGAGGACAGAGGGGAAAAAAAATCTAAAAGAGGAACTTCAACTTCTAAAATTGAGGACATTTGGAGAGGAGCACAAATATAGGCACGATTAAAATCAGCACTTTGCCCTCTCCCCAGCCTCATCCTTGGATTTCAGACATAGTACAATTTGATACTGCGATTCTGTCAAACCACTGCGGGAATCCTCTCTGACCTTTCTAAATCGAGTGTACAGTCAGTCTATGGTAAACCAGGTGCTGTTATCATTTTGAATTTTCCACTACTGCAGTCATGTTTCAGTGAGGACGGTCTTCATGGGGATGATAAAACACACTTCCATCCCACAATATGCTGTGTTCTCCAATAACAGAAGAGTGCAAACATGTTTGGCAAAGCTGCTTGTGAATAATTCAGTATCAAACGTTAAGTAGACAGAACGCTTGCTGTCCACACAACTGTTAATAAAAACACAAGAAATAGAGCCAAACACTCTCTGCTGTGTGTGTGTGTATCTGTCTATACTGCTGTACTGTCTAAAGGTCTATTTTTCCAGTGATCTGACACATAAACAGCTGTGTAAAAGAATACCAATCCCACCTCTGAGCTACAATCAACCTTTCCCCATCAGCCGGCATTATGCTGGATTACTGCTTTCTGCACAGGCTTGCTTTTAAGGACGCACAAAAAAACTAGCTAGCAGATGACAAAACTGATCATTTCACTCCTTGTTTTACCTCCCACTGTACTGCACAGTACACCCAAGGCCACACACACACACACACACACATTGAAAATACAGAATTTCCATGCTAAGATTACACTGCAATAAAGACTGCAACCTTTTCACACTAAATTACCTCCTTTAAGGTGCAATGGAGTCTTTCCCTCAGGGCCAGAAGCAAAAGCACACACTATATATGTTGTGACAAAGTGGTATTAAGAGCCTGTGTTGTAGCTGAGTCTATTAGCTGGACATTGCGGGAGCTTTATTGTGCTTCAGAGGGTAATAATACACATTTCAGAAAAGAAGAAATGCGACACACAAGGACCATAACGGCTTAATCCTTTAGAGTGAGAAAAGCAAAAGAACGGGAGAGTCTGCACATGCTAAAGCTAAAACTGTTTTCCCAACACAATCAGGTTGGGGCATGTTCACACAGAGGAGTGTATCCATGTTTGGGAGCTGGGATGGGGGGTAGGGGGGTTGGTATGAATATTTTTTCGCTAACCATGAATCCAGGCGTTTTTCTGTTCCCAAGGGGGCCCTGCATACACCAAACCCACCCCCCAAAGCACCCCTTACCACCACCACCACCTCCTCTGCACACACTCCTTCTCTCCGTCCTTTCGTCTCCCTCCCCCCATGCCAGAGAGCTAACTGTGAAGAGGTGTGATTACCATCGATCTGTCCTAACACAGCCCATTTCCTCAGCTCCAGAGCCTCTGAGCTCCAGCCTGCCAGGGCCACTCTTGCCCTTGCCCAGGGACAGAGGCTTTTTCTAGGGGAGAAAATGTGAGAAGGCTGGGTGACGGCCCCAAAGCTGTTGACAGAGATTGTAAATATACAATCTGATACATGATATTAAGTAAATATTAACTTGTAGAATGTCAAACAGACTATGTGACAATAAAAATTTGGGATTTTCGTCATTTTGTCTTGCATTCACAGTCGTGCTGGGAAGTCACAAATCGAGCCGGACGACAAAATTGATGACCGCGTGATTCTACTTATCGCTGCGTGTGATGGCGGAGTGGCAGGTGGTTAAGTGGAGGACAGGGAGACGGTGTGGTGGTGGAGGTGGGGGGAGAGCAAAAGAAAGTAATTATCAAGCCGTCCAGGCGTGAGTCCCAAGGGTCAGCAGAGTATTGTGTATGTGTGTGTGTGTGTGTGTGTGTGTGTGTGTACATGCGTGAAAGAAAGACAACACCATTTCAATGGGACAGGCTTTATCTGCGAGTGTATGAGGAGCACCTGCCATATATGCATAAATGTGTACACACCCACACACACGCACACAAGGCCATGACACACCATTTGGTGCATTTAAGAGCCTGATGGAAGAGGTCTGGCATTGATGCACAGTAGGGGATTAATGAGTGTGATGGTGGAGTGGGGGCGTTGTCGCTTTCTCTCTCTCTCTCTCACTCACACACTTACACACACACACACACATACATGCACAGTGCTGCTCCAGTGAGCTGTGTTTGACCCCAAGACTTGTGCATCAAATGGACAGGGGAAAAAAGAAAGCTATGTTTTTAAAGTACAATTAGGTGTTAACAGTAGGTGAAAGAAAGGGAGAGTTACTCATTCACTTTCACATTGCGTGTATGAATAGTAGACATTTTTCTCTGCTGCCTTTTAAACACTAGTTCTAGCATCGCCCGTCATCCAAGTTTCTATTCTTATCCCTCTTTTCTCTCATTCCATGTTTTCAAAGTGTCACCTTTTCCCCTCTCTTCTTTCTGCATCTCCTCCACACCTGCTCCCCCCTCGGCCTCTCTTTCTCTTCCTCTGTCCTTGCCTCATCAACTCCACGTTCTCCCTTATCTCCTCCTCTTTCTCCTCTCCCTGTCTTCACCCTCCCCTCCCCCTTACATACCATTCAGCCCTGTAATCACATCATTAAGCAGCATTACTGTATCCGTAACTACGTGTGAATAATCTCACGGTGAACTGCACTTACTGTGCTGCACTCCTTTGTGTGACACCCCTTTAACATCAGAGGTCAGTTGGTTCTATTTAAGATGAGATGAATGATGGAGAAGCGAGTCCATAGTACAGTTTGGTACAACTTGGTGTTGCTTCACTTTCATAGAAGCAACATCTCCTCCACTGAATCTCACTATTCTCTCATTTGGCTGCTAAATGTGTTGGCATTGAACTTGAGCTTGCAATCGGATATCCGATATACCAGCTTATATTTCCAGCGAGAAACACTTATTTATCTGCAAATATAGTACTATATTCTGCTGAGAGGACTTTTCACCCTCTGTTACTAAGCAGCGTTGGGGTATCATATGCTTCAGATGCCAACAAATGAATTGTGTAGCCTCTTATATTTACATACAGCTCAATTGTGCAGTAGTACGATTACATAACAAATACTGGTTTATGTATTTACGTGCATATTACATTATATTCTCTGTTCCTACAGCAGCAAGATATGTTGTTTCTGTGTTAAGATTAGGTGGATTATTTCCTTGATTCATCAATTAATAATTGGGTCTATGATAAGTCATAAAATAGTGAAAAATATCCATTACAGCCTCTTAAGCCCAAAGGATGCCATCAAATTGCTTGTATTGTCTGACCAACACCAATATTGAGTTGCGCATGAGACTAGAAAAGATATCACATGTGAAAGGATGAATTCATATTTAGGCACACGTGGTTTTCTCACATTTACAACATGTGAAATATTGTATCATTTCATATAACATTAATTTTATATGCCGTAGTCGTCCAATGAAACCATATATAATCTGCATTGTCACAGTGCTTAAAATGAGGCTGTTTACATTTTGGAGATAGATGTCATTGTTTGTGTATGTGTTCAATTTAAACTGAGTCAGAAACAGGCATTGAAAAAATATAAAATGTGAATTTTTTCATATGTAAAAACGCATCCAGTAGTTCCACAGAGAGAGTGAGAGGGAGGAAGAGGAGGGAGAGTTCACGTATACTGGAGGAGCAGCAAGAAAGACGCCACTCACCTTCAAATGACCTTTAGGCTTACGATCATGCTCTCTCCTCTCTCTCTAATTCTTTCCAGCTCTCCTTATCTCTCACTCTCTCCTCTCTCACACACACATGCTCTCTCTCCCTCTCTCTCTCTCTCCATCTATTAGTCCTTATCTCTTCCACTCTCTTTCTACCTCCATCTCTCCTCATCTCATCGCTTTTCTCTCTCTCTCTGACTCTTTACTGCACACACACTTTATCCAGCGCCCATGTGACTGGAGGAAGGATGTCAAAATTTAGTGTTGAATGAATGGCAAACGCACAGGAACAGACTGTCAGATGTAGCAGACCAACAACCGCAACTAGACAACATGGATTTTTTTCCCCCAGTGCTAGGATAAACAAATCCCCATACATGCTGGTTTCCAGTTACGAAGTCTCCCTAAGAAATCCCATCACCACAGACACACACGTACACACACACACACACACACCATCCCCCAGTGGTAGGTCTCTGTGAGGACCCTCGAAGTGGTGGATCAATAATTAGAACAATCCCTATTACACGCTCTCATTTCCCCTTAGAGACTGGAGCTAATGTAGAACAATAGCAGCATACAGTAGAGTGAGGGCACCATGTCGCTCATTGGTGGATCCTGCACGTTTCTGGTCATGTGAAATACAAGAGTGTGGATTAAAATGGATTGATTAACTTGTATAATGATGTGTGTGTGTGTGTGTGTGTGAATGAGAATGCATACAGCCACGTAACATGCATCATCAAGACTAAGGAAGTGATATGTAATCCTGGATTTGAAAGATTCGACGTAGTTTGATCTATAGATGTAAGACTCAGTCTAGGTTTGATCAGTCAGAAAACATCACAAGTTGGTTGCTCAGTGCTGACGACATTCTAGGTTTGATGCACAGTATTTTTTTATGGATAGAGAAGCAATGTAACTCCTACATATAGGTGTTTCATTCTGGATTGTTTGTAGCTTTAATGTTGCTAGGCTAGCCAGTTCCTTCAAGTCTGTTTTCGTCTTTTAGAGTCAGTCAGCCCTAAAGTGTTTGGTCAGCCAAGTTCCTTAGTGGAAATACATTTCTGACACATGAAAATGACTGAAAGCGTCTCCCTACAAACTGATAGACAAGCTACACAAATATGGAATTTACGTTCTACTATAAATTTATTTCATGTTTTACTGTTACAAGAGAAAAAGCTTCAAGGATGAGGACTATCTTGTATTTCTATCTTGTACTAACAGTATTTTGGGGCCAGTAAAGAATGACAATAGACTAGACTATCATTTTAGAAATATAAACACACCTTTCAGACTAACAAGCCCTTCAGTAAATTAGTATTTTTTCAGAAAAAGCTGTAGAAAGGATTTATGTGTTTCAATTTCCCTCTGTATGTCTTTCACTGTATGTGTAAATGTGTGTGTGTGTATGTGTGTGTGGGCAAAGTCAGGATGGTGTTTACAGTTTGACGTTCACTTCACTTAGATGAGTGGACATTGACCGATGAGGTTATTCTCACTGATGAGGGTTACTACTGCCCCTCTGGGATTAACATACACACACACGCGCATACACACGCATACACACACACACACACACACACACACATGCATATGAAGTGCTACTATATGCTGGACAGATTATAATAATCGAATCTGACAAAATCACACACATCAGAGCTAATAAAAATGCAATTCAAACTAAATCAATTGTCATTATTTCTATGAACAGAAGCTTGGCAGCTTCCTAAGAGTTGAGCGCGCCGGCCGTCCAGTCGGTGGCCATCTTGATGGTGAAAACATTTTGTAATACTGGGAGGAGTTCCCAATGCCAATGCAATTAGCTGAGGCATGCATGAGTGCTGAATTCATTAACCTCCATCTTTTATGGGCTGGTGGGGAGAAGGAGGAGGCGACGGAGTAGGTGGGGGATGCAACACGCGTGCCGGCTTTGTTTCAGCCAAACCAGAAAGTGAGTGAAGAGAAAGACAAGAAATAAAGAAAAATAGGAGAGATATCTATTAAAATATGAACAGATATTATGTTTCCTCCCTGCCTGTCTGTCTGCTTGCCTAAAGCTTCATGACTCTTTTCCCCATGGTTAATTTTTCCTCGGTAGACTCTTGCTGTGCCACTGTTGCCATGGGCTTGCTCCGAAGGCGGCACAGGGCTGACATCCAATTTCAAACTGCCATTCGCCTTCCAGCAGTCGTTCCAAAGTCTCGCTTTAGATTCAACACTGTGATCCAGATTCAGACCTCTAATGAACAGTGATGATGGGGATGAATGGTGGTGACATTCACCTCTGATGAGAGGGACGTGCCGGTGATCTTTGGAATTTTAAATGAAGTGGATCGAATTTCTCAAATGCACTCTCGTCAGTTCCTTTTTTTTTTTTTTGTAAAGCTTCCAACACAGAAAA
The DNA here is from genome assembly GCF_963924715.1 of Thunnus thynnus. Classification (NCBI taxonomy): domain Eukaryota; kingdom Metazoa; phylum Chordata; class Actinopteri; order Scombriformes; family Scombridae; genus Thunnus; species Thunnus thynnus. The sequence continues at coordinate 19,196,499 of NC_089530.1, read as the reverse complement.
TAGTACAACACTGGAGCTCAGGCACTAAATTTCCTCGGAAGATGAACCTCCATGTGATATATATGAGAATAAGCCAATGAAAAAAAAGCTAGCACATGGCCCATATAAGCTCTATGAGAGAAACAATAGGTACTGTACCAACGCACAATCTGTGTACTGGAACGGTGCATTAAACTGGGACACGGCAGCAGGAAACCTATGTTTTGCTTAGCTCGCTCGCTCTCTCTCTCTCTCTCTCTCTCTCTCTCTCACTCTCTCTCTCTCTCTCTCAGGGAATCCATTGAGGGCTCCTGGCTCTAGATAATGTCATTAGAAATAAAGCAGCTCGGAGAATTTATGTAACAGTGTAACGGGGGTTTCCCGTTCAGATGACCACTGCGGCTACCGACTGACTGTCCATTTCTTTTTTCTCTCTAACAGCAGCAGCCTTCACACAAACATACACACGGAGAAGTACATTAGCTGTGCTGTCTCTTCTCTTTTCCTTGTTCTCTGTCTCCCAGGTTAACATCCCACTATTCCCAGGGTGCTAATGGTAGGAACTTTATCTCCCCCCTGTGCTGCTTTCCTGATGATACGCGCTTCAAACAAACACACACATGCTACAGCAAGTTGTTAGGCATCTACAGCAGGGATCTCTCCCTGTGCACCCTGGACTCCATTAGGCCTACGCTGAATTGAGTGGTGTCTAATAAAAGCAGCAGGCCCCATCTCTCTCACATCTCTGCTTTTTGATAGTCATTTTCTTCTTATTATTATTATGTCGTTTTCCGATTTTAACCCAAAAAGAATGGCAAATCACAATAGAAACACGATTTTCCGGTTAACTTACAGAGACCATCTGTGATCCAAATTTAAACACCAGTGAAGATCACAGGAACCAGAACACAGGACTGGAACTTGTTATCATTCCCAAATTGATTGACAGATCTTTTAATACACAAACTAATACTAAAATACATATATAAAAAAGTTATATACATGAATGCACCTGTGGTTAATACAGCACTATCATGAAAACAAGAAGCTGATGCGGCTCAGCTTAAATGGAGAAAGCCAAAAAGGTAGAGCATTTTGCAGCATTTTGTGACTTATACAGTAATCCACCTGCTTGTTGTAGTGGGAAGACACACCACTCTGCATTTACAAGTGTTCTCTACAAAGAGTTTTGTAGCTGCTCTATACCGTCTAAATATAGTGTCTGTAGAGCTGCGAAAACAGTGACTCAAAGCCATTTGTTGCAGAAATGTGCACCGAGACAGCCACAACAGTTTAGTACAGGAGCAACAAGGCAGAAATAAAAGGTGTGAAGTTAAATAATTGAGGGAAATTGACAATATAACTCAAATATGGAGGGAGTTTCTTCAGTAATTAATTGGACTGAAAGGTCCAATCAGCAACAAATTTAGTCGGCTGTCTTATTAGGAATAAGGTCAGCGTGTGCACAGTCATTCCCATTCTCTCTGTTGTTTTGTTATCGTTAAAGTTCTCTCAAGTAAACAACTGACAAACAAATTAACTTTAGTGTTTGACTTTGTTTGTTGACCGTGTGTTACTCGAAGGCATGAGTCAAACAACAGCACAAATAAAAAAGAACATAAAAGGGAGAGATGCGTGAATGGACAGAGGGATGAGAGGGAGAGACGAGAGACGGTGAGCAAGAAGAGACAGAGATACAGAAAAAGAAAGTGATTAAAAAGACAGAGACAGAGAAGGGAACAAGGGAGAGAAGAGTAGACCGGTGTGAGGACAGAAGGAAGGACGCGGGGCAGGCCGAGGTGGGAAGGGAAAGCTTATTATCCTCATGGATGGCGTTATGCACAATCCAATCAATACAACTCTCTCCTCTCCTCTCTTTTCCTCTCCTCTCCGCTGTTCTCTTCTCTGAAATTTGACCCCTCATAAGAACTATAAAACCTCCTATACAGATCAGCATTTCGTATCATTTTCACACACGCATGCCTATGTGTATACACATGCCCACAAACGCAGAGGAAAGGGAAATGAATGTGCACTTAGGCACGTATGCAGATTTTAAACATGCTCTACTGCACAGAAAAGCAGATACATAAATTCGCTTGACCTTATGAATCTTTTTCTTTTTTCGGTTTGGAAAAGATTTGGCCATGGTAGCTTGCTTCTTGTTTATGCTCAGGTCAAATAACGTCGCCAGCAGCATAATTCAAAACCGGGCACCCATGGGCGCAAAGTACAGTAAATGTCATTGTTATTGAATAGATCTCTCACGGTCAAATCTGTCCACATTCAATACGCAGAATGTAACGAATGCTTTTGCTAAACACTAGAACAATTTATGTATATACACAAAGATGGATAGTAAACTCTTGTTAACGTTCCTATTTGGATTAGAAGTAGCTAACAGTTTGCTGTGATGATTTGACATGAGTCTCAGCCGCTGCTCTGTTCAAAGTAAAGGCAAGTGTGTCCATCTGACATGTAAGAAAGGAGGAAGAGGAGGGAGACCCACGTGCATTTCAGTTCCTCCTCCATCATATGAAAAGCTTTGTCATCAATAAATCAGTCGTGTATGCATTATACATGGATGTCTGTGCATCCAAGCACACACACACACACACACACACACATACACATACAAGCAAGAAACCACAAAAACCCACTAAAGCACTCGCACACTTTTTCAAAACCATGATCAAGTAAAAAAAAAAAAAAAAAACAGCATGAGAGGAGTTTTCTGCATCTTGACCCATTTGACAACATCTGTTCTGATTTGCCATTAAAAAAAAAAACAATGTATGCATGCTCTCGCACTCTTTGTAACTCCCACCATTCATCTTATTTGTTACACTGAACACAACGTGATCAAGTTATTGAACACTCGTTTACTAATGATTCACAGCAAGACAATCGTGACCCCTTTATTTCTCATCTAATAGGACAAGTCATGTGTGTCAGGCTTTACTAAAACAATATTAGGACACGCAGAAAGAGTCAAATGCAAGAAAACAAAATGCTCAGTGTGTGCTGCTTTCACCTCATCTAGAGAGCTAAGATCATCACACATATACAGGACAAATCATTCTCACGTGCACGTCTAGAGAAGACACACAAACATATGCAAACACTTCACATGCATACCAGCAAAACACACACACACACACACACGCAGATCACACACATACACTATAAGAGGAAAGAGATGCTTGATGCTTTTTAAAATGCACAGCATGGCTAGTGTCAACAGAAAACTGAGGCTCCACATGTGTGTTTTGATTCAAGCACAGATATGTCCATGAATGTAGTTATGGGTGACGAGGCAACCTCCAAGCTCACTTGATCTAGATACTCAAGCTGTGGGAGATGCGTGCACACACACACATACAGAGAGAGAGAGAGAGAGAGAGAGAGAGAGAGAGTCACGCTCCGATGATGATAGTGGAGCGGAGCAGATGAAGCCACCAGCCAGCCCTGGTCTGTTACCTTTCTCTTTTGTTCCCGGGACGCTGCTCTCCTGCTCTTCCTCCGCTTCTCCTTCTCGTCCTCTAATGCATTCACATCCACTTCCCCCCGATTCTTCTTCAATTGGGAGGCCGCGTGAGCCATGATAGGTAATAAAAAAACTGATGAAGCACCACACACTACACACGCGTGCCTCACCTGAAATCCCAGAGAAGTTCAGGGGCTGTAATTGACAAAACCGGGATCTCAGAGGAAAAAATCGGGGTAGAAAAGGAAAGGGGGGGAAAGGGAAGAAAAATGCCCTCCTTGAAAAGGAGAATGGAGAAGAGTAGGGTTTCTTTTATGTATATATGTGTATATCCTGTGTGTCCTTTCTTTTGGTTGTTGCTCTGGTCTGGTCTGCTCTCTCTCTCTTTTTCTTTCAAAGTGACGGAAAGACTGGAGAGAAGAGACATCAGCTTCTCCTCGTCTCCTCTTCCTCCTCCTCCTCCTCGTGTGTCATCCGCTGGCAGTGTGAGTGGAGCGCGTCCAGGAGAGGTGAGGACAAACCGGATGGAGAGAAAAGAGACACGAGCATCACCAGCACAGAGGTGGAGGGAGGAGAGAGAGAGAGAAAGAGAGAGAGAGAGCATGGAGGGAGGGTGCGAGGGGAACGGTTACCACGGCAACCACGCTCTGTTTCAGTCCGTCCTCTCTCTCTCTGCTCCGGTCCCTGCTGCTGTTGTACCTTGCCTTGTGCTCCACCATGCAGACCAGTGTGTGTGTGTGTGTGTGTGTGTGTGTGTGAGATAAAGGGTGAGAGAAAGAGATAAATTGCGTGTGAGTGAGTGAATGAGGTAAAGGTTCGGGTAAGGAAAGGAGAAGAAACAGTGGCGTCCAGCAACAGCAGAATGGGTGACTGCGTGTGTGTGTGTGTGTGTGTGTGTTTTTATCCCCCCCCCCCACCTATCCATTATCACACACACATACACACATGGACACACATTACCAGCTGGGGGTGACCAAGTAAGGGGTTGGAGAACATGTAAAGGACACGGGTGAGGCAAACAGGGAGGGAGGAGAGACTGAATGATCCTTATGATAGTAGTGCACAAATATCACATACACACAAATATATATATATATATATATATATATATATATATACACTGGAAAGAGGGAGCTATAGCTGAAAATATTCAGTAGTGCCAGCCTGATTGTTTCCACTATGACAATATGTTTGACTCATTCACATGCTCATACCTACAAATTGATCAATAAATGGCAAACCAAACCAAAAACCTATCAAGTGAATGAACCAGGTAACAAATAATATATGACTGAATAAATAAATTTTGCACAAGTCAAAATTAAAGAAATAAACGTATATTTCCCTTCTCAGCCCTTCAGTGCTTCTCTAACCTCAGTGTGGTCATCCCACCATCGGGGTTCATTGACATCATGATGGAGAGGTCAAACTGGACCAGGGCAGCTTTTGTTTCGCAAAATCACTCAGGTCATTGTTGAAAACAGAGGGATGGAGGAGGAGGAAGAGAAGAAGAAGAAGGAGGAGGAGGAGGAGGAGGAGGAGGAGGAGGAGGGAGAGACATGAAAGAAGATGTACACAGGGAGAGAGAGAGAGAAAGAGAGAGAGAGAGACAACAAAAAAAGTCTGTTTGATTTTCTGTGACTGAAGAGAGAAAAGAGATAGAGAGGAGGGATTATTTAGGATGTCCTTCACATCCGCCGTGCTCACGTCAGACATGGCATTGTGGAGACAGACGGAGCACGCAGCGGCCATCTTTGTGTTTCTTTCCCTGCCTGCCTGCGTGTCAGAGGCACCCAGGAGCCTGGCTGGGTCCTGCCGACACTGAGAGGCTGCCTCGTCACATGCCTGTCCCTTTTCCACAAAACGTAACGTATGTATGTAGCGTATTTGTGCACGCCTTTAACTGTACATATGGACTGAATGGGAACCATATGGAGAAAAGCTGAGAATGAGAAAGGAGATGATCGCCCACTGCTGCTAGAGAAAGAGGGGAACAACCCTCCAGGGACACATGACAGGTTTAGCCGGTGGACACCAGCCATGTAACGATATGAGCGTGAAATTCTCTTTTCTCTTCTGCAAATATATTCATGCTCCCTGCTTCATTTTTCTTTCTTTTCAACCCCAAACACCAGCCACCAGCATCAGGGGGGAGGAAGCTGACTTGCTGCCCCCATCATGCATCAGGGGGTGTCACATTATGCCAAATTATCATGCGGTTGCTAGGCGAGGGCCAATGGGGTGGCTTCAGGGAGGACAGGATGGATGGATAAGGAGCGTGGAGAGGTAAGAAGAGGGATTGGGATGGAAGAGAGCAGGGGGGTGGGTACATGTGCATGAGGAGACAGGGTATGTGTGCACATGATAAACAAACCGCCATTCTGAAAAGAAAAAAAAAAGTCCATGTAGAAATATGCAATTAAGGAATTATGACAAATGTAGACAAAATTACTGCCACTGAATAGAGAAACAACATTTTTTGAAGTGAAATAAAAATGCTGTAAAGAAACAGCACAGAAAACCTGTTTCATTGTGCAGACACAGACATCTAGCAGCTGCCAGTTGTACTGACTTCTCAACAGTTCATTCATTGATAAAACTCCACTCATAGTCTGATAGCCAACAAAAGATCCTAACCTCCCATAGTCACACTCGTAGTAAAAGCCACTGCCAAGGTGTCCCATATTTCAAACCACAGCATTTTGCAGGCAAAGAAAGTCTCGACTACTATAAGAGAGCAGAGTTGGCTGGTGGCCGGTGAACTCTAGAAGTGGACGATTATTGGAAGTTTTCCACCGTTTTCCAGGCACGATGCCATTTAAATACAGCCACTGACAGGCTCCGGTGGCCAGAAAAACACAACCACCATGAACATAAATCACAAAAATGAAGAATATGTTGGCATAAAATAGTTCTGCAGTATGTATGTCACAGGCTGATTTAATTTGAAATCAGTGCATTATTTTATTTAGTATAGTGTATATGTATAATATATATATATTTGCTGGTTTATTTACTCTTCTCTGACAGTCGACTGAACATATTTGGGTGTTGGACAATTAGTCGGACAAAACAAGCAAGTTAAATAAGTCAACTTGGGCTTTGGGAAATGGTGACGGAGATTTTCCACTACTTTCAGACACTGTATAGAACAAACAATCAGTGAATCAAGATAATATTAACGCAGATTGCATTACTGCAGATCAATAGATAATTCAAATAATTAGTTGTAACCCAACCTCCTCTTTTTGTGCAGCACTAATGTTTTTTTAATGTTTTACTTGTATTTTTTGTCAGAACTATTAATGTGACATTATTGTTACTATTATCAGTAGTAAATTTCTGTATTGTATGAACATCATACTGTAAAACATGGCAGATGTGAGAACAAACTTTCTAACTCCCCTAAGACCATGTTGTTTGGGTCAGTCTCTTATCTGAAGTGAGTTTTCCAGAGTCTGCACATCCCACTACTGAAATTCCCAGGGGTGCAACATGACCAATCACAGCATCAATCTCATTGGCCTTTTTGACCTCCGCAGCCACAACAGTCTGTCCCCACGGACAAAGACAGGCGAAGGGAAAGAGAGCATCTGGAGGTTTTGAGCTCGACGTGTCACTGTGAGGTTACAGAATACTCAATTACCCTGATGCCTTTAATTAAAATTGTTACAGGGGGCTGTGATAGAATTTTTTGGTAAGGTGCTGCTGGAAGAAGATGAGATGACAAAGATTCATCTGAATTTTTTAGTTTGTTGACTTTGTTCATTCACAAAAAGTGCATGTACTGTCAAATGACTGCATGATGATAGAAATGAATGCATTTTGAGGTTATGAAAGTAGAAAAATGCTTAGCAGTGTCTCGTCTGGTCTTGATTGTACTCGTTCTCTGTATTTTGCTGCCCTCTAGTGCTCATCAGCTTTAACAGCCTAAACTGTCCTAAAAGTGCCCAGTTAATCTGGTACAGTCTGGTCTATTTTTAAAGAATCAAAAGCAACAACTTGAACTGAAATTACTAAAGAGCACCAAAGGTTTGAATTCATCCAACATAACCTGAAATATGAATATGTTTCACCTGATCTCCAAATACATACCTTCTCTCATATGGAATCTCGATTTTTAAGACTTTAAGATTTCTATTTTGCTTCCCTTTTTCAGCCTCTCACACCCGAAACACCAGAAATTAGAAAGTCTGCTCATGCCTTGCTTCAGCTACAGTATATGAGAGTACACTTATGCTACAGCAGGGAAGACTTGTCTATGAAATCTAGCCAGCACACCTTTCCCCTCTCTGCTGCTCCCCAAGTATGGAGAAATCTTTGTCTGGTCTGACCAGACTAGAAACGCCTCCAGGAAGAAGAAAAAGAAGGCAGAGTATGAAAGGTGGAAGGTCAAATGGCAGGTGGTTTAGACTGATGGGAAATAGATCCACCCACGCAGAGAAACCCCCTACACCACCTACACTCACCCCAAGGGCTAGTGCATCAACATGGGGGGATGTGATGAGAGGCGAGGCGGAGGATTGATAGAAGGAATTGAGTTAGAAATAGCATATCATAAAATACAGTCTACAGAAAAGAAATGGAAAAATACAGGAGAAAGGAGGTAATATGTGTGTAATATCTGCCTCCAAGAGAGGAGAACAGAAATACAAGATCAGCATTGAACATCTAAAAAAAATAGATTAAAAACTCATAATGAAGTATCAATTTATATTCCACAGTAGAAGGATGTTTGCAGTCCGGAAATTAAGGCCACAGCTGAAGGCCAAATATGGTAGTTGTTTTTGTAAGGTTTTTTTTTTTTTTTTTTTTGCTTCATCATTTCACATCCACTCTGGCTCAACCAAACACACAAACTGGGTCTCACTCATACACACACACACACACATACACAATCTCTCTCTCACATCCATTGTTTTTCTTATCCTCTCCACCTCTACCTCTCCACCTCGATATCCCTCTCGTTCATCCCCTTTTTCTCTACTCCATCACCTTAATTATTCTAATGTCTCCCCTCTGGATAAGCAAAATATGCCATGAGGCATGCGCTTTAACCCAGTTAGCTACCAATAACCTACCTAAATGTGTGTCACGACCAAGCGGTCCCCTTCAAACCAGACCAAAATGTCTTTCCACAGTTTCCCCACTGAGGGGCAGACAGACATTCACAGTGGAGAGGATAAGCACTCGAGAAAACACACACACACATGCACACACACAGGCAGACAGGAGGGTGCAATAGGCTTTGAGGTGGGGTCTTGACTGACTGTAGGTGGAGGGGCATGTTCTTTTCAGTTTGGTGAGGAGAATTGAATGGACATGGTATTTTTAATATGCAATGTTAGGTTGAAAGAATGAAAAGATAAGAAAGGCACATCTACATCCATCCACATGTATGAATTCATAAAAATGTATGTGGGTCATGAGGCCACTAAATTAATATATCAACAGAAAAAAATATTCCTGAAAATGTGGTCATAGTGCAAAAAGAGAAGATCACAGGATGGGTCCGAAGTCCAGTTATATGAGATTATAAACAAGCCCTCATTTCACTCTGCACAGATAAACCAGCTAGAATTTCTATCAGCTTCCACATCAAAGCATACTTTTCAAAACCTGAAAATCCCTGCAGTGTTAACAGTAGAGTATAGAGTCTACCTGCTGTCTACTGCTACATGTATTCTTCACTTCTACCTCCTTCTCATCACCAGCACTAGAAAAGGATGAGAAAAGGTGAAGACAAACAGCACCAGAATAAACCACTGGGGGAAGTGGCATCTAGACATGAAACAAAAGTGATTGAATTTCTGTTTTACATTTGAAGCCCATCAGCTAATTTATTTCAGGTTTCAAATAACTTTATAGAGCCAAAATTGTCAAATGTTAGCCACAATTTCAAGCACTATAAACCACTGTCCATTATGGTAGAAGCAAAGAAGTCATAGTTATAGCTCAGACATCACTTGCAAGCAAAAAATGCAATGTATTTCATTCCAAACGAGCCAAGAAAGGGTTCATTTAACCTGACAACAATGTGAAAATACTAGAAAAACTGCTCACATCCCTGTTGTGTCATCTGCCATTTCACTATGAAGCTACTGTTGTGGAACAAACCTGAGTCAATACAAGGAAAACTGAGAAAATGTAATCAATAATTTTAATAGGTCGAAGCTTTTTCCCTATAATCTCTTCAGGCTATTGCGACAACTCCAATTGGACGTCCAAATAACAACAAGAACAAAACACAGTTGCCTGTTGATTAAGAATTTCCGGTAATCAATGGGGAGTTCATTTCTTGGCTGAAACAAGTGGCGGTCTGACTGCGACGGCTGTTCAGTGGGGGGAAGTGATCTCTTTTCTGTTTTACACAGAAATGGCAGCAGAAGAATAAACAATTTCATGGTCTGTTGGGAACAGTAATACACGGCCTCGCACAATCACACCCAGTGTCTTCCTAGTCAGAGGCTGTTTTATATCAGCATAGCGTACTGCAATAAGTCATTTCACTGAAGCACAATATAGCCAAGTGGCTTTAAAAAGTAGAGAATATGCTGGTCAAAAGAATGAAAGACAGAATTTGTCATCTTGGTCCTGGAAATGTCAAAACTCTGCAGTTATTTAAAAGTGATGTAAAGTTTCCATTATATCGCAATAAATATGTTCCACTGTGCACGTCTTTATTAAACGTACTGCTTGATTCTCAATACTTGGCTGTTGATATACAGTAAGTCCAATTGAATTATGGTGCTCTGGAAATCTGTTGTGGACAGAGTGATTACATTTGTGCCAGAGGAGAAAGTTCAATTTGAGCATTAAAGGACGACTCCACCTGCGTTTTTTTTTCCAGTTTGTTCAAATGGAAACGCCCATTCAGCTGTTAGCAAAAAGCAGTGACGTGGGTTAGAACGCTAATTGCTGATGCGCCCCGCCCCACCCAACACACACACACAGTTCGCTGACAGTATCTTCCTAACATACTCGCTCGCTGTATGTTAGAGCAGGAAAAATAGTCCAGATATACTATGAGCGATGTTGCAGCGATGAGTCTGAGTGTGTGAGATGTTTAGAAATTCACTAGACGGAGCGAAGGGGCAGACAGCTGCTGACTGCCGGGAGCTCTGGAGGAGAGAGCCGGGAGCAGAACCGGCGCTTCGGGATGAATAACACCCGTGAGTCACACCGAATTCTGCTCCGATCTGGAGGCATTTAGTGGTGGGACGAGAGCTCAGAGTTTATTTTTTAAACTTTGAGAAGCAGCAGCAACAGTGAATGCTCCGTCTTTGTGTGTCTGTTAGCATGTTTAGCAGAGCGGCAGCAACAGTGAGCGCTCAGTCTGTCTCTGTGGCTACTGGCTAGGTGGGCTAGGGGATTTATATCGGTTTATATGTACCAACATCATCATGCAGAAACCTATGTCAGGTCATGTGGGAAAAAGTTTTTAGAAGGGCTTGAAAAAACAACATTTTGACACTAAAACTCTTGTAATTCAACCAAAAATAGAATTTTTGGGTTTGAATACACATGGAGCACTAATGTGAAGCTACAGACTGATATAAAAACCTCAAAAAAATAAAAAATAATGGACCCACCCTTTAATAAAACACAATTTCCTGATGGAACCATTATGAGTCAGCCTGAGTGGTTTTTAATTGAACACATTAGAGAGAAAAAAAACTGTGATCCTTTTATCTCATGGGAGAGTGATGATGGAGAGATAGGGGAAAGTGAAGACATGAGAAACAAAACAACAAAAATAGAGGTTTGATTCATTGAGAAAGAATAAAGAGGAAGAGAGACGGGTGAATTAGTGACCTGTTGTTGGCTCCAGCCTGTGGGGATGACAAATCATGACCCAGTCACTCCATTCAATCACAGATCTCGGCTCTACATCCCACATATAAACCTCTAGGAAATGGCTTGTCACCAGGGTGGGTTGTTCCTATGACAATACAGTCCCAGAGCAGTTATAGACTGAATCCTCAGAAACTCTGTGGTGGGATATTCCCAGAACTTCACACACAGGAAACATCAAGAAAACAAATGTTGCCATGGTAACTCAGCTTGAGTTTGCTGAGGTGGGCATTAGGATGGTGTTAAAGGACTGAGAGCTGCACCAGTTTTCTCAAAAAAACATTTAGCCTTTATTTAGCCTAATAGCCTCTGATTCATAAATAATGATGTCATTGGTTTTGGCATTATAATCAGACGTACTTCTCATGAATTCATACAGCATTGTCTTATTTTTTAAATTGATAGGTCATGTTTACTATATTTAAAAAAATATATATAATTAATGTCCATAAAATTATCTTTTTTTTTCTCACAATTTATCTAGTTTATAATTCTTTTAAATCTCAAATTCAAGTGTTTGTTTGTTTGTGTACAAAACTTAAACACAACTTAAAAACAAATCTCTCACATGTTCATGGGTGTACAGGTTTACAATCATTTGACTCCTCCATGAGACAACTTTTACAAAATGACGTAATACAATTATAGAATTTTATACAGCATTGTGGGAAAAAAAACTACAGTATTTTGTCGATTTCATGATCAATCCTGTTATTGCGAAATCACAAAAAGTGAGGTGGAAGCTGCAGCAAAAAAGCATTCTGTTTTGTTTAGTTTGTTTGTTTTTTTAAATAATGAGACAAAATTATGCAACCAAAACAGTTAGAGATTTTTTAGGCTGTACTCTATGTGCTGTGCTATGCAATTTGGAGTCTGATCAAAGGCGAGCACAGTGCCTTCCTCCCATGTGAAGCAGCAGAAGCCACCAGCACCATATGTGTGTGCCCATCAGTGGGTCCACATGCCATATGCCTGAATGTGCTGGTGTAATGCTTTCTCTGTGCCAATCATCTCACTGTCCGCTCAGCGACGGGAGTGTTCATTAGTGCAGTCCTGGGCTAGGGGTGTGTGCACGGGTGTAAATATATTTGTGTGTTTATCAGTATGTGTATCCGTGCGTTATGCATACTTCAAGGAGTTACATATTAGTTCCATATCTATGCTTTTCTTTGCACATGTTCTTGACCATGTGTGCATGAGTTTGTGTACTGAAGTGACAAAGTGCAGGAGTGCGTGAAGTCCTGTGTGTTGGCGTAACCGCGCCACACCCGGTTACTGGAATCGCAGGAGCTGTGTGTTTGTGCAGCCGTGTTACTCTCCCTAAGCTGCCGGGCAGTGGAATATCCTCCCCAGTGTCGAGTTTCCCCGTCATGATGGAATCACAGAGATGTGCCAAGAAGCGTTGCGCCTGGGGAGCCTCTCTCGCTCTAGCTCACTACACCAGCCCCATATCAAAGTATCATCAGACACACAGACGCACAAATACACAAAGCAACTACCTGGAAAGTACTGCTGCACACAGAGAACCCCAAAGTTTTGTGTTACTGCAGAGCGAACACACATCCAAGCACAGACAAATACCTATATGCATGCTTACACACTGACATGTACTGTTGTTTATTTTAATGGAGGAAAGGTCAACTCCCACCTGACTATTTACAGTTTGTATGTTTTATGAGCATATTTACACCATACTTTCTGGTCTCTGGCATAAAAATCATTTATATCTATCACCCAAAAGTATTCATTAAGAGATTCCAGCATTTTATAAATGTGGTGCCAGTGCACGTAAGGCTTATTCACCTGTACTGTTCAGGCTAATGCACTGTACAGGTGATATGACAAGATACTGGAGAGTAAGCATGTATAGTCAGTCATGGTTATTAGGTATGCCGATGAAATGTGTGCATGTGGGAGCAATACTCAATAAAATAATTTCCAATAAACAGACTGTAAGGTCACCATAACTTTCTCTATTTTTAGCAGTATCCTCAAAGCAAGGTGAAATATAAATACTCACTACTATCAGTTTCTCAATGCTCTCAATTACATTGCACTGTTAATCATGCTAAACAGGTGGAATATACTGTTTGGGAATAGACCATTAGGCAGAATTTTGTGCGTTTTTTCAACAAGGTTGCCTCCAGATCCAATGTGGCCAAATTCCATACAGCCAAGTTGTGTTTTGAAACATTTGCATTTCCACTGCACTCTGTGCAAACAGATAATTCCTGGGAAGGCTTACAATCAAAATAAGCTTAGATACACATGTATACCTGTACGGTGCAGAGAGGAATAAAAGCCTCAAACTGGAACTCGACCGGACTTGCTCCAGTAGTAACCTCTGGCCTAGTAACAGTAACAGCTCGTACGTTTGAGCACATGCAAGCTTCATTTTCAGTCACTGAAAAGAAGAGGTCTTGAGTCAGCCAGAGGTGCTAGCCATCCAGCAAGTGTCTACAACCAGTTCTTGGTGATGGAAACGTAGCCCCACTACGCTTGGCTCATTTCATTTCTAGTATTAAAGATGGCAAGAGGTCAAAATGGCGTGTGATATAGGATCTGGGAATGAGAGAGCATGGAAAGGTTACAAATATAGGTTTATTGGAGATTTAATTGGATGCAAATCAGCTAATTGCATTTGCACGGCAAGAGCAGAGCAGCGCTCTTGGTGAAGTACATGTGCAAGCACACATACTGTACATACAAACAAAGTCTGGGTCACACGAAGCCAATCACCTCATCTTTCTCACATCTTAGCAATGATCACCATGCACACACACACTCTCACTGGACGGTCAGGATCCTAGGCACAGGGCAGGGCAAGATAGAGGTGGTGTAAATGTCAAGTCCTCTCACTAACCACATTACAAACTTGAAGACTGTTACTCCACATTTCCATCCCATGCCTCATGCACACACATAAGAGATTTTTCTCCTATCAAAATGTATGAGATTAAGTATAATTAAATCTTTATACAAGTAATCAAAATATTACAAATAGTAACTTCATATTTCTGTATTCTGCCAAAATATGTCAGTGAAACTCTTAAGAAAGCAGCAAATAATAAAAAATATTAATTGAAATGGCATTACAAACACTTAAGAGTACCGGAATACAGACACTGTCTCCTAACCAGAAACCCATTAACATTCAATGCACTGATGTGGTTTCATAAATGTGGAGCTGAAAGCATCATTTATCTCATCTTAGGTAGCTCAGAAAACAAAACCAATGCCTTTCTGTGAGATAAGTCTAATGCTGCCAACACCACAGAGAGGCTATCATCCGCTCTATCACTGAAAGCAATAATGCAGAGAGACAGAGAAAGAAAGGAAGAGAGAGAACTTATCAATGTTCTCCACCATAAGCCATAAAGCTGCGAGATCTTGCCAAGTCTGATAAGCAACATCCAACGCTCCTCTGTCTCTCTCCTACTCATTTCACCCCCACCCTTTCCTACTGCTCTGTCTTGACAGCTGGGGCCCCAGTCCCACATCAGTGGAAATTTCCTGAAATGTCACTCCAGTCGACGGCCAGAGTGATTGGTTAGCGTGGGGAGTATTGCTGCAAAGGCCATACGCAGACATACACACAATACTCCCTCGCCCTATTGTTCCTTGTCCCCACACGATGGCTGTCACCCCGACTTCGGCACTCGCAGGCAAAAATTGTTCGGCCATGCATGTATCTTTCTGTCTCAAAACCCCACTGCTATTCGGCTCCCTCAACCCTTTCATATCGTGTCCTCACCTTTTCGTCCTGAGAGTTCAGCCTGTCATGGTAACTCAGGCAGGGGCCAGAATGAAAAGGTGAGGGGTCAAAGGGTAAACAGGAAGTCATTTGGGCCAAGTTCCTCTATCAATCAAAGCCTTAATGGTTGTTTTTTATAACATTGGAATATTGCCTTAAAATGAATTGCAATCAGACTGACTTTATCCACACTGACTGTATGTTGTTTAATCAAGAACAAGACTGAGAATCTACAGCCATGCAAGCAGCTCTGTGAGGCTGTGCTTAAAGGCAGACTATGCAGGATTTGTCAGTTGCTGTTTGTAAACACAACACTCAAAATTGGCCCCTCCTTCCCGGCTAAACGACACCAGAGAGAGCAGTGGTGGTTGAGCGAGCTAGGGAGTGAATGAAGAGAGGGAGCGGTGGGAGAGAGAACAAAGCAGTGAATCAGATAAATAAAACATTATTTTCTGATTGTTTCACAGCAGTTCCGTTCTAAAGCACAAATAAACATGATCACATCTCTGCACACCTTTGCACAACCCTGCAGGAAGGTGCAGCATTTCCGGACTTTGTGTTAATGCTGCCAAAGCTTCATCCTGTCTGCTGTGGCCTCTCTGCTCTGCGTGTGTGTGTGTATGTGTGTGTAAGTGGAGCTCAGCCCCGCCCTCAGTCACACAGACACAGACAGAGAGCAGAGGAGAGAGATGGAGACAGCGATGTAACCTGGTAAGTTAAGATGTAAGTCCCGACCTCACACCCTACATGCTGTTATTGGCTGGGGGCCACACACCCACTGTCTAAAGATTGATGCCCATAAATGTCCCGAACACAGCAAAGAGTTGCAAAGCTGTGATCAGACGCGTTCAGTAATGGCTCCAGTTACACCACGATTTAATGTTTTAAAACAAGATTTTACAAGCTGATAACTGCAGGAACAGACAGCTGGAGAGTTGAAGAGCTGCAGGGTGAGATGCAAGGAGGATTTCTGTCGTTTTTCTGGCTGCCAGCTACGACTTCTGGCTCATTTAAATGTTGTTGCACTATTTGTCTTCCTCTCATTATTATTATATGTCACTGAGCAACTCCTTCCCTCCTGCCTTCCACAGCTAAACCCCTTGACCACTTCTGAGCATTTTAGCATTGTCAGTGCTTTGAGCTAAATACTAACATGCTAACAAAAACAATGCAAACAAGTTCAAGTTCAGTGGCTGCTTATGATTCATTCTCTGGGGATTATGAATGTCTGTACAAGATTTCATAGCAATCCATCCAATAGTTGAGATATTTCTCTCTGGACTGACCAACAGATCAACATTGCCATAGAGTCATGATGCTAGGATGGCTAAAAATGAAAGTGAAACAAAGTGAGAGTGACTGTGACAATGTAGTTTCATATGATTGAGAGCTGTCTTACAAAAATATACATCTTGTAAGTAGTAAGTAAGTAGTAGTAAGTAGTTCAGGAATTGCAATAGCGCTTCCACTCATTGGCTATCAAGGTGGCAAAAGGAAGCAACATGGATCCTGCTTAACTTGACCTCAACTTAACGTAGACACACACTGACTTATCCAACTAGCAGATAAATAGGTCACCAGTGTGTTCTAATTAGCAAAACCACAGCCCCGTCAGCCTAGCGTTAGCCACTCTGTGGGAACGCTTGTACTGTACTGTACATCATACAGAAAAGTGCTTTCAAACTCACCCCTTCAACTCTTCGCATCTTCAGTTAATCCTGACTGTCTGTGACATTGTCTACTTGTCAAGAGCACCGGGTTCAAACAGGGAAAGTATATCGCAGGCCATTAACCGACTAAAGATGGGACAGTGAGAGTGTACATAAAGCCGTGCCCAACCCACTTCAGCGGCAAGTACGTAGCAGCAGGGGTTACAGGCAGTTAATCAGACAAGTGCTAATCTAGTTAGGAGATCAACAAATGAGCCTCTCAGTGCTGAAAAGGAGGACACAACTCCACAGACAATAGAGCAGGTCAATGCCATTGTGTAAGAGGACAACAGGAAGAATACAAAGGGAGTATTACTATCATAATTTAGATCAAAATGAGGATGTAGTGTATGGCAGGGGCATTAAGCTGCGCCTGCTGGTGGGAATTTCAATTGGAATAATGTCACATTGGACTAATTGTTGAAATGACTTGATGTCTCAATGCAACACATCCTCTAAAGGTTAATTTTTAAGTGTCTCAATGTGACAAATTGAAAATGTGTTCATTTGTTTGGGTGAATTACTGTAGAAAACATTTTGAAAGTATAATATTTGATATTTTTAAAAACATGAGCGAGAGCACTGGATGTGGTCTAGAGGAACTAGTCCAACCTGTTCACCACCTGTTCTTTTTA
Source organism: Thunnus thynnus (assembly GCF_963924715.1). Classification (NCBI taxonomy): domain Eukaryota; kingdom Metazoa; phylum Chordata; class Actinopteri; order Scombriformes; family Scombridae; genus Thunnus; species Thunnus thynnus. The sequence continues at coordinate 19,179,081 of NC_089530.1, read as the reverse complement.
ATTAGCAATGTCAAGACATTGTGCCTTTGCAAAGCGTCCAGCTGTGAAGGGCTATTAAAGGTAAGTGGTGGCGGCTGGCAGCATGTATGACAAAGCCAGTGACCACAGAAGGGCTTCACGATTCTCCACACCTCTTTTTGGTCTCCATGGAAACAAGGACAGGAACGTTCAGGCACACGGGAGCCGTGAATAGACCCTCGCAAAGGGAAGAGAAAAACAAGCATTCTCCTACTGGCATTTCACAGACTCCAGTCCAGACGTTTTCACACCCTCTGGAATCAAAGTGTTGTTTGTATGTTACAAATTCAGAGTAGGACATCTCACTGCACACCTGATGCCTCCTGTCTGTCTTTCCACTGTTAGTCTTTTCTAATTGTGCTTCAAAAACAAAAAAAACAAGCCTACAGCCTGATAAAAAAAAAATATGTCAGACACAACAGTGTCTGGCATATTTAAGCACGTTGTGGCTGCCAGTCATTTTAATCCATCTATAAGCCAATACAGATCTCTCTTTAAATGATGGTGTTTCTTTATGTTTCACACAGTCCTCCATTTGTCTGGTTACACGCATTTTGGTCTCAGCTGGAAAAACTAAACGGATTTTTTTCTTTTTTCTTTCTTTTTTTTTGTCAGTGCCAAAACAGGATATAGACACGGTCTGGTAATGACTCTGTGCTTATAACTGTTAATGTTCCACCAAGAGCATCTGTTAACTGCTATAAACACACTAAGACAGTGTTTGTTAAACTTTGCAGTCACAAAAGTGGGAAATGGCTTTTACTGTCAAGCCCATTCAAAACAGTGGCTGCTCTGCAACAATTTAGTGTGTGATGGTTTCTTGTCTCCCCTTCCTCTGTGTGTTATGAGTTTCTCCTGTGTGTATGTGGAGTCTGTCCCTCTTTCCAGGTCTCCATGGTGATGGAGAGGTTAGAGTCCTGTCTGAAACCTGGAAGTTTTGTCATCCTGTTTGTCCATGCTTTATTTCTGTAATTTTGCTTTCTTGGTCTATTCTATACACACAATATCTATTGCATGTATGTCTGTCCTGGGAGAGGGATCCTTCCTGTGTTGCTCTTCCTGAGGTTTCTTCCATTTTTTCCCTGTTGAAAGGTTTTTTAGGGAGTTTTCTATATTCAAGTTGAATGTCAATATGAAGGATAGAGGATGTCGTATGCTGTACACACTGTAAAGACCTTTGAAGCAAATTTGTGATTTGTGATATTGGATTATAAATAAAATTGACTTGATTTGACTTGACTGTAATAGCACCCATCCCTGGATTAAATGACAAGGTATTTGGTAAAGTGCCATTTTTAATCTCTTTAGCTAGAAAAAAAACAAACAACTGGCCATATTGATTAAGTATTACTTGTTAATTAAAATGTACTGTAGCTAACTTATTCAGTATTATTTGGTTCATGCAGCTAAATGCTGTTGCAGTTGCAGACACATAGGCTGTTGGATGTTTTGGAAGGGAACAGATGACAAAGTATCAGTTGCTGACCCAGACAGAAGAGGTGGGCGACTGAGACTGGGGCACAGACAGACAGACAGAGAGAGGGAGAGAGGGAGAGAGAGAGAGAGGTCTTTCCTCGCCAACTGCAGAAACATCATACTCTACATCTGACCCGTATCACTGCTAATGCTATCTGCCGTACTTTAGAACCAAAATATGGCAAGGCAACAGGAGAAACAGTATAAATGCACATTTGCAAGCCCAGACGAATATTTTCTCCATCATAGACATGCTGTAAACAAACACACACACACACACACACACACACACACACACACACACATACACACACACTCTGGGGGCCTTGTTAGAGTGAGCTTGCAGGCAGGTTCCAGATGCCACATGCAGGGCTGAGTGGCTGTTGGCTGTGCTAGAAGAGGAAATAGACATAGGACTGGGCATAACACATACATTTCCACTGCAGCTTCACAAAGCAAGCACATATAGTGATGTACAAACACAGACATAAGAACATTTGTACATTGTTTTCTGTCTCTTTTACATTCTGTTCCAACATCTTACTCTCCCACCTCTTTTCTGTCTCTCTCTCTCTCTTTCCTGGTCTTCCCAGTGATCTGGCAAGTCAGGAGGCAGAGAGTGACGGGAGCTTTGATGATGAGACAGTGTGTGTGTGTGTGTGTGTTACTAGGCTTCTTAGTCAAAAATTCTGCCCTCCTTCAGATTTTCACAGTTCCTTACCGTCACTCTGAGGCAGCTGTGAGAAAACGAGAAAGCTGACAGTGAAAGAGGAAACTGAGGAGAGAAGGGAAAAGAAAGAAGAAAGTGGGAGAAAGGAAGAGAGAGAGAGGTGCAGCGGGATTCAGCGAGTGTGAGGAGAAAAGGAGGTCAAACAGTGGATAATGTTTTGTTGCACTGAGCCAGGAAGCGTGAATATACGGGAGCGTATTGCTGCCACCATGACAAAAAAAATATTTGCTCAGTTTCTTGTTATAATGAGAATAATACGATTTGCCAAGATTAAAAACTATATGTAAAACTACACTTGTGGGAAATGGAGAAACTCAAGCATGTGTTCAGTCGCTGGTCCAGGCGTGGATGGAGTGGTGATGGTGCCCATGTTGTATGAATAATAAATCATGTTACATTGTTGGTCTACGCTACAGTAGCCTCAAGACATTTTTCCTCTACAATCTCATTCCCGGTGACTCTGAAGAAAATCCCTTCAGAATTTCAGATGAAACTCTCTTCAGTAGGCTAATCTAACCACAGAGTCAGATGGATACTTCATCGAGGAGAGCCACCAAAAGGGGAAACTCTCTGTCTTGGCCTTAAATGCCCCTGGCTTTTTAAAAATTCATGTTTGCTGTAATTTACTAGACCCAAACTAAACTGCTCTTGTGTGTAAACCCAGTTAGATGCTGATTTCAAAAGTGGAGCAGAAGTCACGTTAACTTCATTTGCATCCGTCTACCACACTGTTAGCCACATCTCTTCATGAGCAGCTCTCAGCACATTACCCAGTCACAAGCCCATGTAGGGTCAATACTAATGCTGTCTTCATCCGATTCTAACTGTGACTGTGCTTGTAAAGCAGACAATTAGCTGCCAGTTTCAGTTAGGAAATAATATTTTCTCTGAAATGTATTGGAAGTTTTATCACACAGGGAGGGCCTTGTGCAGAGCCATTAATGCAATGATGCTAATCACAAAACTATCTGTTGATATTATTGAATTAAACACAAGCTTCCAGCAGAGCAGCCTTGTGGCAGATACTAATATGGAGGATGGCACCTCTCAGAGATGATATGTGGATATTCAAAATATGCTAGCTAGTTGAAATGTCTTTCTGGTCATGCTTCCTTGCATAAGTAATACATTTTTAAAATGTTTTACCATCTGGATGAATGTAGTGAAGTAGGGCACAAGGGAGAGAGAGATGTTTAAGTAGTCAGTTGCTAAGGAGGATGCCTTAAAGTCCATGTCTTAAATACAAGGATGTAGTCAAGTACAGTAAGTCACCTCTAAGTCTAGACTGAGCACAGCTGTGTGAGTCAAGACAGAATCCAAATGAACATGAACTTGGTTGGACTTGGAAACCAAGATAAGATCCAAAAAACAAGTCCACTCCCAACATCATGTTTGAACTAGAACTTGTAGTCACAATGTAGTTTGCAGTTAAATGTAGCTTTACTGTGCAAACAAAAGGTGATCTTCCTCCAAATCCCAGTGAGTATGCTGCACACATATGCTATCATATGACAGAGGAAATCCCACACTATCAAACTTTCAATTATCTGCCAAAATAATACATTTGGTAGTTAGCAGTCAAGTATTGGAACACTTAAACAACAATTTGCAATCACAAACAAAAGCCAAAAACAACCTGTAACCTCAACCCACCTCACCAGCCTCCTTCTCCTACCAAATAAGGTGTTGAAAACCAAAATTACACTGACAATATCCTGTTTTTGTGGATATGAAATTCTGCTAATATCAAGACAATATCAAATTTATAAGAAGAATGCATTTTCTTTTTAATAATCATATGGAAAACATACAATAGTTTTAAGGGAAACAGAAGTCCTGCTCAATGTTACTAACTAAAGTATTGCTGGTAATATGTTTCAGCACTTTGTGTGTGAATATAGTATCTTACAGCAGGATTTTTGGTCAAAGATCAAAGATAATGGCCAGTAGGACAGAAGAAATATTAGAGAGATTTGTATCTCCCCTTATGAACTGTCTTCGACTAGACAAACTCTACAGTTTTATTTAATTGCTGTTAGCTTGTGTTATCTTACCTCACAGAGACTGCTGAGCTGTGGTCAGTGATCAATAGACAATCATATGTTTCCATATGACTCAAGCTGAGGCTTGAGGCTTATGTGAGCGATCCTGGATTACATGTTACATTACATTCTGACTCGTGTAAGTCCGGGATGTTCTTAATTACTTGTGATAAATGCTTCTCTCTGCAGAGAAAAGGGAATATTTTATCCTTGGCTCTCAATTCTATCTCTGTCTTTGTCTCCGTGCCTTTTTACATGCCTCTGTCATAAAGAAACACACATACAGACACACACGGAAGCCATGACGAATAACATTATCAATCACAGCCATAATGAAACATAGGTCTTTCCAGAACCACTCAATCCCTCTCTGTCTTGGCCAGCGAGGAGGATGTCTCCATTGTTTAATGACACTGAGGGAGGAAATGGTTTCTCTTTGTTCCCTTACAACTCCATTACTGTCTGTACGGGTGTGCAGTACTGTACCGAGCTGACAAAGCTACATCATTTAGTAACTTTGACTCAATTTTTTTCTTTTTTCTTTTTTTTTTTTGGTGCTGATCTTGTCTTCCCACTCGCTTTTATATAACACCCTCCTCTGTGACTGTATTAGAGGGGGCAGTGATTTTTAGACAGGTATTTTGTATTTAATATTTAGAAGATTCAGGTACATGTAATCTAGTCACCATAAGATATATATATCGGTTAGTGCTGAAATTTGTCAGTTTAATCTATCTTCTTTTTAATATTGTTTTTCTGTTGTTCACGCAGGTAATATTCAGTACCGGGGATGTCCACATTGTTAAATTGGTTTCCCTTTTCCCATACTTTAGGAGTGGTAGACCTGAGTTGTGCTGGGTAATTGATGATGGATGAAGCAATCATAAAGAGTCCCCAGCTGGTAAATTACGACTTGGCTTATTCTCTGTGGGTAAACTAGGCCATCTGGGATGAGCTATAACTATGAAACCTTACTGGTCCATGCTGGGCTAGACAGCAAGGAGATCTCAGCAGTGATTTATTCATGACTCAAGTGGGTGAAGATTCAGCCTTCCTCTCTAATCCGTGCTCCCGCTTTCCCAAGCTGCTTCCTGGACACCATCACACCATCCTCACATCCTCTCTGCTGTATCCCACCATAGTGCCCACATCCTCCCCCCCGAATCCCTCCCTTAATTTTCTACCTACTTATATTAATCACATCAAATCACTGTGAGTCAGAAGCAATTCATTTTCACTCCCACTTCATGTGGTACATGTGTACGGAGAGACATAAGTGAGCAGAGACTATTTTAATAACACGATCACATCAAACAGATTTTAAAAAAGTACATGAATGTATTTAAAAGATTAATTTGTAAGGCATAATATTAAGTTTAATGCAATAACTTTAACGTATGCAATGAACACTGAATTTGCCTTTCAGCTTTAATTATCACTTATCTTCCTCTAGTCAGCAAGACTTATTTTATCTGGATTACTGGCTCAATAATTCATCTGCAGCACTACTGTGATCGGTATGGCAGCTGATCACAGAAACAATCTCTGCATGACCTCTTATAAGTTGTCCAGTTTGTTCCATTAACAAACAAATCCACACACATATACACACATGCGCTCCTGCACGTACAGGTCCAGAGGGCATCTCATTAGCAGACTCACACCCTCACAGCTGGAGGTTGTCACATTGTGTGTAGCGTCACTGACCATAGGGCAGACCGACCCTGAGACTGTTAACAGCAACCAACCCACACACACCAGCCTTATGCAGCCTATGCTATACAAACGGAAACACACACACAATATATACATATATATATATATATATATATATATATATATATATATATATATAGTGTGACAATCACCAAGCTATCCTAAAACTCCTGCATGCCCCATAAAAGCCTCAGGCAATGCTACTTTCACTCCTCAGCTTATTGTGAGCCCAGTAAACACAGTATAGACGCACAGTGCATCTATACAACAACAACAGCAACTGTGGCTAGAGGTCAGTATGCACTCGGGCCATGATCAATGATGATTTTCAAAAACTATAATATCTACTGTTTCAGGTATTCATCCATAGTAAACTGGTATTTTCCACCCCAGAAAGTGTAACTTTTAAAAAAGTTCTTTCCAGGCTCCAAATATAAAACTCCAATGTCATGTTGTGTCAGCAGAGAAAACAGAGCTTTACAAAATTGCTGAAGTGGTCGTCAACATTGGCCGACATGGTTAACTACTTAAATGTAGCAGCAATCATCAGATGCCATTACCTTGCAAGGCAGCTGATTTGCAAGATCACGACATCACAAGATCACATGAGAATCCATCTTGTCAGGCATCTTGTCAAGTTATGCACTCGTGTCCGAAACACCGGTGGTTCGGACCAATCAGCATCCTATGAGGATTCTCTCGTGATCTTGCGAATGCAGCTGCCTCACAACGTAAGATGGTGATAGACGGTGATAGACAGATGGTTGATCCAATCACCTGCCAAGTATTTTTTGAAAGTGCCTGTCCTTTTCCAAACAGTTTCCAAGGACAACTTCTCAGATGGTTCTGTGTAACAAACCATCTGGCGCGTCAGGTTATAGATGCCAACTGTCTGTCAAGATTCTCGACACAGCTGCTCAGGAGTTAGAGGAGTTTGCCAGTTAGCAGGAAGCATTTATGACCCTCAATCAAATCACTGTTTAATGCTCATGCTGTCATCTGAGAACAGTCAGTGACTACACCTGTATTCTATGTTCAGCCTTGTTGAGACATAAATTAAGTAATCACAGAGTGACAGACTGGAGCTTCAACCTGCTCAGACTAAGCAGAGTCAGTCAGAATCAGTCATCTAAGTCAAATGGCCCAAATCTTGTACATACTCATGTTCTATCCCAAAAGAAAAAGCAGGCAAAGAGATTTAACTGCTTCTGCCCCTACCATCCATAGAAATCTTACACAGGACAGTGAAATATGGCCCATTGGTATGCAACTTTTCCATTTAATGGGCCATTACATCACCGCTGTTTGTACAGTGGACATCATAAATGGAGTTCTTGAGTCGAACAACAATAACATCTTGAGATGTGTGTTGCTGAGCGAAGCAGGTGTTTTGGAAAATGACAGCACATATAAACACTGCGGGCTCCTCATTAAAATCAATGATGTGGAGAATGGATGAATGTTGAAGAGAGGAGAGGATAGGGCTACACTGATTTTGCTGCTTGTGTTTTCAATAAGGTTGTCTAATCATTAATGATTTAAGTTTGCAATACTGGGCAAAGCTCACAAAAAGGTTTAAAATGTCCCCGGGCAAATGGGAGGCCACATAAATAGCAAGCAGACATTTTTATCCCCAAGGAGCACAGAATATCATCAAATCAAAACCACATTGGTGTGGACAAAAGAGATTGAGTTATCAATATCCATATCAAGAAAATCTCATCTGTCTGACTCCTCCACTCTGTAACAGTGAGAGGAAAGAAGAGAGGGGGGCAGAGCATGATACGGAAGAGATGAGGTGAACACTTTTGTTCTTGGAAACCTCAACAAATGTCATGTTTTCATTACAGCAGCAAGGATATGACTTCTTGAGTTACATAACACTGTGATAGAGAAAACTGTGCAGGTACTGTCACTGTCACTGAGGCTTCTGGGTATGTGGATCTCATGCATGCCTGTAGGGGTTTATTTTAGGTGTACATATGAGCATTCACTCGCATATATTCTGATCCGCTTCTCCTACAGCTCCTCTCCTCCTACTCTTTCTTTTGCTCAACAGTTCACAGTCCCCTGCGGTTTCACCTGCCGTGATTCTCTGTGCTTCGCTCTCTTTTAAAGATGCAATGCTCCCAGTCTTCTCCTGTCTCTAATCCATCATCGTTTCCCTGCCTCGCCTTACCTACTCACCCCTTCCAATCTTCTTCCCCACGCTACCATGTGGTTCAGGTGATGTTGCCTCTGGGCTCACATTACCCTGCTGTCATCCCTGAACAAAAAAAAGGGGGGCCTTTAACATGGTCCTCAGAGTCTGCATACCTCCTTACACCCCCGCACCTCTTCCCTGTGCTGTTTGAAGAGCCCCACTGATAGGGTTGCCCCTGTAGAAATCCACCAGACAGCCTGGGAAAAACCATAAAACCATGAGTAAGGGAAGCGTAACACTGTGGAAGCCCTGCTTAAGGCTGACAGCGAGCCCAATATTCATGAAAAATTTGATACGCACACGAGGGTTAACAGCAATTGTTACCCACTGTTTCATTGATCTCCGAAAGGAAATTCTTCTTTTCACAGCTGATGTGAGGCAGATGTTTGACAAGAGGCCCACAACAAAGGCCCTCCATTTTGGAGAAAGGGAACCTTTAAAGGCAACCTTTTTACCTCACTATGATCACAATTACTAATTTGAACAAATCTTTCTTTCTTGACCCCGTCTAAACAACCTCCTCCTAGAAATATATAGTATACTACTAATTTTCAACAGCAAAATAAAATGTTGATATTGAATGCGTCAGTAAAATGTTCAATGACATTTCATTTGTTTCCCTGCACTGCCGCTGCTAGTATCGACTCAAGCGTAATGAAACTTTTTTATAGTTATGTTTAGGCAATTCAAAGCACCTACTCTTGGTTTAGTACTGGAAAAAAATGACTTGAAGCATGAGACTTGACTCGTTTACTTTATTAACGTTCGACCGAAAACGTGATCTTTCCTTGCAGTAACTTAACTAAAGTGCTTTTTTTTGCCTAAACCTAAGCACACGTGGGACTCAGGATATGAATCCCAGTCTCCAGTCTGAAAGTCTCTTGCTTTCCATGCCCACCATCCACCCTGACCACCACACTTCATTCTCTGGGAAACACGTTCCAACCGATCATAGTAGTATATACAGGTAATTTCTTGTTGTCTGAAACATGCAAATCAGCACAACTAGACCATGAAAAGCTTTTACAGATGACAGTGAAAAAATCTTTCTTAGTACAGCACGTCTCCAGGATGTCTCCCTCACCTGGTTTTTCCGGTAACAGTTTAGTGTGAATAGTGCAAAATTGGCAATCTGCTCTGCATTTCAAAACATGGCGTCAGTTCTGTGGCTGATCTGTCAGACATTTTGAATTTTTAGCGGAAGCCAGATCCTGCTGTTAAGTGCATCTTCAAGCTGAGAGCCAACAGAAGGGTCTTAACACATGGCCTTTTTGAGAGCGCGGACTCTGTGCACTCTCAAAAGATAGTGCAGACGGCAGCTATTTGCTCTGACTGGGATTACACAGTTCATTCTTCATTTCATTTAGCTATTTTATTCACCAGCGAGGTTTCATTCTTCATCCCATGGAGGAAGCTGGGGTGAGCCAGCTGGCTTGGCTCCGCTGCAGATGTATTACGGATCCCGCAATACATATTTCAATTCATATGACTCGAATAAACAACACCTGAGATCCAAAGGCACAATGAGGGTTGCAGACCCCCTTTTCTCCCTTTGCAGTTAAATTGTGTTTAATGTGTTCTTTTAATTACAAATCACAAATGGCTTTGGGTTTTCTGTCACTGGCAGCATCAACCTCTTGGCAGGGCCACTGATCTGAAATCTGAAACTGAAATCTAGACTGCTTTCACCCACCACAGCGTGCTGTACGCATTTATTGTGAATAAACACAATCAGCCTGCACATCAAACATGATAAACAGGAATTTATGTCACATGGCAAGATATCTTTCCCCTGCTGCTTTACTGTGGGAATTAATGTGGGAATAGTGTGATCTTTGTCAATTCTCACATAATAGTTTTAATGTTGTACCGTACTCCCTGCATCGTGACATAAGCCTTATTAACAATTCTAACATCGATTTCCGTGGTGCTAATTTTTTGTCCAGAACAATTAACAGCTTGTGCATCCATGACTCAGTTCAGTTAAGTACGAACTATAAATAAACCGGCTATTTTAATCTGATTGCATATATAGTCCGTTTATGTACAAGATATAGTGAAAACACTGATGTTAAATAATTGAGAAATAAGGTGAGACAATTGCTGCGGTCACAACAAGGTCGGCAGACAACACATTGAGCATAAAGCACTGTTATTGCTTTTGGTACAGAACAAAAGCGTTTGTTATCCTGCTCTGTTGCATTTAACAGTTGCCATGGCGACACTGAGCCAGGAGAGGCTTAAGGAGGATCCCAAACTCGATAAAAGGGGTTTCTAAATCTGACAGTGCAACTCTCTATTTGACTCCATCTCTTTTTCTTCTCTTCTCTTGTTTTCCATTACTGACTCGTGCTGTGGAGTCTTTTGAAGAGGAGAGGAAACGAAGGGAAGAGAGGAATGGAAAGAGCACGACAAGGCGAGAAGTAAAGAGCCTTCCGGACGAAGCTGTGGGAAACGGAAGAGGCTGCGGGGTTCAGGCAGCACTTACTGCCAGCAGAGGAAAATACCAGTAGAGTGGATATGAAGGCACACATTAATACATTGTAGTCGTCTCAAGGCAACGCCAATCTGGGTCACCAAACTGCCCAGGTTGGAAATCTTTGCATTCAAATTTGGTAGTTATTTAACTATTTTATTGGGCCATTTTTGCTGTAGTACTGTATTTTGATTGTCCAAAATGGATGCTACTCAGTGCTCTGTAAGTTTAATTTTCAGGCCTGACCTCTTTTAAAACTTACATAAAGGGTATAACATGTGTTTATTAGACAGAAGTGTTTTAATACTAGCTACCAGTGAAACACTGGCTCTGGCTGTTGCTTACAGGGAGAGAAACTCATTTTAAATTGCGCTGAGCTCTCACTGGTATCGATTTCTTCTCGCCAACAGAACATAAAGAAACTCACCAAGGCATTTCTTCAAATTGCTTGCTTTTGTTGTTGGGGGGGATATGGAGGGATGGATGGATAGAGTGAAAAGTGGCGAACTCTTGTTAGCCTTTTCTGTTGATTAGGTCTGGTTCAACAGCCTTGTTAGTTGGCCAAGATCGCTCTATTTCTATCTGTGGTCTGTGAGAGGGTCTGCATGTATTATATAATTGTATTCATTGTAATTGTAATTTATCTAAATGTATGTGTCTTGGTTTGGCAACAACAGCTGCCTCAGATTTGTATCCAGGAAGCTGATTTATGATTAAACCCGCGAGTCAACCTGGTAGGCGCTGTTCAAAGCAGTCGACCAGTAAGTTAAACATCCATGCAGGACTCGTAAAACTCCCCTCCAGCAGATTGGAGATCAAGAGAGAAGGGAGCTCCAGACAGCAACACTCTTCCTTCACACTTCCTTCTCCCCATCGACTCCTCTGTCACTCCCCAGCTCACACCTCACTCGCACTTCTCTGTCTTCAGTTGGCCTTCTTGGCCCCTCTCTATTTCACCTCCTTCTCTCTCCCGTCCATATCCCTTTCTCCCCTGGCTTCTCTCTTTCTTTTTCACCTTATCCCTTTCTCCCACCCCCCCCTTCACCCCCCTCCCCTCCCTCAGTGGAAAGAGAGGAACAGAGACAGTTCATCTGCGTGTGATGGAGCTCTGACAGGCTGATCCCTCTGCCCTCTCCCCAGGGCGTGCAGCTGTGCCTGGGCCCTACGACGCCTACCTCCCCGAACACACATCCACACAGAAACGGCAGGAATACACCCACCTACACACATGCATGCATGCATTTATAGAGCTACCGAGGGAGCACACATGTGCACATACCCACACCTCCACACTCTTATACAGCACATGTGCATGTGTGTACTTTATGTAAGTTATCACATTTCTATGCTGCAGGTGGAGGTGATGTGATGGAGAATCATGGGTTACAGGATTTTGTTTTTGGCCTGATACCAATATCAATATTCAGGCTTTTTTTTCTGTGTGTGTGGTACTGCAAAATGTTTGCAAGGAACAGAGTTAAATATACAGTAATTCTACAATCAATCTTAACCAGGTTTGACATTTCAAATGTTTTTTTTCTTATGTGTCAGTCTTCATTCTTTCAGTATTCTTGCAACTAAAAAATTCAGTTCGTTAGTTTCATACTGTACATATTGTGGCCAGTATTGACAAACACATTGGTCCTTCATTTTGCAATATATTATATTGCATTTACTGTATTTTTCCCCTTAAGCACACACATTTCCTCCATGTATTCCCTCTCAACTACCCATAACCTACACCTCTTAAGGTTTTGATCTGTGCCAAGTCCATTAGCCTAATCTGAAAAACAAAAACAGCACTTTGCTCTCTCTCTCTCTCTCTCTCTCACACACACACACACACATACACTTCACATCTTCCATCAGCACATTCACCAGTGCCCCGCTGTTATCTGGGGGATGTGATGTGCCATTTCTCTTTGAAGGCACTGTCACAGAACAGCTTATTTCACCAGTCCTCCAGACGCGGGGCTCTCTGTCTCTAGCAGGGTTTTTCCATCCAAGACAAAGAACAGAGCTGCCCGAGCTTGCTGCCTGGCTGACTGGCTGTCTCATTAGGCACAAGACAACAGAGGCAACACAAAAGAGAGATGTACACAGTCCAGTGAAAAATGGAAGGATGAGGAAAATGTGCTGAAGTCATCTGTCTTTTTAAAAAAAAATTTCTCTGTTAATTCATGCTGTTGACGTTGCATCTGTATCTTTAACAGTAGCTGTGGAGAAATCTGATCAGCAGCAGTGGCTTGTTTTTAGTGGTACCACATTTCTCAACTGTCTCCATTCATCAGCAGCAACACTAACAAACAGCTCTGCTTAGGTTTTTTCTGACAGAAATACCATTGTTCCTTACACAATCATCTGGAGTGTAAACTTACATCACACCTTGTAGTTAGTGCAGTCTATTTTTAGAAGACATAAACCTGGTAAAACTGGTGTTTCTAAAGCATTTATATGTGAGCCTCTCTTATGTAATGTTATGTTTACTTGGTTGAGAAGATTTATATGGAAAAGCCACTTGATGTGGGAAAACTACAGTTATCTTTAGCACTACTCTTTCATTATGTAGCCTTGTCTAACATCTAAGATTTCAATTTGAATTGAGTTCACAGGAGATTCACACCAGATGCTTTAATAATCTGCATCTACCCTGGGTCTGCTCTTTATTTGATACTGTATATGCTACTGTATATAAACAATATAAGGAGCGCTTATGTAAGTCGCTGCATCTGTGCAACCAAAATGTATTTTTACAATCCTCACTATTTAAGCATTTTCTTTCCTCTTCTAGTCAAAGCTTGAATTTAAGTGCTTGACAGTCAAGCATTTAAATTTTGTTGAGCTTAGTTATAGTTATTAGGATTCTGGAAGTGAGATATTTCTATATCAAGTCCCCTGGAGTCTTTTTTATCTTGCAGGCACATTTTTCTCCCTTATTTCTGTCTTTCCTTGAGCAAGAAAACTCTTCTGAGCAATTTAAGCAGCTAAACTATACTACACTAAAACCCAAAAGAGCACAGCAAACCAGATGCCCAATGACAAGTGTGTACTTCAGGCACACGCGCACACACACAAACCCACACACAAGTATTTGATAAAAAAGGGTTTCACTTGACCCAACAAATGCTTCTATGTGTTGGGGATGTGCACAATTGAATTTCTGTTAATGCTGCATTTGCGTGCCTGTGCGTGTGTGTGTGTATGTTTGTGTGTTATATAAACCTCATTATCTCTATCACTACATCAAATTCTTGTCATTAAGCCGATGTGAGATCATAGAGCATTTGGAGAAACATCAAAGTGCTACACAAAGTCACTGTCAAACACAAATGCGCGCACACGCTAGACTTAAATACACATACGCACACTCCCTGACAAGCACAAACACCCACAAAAAAAGCAAACACAACGTTATGTTTGGTGTTGATTTATGACCCCTGTCATAATCGGGTTAAGTCTGAGACCTTGAGTCCAAAGATATTTGATTGTATCCTTGAGCTTCACCCGTCACAGCAGCTGTCTCATGAAAAATATATTTCTGTTCTGGCCACTAAGTTCACCAGTCCACCCCCTCTTCACTCTCTCTCACTCCTGCCTGCTCTCACCCTCGACATCTTTCGCTCAGAACAGAAACTAGTTGCCATGGCTACAATCATTAACACATCTGGCATAGTTATCTGGCATAAACATGCGTACGGAGTGATTCTCTCTCTCACACACACACACATGCAAAGACACACAGTTGCACATGTACACACACACACACACAACAAACAAACAAACAAACATGATACAAATGTAAAAAGCATTAATATGCATGATTTTGCCGCGCTGTTTCGCGTTTCTTGGCTGCAGTCTGGAGCTTGTGTGGGAGAGATAACGGGCCAAGGCTTGTTGGGGAAAATACATAAATGGAGAACTTTGGGCCTCTGTGATAATCCTGCTGGTGAATTTAACCCAACCTTCTTTATCTTAATCCGCTGGGAAATGGAGCTGATGTTAAGAAGAATGGAGTCTTCAAAATACTGGGCTGTTCTGAAAATGATATATCTAAAGTTCAGCTTGAAAACATTATTCAAACTTCACTGTCTCTGTATAATCAATCATATTTCTGAGGCTGATACCAATATTGATACTTGAGAGTTTGAAAAATCTGATAACATACAGTATATTCTGTCTTTTTGTATTTTTTTACATAAATACATAACATGAATATTAAGATCCCTTAACTGTGACCAAAATATGTTCTAAGCAGTTGAAAATTTACCTCGTCAGTTCTCTTTGGTGGACAAAGTATGTAATGGAGATACAATGTCTCTATATTACACATGAAACTTATCATAATATCATAATACTTTACTGCAATATTTTGTTACTTATTGGCTGACATACATGACAATATGCTAAAGATGCTGATAATATCAGCATAGTAAATTTTTGTGATGTCGTATAACTGCCATCATGTAAAATATCCCCTGAATATATTCATATATACTATATATAATTTCCTTATATTGGTATTTTTTTCTTTTTGACACTTTGCTTTTTCATACAACTGTTATTTTATATCAATTTGTGGTTGAGGTGTGCTCACATTTGTTCATTATGAACAGATCGTCCACTGCTAGATAAGTGAGATTCCAGTATTTCAACATTTCATTACTTAAGTCAATAGTGTAAACATAATGTCTCTTGCTATCATTGAGGAAACCAGACTGACAGCTTTCGTTTTACCACTGACGCTGGCACATGTCACAGCACCTATAAATTATTTAATAGAAAACACAGAATACATTTCCTTCTCAATAACAGCCTCACTCAGCCTTATAAAATGTATAGTAGCTATCTACTGTAACTGTGCTCCTCTGCTTTGCTTTGGTCTTTCCCCGTCCTATAAATCCCCGATCTCAAGGGCCACCCTGAATATAGCTTTAGCATCATCCCAGCTCAAATGATCTGGAAAATATTCTGTGTGTGTATTTTGTGAGACTGTTTTTGTACGATCAGTGGCTTTCACCACAAAAACACATTTATTATGGGCTAGCCTCACTAATACAAGAGCATGAGAGGCACAGGAGCAAGCCAGAGCTGTGCTTTAGTATTGTTATACCACAAAAAGATTCACGCTCACGGTGTTAAGTTGCGGACCACGACCAGAAAATCACATATGAGTACATACATGTGAGTACAAGCTCACGCACACGCAAACCAACATTCCACTACATGAGTCAAAACATGTTTCTGTGGCCCCAAATGCTTTCAATTAAAAACCATAATAACGGCTCCTGAGGAAAACAACATGACAGTAATGCATCGGTTACAGTCAGTGCATGTGTCTCATATACACACACACGCTCGCACACAGACACATCCACGCACACACAGCTGTGGAGGAGTTTGACAGTACAACAGATGCCTGTGCGGTGCGTGCATTCTGCTGCCCCCACCCTAACCCCCGAGGACATCCCCCTGCCTCCGATTATACACACTCTCTCTCTCCACTTTACATACCACCGCTCCCCCAGCCAATCACCCAGAGCAAAACAACCAGACCAACCAGTCGCATCGTCAGGATTATAATAACTAGTGACTGACGGATGGCATTTCAATGGGCTTTGTTAGCATTCCAGGTGAACAAAACAAATATTTTTTTGAAAACCACATGTGAGGTTGTGTAAGATTCATAGAAAAACAACCAGGTGTATAGGCTGTGCTTTAAATAAACCAGCTGTTACAAAATCAAGAATTGATCAGACTAATCATCAAAAAAAAAACCACACACACAATAAAAACACACCTTCAAACACACCTTCAGTCACTTTCTAATGGGTTCATCAAACCTCACCCATTAATGTCACCTCATCCAACTACCTGTCACTTCCCATACAAACACATAAAACACCTTTTGCCAAGCCTAAGCAACAACTGAGCAAAAGGAAGCGCACGCCAAGACAAAGAAAGCTCTTCTCCTCTCTCATACCTTTTTGCCTTTCTTCTTGCGATGGGCTGCTTTCCCGCTGCCTGATTTCTCTTTAGCTTCCTCACTCATGTTCAGAGATCTCCCCCTGTTCCTCTCCGCTCCTCACTTTTTCTTTTTTTTTTTTAATCCAGCATGTAGGAGCTTGTGAAGTGGAGCGGCGGCAGCTGCTGTCTTCACTGGTGAAACGTTGCCACAGAAATGTCCATTTAGAAGCAGTGAAGGAAGGATTGTTCCATGCAGAGTGGGTGTGCGCGTGAAGAGAGGAGAGACTGGGAGGACTGTGCTGATGCTCTCCCTCCTCCTCCTCCTTCTCTCCTCTTCCTCTCCACGTTCACAAACACACACACACACACACGCACTTGCAATCACGCTCGCCGAGGTCCACTCCCACTTGCTGCCTTTGCCGTGCGCAATTGGTGACTCTCTCCAGCGCACTCAGAGGCAGGGTGTGGAGGCAGGAGGAGAGTAGAGAGATAGAGACAGAGGAGGAAGATGAGGAGGAGGAGGAGGAGGAGGGAGTGTTGATATGTGAAGGAGGAATAGATAAAAAGAGAGAGAGGTAGACTGAAGGAGTGTATTCCTGACTGGATGTGGTGCTGCCTACCTGAAGCTGGAGACTGGAGACACTCTCCCAAAACAGACACACACACACACACAGAAAAAAACAGAAACAAAGAAAGTAAGAAAGGAAAGAAATAAAAATGGGTGGGTCAGAGAGATAGGAAGAGAAAGAGGGAATGAAGGAAAAGAGTGTGAAATGGTGTTACTGGTGTTAGTGAAAGGGAGAGAGAGCAGAGACAGAGAAGAAAGGGTGGGTTTGATCCACTCAGTCGCTTCACTCTGCCGGCTGGATGATCTCCGCTGTTGCTCCCTACACAGGCGTTTGTGATATGAAATGAGACTCTCTGTTCCTCTGACAGGCCAATAGAGCGACAGAGAGAGAGAGAGAGAGAGAGAGAGGGAGAGAGGGAGAGAGGGAGAGAGTGGGGGGGGGGGAGGATCATTAACACGATGCATCAGGTCCTTCCAGAAAAGGAAGTCTCCCCACTAGCCTCTGCCAGCAGGATCAGCTTACTGGAAAATGAAACAGAACAGAACTGCACCCGGCACTGACTGACTGACTGACAGAATGGGTTGATCGAGGTGTGTGTGTGTGTGTGTGTGTGTGTGTGTGTGTGTGTGTGTGTGTGTGACCTGGCAGGCGTAGCAGACACAGCGAGCGATAAGAAGGCTGGGCATTTGAGGAGAGGAGGGAGAGCAGAAAAGCACACAAGATTGATAATATCCCAACAACATTCAACCAATAACCATTCAAATGTCTGCGTGATGACTCAAGAGAGTTTGCAGAGACAGTAAGACCACGCCTTCCCAACCTCAACAAGCTACAGCTCTCCACCAATGAAACATCTAGCTAATGAGGCAGGAGCAGAGCGAGTGAAACGGGGAGAAAACGGGAACAAAAAGCCCTGGGTGACACAGAGGGAGAGATGAGAAAGAGGGGTGGGGTGAGAAACTGACAGTGGGAGATGGGGAGGAGTGAGGTAGGGAGGGCGAAAAACAATGTGATATCAGTGAAACAGACAAACCAAGGAGGCATGGCGAGGATGAAAGAACAAATGAAAAAACAAATGAGAAGACAGAGGCACAGAGAGGCAGGGTTTGTTGTAAATGCCCTCTAAACAACAGGTTCTTTATTCTGGGGGGTGCATTGCTGTTAAACCTCTCACCCTCCCTCGTGCGCTGTCGCCACAGTGCTGTTTGATATCAGTTATGGCCAATTATGACCAGAAATTTCTAGATTTTTTTTTTTTTCTCAATGGTAAGAGAGAAACAGATGCTGATTCGCTCTTAGCAACGTGAATTTAGGCAAAGATATGTCTACTCAACTTGAAAATGTTTCCACTTAAGTAAAACATGTGCTCTTATCTTGAGGCTATTATGTTAGAACTTCACTTTATGAATTTACAAAAACACAAGAGAAAATAATTAAGTTCCTGGTAAGAGCTGAGCTGTATCAAACACACAGGCACACTTCACACACACGCACAGAGCTGGTACATGTTAGTAGTGGGGTTGCACGTAATAATTTTTTTTATTGAATCTATCTATTATTTTTACGATTAAAAAGAAAACTCTGCTCTTCATAATTTCTTGGAGTCCAAGTTGACACTTGTTACATGTTTTGTCAGAGAAATTACAATTATATATGACAAAGGGAAGCGGTAAATCTTAACATTCTAAAAGCTAAAATCAGCGAAAAATGATGCACAGATCAATCGATTACAGATCAATCAATTAAATGACTTACCGTTTCAGCTCTAGCTGTTTGCTAGCTGGAGCAAGCATCTGTATCACGTCCATCTGCTGTTTATGGCCAATAAAAACTGACTGTAAAAACACTCCAGGAGAGAAAGACTTTGCATAAATAAAATGTGATGAAAATTCACTTCATATTCATCCTAAACACACTTAAAATCCTGCAGCTGTCATTGGTGGGCTGGAGCCATGACAACATACAGAAACATATAGAATTCATCTTAAATGAGGGTCGTTTGAAGAGCAACTTCAGCAGATCCGTAACTGTACAATCATAAGGTACAATATATATGTAAAGGAATAAAAGGAACAAAAATCCCAGTGAAGTCAGTTTGACTGAAACTACTGACACAAGGCTGCACCGTCCGTAAACATTCCTGGTAAGACAGTTTAACACATTTCTCAGCACACTGAGCACACAGGACAGGTAAGGTTAAAACACTTTACTCTGAAGTCAGGCAGGTAGGAGAAAATCCACCGACAAAGAACATCTCAGCTCACACCATAAAACAATTTGACTTAAATTAATTTGTAAATAACTTTGAGCTTCAGAATTTCCCTTTAAAGCGACTTTAGTATCAGCGGTTTTAACTATAACTCACAAGTGGATAAGTGGATATCTGCCATATTTACAGTCTTTTTAGCATCAAATTGAGCTGCGGTGGAAGTATGACAATTCATGTCATTTGGGCAGCTGAAGCTTCATATTAGCTTCAGATAAACTTTAAAATACATTTTTGCACAGAAGGAGGACCTGGGATTTTGCCACCATCACTTACATTGTTTGTGCATGAAGGGATCTTCTAATGGTCAGTATGAACAGGGGGAGTGATTTAATCAAGGAAAACCTATTTCAGTGTTAATTTGGGCATCTGACAGATGTTTTAAGACAGACGTGGTTTCATGATGTTTCCCCAAAGCACACGGTCACACAACCAGCCCGTCCTCAAAAGAAAAACAACAGTATAGGTTGAAAATTCAGTCGGCAAAAACGACCTATAATTACGTTTGAGTGACAGATGCCATCTAGTGGCTGTAGAAATCATGATTCGGAGAGGTGACACAGTTCAGATGACGTCAATATAAGGTTACAAATTTCCATAATCAGAGGTGAGGGGTTGGGTGGATGGCTAGACAGATAAATGGCAAAAGTGGACTTAGCTGCAGGAGACCGCTGTTTGCTTCCCGTTGCCAACTGCAAGTGTCATATTTCCAAAATGAGTTGGGACAGTTTTTTAAAAACTGTAACTACAATTCTCATGGTGTTTACTGTTGCCATGACAATGAAGGTTGCCTAACTTTACGGAAGTAGTAACTTTAACTCACACCACATGTCAAGTGATCATTTTAACCTAAACTATGATCTTACCCTAACCCTCACCAAGTGGTTTTTGTGCCTAAACCTAACGAGACCTTAACCACAGCGTTGTCACACCACAACACATGATTGTTTTTAACAGTGATTTGTAACAATTTTGAAGAGCACCGATAGAGAGGCCATATTAGAAAACGCTCCTATGGGTTGTTCTGGAGTGCATGGCGCAATCGACCTATGTGGTCTGATGAGGATGTGTTGCACACAACACATACCACACTCAAAGTGAAAACACTAATTCTGAAGAATCAACAGATGACAATGAGAGCCATGGCACTATTCCAATCTTCATATGTCTGGGCATGTCACAACTGTGAAAAGTAGCAGGTGTGTCTTCATTTACAACGAAAAACATCAACTATTCTATTGAAATAATAACTGCTGTATTTTAATGTCATGCGAAGCTACAGTACTAGTATACAACACCCCACAAGTTTGTGCAAAATCTAAAGTTTCACAACACCTTGTACAGGTTGTGAACATTATTGCCACTGAACATTAGTATTAGTAGAACAGCGGTACTTTTAGAGGAATCTCAGTGAATTTGTAACTAAAACTAAAATTCTACATCAATGCCGAATATTGTCATTGTTTAGTGTGTACAGTATGTGACTCTTTTAAGATCAGTCAAGGCTTTGTAAGGAAATTTTCGGTTATTAATGAGGGGACTTGGTCCACTGTCAAAACAATAAACATGGTTGATAAAACAATGATGAAAAAGTAATATATATATATATATATATATATATATATATCATCATTAGTGACTCAGTTATAGTCATATGCTGCAAATATTTAAAAAGAAGAAGGCGTATCTTCATTTTTCAGGAAAAGCATCAACTATTCCACTGAACTGCCCTAGGCTTTTAAGGTCATGAGAAGCAAAGGAAAATAAGCAGAGCCCATAACAACAGCATAACTGCTTTGAGTCCACAAGATTTGCTTTCCTGATATGCATATTGAGACCCAACCACAATGAGAGATTACAAATACCAAGTCTAAGTGGGAATCTGAGAATCAGAGATCATTGTAACTGTAACAAAACACAGCATTTTCCAAACAGTGTTCAAGTCACAGAAGACTTGTTGATCACATTTTCATGTTTGTTGTCACCGTAAAAGGTTGTAAACACCATTAGAGCAACAATTTCCAATTCTCTATAAACGTTCTGGGAAAGTCACACTTTTAAACCAGGTTTGTGCTTAAATGACAAAATCTAAGCAAAATAAATGGCCTTGTGTCATTTACTTAAAAAAAAGGAAGATGAAACACTGTATGATCAGAAAGCTACATATACAATAAGCATTTAATTTAACGTATATTAGTAGTCTCTTCTACTAATCTTTACGGGTCCAAAATGAAAACTTACAGTGTAGTTGTCAAGAAACCACTTGGCATTGGCCTTACATGCAACTACTCTCCAGAGACTGAAAACACGGTCACTGTCATTAGTCTTTGGAGCCATTTCTAACCAAAACTAATGTAACCAAACTCTTTATAATGAAGGAACATGTCACCCCGTGCAGCAGTGTGGCTCATCTACAACAGAGGTCTACAGCACAGAGGAATACAATATAAGTAGATAGTTCATTGTTGGTTTGGCTCTGCTCATGAGATTTGTTGACAGTAAGAAAATATAGAAAATCTCCAGCTTTATCCTTTAAAGTAGAGTATGAGCCTTTGTATGAAATTTCTGGGCCTTATGTTATTTGGATAAGGATGTGATTGTACACACAAAGAAGTAGCATAATGGTTACTTTGATTTTCTACAGTAGCATACTATTTACTGTGATATTCTACAGAAATGTGTTGATTTCTGTCATTTCTACAGCATCATACAGAAACATAGTAAATTACTGTAGATTTCACAGATTTTATGTTGCAGTTATAAACCGAACTAACTGAAAAATGATTGAAATATCCCTTCTTAATATTTAAACTATCTTCAGTTTAAATCGTTGAGATCTCAGACTTTTTTCGGCAAAGTCCTGGCCGAGAGACACAAGTAGAAACAACAACTGTGATAATGTGATAACTGGGTAAATGATCGTAATCATGTCTGGTGGCAGAAAGGAAACATCTAATTAGAGATGGAAAACAGAGGGACTGTGATGACATTACTTCAATCTAGTTTACTTTTCCATCACCACTGGCTTTGCTGCTGTTTGTGCTCTGCTTCAACTCCTCTCTAATCTACCTGGCACATGCATAAGTTCAAAACTCGAATGAGATGAGACTGCACAATTACATAGTTAATGAATCAAACTAAGAAATAAATCAAATTAGTTAAATGACTGTTATTTGGGTTAATGAAGGTATCAGGGTAGGGCGTTTACATGACAATTTCCATGTAGGGTGTTGCCTAAATTTGATTATAATTGAATTATTAGTGTGCATGTAGTTGTACTTAATTACATGTTACCATACCAAAGGATCTAATGAGAACGAGAGGAGGGAGAAGATGTGTCACATGCTGTAATTTTTACTTGTCAGAGGCAAAAGGTGATTACTGGATAAAAAGATTAGAGATTATTCATGAACTTCTTCAAGTGTAGTATGTACACACATTAAATCAAAACTACAGAATCTGAAACAATAATTTACCTTCTTTTATGGTTTCCTAACTGTACAACTGTGCTCTACCTCAGTGAAAGGATTAGTACCAGTGACACATCATGTCCTCCAGTGAAGACCATCATCCTCCTCTCTGTCATCTTCTCTTCACTCCACCTTTCCCCATCAACTACCAAGTCCTCAGAGTGAGAGCAGAGAAGGATTACACACGGCTTCACACATTAATCTGCTGCTGGAAATGTTCTCTTTGCTCCATTTTCGGGACAAACTGTGTGTATGTACAGTGGCTGATGGGGATATGTGCACACGTTTGATTTTGTGGGTGCTTACAGCAGATGTTCACTGTGCACATTTATGTGTGTGTGTGTGTGTGTGTGTGTGTGTGTTTCAGGGTATAGTCCCTCTGAATTGGTGCCAGCAGCGGTTATCACTGAATGTGCCAGGAGGCAGCTCCATCTACCAGCCATTCATTAAGATTTATGCCCCCATGCCTAAAGCTGGGAAACACCACAAAGTCATACAGAATTTAAAACCATTCACATCTGTTTATCTCTGCTTACAGCAGCATATTACTACCATCACGAAAAAACAATCTGCTCAGTTTCTCATTACATGAAGACACTCTGAAGATAATTTCATGTTAAAATAAAATGTCTTATAACAGCGTGCCGAATTATCTTGCTACAAAGAGAAAAGTTAGATAAGACTGTATGTCAAAACACTTTATTACAACACATACCTTGTAACCTGGTTATAAGAAGGAAATTATCCTTTTTCTCATAAACAATAAAAATATCTCACTGGAGGAAAGAGATGACAACAGCAAGATCGATAATTTTGCTTTTGCAACTTATTGTTTTATTTGTAGCAAAATGTCAGTTTTAAATCAACAAGAATATTGCACAAATGTGTTGCCTTATCTTAAGAGTGTGCATGCTGCAGTACACACTAAATAGTGCTACCAGCTTTGTTTATCTTTATGTACACTTGGATTGGCTTGCTTGGTGGCTATAACTGCTGACCTAACCCAATAACATGAGCACTCACAATTCCCGCTGCAGTTTTTTAGAGGGGGTTATATTTGGTGGGGATGTTGGATTTCCATATCAAAAGGAGTGTTTCTCTCCTTGCAGTAATCCACTAAACAGGCTGCCGGAGCGTTCCCAAATCAGCCGTAACTGCCCCGATAATACAGTGTTGCAAAAGGAAGGGAGAGAGAAAGAGATGCAGATAATAATTTGACTGACTGACAGGTGAACAGAAAGAAAGAGACAAACATGTACAGTGTCACCATTTCCTCCTTCTGCCACTTTTTCTGCTGTTTGTTGAACCATTTTTGTATTTACTGTAGCCATCACTCAGTTGTTGAATTCTCTCTGGCTAAAACACACCAAATAAAACATTCATCTTTTTTTTTTGTAATTTGACAAGTCACAAAAAAGGACCATATCCTGGATGTAAGAATTACAGAATATTCAACACATTCGCATTCAGGAACAGTTTAGTGTGTGGTGTGTCTTGCCTGGAGTCTGTGGTAAAGGTGGAGGTTATCAGTGAAAAATGACACTGTTTACTACTAGGTTATCTCTGGCACAGTAGGTTATCTATAAGGCTATCAGTCACTGTGGTCATCCATGTCTAGTAATCCATATTAAAAGGTTTACAGTTGTCATGTCATTTTTAATTACTTGGAGAAGCACTAATGAGCTGGTAGTAATTACAACCTGTAAAAAAAAGCTTAAATGTACTGTTCAGTTATATAATATGTCCAGTATACTAGTACAGAGTGTACTGATAATGATACCAATAATATTTGGAATGGTGAAGAATATTCAGTATGCTGAGTATGATAAAAAAAAATCATAAACACAATGATAATAATCATACATCATAGGATCTACATATAGGATATGAGCATTTTATGACTGTGGCTTTAACAGTATTTACTGACTTTTTTGGCAATTCATTGCCCTTTTTTGTGGAAAGTATTTACTGAGGATTTGCGTACTTGCTGATAGAGGCGAACATTAAGCAAGTGACAAAGGGGAGAGGTCAGTCTCTCCAGATCTGTCATTATTTAAGTCTCGTCCTTGTGGCGAAGACCAGACAATGTCATGAGATCAGACTGTGATCTTTTGGCTGCAGTTACATTTTCCATTAGTGCGACTTTGATCATCCAAACACAATCAGACACATGAAGCGACGCGCAGAAATCTAATTTTGCCCTCATCAATTTCAAAACCAAAAATGGGAGTGGTCAGCACAGAATATTTACACTTTATAGGCAATATGAAGAGATGGAGGGGAGTAGGAAAATATAACTATGATTTATGAATAAACACAGTCCTACAGTAAGGGAAACAGTGTGGCCGTACAACAATCTCATTTCATGAAATTAAGTATTTAAAATTGCATCTTCTGAAATTGCATCAGACTTAAATGAAAAGTGGCCTCCTTTCCTAACCATAATCTGTATTGAAATACATTACAACATGTTGGAGAGTGTCTTACAAAAATATTGAAAGGTACATTGATTTTGCAGATTGCATGTGTCCTCTCAGGGATACAGTGCTAATCCCAGAAGCTGTACTAATAGAAAACCTCCACTAAAATGGCTTAGGCTTTTCTAATGCACATGTAAATCTGGGAAGGCATCTCCGCCACTGTAACTCAGACGTGTCAGCTACCCAGACTGCGACTAAAGCCACCTTATAAGCCTCCGCATTGAAGTGTCTTCTCACATCCATCATGCCTGAGATCGAACATCTCTGATCAATGTGCTGTATGCAGAGGCCAGATAGGGCCTGACAGACAGCTCTACAGGGGGCTACCATCCCAGGCCCACAAAGGGAGGGGCTCTATACAAATCAAGCGCTCCCTTCACTAGAAATCAATCACCGCATAAGATGAATGCTGCTCCCTCCATGAAAACAATCCTCCAATGAATCATACCCAGCTAAGCATCAATTCAATGACAGCCTTAGTGCACAAAATAACAGCGGATGCAACTTCTATCTCACTTCAGTTCACATTTCAGAATCGACTAGTGTGTTTTCAGGAATCAATAACTGCAAGAGAGGTCATTATTACCCCAATCAGTTTGCCTATGACAGCAGCTCTTGTTTTATTGCAGTAATCTATGGATAATATGCCAAGTCAAACACTGCACTATGAAAATGTATTTTTAAGACCTCACCAAGCAAATTTATAAAACTGCATTTTGGATTACAGATCAATATGGTTGGTCATAGTGACATCCTACTGGCGTGCTGTTTTGTTATCTTAGCCACAAGGGAGCCCTCGCCTCAGTTGGTCTGATGAAATGGATGATACTTTGGCATTTTCTGTGCTGTAAGTGGTGAGTTCGTCACTGGTCCAGGACACATAAAACACTTTCTGACTAAATAAGGAGCATCATTTAAATAATGGAGAGGAAAATAAAAATCTGACTCCTGGCCAAATAATTGCACACACACACACACACACACACACACACACACACACTTTGATTACTCTAATTCTTACTTCTATTACTCTTCAAAGCCCCCCTCCTGACGAGCCCATTCTGTTCTGCTTGTCCAGCTCTTGGAAGCTGCATCTCTGGAGACTCCAGAGGCTACGTCAATAAACCATGAAACAAACTATAGTAGTAGGATTTCACTACTTTTTCTTGTTGTTTACTCGGAATGGAAACTTCTCAAATACATCTGTATATGTTTGAGCTGAAATCCAATCCAAACTATGCGCGTGGACCATGCAAACAACCCGTGGAACAACCTTAGCGACAAAGGCTACGGAACAGACAGCCATTTATGGATATGCGTGGCAAGCTAACATCAGCTCATTGGCAAGGAAGAAAAAAAAAACGTTGCAAACAAAGCATTCAGAGCAGGTAGAAGCCCTGACTTTTGACTTTTGACAGGGAGTATTTCTACATAACTTAACCTCAAGTTTTGGAATTTGAACCATGGTTAGCATAGATATCCAACATCATAACAGCATATAAATGACAGAAAATCACAAAAAGCATGATATGCCCCCCTTAAGGCTTAGAACAGTGTACCAGGTGTGTCCCATCTCAAACCTATCTAACAGAAAAACTCAGCTGCTTCATATTAGAGCATGGATGGATGATTCAACGTAGATTGACTGGAGAGCTGGGTAAAGCTTATACACACCTACATGCACATGTGTCTTGTGCTTCTGCCATTGAAGACCGTACATTGACTCCTAAGCTCTAAATTACTCTGACTGAACTGAGACAAAATGGCCATATGCTGTGACAGAGAGAGACACATAGCTCCTTTTTAACTCTATCCAGCCTGTGCAGAGAAGAGTTGGGGGCTCATTTTCAGCCATGTCATGTCAGGTAGTCTGACAGCAACCAGAGTTAAATACAGACCTACTTTCCTCTGTAATCAGGTCATGTCCGGACAGGTGCTCCCTGACTGATAAAGAGCTGTGGGGATGGAGGGCTTCATTTTTTAGTCTAACTTTTGGGGAGTCCTTTGTATTACTAACTGATATCAACACACAAATGAGCATAACAAGCAACCTGATTCCCTTCAGCAGGGCTAAAACACAGTGAAGGTGTTACCAAGCTTTGATCAGTTAGGATTTATTTAGATTTGAGGAGAGGAGACGAAAAATTTAGACAATTTTTCCAAGTGTATACAAACCAATACTGGCTTCATTATTGTATTTTCTTTTTTTTTTTCTGTTTCAAGCACATTTTATAGATTTAAACAACCTTTTGAATTGAAACCTAGTCATCTACATATTTGCTTGTGCAAATATCAAACATACTGCATGACGTACAATAAAGTTTACTTAATTTATCCAAGTATTTATATTTACAGTTACACACTGAAACTAATACTAATAATAATGTGCAGAAGCACAAATATGAAGCATAATGCATGTCCGTCTCTCAGCATCAGTTAATCCACTCTGTAAATATTGTAACTCTCGTACAAACACATCATCTTAGAACAAATAAACATGATGATTAATTGGCAGAGGCGCATTCTGCTTTGAAGCAAGCGCTGTTCTTGAAAATCAATACTGTTGTATTGTATTATTCAGTGCATTGTTCCTGGTGCCAAACACTTGCATCAGGAATGACTGCCTTCTGTGAAAATTAATGCTGCATGCAATGCAAACATGACAAAGAGCCGGCTATTGATTTTTGCATTTTGATTTTCCTCTCGAGACATCAGGTTTTATAGTAAGGGCCCTTATGCAGAAGCTTTTCACTGCATCTATGGACGGTATATGTAAATATCTGTGCGTGTGCCGGAGAGAGAGGGGCTTCAGGAGAAAGATGTGTATTTGTCTAAATACTGGCCTGTACAGTACAGTGAGCACAATGTGAATGGTAGATGTGCTCAAGACTCTTGCACTTGCCTCGCTGTTGCTGACACTGCAGTGTCCAGAGGCTGCCTGATCTCTCCAGTCAATCCAGTCTCACAGAGCTGGAGCTGCCAGGGGGAAGCAGAGGAAGGGGGTTACTTAAAGAACAAGAACAGGCAAACAGTAGATTCGGTCATGATGGTACACCAGAAACTCCTAAATTACTCTAATTTTGTGAAATTACTACTTTTGCTATAAAGCGGCCACTCCCAAAGCAAAGTAATAACAGTACAGTAATGATGGCACATAGAAACCCACATTCATCCTGACATTTATAGTGAACAGAAAGTGGAAGCAGGTGAGATTTATATACGATTTTTTTGAAATATGAAATATGATGAGAGATATGCGAAAAAAGTTGCTTCGAAACAAATCATTTTCCTTCTTTTGGCATCTTCAAACAAGTGGTGAAACCTGAAGAAACTTGTACTATTGGATTCACCTCAAAACAGCCACACATCACTGTAATGATAAATACAGCCAAAGGGCTTTGACAAGAAACAAGTGCCTTTGTGTTCAGTCTATGCTCCTTTATGATTGATGATCAGGCTCAGTCAACTGCTCGACTGAAGAAAAACGACTGTGGCTTCATTATGGAAGTCAAGTTCACTTCAAACTGGAAGTGATTGTGAGTTAATGTCACTGTTCACTTCAAATAGCTTACAAGGTGGTAAGTTTTTAAAAATCTAAACAAAACTGTCATCTCTCTCCTCTTCTTCAACTTGAAATTGTGTTAATCTTTCTCTAGACTTACAGCTCAGTAAGTTAGCAAAACATATGTGAAGCGCAAAGTAACACTTTCTAAATGGGCAGATGAGGCGCCCGAAGCAAGAAATAATTCACCAGTGGTTCAGGTGTGGACTATAACTTCATGGTAATGGTTTGGGTTTGAATTTGGCTTGTTTCTTACTGTTTCATCTCACCTCTCTTCTCTACCTCAAATCCTCAGTTGCTCTCCTTTGTTTCATCCTTTGTTGATCAATCTTTGCTAGAGTCCTGTTTTTATGTAAACATCTGTATACTTGGTGCCAAAACATTTGCTCAGGTATCAAGGGAATAATTAAAACTAAAATTATTATAATTTCTCTAAGGACGACTTTAAAGCCTTGAAAGATTCCATGTGATCTCGGAGCTCCAACAAATAGCCTGACGTCCACAACAGTTCAGAAAAAAAAAAAAACTTTCATATTTTACATCAGATTTAGAAATATGGTTTATTCATGTTCAGCAGACACTATAAAGTTGGTGCTGGCATTGATATCTGTACTGTGAACTTTAATGTTTAATGAAATGTCTGTATTTCTCACATTTACACTACTACCACTATTACTAAATGACTCTACTGACTTATGAATAATCACAGCGCTGGTTGATAACAATGTTGACAATCAACGCTGCTTTGTGGTTCGTTTGTTCTCTACAATTGTTGAGTCATGGAATAACTGAGCAAGAGGGCATCTGGATCGTGCCTTTCTATCCTGGGAAATAGATGCAAACTTATTCCGGTGACTCAGCACAAAGCACCATTACCTACCATTACAGCTTGACATAACTTTATTTGAAACAGCATGAAATTACATTTATCTGCTTAAATGGGCCATTACTGTCAGGATAGCATTCCCAGAAGATGGAGAGCTGGACTGAGAGAGCTCTTTTTTTCTAAAGAGGGCAGAGAGAGCCAAAGCAAATGTAGTGCTCGTGAGAGAGGTGATGAGAGGGAAAAAGTAGAGGTAGGCTCTGTCTGTGTGGCCAAAACTGGCACGATACAAAATGATTTAACTGAGGTTAAAATCAAGATTAAACATGTAGCATTTTAGAAGGAGAAACACCATGTATCATTAACCCATATCCCTCTGCTCTCCCCCGTAGGGCCTGCTACTACATCACTATGTTTTCATGTTGAAGTGATGTGTTGAGAAATCTGATTATGCTAGAAGTCTGTAACCCCTCCAGCTCTGAACGTCAGTCATTGTTGTCTTGGTTAATATCATCACGATGTATTCTGCTATGTTATCTCCCCTCAGCAGCCTTTTGGCAAAGGAGTTCTTTTGCTGTGCTAAGCCCTCTTCACATGCAAACAGGGAGTCGAAGGCACAACAAAATCAAAAACATCGCTTTAAGGAGAACAAATCACTTCAGATATCTGTTGAACATCTTTAAAGAGTATGGTTAACATGATTTTAGTTTTGAAGGATAACCCCAGTGTAATGCCTGTAAACCCTCCAGTGTATTGTTTTTGCCACAGTCAGAGGGAGTGATGATCAAAGCATGGTGCAAAGTCTGTCGACGCTCTCTGTCTTGCTGAGGTGGGCAATTTTTTTGTCCCCATGGACAACCAAGAGACAAAGGAACAAAAATATTTGCCTATTTGTCAAATAATCAGAAGCTCCAACTAATCTGTTATTATTGATTTTTAAGCTCCTTTGAGGATTCAAGCTATGACAGGTGTTGCGAAGTGGAAAGAGCTATCCGGAAGCAAAAGTCCATTCATTTTTCCCATAGACAATGTTTTATGACTCACAGCTGGAGCTCTTGTATGGCTCAGATCAGCCTGAAACTCTCCCAGTTGAATTATCAGTAAAAGATTAACAAATGCATTAAAAACTATCATGTATATATGTATACTATATCTGGTTCTTCGATAAAAATTCTTAAGTACAAAAGCCTGTGGACATAAAAACTTGTGGGGAGAAGTTAACTGCAACTACCAAGGTTTAATTTGGCAACATCCAATCATCAAGCTTAACGTTTTGTTACGTGTGCTGCTAACAGCAGACGGAAACTAAAGATTTTACTGTTGAGAAAACTAACAATATAATCTGCATCTTAAATTAACTTTTGAATTCAGGGGTAATTTTGAATTAAATCAGCATCTATGGTGCCTTTTATCTTTTACAAAGCGTTTGAAGTATTTAGAATTTGATACCGCTCTGATTTGTGCCTCTGACTGGCTCCTTCTCCATAGCAACGGCGGCCAACGCTCATGAATATTGTGGTATTTACAGCCCCGCTTCACTGAAGGACCAAACAAGATTTCTAAGAAAATAAGTTGAAATCATTAAAACTGGCATCCATAACACAAACCTATAGGATTGTTACATTTTCTGAGGGAGTCCTGTGTTTCTACACTTTCTCATTCAAATGAATGGCAAGGTGTGTCTAAACTTTTGACTGGTACTGTATGTTACGTGTTAAATGATGATATTGTTTAAAGAAAAAAATGTGAAATGGGAGTATAGATAGAGGAAAAATACCTTCTGAACCAGCTTTCCCTTTCACTTCACAACTTTTCCAGCAAAAACAACAAACAGGAGCACATCTGTTAACTGGCTTTGAGGTCCTTGAAGATTCTTGCAGGTGTTTTCAGTTATTCTGGTTGATTGACTTCTGCTCAAGTTAAAGTTGGGCAGAGCAATGCTGGGAGTTATGCGAGGTCACCAAACTTGATGTACCAGTAAGAATTATTAGTAGTGAGTTGGCACGCACAATACCAGGAATGACTGGAACATTTCTTATATTATTAATTACACCTGTACTTTGTGCTTTCCATGCCATGAAAATCAAATATTTCTTAGTATGCATACAAACTCTTTTGAGAATACACAAATGTGTCATTTTTGCAGTGTAAACACACTTAAATATTCTTAGTGTTAGTATTGGACACAGCAAAAAACTCACAGCAATGACAGTTTAGCTTGTCTGCAGATTAGCGTTAGCAAACAACTGGACACAGGAAAGTAGCTAACTCATGGTGGGAGTAGGACTTATGTTACCTGTAAAGACTTCTTTTGTTGCATGGTCTATTTCTTTGGTGAAGAAATTGAACGATGCCTTTATCCTTCAAACAAAAAAAACAACAACTCTGCAACGTTTTAGCATCTATAAGTTAATTGTTTTGGTTTTACAACTTGCAACATTACTGTTTTGGTTCACTCTCGTCACTCTCATCAGTTTCCAGCCATAGCACGCAACTGTTTTCAGAGAAAATGTTCACTACCTGACCAGCACCAAATGGCAGACAAAGTTAGCGATTAAACACAGTGAAAAATTTAGCTACCAGGTTAAAGAGTCAGATTTATCTCTTAGGAGTTAGTGAAGACCAAAAACAGAGCTAAAAGAAGAGAGAATAGTGGACTTACATTCATCAGGTGGACACAAAATGACTCCAAATGAATGCTAATGCTGATCAGTGTGTAAGTAGGTGACTTTGCTATCATGGTTGCTATATCAACTGAAAAGGTGATAACATTAGTGCTGTTTTTAGAGCTTGTTAATGGTTAAAACCCACATTGGTTGTCTATTTTACAAGCCTATGGCTTGGACATAGGTTGGTGAAGTGGTATTGCTGCTACTAGGAATGAATATTAATTCAACGATACAGATGTTTGGCTGAACGCCAACTGACTCACCGAAAAAAAAAGAGAGCATGAGAGAGAACAACAGGTGGAACTGAAACGTAAACGAAACATTATCTGAATACTGAATTTAGTGTAATTCTCTTGCTTATAAATAAAGTGTATGGAACTAAACCGCAGACTACAGTCTTTACTAGTGTCTGCTATCTCATCTGTTTAGTACCCCTCACTCTGTTGAACACGCCAGCTATATGTTAAGCAGTCACAACCTTCAGTCTTCTTGATATTGCCTCAATTATTTGTCTTGAATTAATTAAACACAGCCACTCTGCAATAACCTCAATAGAATTTTAAATATAGAGATTGCATCTGAGTTATGAGTGTGCAGTTATTTGAGCCAGCACCTCAAATACCTTTCAGTTCTTTTTTTTTAAGTGATTCTCATTATGAAAGTGATAATAACCTCTGAGAACACAAAAGAAATCTCCCAAGGGGGTAAAGTAAGAGCTGATACAGAAAACAAAGACTCCGTAAAATCTTATGTTGCATTGAGGTAATAGTCGCCACATTGTTTTTTATTTTTTTTCTATGTAGAGACATTTAGGCTACAGGACACATGATGCATTCCAGCAATGTACACATAGTAAGAGTTGTGGTATTCCATGAAACTACTGTATAAATAAACTAGTATACCATATTTTGACAGCTATCCCCCAAACTCTCCACCTTCATCTCAAACCATCATTCACTCATGTCTCATAAACACACACCTCAGCCTTAACAATGACTAACCACTCCTCCCCTCCATTTCCACCCCCACCACCTGTGAAATTGCCATTAACACCTCTCCATCACCATGGCATCCAAAAGCTTTGAGCTCAATTTTAGCAAGGTGGGTCACAGCGGGTCGACAAAACAAAGATGCTTTCAGAGGCAGATACAAAAGATTTTTCTTTTAATTTTCAACTCAACACCTGCATTGTGCCACTGCATCATCATCATCATCATCATCATCATCATCATCATCACTGTCATCACTGCAGTTTTGTGTGCAGTGGCAAGCTTCTGGTACCATTTGCCATTCTTCCCCTGACAAATAAAAAAAAAACTCACTGAAATTCTGAGTCAAATCCAATGTGCCACGTCTTAACTGCTTCCGGATATTCCAGTTCTGTAGACATGTAATTTGTATCTGGTATCGTATTTAAGTATTTAAGTAGCTGAGACTAAAACAGCCATTAACTGTCAAACCAGATTTCTCCTGATGTCGATGTAGCCAAACAGTTCCTCAGATGTAATAATTTATGAATGATACCACTCAGACTCCTCAAATGTCTTTTTTTTTAACATCGTGAATAACATGAAAGATGGGGCCGAAAATGTATTACAGTTGCTTATCTTGACGGTTAAGCTCGAAAACTTGTTGTTAAATGTTGCTTTGTTTTTCTGTGATAATATGCGTGTCACGAGAAATTGGTTGCACTCTCTGCTTGTCACATCCTGTACCATCAATCAATGGTGAGCGTGGCATTGCTTATCAATACAAGCGGTTTGTTTTTCTCCTCAGATTTGACAGGTCACGTAGTTATCCTAAGACTGAAAAAGCTACCTCACGTGCATTGCTAGACAACCAAATTATCCCTATTTTGAGAAGGAAAATATGATGCTTTCTCTGTTTGTCTCCTGTATACCCACACATCCACACAAACGCATTCATACACACACACACACACACACACTCACACACTGAAACACATGGTTGATTCGGGACTGCTGTTCTGCCAGCAACATCATCACTCTCCTTCCCACCCTTGTCTCCATGGAGACAAGCTTCCAGAGCTGGCTGGTTCCTGACCGTTGTGAATCAGCACAGACTAAAAAGGGGAGGGGAGGGAGGTGGGGGTCTCTTTGTGTTTAAACATGACAGAAAGAACACTGTGAGCTGTGTGTTATCTTAGTTCCAACGCTGAGGTGATCAATGTGTCGAGCCATTCATGCCTACAGATGTGAAAAGGAACCAGTTATATTCTGATAAACACATCTGTATATTCAAGGTTTGTGTTGTCATCAGTGTCATCAACAATATTCACATGGTATCAGCCTGTTTGATATGATATTTCCATGTCCTTTGTTAACACTATACCTTTCATTCATGCAAGACCAAAATAATATTATTTTGATTTGGTGTTGGTTGTTGCTCAGTGTTCATTTTAAGGCACATTAGATGTAATTTCCTCCTTATCTTATTCACTGAAGCAAAAAAAAAAAAGAAAGAAAATCACAAAATGTACTGAGTGAGGATTGTTTAATTGGTTTTTACTGGCACGATTAGCCCCCAGTACAGCGTATAGCACGACTTCAGTAACAGAAATCCTGCTCCTGACAATATTTCATAACTCCTCCAGATAAACTTGATGTGTCTTTATGATGTCAAAGTGGATCTCTTGCTTACTCTTGATCTTTTTCTTTAGCATAGAAGAGAGGACTTTGGGTATCTCATTAAAAACAACAGAACCCCTTTTCCCACTGCTGTTTTATGTATTCTCTGAATTGCACTAATAATACATATTACTTATTGAACAAATGAAGCAAAATCTGCAACAGTTCAGGCTGCTTGAGTCTGCTGCTATTCTCACATGACATACTCCTCTCACTGCAACATACAGGATATCCAATTAGGACTGAAACTAACAGTTATTTTCAATCTGCCAGTTATTTTCTCAATTATTCAATTAATCATTTATTCGTGAAATGCTAAGAAAATTCTCAGAGCCCACTGTGATGTACTCAATTTGCTTTGTTTGTCAATCAAAAACCATAAGATATTCAATTTACTGTGATATATGACAAAGAAAAACAGCCAATCTTCACATTTGAGAGGCTGGAACCAACGAACATTTGGCATTTTTGTTTAAAAGGTGACTGAAGCTATTATATTATCTTATATATATTATCAATTTCTTTTGATCGATTAATCAACTTATCATTGCAGCATTATATCCAGTGCATCCTTTGCATTGTGTTGGTGTACCTACGCTCTTTTCCTGACATGCCTGCGTCCACAGCGCTCGGCCCTGACAGCTGTACCTTGCTGCTGCTGCTGCTGCTGCTCCCGCTGTTAGTGCAAACAGCATTGGATAATTTCTGTCATAATTTCAATCATTCTCTGAGTTTACGCTTCCCTAGGGGGGAAATTATCACCGTCACTCCCCAATCCCTGCTGTGCTGAGCTTGTTCTTTGTGGGGAGTGACGAGGTCAGAATGTAGGCATGCTACATTCAGATTCCATGTAATTTAAATGACTTAAATTAGTTTGACAGGCTTTTAGCATATAGCTATTCCAGTTTACACCTTTATTTCACATGACCATACTCCGCCCATTGTTTGTACATACCCCTTTATTTGTAAGATTAGTTTCTCCAAACAAAACCCATGTGTAGACCTGCTGACATCTGAAGTAGCTGATGTGCTCAGAGGCTGAAGTAGCTGGAATTGGATGGTGAGTCCATGCATTTTAGAAACAGGATGCCCAATTAGCACTACTTAGAAAGAGTGATGGTGCATAAAAACAGGTAAGTAAGCCATGAGTAAGCAGAGAACCGAGAGTAGAACAGAGCGTGGAAAGAGTATTAGTCTGCTAAAAAGGCCTCTCTCCTGATTGTTGAGTCAAGGAAACTTCTTCCTGCTGTGCGTCAGTGGTGCAGAAAGACAACCAGAATCAACTCCAGGCCTCCATGATAAATGCACTAACAGCTGGATGCTTCCACAGCCAGGACAATGTCAAAAGTCTTGAGTGAAGTCGGATTTAGACCGGATGTAATAGATCTTCTGGATCGTGTGAGTGTGTGTGAGTAAAGTTCACTCAGAGAAGCAACGGAAGAGAAAGCTTTCATCAGCTTAACACCTCCACCTTGTCTGAATGGGTACTCTGTGTTCATCATACTCTGTGTTCATCACATTTATAGACAAGCATGCATACACGCATGCATAAAAATAAACTTATCCTCGCACCAAACATGTGTGCCAATCTTGCCATACCGCGTGTGTGTACTATTACAGAGGAAGTGAACCTTACTAAAGGTCAGAGGACGCAGACAGATTCTTGGGAGAGTAGTGAGCGCTATACAGCAGCAATGAAAGTATAGTTTATGGAGAAGGAAGAGAGCAGAGATGGCTGCTTCCATTCCTGTCAACATTCTGCACATTTAAGTTTTACTGTGATCGCCTGTGGTGTATCACAGTGAGAAAAAGCAGGTGACAAGTTATTTCCCATGAACTCTCCTCCAAACCCAATAACCAGTAACTTTGTTTTACTGTGGTTGTCAGATCTTATGTAATGGTGGCAAAAAAAAGACCAGTTTGTATCTGGAGTTACTTAGGATTCACTTCAAATGAATCTCCCCCTGTTGCTTCAGCATGAACAGTGGTGGTAATCATGTCTTTGTCATAACATCCAAATGTTGTTTATGTGGTCCTGATGATGCAAGGACAACCGCTCCCAAGGGCTTCATAATTTGTAGACACAACGACAGCCATAAGATTGGGGTCAGTGACAGTTGATGGTCAAGAGTGATGCCTGCTTACCTCATAGTGATGCTGATTAGAGAGTTGGAGCAGAAAAGTGCTTTTCTTTGAGATGACTGTGCTTGTAAATTGCTGTTTTCCAGATGAGCATCTTGTGGGATTGTAGGTTTCTTATAATTGGGCTCAGGCAGGTCCGGGCACAGATCTAATGAGAGATGTCAATAAACAAAATTCACAAGCTTCACAAGCTGTCATCATAGCTGGAAGATGGAAAAACAGGTTGAACAAACCCACAGCTTCGAAAGTGAACCTATAGCCAAGCCCTAATGATTAAAGAAGTTTGCTCTCCTTTTGATGTAACTGAAGCAAGCACAGACTAAACAGACGACAAGTGGCATACAGGAGCCAGTGCACACAATTCAAGTGAAATGCCAAACCACTGAATGGCCTGAAGGCAGGTACATTGTTGTGCCCCATTAAGTGTGATGTTCCTGTGAAAACGACTAACAGGAAAAACATCAGTGGCCTTTGCCGCTCACACATGTGGCGCACAGTGCACACGCATGCAAACGGACACATGTGGGCAGATACACACGTACACATACAAAGACACAATAACCTGTGAATGTGGACGACGTGGACAGACTGTGATTGTTAGAGGGAATCAAGCAAACAAATGATGTCATTATCTCAAAGCGCACTAGCTTGAATTTTATTACCATATTAGTGGGAGGCGTTTGGCATTCTTGCCTTAGATAGCTATGAGCTCAGTGGAGAGAAAGAAAAAGAGAAGGCATTGTTCTGAACTATTCTCATACATTTGACATTTTCACTGTCAAACATGCATCACTGTCAAATATGAAAAGTCACAGCAAGAAATTCATTCAGCTGTTTTTCATTTTTCTCACCATCCTCTTGAAACAGTGTCAGGAATACCTGGGCGTGTTTCTACAAAAGGCAATCCCTGAGGGCACTCCCCTATGCTGCTAATGTTTTTTTAAAACGTTAGCGTACAGGAGGAATACAAATGATCATGCAGAAACATGATGAGAGCAGGAGGAAGGCTGTAATACAGGGTCCCCATGGCAACCACACAAAACGGCATGTACTCACCATGGCAACAGAGCTGGCGAGGGAATATAACGGAGACAGTGTTGGAGCTGGTGCTGGCCTCTGGCTGTTTGAAGTGATACACACAGTACCAGTCAAAAGTTTGGACACACTTTCCCATTCACTTGAATTGATTTCCTTCATCTTTGTGGAACGTTTTAGCATCTTTTAGCTTATTGTTTTCATTTTATGGCAAACAACTTTAATTTTGTGGGTCATTGATTGTACTGATGTTTTGTTATTAGTGCTTTGTTGTTTATTGTATGTTCTTATATGATGTAAGGTGACCTTGAGTGCCATGAAACACACCATTACATAAAATGTATTATTATTATTATTATTATTATTATTATTATTATTATTATTATTATTATGTGCTGCTATTTCCTGACTGGGAGCGATTGCCAGCCAACCAGTGGGGATCCCAGGAAGTTATTGCTCCCAGCCAAGAAGAAGTCTGGCACATAAGCACCCCTGAAAAGATGAATTGTTGTTTTTACACTTGATTTAAGCACATATTACACAAGATATAATGTGCTAATTGGTGATCTTTAGAGGTGCTGGTAGGCACCTTGTTTGTGTCCCCTTGTTTCCAGTCTTTATGCAAAGATAAGCTAACCGGCAACTGGCTGTAGCTTCATATTTAACTGACAGATATGAGAGTGGTATGTAATGTTTTCATCCATCTTTCTGACAGAAAGTGTCCTTCAATCACTTATTCTTATCTTATTATTTGTCACTATCCTAACCTGAACCTATACTGACTTTAACCTTAGCTCACAGCCTATTTAAACTTTAGCCCCAAATAAATAAAAGACTAAAACTTAAACTCTTACAGGAGCACACACATAGACAATCCGTACAGTACATACAGTAGTGGCATGTCACGATCTACAGTAGGCCTTGGTTAATGGAGCCACAGATGGCTTACCTGAAATGACAAATAGCCCGACACATCTGCTGACGCTTTAAGGCCACAGCCAGCTCTACTGTAAACGATAATGGTTTCCTGGCCAGACAAGGAGAAACCCCCTACGGCATACATCATCGTTCTGTTACTGTTGCTAATGCTCCCGGGACGTGCAGCTGAATTTTCACCCAGAGGTTCGAATATAATACCCTGCTTGATCACACATGTACAGTCAAATGCCATTTATGGTACAAACATTACATTTTCTCTGCAACTACTACTCTCTTACTAGATCAGAGTAGAATCCTTCTCCTGAATTGAACTTTTGTATTTTTGATGCTGCATGAGAAGGGAAGACACAATATTAGGCTCGTTATCTACGGACACCTTGTCAAGATTCATAATTTCCTTTCATTTTGAAATAAAATGCTCTCCAAAGCTCCTGAAATCAAAATCGTTACCCCCAAACGAGGCATGATTAATGCTGAACATGAAGTTGGGCATTTTACAAAAGAATCTCCCTAATGAGGTTGGCTGTCAATGGGATTTTTTTGTCTTTAATTAAACACTAAAACACAAAGACACACAGATATTAATCACTCCGGTTTAAGCTGCTTTCCCATTTAGCAGCCATTAAAAGTTGCACTGCTTGACTGGGTTCGACGTCAGCTGAGGGTTGATGGGATTGTGTCACAGTGAACTCAGAGGACCTCTTAGTAAAATAAAATGTTTCTTAAGTGTCTGTGGGAGTTCAGGTTAGATTTCACGTGCATCATATGCAAGATGAAAAATATAAGCTGCTCAAAGCATTTGTCTTTAACGTTTCAGGGAATAGTTGGCAAACCATATGCGTTTAAAATGCTTTTGACTCAAAGATGTGCATAATTTCTCCACATTGATATTCAGCCCCCCTGGAGCGTGACTGTCTGCTGGAGCTGTCTGCTCAGTGGCATAATCTGAGCAGGTGGGTGTGGCAGAGGGCTTAAACTGGCAAAAACAACACCACAGACCTGACTCAATGTCTCCACCTAGTGACACTAGGAGACTCATCGTTTACAGGAGGGTTTTACCTCAATAATTAAGCAGTCAGGGCAACATTGTTTAGAAGGT
The DNA here is from genome assembly GCF_963924715.1 of Thunnus thynnus. Taxonomy (NCBI): domain Eukaryota; kingdom Metazoa; phylum Chordata; class Actinopteri; order Scombriformes; family Scombridae; genus Thunnus; species Thunnus thynnus. Next base: position 19,138,754 of record NC_089530.1, on the reverse strand, counting down.
TAAAAGGTCTGATTTCAGTTGAAGGGTCCTCAATAGGCTGAGAAATGTGTATGATTCATTTGGTTTATCCTGATATATACACTCAATATATGTAAAATATTACAGCATTTAGCAAAAAAGATGCAGATGAAGCCGCTATGCATAATATAGACCCCCTTTAACTGCATGTGTGTTGGACTACTGATGTGCTTTTTCTTTGTTCCCAGGAAGAATCACACATTTTGGTCCATTTTCAGCTTTTCTAAGTAAGGATCTTTAAAAATATGCATTTTCAAACTTTTCAATGTTCACAACATATGTGCACTGTAACAATTTGTTGTAATAAGGCATGAGAAACTTTTTCAATGCACATCTCTACAATGGATTCCCTTTAAAGTCCAAACTGGCAACAAAAATGTCTAACAAGGGTCTTGACAGGCAGTGAGAAAAAGCAGACAAGACTTAAGTACAAACAAACCTGTTTTATATACAGTGGTTTCTGCCAGACAGATCAGACTGAGCTCTTCAGGTGTTATGATACAACTAACAGATCCGTCAGAAGGAAGTGAAAGGATAAATCATACTGGTTTGGAGTTATAATTGTTTGAAGACACTTAACCCCTACAACAGTGGTTCCCAGCCTGGGGATTGGGATGGTCCAAGGGGTCACAAAAAGGTCTGAACCTTTGCTTTTTTCTTGTAAAATAAAGGAGGGTTTTATCTCTTCAAGACAAGAATTGGAAATCATTAAAACAAAACAATCTGGGAAAGAAACATTGATGTTTGGTTAAACTTCTCAGAGCTCACAGACTTATACAACCTTTCATGAGGGGTCATGAGTAGGCGTTGCTTGGATACTTTACAAAGGGTAACAAGCCAAGAAGACTTGGGGCGATTATACCCTGTCATTAAACTGGACAAATTCTTGACTGAACTTAGACAATCCATGTCTTTCATTTGACTGTTTAAAGCCAGGCTACATCATAACATCTCACTTTAATTTTATATACATGGCTCATATGTATGTGTGTGATGTAACATTTTGTCTTGATACATACAAATGAACCCATTTGTCCATTTTAGCACAAGAGTGCCATCATGTGTTGAAAAGCAGCATCACAACAGTGGTGTTTAATCTTGTAATGATGTCAGGAAACAATTTATACTGTATGATGGTGGCATCTGATCCATTATTACATTAAAGCTATTAAAATATGGTACTCTCATTTTTCAAAATAACTTTCCTATAATTGGATTATCTTTGTGAATTATTGTATTTGGCACTGGCTGCATGGGAATAGCTTTCCAGTGCTGAAGACATTTGCATTTCTTCCTCCACTTTAAATAATAGAGTATGAGGGTTGTGGTAACTCCATTTTTCTTCTTCAGCCTATAGCTGAACTGTAGCCAAATGCTGATATTCAGGATAATTATGTAACCACAAACCTATTTCACAAAATATATATTCACGTCAAACTAAGAGTTGACCATTATACAAAAAATGGTCAATAGTTTTTATTGTTTGCCTTGAAATGTACAGAATTTTCATAATACCTCTGATGTGAAGCAAATGATTCAGTCAGCAAGTTGATTTATTTCACATATCAAATATGATTCCTTACAGTTCATCATTAAGTTGTCCATGAAACAACTCCCTCATCACACCCATATACTATTATATCACTCTCAAAAATACATACACAAATGAACTGACTCAACTCAGTGGTCATATATTATCAATATTATAATGCACAAAATATAAAACTAGCATCTGTCTCTGACATCAATACATAGTGGCTGCAATATCACTCCTCTTGCACAAGATTTTCATGAGTATGTTTATATACACATAGTAGGTACTATGCAGTGCATAGTCTTTAAATTCCTCCTGTCCTGATATTGCATAATAAATATCATTAAACTTTTAAGACTCTTTTAAGACTCGTTATGGTTTAGACATGTGTGCTGGCAAAGAAAAGACAAGTTCAAAGAAAGAAAATAAATGTTGAAAAGCATGTGCAGGTGTGTGAGAGCATGAAATGATGAAAGAGACAAACAGTCAAGGGTGTGAAATGTGACCTCTTTAAAAAGGTCTTCTCTGCATCTGTGAATGTGCACGTTGGCAAATGTGATTTTCATGTAATTAACAGAAGAATTCGCCTCATAGACCCTGAGTTGGCCCACCTAACCTGTATCCTGCCAAACAGCTCCATCTGTCATTAACAATGTACTTTTAGACATAAATGGGCCAAACCCATTGAAGATTTGGCTCCTATAGTATCTGTCAATCACGCTAACTGCTTTATTCAAATATTTTACACAGGAAAGGGTTGAGTCCTGCTACTTCCAGGAAACTCTGCCAAGATAACAACTGTGTAATAAAGTCGTGGTTGGTAAGTCATGTTCTTCAGTTTTGATGTTGTAATTATGACCTCTTGACCTCCTCGTGGAGTTAAATATAAACCTCTTGGCATGTGTTGCATTCCTCTTTTCACTCCTATTGTATGAAGGAAAACAAAAAAAAACAGTCCAAGAGTGGCAGCTTAAAATTCTGTAAGAAAAGTCCTTTGTTTTAACCAGTTTAAGATGAAAACTTGACATCTAACATAATGTCTTATGCTTCATTGTCTAAAAAGGACCTGGTGTTGTGTTATCTTCATCCATTTTCCACATTAGACACTGTCTCTTACCAGTTGTCAGGGTAAAGGTCACTGGTTATACTGTGGCCCATTGGCGTGTAGAGTGGCAGTACATGAAAGTGGAAAATATTAAACTGTATTTCAGATAGGAGAGAGCTGATTTGAGTGCTTCAGCATCAGTTCTGTTTTAAAGAAATAGCCCACTTTACAGTTCATCCACTGGACTCAATACTCTGTTTTTTAAGATGTACTGTGAGGAAAGCTCTGACCTGTTTGGTTTCTGTTTATTTTTCATAGGAAACCCCTGAGAGTTAGAAGTCTAACTCATCTGCCTTCAGCAATGTCGCCTGTTTCACACTACCACAGCCATCAGAAAGCTATGACGCAAACGTCTCCCACTTTGTACTTCACACTTCTTCATTAATCAGCGTGCCATCGGGCTCAGTTCAGGTCGGTTCAGCCTAACACTGCTTCGAGGAGCAGTGACAGCCCTCAGATTATCTGTACAAATTTCATTTGTCCTCTCTTCTCGTCTCCACCATTCACTGCCTCCAACACCTTGTCTCTGCTTTGCTTTTTTTTTTTGCTCCTCTGCTTTGGTTGCTTCTCTTGCTGCTTTCCTCATTCACATCTTTTGTTCTCACTGAGCTCTCTCTCAGTGTTGCAAGAGGAAGTTGGTTGCCATGTTGATGTCGTTGTTTGAAGCTCTGAGAGCCTCGAGGGCATCAATCCTGGAAAAGCCCATTTCTACTAACATCGCAACCTGCAGGAAAAAAAAAAAAAAACATCAACTGATTCAGTTTAGAGGGCAGCCGCAGACAAATAATCACCTGGGAATATTTCATGAGGGTGCCCACACATTAAAAGCATTCAGTCCTGTAAGTAAGTAAGGCGTAGGTGGGCCAGAAAATCAAAAGTTAGTAGTCTGTCTGTCTATGAAGATTTTAAGACATCCAGGTGATAAGTTATGCAAAAGAATATCTAGAAATTACTACCAGAGAAAACAAGACCAGGGGAACCCAGAATAAAGGTACACATGTGTAAAAACACAGAAACACACCTGCTCCTCTGCAACTGGAGAGTTGTCCAATAGCGGTGGCTGTGTGGAGGGCTGCGTCTGAGCCTGTGGGCGAGGCTGCACTGGATGACGGTTCTGTCCTCTGTGTCTCAGGGAGGGGAATAACCGGGTCCACTGTAACAACCCAGCCTGCACAAAGACGCATACACACACACACACGGAGGAAGAATCAAGTAGATTTCCACATATGGTTGTGTAAATGCATGCATGTATATGTGTGTGTGCTTTTTTTAAAAGAAAGAAAGTATGTATGTTTGGTGAAGGTGAGTAACAGGTAACTAGCAGGTTTAATTAATTTCAAACATTGTGTGCATGCCAGTCAACGTATCGGTGTGGCAATAAGTGTGTGTCCCTCTACCTGTGGTTGTTGTCTGGTGTTCCTCCTGGCCTCGTTATATTGTGCCAGCAGCAGTTGTTGGTCGAGCATGTCCATCCTTTGTTGCCTCTGGATGTCCAGCGTGGCTCCCATCCCCAGTGGTGTCTCACTGGTTGGTTGGGAGCCTTGACGACCAGAGATGTCAATAACACATTAATCAATAACAGACTGACTTGGGGTGACAAAGAAAGAAAAAAAAAAACAAAAACTTTTCTCCGGAGTTGGTAACAGTTTTCAAGATGTGCATCTGTTGCTTATGAACAGAATAAATATTTTAAATGTCCTGTGCTTCACATCAATTTCGTATCTTTTGAACATAGCGGTAACTACACTAGATTGCTGTTATCATGCTTCAGTTACAGGACAAAATGTGGAAAGCCACATTGTTTGGTACTGACTATTTTCAGGCAGATAAACACTGTTTCACAGTTGAAAGGCTTTAAATGACCATGCAGGACATTACAGACTGGAGAGGAAGAGCTAGTCATGGCAGTATGTTTAATGTAAACAACTTTTCCTCTCTGAATTTTTCTGAAAGAAATACTTCAATCACTAAAAGAAAGGAAACATGAGTATTGCTTTAGCTAGTTAGCATAACTGTAAATATAGCAAATTATACAATTACAACAATTTCATCAGGCAAAATATGAAAAATGTTGAAAATAAGGTTAACTTCTACCAACACTGAGAGAATCTTTTTAACACAATTGACAGTTTCAACCTTACCTCCAGGTTTTAAATGCTTGTTATTAAAGATATTATGCTAATGCCATTAATCATTCTGGATCATTGCACTGATCTAATGCCTTAAATGTATATGTTATTATTCCACAATTAGACAGAGACAGATAATAACTCCATGTCAGGCCCTGCAACACCGATCAATATGCAAAGGATTTGCACAGGATTTGTAGATGTGATTACTAATGGTTGGACTCACTTGAGAAAATGGGCTCCAGAATATATCGTCCAATACGAGACACCCAGGCAGGCACAAAGAGGAGCTTCTGCAACCGGAGAACATCAGAGTGGTACAGGCCACCTGAGATCTGAAAGGCAAGTTAATGAAAAAACAATGGGTGTATGTATTGTATATATATAGTATTGAAGTCACAAGCCATAAATCACATTAAAACCTTCATGAAGCAACACTGCAATGCCAATCCACAGAGAATTAACACTCAACTCTACACCTGTGCTTTTTAGCTGCCTTTAGCTCATTATTTTGGTTCTGCTGCCCATACATTAACCGTGTGCTGAGTCTTATCACCCTGAACAAACAACTTGTGCCCACTAGTGGTTGTAAATGACCTCATGCAGTACCAGTAAACTTCTTCAATACAAGGTAAACAAAGACAGGAAGTTGACTACTCACCAGTCCGCTGAGTGCAAGGAGCCACATGAAGGGGCTGGAAGTCAATAACTGTACCACAGAAGGAAGAGAGAAGAAGACAGAAACCATTAGGATCAGAATAGTTGGAAGGCAAGTATTCTCAAAAATTCTCAAGGGGAGTAAAAGAGAAAGCAAAACAGATACATACATACATGCCCACACTAGCAAAGTATGGACTTACCTGTAAGCCAACAATGTAGACCAGAGACTTGTTGGTGATGTGGATCTGGCCCAGGACTTGGGTGACTGGCATCGTTGGGATCGACAGGTAGAAAGGCACAAACAAAGAGAAGACTGGAGCGAGCCTGCAAGAGGTGAAAGGAACAAGTCAAGAGAATGTGGATGAAAGAAAAAAAAGGGATTGAATGAATTTAAACAAAAACATGAAAATTTCAATGATAACAATAAAATTTCAGGTAATCCAAAGAAAGAAAGACAATGCTGGGTTTGGGGTGTTGAGCTTTTGGTACTAGTCACTTATCATTTTATTAAGTCTGTCAAGCTGTTTTTACTTCCCTCTTTTTGTACTGCTGTCACAGTCCACCATCATCTTAATGCTGTACACCCAAATATACGTAATACCCAATATGAATACTGGCCAAGACTAACAAAATGACATGTGGAGGTGGAAAATACAGGTTTGTACCAGTGACATTGTAAACCCAACTAAATACCAGACTATTCATATTTTGAATTACAGGATCCTCAGTAGCTATTAAAGTGACCAAAAAGCTATTTCCGTTTAAGAGATACAGTACATGCATTAGCAAAGCTCAGCATAAACTGTAGCTACTAAGGTGACCGTGCTACTCACAGTCCTGCAGGCAGCTCCTCCACCTCATAGTCAAACAGAAACTGGAAAGCCTGAGCCAGCAGGAAGTCCATCAGCGCAGAGAGAAACCAGGTGCCCAATAAAAAGGACTGGAATAAAGATACACACCATTTATGATGGTTAGAAAAAGGCAAATATAAATGACAAAATCTTTCTCTGTGGTTTTAAAGTGTAGCTACATTTTCAGGAACATAATGTCAGTGTCAAATGTTGATTACACGGCAAGTTACCACCAGATAAGGAAGTTCTGTGTCCTCTCCTCTAAAAGATGAAGTTGACACATGTGAACCTCATATTGTTTCTAAAGCTGAATTAATGATTACTGCTATAATCTACCACAACCCAATGAGGTATTTAAATACCTAATTTTGACCGATTAACAGTCAAAAATTCAGATATTCAGTTTACTATCATGTACGACACAGAAAAGCTTGAAATCTTTACAGTAGAGAAGCTACAACCAGCAAAAATTGACTGAAATGAATATTTGAAGATCAAAATAGTTGACAATTAATTTTCTGTTCATCGACCAATTGATGAGAATCAAAGTATCTTAACATTGTGCTTCTGTTTATAAAAGTAACTGAACACGAGATAACCCGGTGTCTTCAATGTGTGACACAGTTTGAAAGCTGCAATTTAAAACATTAAATCCACTCATTCCTTTGTTCAGCTAAGGATATCTGCCAGACTACTAAATCCACTATATCTATCTATGGATATATCAATATATGTATCTATCTGCTTTATCAATCCACATATCTGTACATCGATCCATGATTTGGTACTTACAGCAAACTTCCTGGTGCCAAACCTCCTCTCAAAGATTCTGAAGTTATAGATGAGCAGGCTGCTACAGAACGAGTCCTTCACGTCTAGACAGACCAGCCTCCCACACAACAACCTCCACACCTGCAGCACAAGGGAGAGCACAGTTATACACACACACACACCGGTAACACACAGGAAAAGACCAGTCCACAGTATGCCTTCTTTTAACAATGGCTTTTCTGACGAACACAGTGTATATGACTTGAATGTCATGCCATATCTCACATATAAAAGCCATGAAGAAGAACTTCATGGCAATACAAAAACATTTTGAAAACAGTTTGACAAAATTATCTTAACTCAAAAGTCCAGGCTAGATTTTTCCATCATAAGCAAGTGGAGTTTGTTTAGTTGTTATGGGGTGTCTGCTCTCTGAAAATCCCACAGGTGGTTGTTTATGGAGCATCATAACCCCTGTCTTTATTCAAGGATCATGAGATGCAGGGTGAAAGCTCCAGAAAAATATAGTACATGGACCTTGAGTTCAGATTAATTTGTAATTATAGCTGCAACAACTAGTCGATCAATTGATTAGTTGTCAACTATTAAATGAATCGCCAACTATTTTGGTAATCGATTAATCATTTTAAGTCATATTTTTAAAGAAAAAAAAGTCAAAATTCCCTGATTCCAACTTCTCAAATGTGAATATTTTCTGGTTTCCTTAGTCTTCTATGACACTAAAGTGAATATCTTGGGTTGTGGACATAACAAGACATTTGAAGATGTCACCTTGGGCTTTGGGAAGCATTTTTCACCATCTTCTGGACAAAACAACTAATCGATTAATCGAGAAAATAATCAGCACATTAAATGATAATGAAAATAATTGTTACTTGCAGCCCTATTTGTAATACTTTTCTACTTTCACATTCGCTTTATAAACAATCTGCTAGTCATTAAGCATGGTGAGGATGGTCTAATCAGTTTTAAAAAAGCTTAAATAATTGCTTGGCTCTAAGCCAACTCTTGTCCTAATCATGGTTAATGTGCTATTCTCTCGAAAAGAAAAGGTCAAAGTTTGACACAAACACTCACACTGATAGAGACACACATCTGGACATACTCTTTGTTGTTTATAGTCTCTCTCACAAACACAGACAGATGTTGGACACATTACCTGGTGCTGCTGGGTGACAGCCTGCAGACTGTACACGAACAGGTCTTGGTACTGAGGCAGCAGGGTGAGCATCACAGTCAGCCCATTGAGGACCAGTAGGAGGCCTTTAGAGAGAGGAGCCTTGTCTGTGCACAAAACATACACACACAGCAGATTATACGACGACCTTCGCCTCCTACAATGAGCAGCTTTGTATATGTTAAGGTGTTTGAAATATTAGCCACGAGTTTTGCTGATGGAAGAGAGAGAAAGAGAAAGGGAGAGGCGGGGCAGACACATATCCTGCTCAATAACACGGATTTGACTGAAGATTTAAGAGTGTAAAAACACCAGTTCCACTTATTTCGATTATTTCTGACGCTTAGTCAACAAACTATATGAAAACACCCCAAGACGTAGGTTATTAATTAACTAAACGCAGCTGTGACCGACACATAAAGCCCCGAGCAAATGAATGACAGCGCAATGCTAACAGGCTAACGTTGCTACTGCCGTTGAACCTGACAGGTCGATGCGGGGAGAGAGCTGCGACAGCCCGGCTGCGGTTTAACGGCGGATGCGGGATACTTACACAGGCCCCGAGAACCGGTGGTGGTAAACATGGTGTCTTTGAGGAGTCACGGAGTCAAGACGGCGACGGTTAACCCCGAGGCAACGCGAAACTAACACCAAACAACCGAGGTAAAGTTGGAGAGAGGATCCATGCTGTGACCGTTGCGAGAAAGAAACAGGGGATCTCCTACAGGAGCCCAACACGCCCAAAAATCATTATTTCGCCGTTAGCGTAGATTATATAGAAACTGGCCTGTAGAGGGCGCTGCTGCTCTGTGTTGAGGAGCAGAGCATGCCATTAAAGATCCCCTCCAGATATGTTTTAAGATGTACAGAGAAGACTACTTTGAATAATAATTTGTCTTATATAGTTTTTTTCACACAAAAAAAGTTATCTCCTCAGACATCTCTTCCTTCTCCCTCGTTAAAAATTCAAGAATATCTGACTATGCAAAAATATTTTATTGTATTCCTGCTGGACACAAGATGTCTCCTACTTCACTGTCCATTCTTAGTAGATGTGCACTGGAGGCTTCAAGTTTCCACATCACAGTTGCATACTGGACCAGGATTGTCTTCTAAACTGGTTGCGATGTCCCAAACCCTGCTCATAGGTACAGTACATTCCTTAAACTCAGATTTAAGGTGAGCACTTGTCCACTTTCAGCAGATGAAAATGAAAGCAGCCTTCTAGTACCAAACCCTGCACATACATCATTCTGCACAGTGAAGCTCAACCATCCAAGTGGAGTAACAAGACTATATTATTTTCTATACTATATTTTCGGTTTCAATTCATTTCAAACAAATTTACATTACACCTTAAATCACATAAAATAACCAAAAGTAAATGAAATGTAGTTCTTTCCTCTCGCCGTCATACTTATGATCAGTTAACTCAGTCGCTGTGCAATAACCATGTAACACTATAATACTCACTACAAATTATATATATCTATTTGAATTTAAAATACAAAAAGATGAAGTAACATCTACACACATCATTCACAGCTGTATTTTTGAGCAGGTTGTATATTCTGTACATAACCACCTGCTGTATGTATACAAAGTCACTTTCTTACCCATTTAGTATGTATTTCAACACTTCTTGCAGTCTTCACACCTTTGCACTACTTGTATCCTGTTGGCATTTTACAGAAACGGTTTCACCTGTATATAGACATTGTATGTTGTTGCCCACTTGTTGTTTCTATATTTATGTATCTTTTTTTCACCCATTTGTTTGCACATAATAGTGAACTGTTTATGTTTAATTATCTTTTAATCAGCTTGTTGTCCCTGTGTATCTCTCTGAAGATTTTTGTGTGTAAGTACATTGAGAGCCACCAAAAACTGGAGAGAAATTCCTTGTATGCGTAAACATACTTGGCCAGTAATGCCGATTCTGATTCTGAAATAAAAATTACAGAACTGGAAAACAAAATTAGGCCTATTATTGATACTATTATTGTTGTTATTGTTGTTGTTGCTGTAGAGTACTTATCAAGCAAAATGAAGAGGCATTATCACAGCTGCAGACAGATATAAGTGAAAACAGTATACACAGAAAAATGAATAAAACATACTTATAAGAAACAGATTAAAAGAAGCCCTAAAAAGAAAAAGAAAATGTTAGTGCAGCAAAACTAGAACCATGGGAGAGCTGAGGTACGACAGATTATGGTCCCTGTGCACCACACCACAGTGCATCCTCACAGCAGTCAGAGCAGGTTCATCTCCATTTGAATACTTTTTCTGCCTGGTGACCACTAATGCTTACTTAACCCCCTGGGAGAGCATGTTGTGAATCACTGATCTAGCAACTGCAGGACCCCTGCAGCTGGGATTTAGTGTCTTGCTCACAGGCATTTGAGCAGGGTATAGATGCAGTGGCCAGTTGATCCTCAGGATGAAGGGCAGTCTCCTTACCCGTGATGCCACCCTGCTGACAGACAGGGTATTCCCAGGCGCTGAAGCACCAGTCTGATCATGTTTGATCCTAAGCCTGGTCCTCTATGACCATTTTGTAAAATGTGTTTATGGATCGGATATGCATACAACCAGCCGAAAGGGAGTGTTTCATGTCTCGAAGCCATGTGGTCAGCTCTCTGACAGAGTGATAGCAGTGTTAATTATCCATGGGGGCCTTGAGCAGGATGTGTAGCTGCACCAAGTCCAGATTAATGGCTTTTTATTATGGTCCTCTGCCCTCACGCACAGAGTGTCATATCTTGTCAAGGTCCAGACTTCCTTGCAGTCTGTGTCTTACAACACACACTGCCAGTTTTATTCACATCAAACAGTGTGTATACCTTCATGCCTGGCTGTGATTGCTCCTGAGACAATTGATCCAATGCTTATGTTACGTCCAAGTACATCTGAAAAGATATGGCGAGCAGCTGTCTAATAGTGTTGCATTTCCTCATCGTCCACAGATGCAGTAGCGTGTTAGTTCCCATTGGTTAGTTCCCACCCATTAAGTCTATTTGGCTGCCTGTGGTCAGATGTGACTGCAAAGCAGAGCTCAGGAACAGCTTGCTAATTGTGTTTCAGACCTTCTCTGTCACTGATGTAGGAGTAAGGTCTAAAAAGGTTGTTTTGCCCCTGTTCTCAATCAAAGATAATCAGATTAAACAGCGCAGAGATGTGTGTGTGTGTATATATATATATTTATATATATGTGTGTGCGTGTGTGTGTGCTTACCAATAAAGAGACTCCAGATTTGGAGACAGCCTTGACTCCTGCTGTTTGCTTTGTTCATTAAGAGGAGATGAGCAGATGGTTTGCTGGTCTGTTGTGCAGTGCACACATGCGGGCACACACACAGACACACACACACACGCATGCAAATACACATACACACATGCATGCTCAGTCCTGTCACCTTAGCTTTATCCTCCATTTATCTTTTCCATTACACATCTCTCGGCAGGACAATGCTACTTGGTGAATTGTGAGGGGTGTGTGTGTGTGTATGCGTGTGTGTGTGTGAGAGAGAGAGAGAGACAGAAAGAGAGAGAGATACAAGGGAGTGTGAAACAGTAGAGCGGCACTGAATGAAGTCACAAACCTTTTTAGTCAAGGCAGCCTCTGAGGTGGTCATCTGAAAAGCTGATGACTCATTCACACATTCATCTGTGAATCATTGCTATTCACTTGTCAGCCACTCTGTATTCAGGAAGAATTGCTTGTAACAGAGGTATTGTTTTAGTCCCACATCACAGCTTATCTGCCTGTGTCCAGGAAATGGCACACCGCACATTTAGACAAGGTTGCATGAGCAAAATCTGGTCCACTGTGAAGAATTTTTTCAGCACGACAAATGTTTTTAGAACAATGTGAAATATAAGACTTAAGACTTTATAAAACTTAATATTGCTTGCAAATGAGCATCCTGAGCTTCTACTGTATGTCCCAGAGAAAACTATCTGCTTAAAATATATCTATAAACAACCACAACCCCTCACATAATTTATTACATTCATCCCTCAGCTCTCTGCACCAGTTGAGGAACGCCCGGTGCAGATTTACATGTCTCGAGCCACACTCTCTTTGCTTTCAGTGACCTAGAACTGTCCTGACTTTGGTTTATGATGCTTTCAAATATCTCTTATATGGATGCAGATTACAGATTCAAATTCTTAATTACAGGATGAACAATTGATTTATGTTGCAAGACATATACAGGGCTTCAATCCAGACTGAGTCAGAAAATATTACTTAGTTTAATTAGATAAGATGGTTCCATCCCCTGCGATGTTAATATTTGGCAGGGAAATATTATATAATGGCTACAAATTTTCATACAGCAAAATATCAGTTCTTTTTTTTTACATAATTCTTCATTAATATCTTGTTTTATCTTTCTACAAATTAACTCATAATGTGCTTTTAACTATCTTTTGACCCTTGTTTAGCTTTTTAGGTCCGTCACACTTCTCTATCCTGCGGGGTGGGGGGGTGGGGGGGGTGAAACGTGATAAAAAACAAGCGCAGCCACAGAGAGATAGTGCAGCGTCAACATGTTTCAGTAAAGGACAGCTTACACGTGACCCTGCTCACCACCTTCCCTGTCTGTCTGTCAATACTTACGTGTATGTTTTTGGAGATGGAGCAAGAATCAATGTCACATCCCTCCCTTCTCCACACCCTCACATATGTAAAAGACACACATGCATGCATCCCACCCTCTTCCACCACACAGACACATTAAAATGTTGAGGGTTTTTTTCACAGGTTTGTTTGTCTCAGAAAACAATCAATTAAGCTATATATATAAAAATCTACATTTCAGAGGAGTTCAATGTATTTCAAAGAAAATCAATGAAACTAAACATTCACCTAGAAAAGACAATTAGACCAACGATGCATTTAGAGACTGCTTGTGTGAAATAAAGAAAGAAGCAATGACACAGTTTAATAAAAAGGATTTGTATTGTTTGTATTGTCAAACTGCACTACTGCATAACATACACAATACAAGTCATTTACTGACTGTACAACATGCCATTATGTTTTTTTGATAATAATAATAATAATAACAAAAAAAAAAAAGATGACTATATATATGTACACAACTCTGTTACAAGTTATATTCATCACTTGTGTCCAGATAAACAGCACTGACAAAACAACTATGGTCATCTTCAGCTAGGATCTAAAAACCTTTTGATTGAAAGAAACACGGTCAAAAAACACATCATCGGAATAAAATACTGTTCCCACTACGGCCGAGATTCTGTGATTAATGCAATAAATTAAACAAGAGAAGGATGAAAAAAGTTCAAATGTCACCCTTGAAATGCAGGGATGCCCCCTTGAGGAGGTGGGGATGTGTATCTCGGATGCCACTGCACGACTGAGCGTGCCTGTCTATTGTATATCTCATAAATGAGGGCTCTTCATCACTCTGTTCTTCCATCCATCCACCCATTCATCCATCCGTCCTTCCAGCTCGTCTTCAGTACATCCCAGCGGTCTGAAGGAACACTCTGCCCTCTGAATCCCGCAAAGAAACACAGATTAATAATTATAATTTAAACATTTCTCAATTTACATAAATTGTAATCAAATTAGGCAGTTCACTTCTTGAGGGTAGACCACCATGACGGCAACCGTAACAGGAAAAAGGTTTTACGCTGTTAATTCATTAATACAAATACTGTACAAGAGCCTACACAGCTTTGACCTAAGATCATTAATAAAAGATCATTAATACGTAAGGCTGGGTTGAAAGTGTTTTTCGGCCCCTGATCCCTGTTTTTGGCGATAAAACTTCCTGGCACAAAGGAACCACATCCTGCCCCGCTGTCTGACAGACAATTCCCCTTTAAATGATTTATTACTGGGTGTTAATTATGCAAATTATGTCCAAACAAACTCGTCACGAGGACAATTAAGACAGCCTTTAATTAGTGGCCAGTTCTCTTCTTGCTTCACTGGCATTCAATTAAAAATTGCCTTTGAACAAGCTAGCTGTCTGCTACAGCGGCCCTGGCACGGCGCGGAGCAGAGGTGGGCTGGAACCATGCACTCTTTTGATGAGGCCGGGCTAGAGATCACTGCTATTTCTTTTTCTGTCTGTTTAAGATGTTACATGTGGGATTTTCTCATTAATCTATCCCTGTGAAGACAATAATGTTGGCAAAATAAATATATTAAACGCCCGTCTCCATTAAAGCAGTAGCCTCAGTGAACTGCCTCTCGCTTCATTTAATGTTGTTCAATTTCTCAGGAGCGGTCTCCCTGTGAAATCTTTGAAAGCCCTTCCAGTAGACTGGTCAGTTGAGCATCAAAAGCAGCAGAGTAGGTGAAATAATGAAATATGATGTCCTAGCTCAGTTGATAGAAGCGAAATAAATCCCCACCAGCAGATATATCAGTGTTTATTTCACGATTCTATAGTAGGAGTAAACTTTAAAGAAAACAAAGACAAGAGCTGAAGTATTTTGTTACATCGCACTAAGCATGAAAGTCAATTTACCATCGATTATGAATAAATTATTCACACAACCTTGGTGCAGTACCTTTTCAAATGTTTATAGACATAACTTTACTTTTAAAGAAATTATCTTTTCACACTGTCAGTATCAGTAATTCTGTGGAGAACAGCTTAAAAAACTTAAAAACCTTTTGAGTTCAATGTTTTTACTTAATGTGAATTTTGATATTTTCTATTCATAGGTTAAATAAAAGAAGTATGTAGAATTTCAAAACTCTCCAATAAGGTCGCTTGTCTTAAAGTTGACTTGTGACAGCAGCTTTTGTGCATCTTTTCTGACAAATAAATGTAAGACAACATCATTTTTACTCATCAGAATATGTCTTTGTTTTCAGAACTTCATAGTGAGGGAGTGGTATTTGTTTATACCTTGTACTGTTGCCTTGGTGTCCAGCCTGTTGTCATCATGGTTGCTCCCATCCAAGTCCTGGGTCACGGACTCTGTGTGAGGAGGGGCTGCTGATGATTGATGGCCTGTAGCTTGGTCATTAATTAATAAAGACACTTAATTATAGGCTAATGAACAGGCAAGGCTATGTTGCACTGAAGGCTTGGTGACATTTAGTATGAAAATAAGACTAAACTCAGTTATGAGACGAAGCAGAAATACAGAATTCATGACATCTTTAAAAAAAAGCTTGTGTGTGTGTGTGTGTGTGTGTTTATCTGTCTGCTGGCGTACCTGTGTGTGTGTGTGTGTGTTTATCTGTCTGCTGGCGTACCTGTGTGTGTGTTGGCAGTGTGCAGCAGGCTGTGCTCTGCCTGATCACGGAGTTTGACCTCCTCCTCCAAGGCCTCCTGTAGTCTCCTCTTACTCCTCTTTTCCTTCTTCAGGCGCTTCTGGATCAGAACTAAACAGAGAAGAAGAAGAAGAAGGAGGGACAGATGATAAAGTATGTAAGCAAAGTAAACATGATTCAGATTATCCTAATATTTTTATGCTCGACTTCATTTGTATCTGTTGTTGTAAGAACACGTTTAATATATTTGCATGTATTCTCTGTGCTTCCTGACCTCAACTGTTGTCCAATTCCTACATCTTTGCATCAAGAGCTTTAAGGGTCTATGAAGGTATTGTAAGCTTGGAGTGTTTGTTGTTTGGTTGTGGTTTAAATGAAATATTGATTTATAGTTAGTAAGTAAGGCCAATAAACTCCCTGCTGATTATGTCTAAACCAAAGACTTTACTTACTGCTACTGAAAGTATAATATACCGTGTGAATGTGAATGAAATCACAACTGATGTGTTCAGAAAGGAAGTGTGACAAGTTTGTGACAAAACTGAAGCATCACATTTGGATTCAGTTGTGAAGTCGTTTTGGGTCAATTTCCGTCACAACCTGCAAACTTCTGCATCTGCTGTGACCTCATTAAACCGACTGTCCTTGACTGGCCTTTGCTCTCAGAGCGCCGTGTGTGCCAAACTTGATTTACTTTGTAGTTTACTGCCAACTTCAGTCTAATTCACCTCTGCAGAAGCTCTTGAGGGGTAAAATACAGTAGGTGTCCTCACTTCCTTATCTGATTTTCAAGTTCCTGTCGCTTGGAAGTTGATTAGACCAACCTTGTTTAGCTGCACGGGGAAAAACTGTCGTGCAAATATGCGAAAATAGAGAACATCATGCTCATGTTTATAAGTCACAACTGGAAATTTTACACTTCGATAGTAGCTCTTTTAGGGAGCAATCAACACTCCAGTCGACACTTGTCAGCTCAAAATAAAAATCTAAAGATAACACTGATAGTTGAGGGTTTAACTCCACTGTCTCTGCAGAGTCTACCTGAGCAATTTAAATCCATTAAGCTGTGAGATATGTGATGCTCGATGTGCTGTCGCGTACCTCTGTTTTTCTGTTCCATGCTAAGCTGCCTCTCCAATGTCTCTCTGAGCTCCCTCTCCCGGACCAGCTCCATCTTCAGCTCTGTCCTCTCCAGCTGGTCCTGCTTCTCCTGCGCCCGGGCGTTCTCTATGGCAACCCTCAGCAGACCCTGCTTGGAGACACACAGGCACACATCAACAGGTTACACACTGAACAGAAGCCAGGAGAGATGTCTGTCTTCTTCAGACATTTCTTAACGTATACTGTAAAAATATTTTTAAATGAGCTGTTAATTTAAAAAAAGAGCGCATGTAAAACTCATCCTCAGGCAGTGTTTTAGTCTACTGTTTTACTCAGGTGTATAAATTCTGGATTTACTCAGGCAGGGGGAAAAAAAAAACAAATAAATCTGATTTTTAACCTCATGAAAGTCAAAGCTGATCTTTTAACTGCCATCACATCAGAATCAGAGGAGGTTAAAAACATGTTTTTTTCCCCCCCAGTGAAAACTCAATCCTTTCATTGTGACTCCTCTATAACAAAGACATGTAAAATCCGAGAGGCAAGTCAGCACACGCCTATCCCAATTACTTCATATCCTAAATGTCTGCCTTGTCTGCTATTTACCATTTCAGGAAATCCCAAAGAGGAGCTCATCTCGCTTCCTATTCATCTCAGAGTGTAATAATAATAAAACCCCGGCAGAGCCTCACCTGGATGTTCGTGAGCAGGGTCTCTATGGAGGACAAGCCTTCCGGGAAGATGAAGGGAGTGTGGTGGAGACCTGCTGGGAGCTTCTGCCCCGCAGGGTAAGATACCCTCTCACAGGCCTCCCTGCCTGATGGGGGTTTCTGGTAGACTTGTCTATCACCGCTCTCCCTAGATGTCTGGGTGGCCAAGGAGCTGTTATCTAGAAGGAAGAGAGACATTTTGATGTCTAGTCGGTAAGGTCAATATTCTTCTGGCTGAATCAGTTTAACATCTTTTTCTTATTGTCAACAAATCCCATGAAAGCACCAAAGCAACAATGAACTGATCCTTGTCTGTGTTGCCAAAACCTGATATCCTGATATACTTATTCGTCTGTTCCATAGCGCTCCATTGTTGTCCAAAACACTATTAAAAACACATCAATGAGCCACACCGTTGCACTCGGTGACATACTCTTTGATTCTGATGAACACAGGCACTGCAGCTGCAACTGAAAATATTCCCAATCAAATGCACTATTTCTACAGTTTTATTTTATTCAGGTATCTATTTGTGACCTGAAAGATTTTTGTCTGAAACAAATGATTTTGGGTCTGAGCAAACAGACAGGGTAGACATCAGAAAGTATTGAGAGACAAACTAAAACATTGTTTTGGTCTTTTCATGGTACACATTTCTAAAAATCATCTAAAAAGTATTTGTTTTCTTTGTCTTTTCTTGCTATTACATATTTATATTTCGTGGCTTGTACATTTTGCATCTTTCTTTACTCTTTAGATTACAGTGCATTCATCTGGCGGATGCTTTTGTCCAAAACAGCTGACAAGAAGTGCATTGAACCTCAGCAGCAACAAGAGATAGATGTCATCAAAAATTGAAAATGTTTTATTCCATCCCTCAGAAACAAAACATGTACATCTGTTTCATTTTCTCTTTTTCATCACTGCCTTCTGTAAAGCACTTGGAACGTTCTGTGTTTTGTAAATTAAGTCAACTAACTGTCCTGTGCCACTGACTAACGTGAGCAGTTTCCGCTATCACCAACAACATACACATATTTCCCTGTTTAATACATTGTTTCAAAGCATTCAGGTGTTATGTTTGAGCCAAACAGTTAATGCGTCGGCCAGTGAAATATGTATGTAATCAAGGTTGAATGCAATTTTCTATAATTTGTACCTTACTAATACATTTACTTGATTTCTTGTAAACATATCAAGCCCAGCAGTAAATAGGTGTTTACACTAATTACTGTGTGCGTGTATACATACACAGAGGTCCTGGTTAGGGGTTTTGAAAATGTGGTTACCCTTTATTAGATGGCACTCTGCCTATTGATAATGCATCACAGCTTGACATCTCCCATAAAAACAGCTAAGAAGCTGCATTATGGATGACCATCTGTTTGTAAACCTGAGAACTGCATGTTCCCAAATCGTGACAGTGAGGGAGATGAAGATTAGCCGTTTTTCTGCATATTTTTTTTTCCACACATCAGGCAGTTGCTCACTATGCGTTTACTATCATCCGAGCCACTGAGGACGGAGACGTCCTGGGAGTCCGGCGGTTATTGGAGCAGAGACGAGTGTGAACGTGCGATGTGATATCTGGCACTTTTCTCCGTCTGTGACAAATGACAGTGTTTTCTCCACTTAGCTGACCACAGCATCTTCTGCTCCAAATCCACCCACCTCCCCTACTCTGCCTCGGCCTCACGTCTTGGCAACTGTCACATTCAAGGTGTTTCACAGATGAGAAGCAATACCCCCCCCCCTCCTCTCTTTCTCCCTCTTTCTTGCTAAAAGCATTGCTCTGTAGAGAAAGGTAATTAGCAGGTGCTGGCGAGCTCAGCGGAGGGCATCCAACTACACTCCTGTGGCTCACATACAGACACACACACACACATATACACACACACACAAACACACATTCGTACCCGCTGAAGTGCGCAGTCAGCAGCGTGGGCTCCCCAGGCTCCTTGGATGTGACTGATCCTTTATTGAGTTACTGTTTTACGCCTACTTTACCTCACACTCACACACACGTTTGGCATAAATACACACACACACACGTACACACGGCTGCCAGCTCGTTTGATCATTTACCCATCTCCCTAACCAAGGTCACTGTCTGTTTTTCTCTTTTCTCCCAACTTCATCTCCCTTTTTCCCCTCTCTTATTCCTCTCCCACCCGTCCCCAGGGCTAATGAACATCACCACGTGAAGACTGCCAGTCAGCGGAAGAGAACTGGAGGGAGGGAGGGAGAAAAAGACAGAGACAGAGAGAGAATAAAATTCTGCTGATGTTTGGTTAATGGGAGTGAGGTGTCAGGGATGGCCTCTGATCTTTGCTGCATGGATACGTTGTTCAAAGACCACTGAAACAGCACACACAGCCAAAACCGTCTCACACACATGCCTTCACACACACACACACACACACACACACACACACACACACACACACAAACACACACAATGGATTGACAGAATGACAGCGCTGAAGTGCTCTTTGAAACTCCATGATAAACCTATCCTGTGATGTTCTAGGTCAAATACAAAAGCATGCAATCCAGCAAATGTACATGCGTTTCATTTGCATGCAGGAAAATCAATTGAAAATCAATTGCATAAATGTGATGTGTGATGCGTGGCATTCATGTTGCTGGTGCCATCACTGCTTTGTCAATATGTTCACAGATACCTGACAGCATCTGAAACCTTACCTGGGAGGCCTTTGTGATTTTTAGATTCGATTACTGAATAATGTGATTCAGTATTAGAATACATTTACACAGGCGCGTGCACACACATACAAACTCTCCGTTTCTCTCCCTCTCTCTCCCTCTCTCGCTGTAGATTTCTGCTGACTGTTTGTCCTTGAGCAGTCCTCATTAAGCTAATGCAAACCTCCCTGACAGAGAGAACCAAACAACTGACGTTGCAGCACCGTGGCAACGCGGGCCCTAACGACAGGGAGGCGGTCGTTATGCAGATGAGGTCCAGCTGAGAGCGCGGGAGGCCGCCTGGCTCGTTAGGCCGCGGCCCGGCAAATGGCTCGCTAATGTAACACCGCTTCCTGGTCTAATGGAGCCCTGTTTTGCAGAATTATTTGTCTTTGCTCTCCGTGGGAAGCCAGGGAGGCCACCGACAGCGAGGAAGAGAGGAGGAGGAAAGGAGGTAGAGAGAAGGGGTGAGTGAATCCTTATCGACCTGTTACTGAGATATTTCTCTCTTGTCAACCTATTAGACGCCCTTTCTCTTTTAAAATAAATACTAGAGACGAAACCATCACACGGTTGCCACAAGTTTAGAAATCCAGAGTATTCTGTGACGACATAGATGGATGGATTGTTCAAAGCATTAAAACCTGAGGGTTTGCTCAGCTCATTGAAACTGAATGCTTGTTGTACTGTATTGACAGGCTTTGTCCCATGGCAACTGCTCTGTCCAAGAAATAATCATTACTCATTAACAATCATTAAATGATTAATCACCTTAGCAAGAAATTCTTTGAAAACAGCAAAAACTTGACCTTTGAAGTGAAGCTGACACTGTTGTTCAGTAAATGAAAGCAATGCAACTCAGTTAGAAGACAGATACGTCTAAATACAAGATGAAAGTTACATTTAAATTTGGGATTAAATAAAAGTTCTGCTGAACCAGAACCAAAGCTGATTTAACCTATATGAATATACCGGTATATCTCACCTCTGTCAGTGTGGCCCCTCTTGTGTTCCTTGCTGTATTCTACTGAAGTCCTGTCTGTCTCTCTGGCTCCCGCCACCATACCGGGAGAATGTCCTAACACGCTGTGACTGTGACTCGATGACAGGCCGTCATGGAGCGCGTCTGGAAAGATGATATGAAAAGTCAAAAAGATCATACAATCTTAACAGTTTTTCCTTGGATGTTCAAAATGCATGCGTCATTTTCTACTTTCAGATTAGCTCATCGCGTGCAGATCACACAGGTAAGTACGTACGTGTGGTTTCCGCAGTGCGTTCTGTGTGAGACGGTGAACTCGACACGCTGCTGCTGTGATTGGATGACATCTGAGCTTCCTCCAATGACGGGGAAGGGGAGGGGCTGTCACGCACTCGTTCCTACAGAACAACAAATATTATCATAGGATCAAATGAATGAAATGATGGATTAAGTTCAGCACATAATAATAAAGACAACACGAAACTTCGGACACAATACTGTTCTACAAAAGGAGAGAGCAGTAATTACTGAAACAGAAACTGATGAAAAATGTGTTTAAACTTTTTTAGGCTTGCCAGCAAACTGTGTGACAGGCTGTAAGGTTGTAATGCTTCCATTTTTATGCCTTTTTAAAGCTGATAATCCTACTAAAATCACTGGCATAGACCATGCATGATACCTAAAAATGTAGATACACACTCTGTCTTTGGATAATCTTCAAGAAATGCAAAGGGAAAATGCAGTGTCTACAATTATGTGTTTTGTTTTTAGCATTTGTGTCCATTTGAACACTGATTTGAGAAAATACTACTTTAAAATAATACTTTATTCTGATTATTTTTTATTAACAATTCATAGTTCATAGGGATTAAGTATATGTCTGTTTTATTTTATGTCTTTCTGTCAATCCCATATTAGAATTTATACAAAAGATAATACAGATAATACATTTAAGTATGTGATTTAAAGGTAACTTAAACACACCAAATTGCATGAAGAGTTAAAAGCTGAGGCTGCAGTTACTGCTACACTGCTAAGCTAAGCCAGTTACCTTTTAGCAGTTTAGTTGCTTTTTTTCTTCATCATGACTGCATTTAGCTAAGCTTACATAGTTATGTTGATTACTAAATTACCAACATGTCAGTTCATCCTCTCAGATATTTTTCAATTACAACAAGACCTAAAGGGGAAAAAAATAGCTTTAGCTATCAAAAGCTAGTTTTGATATCAGCTGATTAGCTGTCCACCACTCAGTTTACACTACAGTGAGCGGTACATTAAGATTTTGGACATATGGATCATCATCATTTTGTGTAACAACTGACAGGTGCAGAGTCGGGATTCAGACACTATGGCTGAGGGTAAAAATGAGTGACTTCAGACACAGCCATCTTCCTTTAGCTGTCTCAGTATAGTAAGTGTGATGGCATGTTCTAACACCCAGACATTTTCACAGAAATGTTAACAGCACTTATGTGGTAAAACCTCAAACTCATTTTTAACCAAATATTTAGTTACTACCCTTTGGTTTTATAGAATCATCCACAGGAAAAGTTAATCTTTAGAGAAAGGCTTGGAAATATGGCATTCTTTGGTTTTACCAGAACAATTTGGGCTCATTCCAATAAGCCTGGAAACTTTTTACAAATCTTTGGGACCCAGTCGTTAGGAAAAACAATGGTCTGCATCCTTAAAATTATGACCGGACTTATGACTTCCTGCTTCTGACGAGAACATGATGAGATATCACACTTTGTGAGGACTGATGCCTTCAACATGACATTTCTGGTAAAATATAATAATTCCAAAGCCCTATGAATTAGTCTTGAGAGTGACAGGATTGTTTTTAAGTAAAGTGACCACTTGGCCAAGACGGTCCAAGTTTCTGTCTGTATGCAGGATACTCAAAAACTTATAAATAGATACGGGATTGGCCTTAAGCCATGGAACAACTGATTACATTCTGGTAGTGATCCAGATGTGTGATATCCACCAGCAGACAATTACCAGTTTTTAGCCATAACTATGGATGTAAAAGAGATCAACTGTACTCTAAAATCTGTGTGTAAAGGATCACAAGATCCATTTATTTGAAAATTTAAGTGATAAGAAAGATGTCTTTGAATGTTGGAAAACTATTTAATATATTGGCCGTAATTTTTTTAATGATGGTGTGTATGATTTATGATTTTACGATTAAATTTTTTAAATTTTATTTTGAAACACCACACTTTTGTGTAACTAAAACAGAGTTCCCAAGTGTCTCATGGATTCAGACAATTGTTGGCAGGTGGTCAGACCCACCAGGCTGATGGGCCTCTGAGTTCACCTTAATGACGGAGGTGGGAGCCCTGGCAGAGGGGTTGCCGTGGAGCTGCGCCACGTTGGCCATGCTGGCCAGCGTGCTCAGTCGGTTCATCTGGCCCATCGCCATGGAAACGGAGGCCGGTGCCAGGCTGGCAGGGATCAGAGGATGTGACATCATCATGAAGGGCAACTGGTCCAGCACTGTGGGGGGGGGCGGGGGGGGTAGAATAAAATAGAATAGAATAGAGCGTCACTGAAGGAGAGAGAGAGCACAGTAGAGTGAGAGACTGTTGCTTCTTATATGGCAAAGGTCAGACCAGCAGCTCTGTTTAAAGGCCATCAAAGCTGCACAATACATGCACCCAACATGAAACAGGTCTCGACTCTCTCTTCTTTCATTTTTCAGGTGTATTTATCTCTCACAGCTTACAGGCCTTCCTCTGCTGTAGTGTGCACTGAACTGAAAGCCCTGCGTGTCTCTGGATCTCTGATGACAGGATTGAAACTGTACACCAATATCATTCCTCTGTGATGTCAATATTACCTGGATGACTGCTCTGCTTCTAAAGCACGACTCGAAAATATGTGCGTGTGCGTGTGTGTGTGTGTGCGTGTCAAAGGTTTAGGGAGCATGAAAAAGATGAGCACAGGAGGAATGCGATAGTAATAAGTGAGGAGAGAGAGTCGAAGAAAAGGGAAGGAAGTAGAAGAGAGGTTGTCAAACTCTCGTCCTGCTCGTTACAACACAAATATATAAAGACAGTGAAGGCCTAAAGATGTTGTTGTGACGCTTTCAATGCTTTTTGTGTGTGAGTGTCACCTGCAAAAACACATGTGAGCCTTTCTGGAGTTATTAAAAACTGGCTGACTTTTCCTTCAGTGCCCCTGAGTTCCATACGATAATCCAACACGTTTTCAGCAGTTGAAACCAAACTCTTATTATCTCGGCCAATCTGTTGTTCGCACTCCTCTCTTTAAGACAAGCATCCACTATCTTTAAAGAAAATCCTTCCTCTCAACAGCACCCCAGTGGGCTGTTGCGGTCCCTCTATTCATGAAACAAACAATTGTGTTGGATGGGGGGGGGGGGGGTGTGGGGGGAGAAAATGACATAAATATTTATCATTTAATAAAAGGAAAAACAAAAACAAAAGAAACACAGGGAGGAAGTGGAACAAAAGAAGCTGATGGCAGT
The DNA here is from genome assembly GCF_963924715.1 of Thunnus thynnus. NCBI lineage: Eukaryota > Metazoa > Chordata > Actinopteri > Scombriformes > Scombridae > Thunnus > Thunnus thynnus. Next base: position 19,114,211 of record NC_089530.1, on the reverse strand, counting down.
CCTGGTGCTGGGCCAGCAATGCACGCTGGGTAATTATAAACACAAAGGAAAAAATCTTGGACTCTATTCCGCACAATTGTCACAAATAATAGAACGAGTGGATGGAAACAAAAAAAAAAAAGGCTATCCAAAGAGGAGAGATGAAATAGAACAAATAAAGAAGAGAAAGAGAGAAAAAAGGAAAGGAAAAAGAGAAAGAAAGAAAAGGCAAACTAAGAAATAAAGGGTGAGGCGTTGACTTCATGAGTCGGGCTCGCCGGACATATGCGCAGAGCTTTGTGCATTTGGCAGATTAGTCTCTCTCTTGCCCAGAGCAGAAACCAATCCAAACAAAAGATCTGTCTGAATGGAGCTAAACAACCAGATGCTCCGACAATTAACTAGCAGCCAACTCCAAATATTAAACCTCGGTTAGAAACCAGCGCTCCACTTTTGTCACCCCCCCCCCTCCCCCCCACCCTCCCCCCTATAATTTCATTTTCACTCTCATTCTCTCCTTCTGAACTCTGTCCACCACCACCACCACCAACAACCACCAACCCCCCCCCCCTTCACTTTCTCTGCCCTCCCATCACTCGCTCTTATGTTTCATTAAAAAACATCAAAAGTCAAAGTGCTTCTCTTATGTCTATCCAAACAAACCATTACTGTAAACAAACAGTTAGTGTAAATTTCCCAGAAGATCTTGTTAAATGCAGAAATGGCCGCTCCCGCTTTTCCCCGGCCCATAAGGTGTCACACTCAGCATTTGTGAGTGTGTGCGTGTGTGTGTAATCCGAGATTGCCTTTGTAGTGGTTAAAGCTCCGGTAGGGGCCTATCCTTCCCATAAGGCCGTGGGTGGCGGTATGGAAAAAACAAATCGTGCTTATGTGTGTATGTATGCCTGCCTGTGTGCTCTTTGTGTGTGTGTGTGTGTGTGTGTGTGTGTGTGTGTGTTTCCACTTGACTCTATAGTGATTAAGCTTTACAGGTTTATAATGGCTGGTGGTAACCATGCCACCTAACTGCACACAGATGCTGGCAGTCTTAACTGAGTGTATACAATGGTAAACAAAGCTTAAGACTGGGAGTGTTTACAGACAGGAAAAAAAAAAAAACACAAAAAAAGAACAGTAGAGGGCTTAAAGATACACTTGTAATTTCAAAAAAAAGCACAAGGACAATCTCTTCTTCATCATATCTGTCCTGCAGCCTTGCAGTGCACTCCACATGTTAGTGTGTATATGTGTATGTGTGTGTGTGTGTGTGTGTCCCAGGTTCATAGCGTATTCCACACAGACCTCCATAAGCCCTGTCATCTGTCTAAACACACTGATGTCGCTTTAACCTGTCGATAACTGTGGGGGCGGTGCATCCGACTTGTTTGTGCGTGTGTGTGTGTGTGTATGTGTGTGTGTGTGTGAGTGCGCTCGCATGAAAGCGTGCGCGTGTCCCGCTCCGCCATCGATTGTCCAGCGTTTGTCGTTTGCATTCAGGATAGTGAATTAGAGAGAAGACTATTGATTTGGCTTCAGCCTCTCATCTTATTCATCTCTCTATCAACCCCGCTTGCGCTCGCTGTCATCCTACTTTTGCTCCACTTTTGCCGGCTCGCTCTCCTTCTACTGCAAAGCCTGAGATCGACGCAAACGGAGGGGACGGTTTTGTGTTAGGTGTGACTAAAAATGACACCTGCACCTGAGTAATGAGCGACTAGTAGAAATCAGCTCCATGATGAGGTGATTCTGTGCTTTTCAAGGGTAAAATAAAGCTTTAAATTCTCCATCTGTGTCGTCTGATTTTTTTACTGTAAATGAGGTCACGCTGTTTAAAGCAAAAGACTTTCTGTCTTCCTGATTTCCTTTTACCATATATGAACATATGTTATTCATGTTGAGCATGAGTAATTTATGTTGAGCATGAGTAACAGAGCTGTTTTGGGTCTATGTTCTCTTGAAGTGATGACTAATAAGTACTAATGATTTGCGGGGAACATTTTGAGGCTACAGAGCGGATGACCAACTGTGTTTTTCCAGAAACATTTCCTGAATCTCATTGGATCCCACAAGTATGCAAACAAATCCAAGCTGAAGCAAATATTCACACACAGGCATTTATCATGACCTGAAAAGTGAAAAAAAAAAAAAATGGTGATAAAGAACACAAATCTGCTCCTTATGTTTTGATGGTTTGGATTACCTGACCCAGATGTCTATTTCATCTGAAAGCCTGACTAATCCCTGCTGCAGTTTGTTTTTCATTCACTGTCTCTCGAAAGGAAACGCACAGGCAACAGAGGTGATGTCACATCCTGGTTTTAATCAGCTTGGTTCAGCAGCCGCACACGCAAACACAGCTGCTCAAGTCGTATTGACTTGGCATCGCAGATGTGTACGGACAACAACCGTGCGACGTGTTATACGACCGTAATTAAACATTTCGCACGCATGCATATGTTTGTGTGTGTGTGTGTGTGTGGACAGACAGACAGAAAGACGAGAATGAGACTCACCCAACCCGGGATTGTGATCACCGTTCTCTCCGTTTGGCCCGCCATGTTGTTGGTTGCTGTGGTAACCGGCCATCGCCTCAAGCTTGATCTTCTTGGCTAGGGCAGACAGATCTGAGAGGACAGATAGAAAGAAAGACAGAAAAAGAAGGAGAGAAAGAAAGAGAGAAAAAAAAAAAGAATCAATAAGAGCCAGATCAATGGCCCCGGTGGAGGATTAGAGCAGTGGGCAGGCAGGAGGTTGTCATGGGAAGACAGAGGCCAACCATTCATTCTGACTGCACCGCTGCACTGGCCATTTAGTTTTCCAGGGAATCAGCAGTGATAGGAACAAGCCAAGACATTCATCTCTCCCACACGGGGACATCACATCCCACAGCACAGCACACAGGACGACACTCTCCACCTCTTGCCAGAAAGTACTTCTTTATCAGTATAAATTAGAAGCATTAGAAAAAACTTTTTAATAGAGGTTGCGCTCTTCTGGATAATACCGAATTGCAGAGTGACAAAATGTGGCAGGAGGGCTGAGCTGCATTTTAATTTGTGTCTTGAACCTCAGAAGGTAGTTTGACCCACAGAGCAACCTTTAAAACTCTTATCTTATGCCACAGAAAATTAAATATCTCTTGCACTAATACAGACAAACACGGTGAATTATTAAAGTTGGACAAACCACGCAACTGTGCAAACACCGCTGAGGAAATACAAACAAACCATAAGTCTTAATTTCCTGATCGTGGATACATCTAAACATTTGCAACAAATTGAACTGCTGAGTGTTTTTCTTTTTTTTCTCCCCCCCCCCCCCCGTACACAATGGGCGTCTGAGGTGAATAGTCTGCTCTGTCCGAGACGTCGACAACCACAACAAATTGTTCCTTTTCTTCTCATCTTCTCTCCTTCTCTCTTCCCTTCTCTCCTCCCATCCCCTCTCCTTACTTTACCTTTTCAAATGTCAGCATCACAGCGGGACATAAGCCACCGCGTCGTGTGTGTGTGTGTGTGTGTGTATGTGTGAGTGCAAGAGGGCGAGAAAAAAGACTAAGGAGGATCACATCAAAGATTTTTCCTGCCTTTTACGCTCAAATGTCCTCCCTCTCTCTGTCTCTTTCTCCCCTCTCATGTGGCCAGTTCTAATCAGTAGCGCTGACATTGCCGCCGTGCCCTCTCCTTTGGTGGAAAAAGACTCTTTTCCCACTGAGAAAGATGCTCTTGAACGCTCGTGCATACACAACACTCACAAATACACACACACACACACACACACACACACACTCGAGCACCTTTGAACAGTGAGAGGAAGCGGAGGCTAATAGAAAATGGCTTCTTTTGAGGCGGGGAATGAAAAGATCAGGTTGCAGCGAAGAGCACAAAGCCAAGGGCAACTTTGAGAGCGGTGAGGTGCCAACAATTACTTTTCTCCCTTTCTCTGTTGTACACACACACACACACACACACACACACACACACACACACACACACACACACACACACACAAAACACACACATGATAGTCTGCTCACACACAACTGTTTGTGACAAGAACAAGCAGTGCTATGGCCTTTAGCAGGCGTTTGGCTAAGACTGCTCTTCAAAATATAAAACCAAATTATGAAACAGACAGATTCTGACATTGCAGATAACAGATTTCCACCTGTGCTACAAAATATTTGAATTATCCTGAAATGTAATTTCATATGAAATTAATGAATGGGTTAGAGTGACATTTACAGAATAATAATGGGGAATCACTTCACATCACTTTATTAATTCAACAACAGGTTTCAAAGGTCTAAGAGAATATAAATCTTACACAACTCAACAGGAGAGTATGTGTTCAAGAAAAAAAAGACCAAACTTGCAACTTATGAGTTCTTTTCTCAGGTGTCAGCAGTGCGTATGCTAATTTTATTAATCAATCTCAGGTTGCCTCCCAGAACCCCGCCTCCTCAAACTATTGATGATGGGTACAATGTGTCATCATCGGGAAAAGTAGTGAAAACCGCCCCCATCGTGTATCCATTCTGCATAAGCAACCTACTCTTTCTTTATACTGATGGCTGCCAGGTCGTCACTTTCACAAAATTTGAACTTTGCCAACAGCTCCTCTGAGAGCTGAAGCAACAATTTGTCACTAATTCACTCTTTAAAGCAGCTCGTATGAGCCAAAAAGAGGAATTTCCGCTGCGACTTCTGTACAGCACAGAAGAATTACGAGCCTTGATGTTATGAAAAACGTGTGAAAATTGACGATTTCGAGAGTCAGAGAGGCTTTATTCTCCTTTTAATGAATCTTTGATACAAGTTAAACAGGCAGCTGAATTGGACGTATTTGGACAACTTTAAAAATTAATTGATATCTCTTCACTTTTTTCATATTTAAGATTTAACTATGATTTCTAGTTGAAAAACAATTCTATCATATTTTATCTTTCTGGTTTGTTTGAAAATAGCACTGTGTGTTACACTGGGCTACATTGATATGAAAGTGATTTTGCAACAAGCAGCAATAGCACTTCTTTTTTTTGGACATTTTTTTAATGTACAGTTGACAGTGGAGTGACAGGAAATGGGGGGGGAGAGATGGGTAAGACATGCAACAGAGCTCCCTGGCTGGAATCGACCAGGTTATACGCAGTGACCATTCGGCTCCAGCAGTAATTGTTTTACTGGCAGCAGCATTAATAACATTAACGTCTAATTACTGACAGTTACTGACAAAAAGTTTTAGAGAACGAGCAGAAACTTAATTCATTTACTGAGGTTGTCTTAAAAGTTTCAAAGTCTTCAAAGTCTCTCAAATAGCATAACTACTTTTAATTATAAATCATTTAAAATAAATTCCAGTCAAAAGGTTTTATTAAATGGAGAAGGGCATCTTTATTTCTTGTTATTATTTTTGATATTTTCTCACAAGTCAGAGCTTTTATTTTTTTATTCTTTTATTTATTTTGACTAATTAATTGTGAGTTTTTTATTTTTATTTATACTTATATTTACACATTGTACATAACTACTTCACTTAACTGCAATTTTATTGTCTTTATGTTCCTTAACTGCTATGTGGTCTGACCACAGGCTCTGATGTGTCAATGACCATCACCGATGAGGTTTGACTACACTAGTGTTGCTGCTTTCTTTGTCCCCTCTTAGCACTGTGAAGGAAAACACTTTTTTACCAAGCTGCTGTAACTTCAGGGCAGCAGATAAACTTCTGAAAAGTGAGAGTTACTGATGTGACTGTAGCCTGAAAATGTTTTAGATCCTGATGGTGACTTTTTGGTAATCATCAAAAAAAATTACGAAATGCAAGAAGCAGAATATCAGAAGCAAGTATCCCTTATCTACACTAAAAAAAGGAAATCTTAAAAATGGTGAAATAGATAAAACAATACATGATAACACTGTGGGATTTAAAAAATATCATTTACTGTAATTGTGTTTATCAAATTATTTTTCCACACTTTCTTCTCTAAAAAGTGCAAACTTTTAAACTTGAATATGATGCATTCAATTTGAGGCAAAACTACTCGGTTTGACAAGCGCGGTGGACATCATAATTACATGGTGTCAGCAAAACATTTTCTCAGCAGTGCTAGTTTAGTATGTCTGTGTTCCTGTTGTTTCTCAAGTACACATGTGTACTCGGAAAATGTACTGTATGTGCTCGGAGAGTCCTGGGTGGTCACCTGCAGAAGGCATGATCCCAGCGTGCATCAGACCGCTGTGAGACAGCATGTGGTGAGTCCCGCCCTCTGTCACACTCTGCAGCCTCTTGGGCGGTCGGCCAGGCCTCGAACTGTGGGCAGAGAACACAAGCCAACGTTAGTTATTAGGCGGTTTAATACTTTACTCTCTCAGTCTGTGAGTTTTCATGCTGAGACTGAGATGGGTGGCCTGGTTAGAGAGACTGCCCTTCAGTCTGTAAACCTCTGATCCTGCTGAAGTGTCAACAAGCAAAACACTGTAACCTGACCGCTTCCAGGAAGGCTGCTGTACAGCAAATCTGACCTCCCTGTGGATACGAGCAAGCAAAAAAGGAGTTTCCCTATGGCATCAATAAAGCACCTCATTACTGTTCAGCTTACTCATTCATTTGTTTGCTTATTAAATGTGTTTGCTCGCCTTCCCTCCCTTTCCATCCTTTTCTCAGTTGGTCATTCATTCCCTCTTTCCCGCCACGCCACAAATTTCCTCAATAGAAGCTGTGACTACAAGCAGATTCACATGCTTTGATTGAGCCGGGCATGCTCAATCAATCCTGGAGGAAGTACGTGAAAAGCTGTCAGACATCACTTTGGCTCTAACTAAACGGTGTGAATGTCCTGACAGGGGGAATGACACGGGCCACATCAGGCTTAATGACAACCAGCGCAGCTCATCTCCTTTCATACCAGCCTGACATCAGCTAACATGAGTCTGCGGGCATGCGTGCATACGAGTCCGTGTGCATGAGTGATATTAAAAGACGGAGTGAGAGGAAGAGGGGAAAAGAGAGGGGGAAGAGGAGACGAAGGAAGAGGCGCGACAGGGAGTGTAAGAAACAGACAGAACAATAAAGAAGATGAAGAGTTAGACGGGAGGGAGAGATGAGGAGATGTAAAGTGAGAGGAAAAGATGAGAGGGAGAGTCTTAGAAAGTGAGAAAAGGTGGGAAAGAGTAAAAAAAAAAGAAAAAAAAGAGGGAGAGATAGACTAGCAGCAGCAGCAGCAGCAGCTTCCTAGCGTGGGGTGTCTTTGAGCAGATTTTAATTAGAATCTAATCCAGCCGTCATTAAGGCCCCATAAACGAAGCTGTCAGTCAGGAGATTAATGGCGCCTCATTTGCATATTGCATATAATTCATCAATTACCCAGCAGAAAGGACCAATCCCCTGTTGACACACCCACTGACTGAGAGGGGGGGGTGAAGATGGAGTGAGAGTGAGACAAAAAGACAGAGAGAAAGATTGTGTAGTCACTAACTGTGTGAGAAAAACAGGTACCATGCGTGTGTGGGTGTATGAGCGCACACCGGTGTGGGAGCAGTTGTGTGTGGCATGTGTGTGTGAGTGTGTGTGTGTGTGTGTGTGTATGAAGTGTTCAAAGGTTAATTTGATGAGCCGATGAGCTCCACAGTTCCTGCCCTCGGTTTTAATGAGTTGTTATTATTGTCTCTTATTATGGGCCCAGACCGACTGGGATGTGACAGCTGACATCAGATATCACACACACACGCACACACACACACACACACACACACACACACACACAGGCATGCAGACAGTGAGAGAGAGAGACACACTCAGGTAGATATACATTCACACTCTCGACATGACAGAGAGACAGACAGCAGGAATGTGCAAGAGGGATCAATGTGTGAAAATGTGTGTGTGTTGTTCTTATAGGGGGTTGGGGTACATTCACATCACACAAAATATTTTTTGCAGTGCATATCTAGCAGCATACTGTGCTCAACAAAAGCAGGAAATGTATTTTTAGGTCTCCAGTTTGAAGGTAAAGCAACACAGTTCCAATGCAACTGATGTTGAAACACCTCAAATGAAAACACACACGCGCGCACACACACACACACAAAATCAAATGCAGAAGCAAACACCAGTAAGGGGAAATAAAATACACAGAGACCAAAGACTGTGGTTGGTTTTTACTGCAGCCGCTTCCCTTTCCCTTACTACTGTTTATTTGCACACACTAATTAATGGCCTCTGTGTGTGTGTGTGTGTGTGCGTGCGCGTGTGCATGTGCATGTGTGTGCACACCTTTGTATATGTTGCATTTTAGGGGGCATAAAGAACTAGAACCTAATTTTGTGTTTAGTCTGCAAGTGCGTTGATACATCAAAGTGACCTGTAGTGTGTTGTGCATGCAGGAGTGTTTTGTGTGTGAGTGTGTGTGTGTGTGTATGTGTGTGTGTGTGAGTGAGGTTGGAGAGCACCGGTTCCCTGAGGTAGGATTAATGAAAAAGCCTTTCATGGAAAAGTCATCAAGCTGAGGGGATGGAATGAGAGAGAGGAGGGGGAAGAGAGAAAACAGTGCATTGTATGTGTGTATGTGTGTGTGTGTGTGTGTGTGATTGAGAATGTGTGTATAAGGTGTGTGTGTGTGTGTGTGTGTGTGTGTGTAGAGGAGGGGGTGTATGGCTTATGACCTCTTTGTCTCAAACTTTAATTAAAATCTCACCCAGACGTCCTCCCTCATGCCAACGCTCTGGCCACACACACACACACACACACAAACACACACTTTTTTTTTTTTTTTAAAGAGAGGTGCTCTGTACATTGAGTTCTGCCCTCTAAGCTTAACGTGTGTTTGTGTGTGTGTTACCTGAAACATGAAACGGCAAACATGGCAGCTGGAGCTTAGCACAGGTGGAACAGAAACAAAACATAACAAAGATGACAGATCTCTCTCTCTCTGTCTCTCTCTCTCTCTTTCGCTCACACACACACACACACACACAAATACACACACACACTCAGAGGAAAGAGAAAAGTAATGAAAGAAGAGGAAGTGTTACAGTCAAAACAGTGGAACAGCTACTGGCTTGGAGGGACTGAGGTGCTGATAGGTAGCAGCTGTACAGTATGTGTGTGTGTGTTTATGTGAGGGGGGGGGGGAGAAAAAAAAAAAAAAAAGAGAACTAGCTCAAACAAGATTTTGTTTGGAATATATTAGCAGCGGTTTACAGCTCCCATGCTCCCATCCTTTCAATCTGTGTTTATCACACGGGTTTGTATTCGCTGTCACGGTCTGGTTTGATAAATCATATCGTCCTCGCTGTATACGCAGGAAGACTTATGCTCCTGGTTAGAGAAGACAGGCAAAGATTGATGTTGTGATCTTCCTCTCAAATCGGGGGCTGAAAAAAAAAAAAAAAAAAAAAAAGCTTCATGCACCATTGTTATTAGGAAAGCCTGTGTGATGATGTCATGAAAGAAGCAGGCGGGACAACACACACACACACACACACACATATACGCATACACACGCACAGGACGTTTGATCATGGTAAGAATCTGATCTCCTAAACTGATACCGCCTTGCATTCCTCTCCCACATTCCAGGGTCAAGACGATGTCAAGACTGTGTGTGTGTGTGTGTGTGTGTAAAAAAGTGTGTGTTAGTGCGTACTCCATTAAGACCTGTCATAGTTGAAGACACGGAGGCCCTCTCTATCTCATCGTCCTCGTCTCTATAAAACATCAAAAGAGCGCGGAGGTTAAAGTTGAGCTAACCACCCCACCCTAACACACACACACACACACACACACACACACACACATAGCCCTCCTCCCCTTCATCCTAATGCTGCTCACATTGACAGTGAGTTATGGCATGGCAATGGGGCTCGGCTTTGAGGAGTCCACCTTCCCACACACACACACATACACACACACACACACTCACAAACACCGGGCTCGCCGCTGCCAACTTGCACGGCCGAGGTTTACCACTGAGAAACACAAAGAGCGGGCTTTTGTTGCGCTCCGCAGGCCTCTTCGTCTTGTTTATCGTTCGTCTGATTTCTCTAACAGTTTCTTTGGTCTGATGTTTATTCTACACCTGCTTCATATTTGACTCCGCTTTGGTAAATGTCCCCGGTCGTAAGAGCTTCAAAGAAACACGTGTGGACTCGGTTTAACGCGTAGAAAGTTAATTTTGTTTGTTCATCAACCGTCTCCTTTAGAGGGTCAGTTCACCTTGAATTAAAGGAAAACATATTTTCTCATTTACCTCCAGCCGTATCTCGTCATGCAGAATGTTTTTCAGATTTTTGCCGGCACCTTTGTACGATGGTGGTAAACTGAATGTAGTTTGTGATGCTCACAACACTTTCAGGAACATCTCTTCTCAGAAACTGTGTCCCTGTTACTCTGGATCAGCAACACAACATGCTGTCAACTATATATATATATATATATTTTAATCAGGACTACAGTATTTCTTCAGTAGAAAGAAGAACCTGTTAGCTGTCTGTCTGTAAACTGTTATCCAAAATGGCTTATTGCAACATTTTTTGTCATTTTTTCATTGCTGCAAGAACCACAAACAAAATTCAAATCACCTCTGTTGTATTGCGGTGGAGGCAGAAAACTGAGAGATGGATATCTCAAACTAAACTGCATGGTAGATATCAGATGGCAAATGAGTGGGTCTGGGTATCTTTTAAAAACTTACCATACCAGTACCAATACCAGTACCCTTAAAGTGATACCAATACCAATTGATACTTCATTCAATACCTTTTTTTTCTCCCCTACTTCATTCAATATCCATCATGTGAATGGAAGCAGTTGTGTAAAATGCCATCACTCCTCCCCGTGCAAGTGATTTTTATATGAATACATTTTGAAATTGAAATTGTAACTGTACAAAACTGTACGATGAAGTATTATCACTACAGACTGTGTGGGCTGTAGCTGCTGCGGTAGTGGGCCAATCACACGTCTCACACGCATTAAATCGCTTGTGGTGATTGGCTGCGAGCAAAAGCATACAAATAGTCTTGTTTTTTCGAGATCTGGGTACAAAAAGGATCAAATACAGGTATCGTTTGACTGGAGAAGTTTCAATACTACTTGGAACTGGGTTATTTCCGTCGATACTTTAAAAAGGTATCAAGTACCGATACCCAGCCCTACAAATGAAAGAATAGTTGTTTTCTGTAATTTGGACAAACTGGTCCTTTAAAATAGCTGCGATTATGAAACACGTATCTTGTGCTACTTTTCAGGTCTTTGTGTGTAGAAGGTGTTCGCACACACAAACGCAGAAAGCATGTGTTGCTATTAACACACGCTTTTGTTAAAAAGTAACAAGAGATCTTGTACCTTGCCACATTACACTACTTTTATATAATGTGAGGTCGGGGTGCCTCTATTTTACACAATATAAATAGTACACATATATAAATATATGCGCACACACACACACACACACACACACAGTTTGACCTGAGCTTCGAGCTATTTGATGTGTGTCCCTAACAGAGAATGAAACTGTTCCTTTGTGAGGGAGAAAGAAAGGGACGGAGGATCAGGTTGCCTCCTACACGCCATGTTCTCTCTGTGGAACTAATGTCATTTAGCAGCAAAGCCAGCAAACACACAGGCGTGACCATGTGAGTTTGTGTGTGTGTGTGTGTGTGTGTGTATGTGTTTGTGTTTGTGTTTGTGTGTGTGTGTTTGTCTGTGTGAGGAGATGACAGAAAGAGGAAGAGTGTGTGTGCCACCTATGCATGAATTATAACTAGGCTTTGACAGAGGGTGAAGTCTGCCCTTCTTCATGGTTTGATGAGTCAGTGGTCAGGGTGTGTGTGTGTGTGTGTGTGTGCGTGTGTGTGTTTGTGCACAGCAGGCGTAAAAGAGCGAGACAAAGAGGAAAAGGAAAAACAATGATAAACAGAGGACACTTCTATAACCTGTGCTTCCAAACATTTCATTGGACTCTTGCATTTTTAAGATGAAGAGACCAGTGAATGCAGGCAAAAGTTAACCTCTGAGACAAGGCTGTTATTTCTCCTCCAGCCTGTCTGACCGTACTGAACTGGAAAATAATAAGTGATGGCTGTCTTAATCAGTAACGAAAACCTCACTGAGGCCTGACGCTGTCAGAGAGACCTAACATCATATTCCTGGAGATGTCCTCGGAACTTTTTCGGTTTAGTCGTCCGGCCTTCCTGCTTCAACCAAAACAATCTGGAGCTCCACTTTTTTTTTTTTATTTTTTTTTTTACCTGCTACTGTACGTCACTCCATCCGCACGAGGGACTGCATGAGGCTGACGCTAATGGCTACCACAGCTCATTTGAAGCCCTCAGACAAAGAATCTGGGAAGTTGTTTGAAGATTTCAGACGAGTGATGTTTTCAGATCTCATTAACTAAAGGCTGTTGTGTGTATAATTAGAGATGGTGGAGGCTGTGTATTTTCAGGGGTTGTATAACAACATTCCCATTAACACCTGACATAGAAGAAATCCCCAAAGCAGCCGTAAGATGCATCTGGATTTTGTCTTGGTTGGAGGGTCTCAAACGCTTAAGCGCAGGTGTTAATCCACTCACATGGAGCTCGGAGCTGATTCTCACAATGGTTTGTTTCTTTTTCGGAGTGATTCTGGTTTTACTCAACAAGTCAAAGCTTGTATCCAAACCCTTACACCTGCTATACAAATCAGCTCAAAGATTAAAATAGAGTCATATTAAAGCACCAGGATGATTTGACCTACACCCAAGAAAAAAGTAGTTTATACATTTGAAAATCTTTTTTTTTTCTGTGTGTCTATCTGTACAAATCTTGACGTATCCCCAATCTGCATTTATTGGCAGGTGTAAATTGGATCATTCATGCTCCAAGGAGCAGGGATTAACTATCAAACAATATAAATTCCCCAAACCAAGGCTAATCCACACTCCTCTGGATTCAAACCCATGCTGTTATGAGCATGTGGTCTGCACAACAGCAGACTGAGGCACCAGGAAACCACAAATCCCAGCCAATTTAGCCCCCTTTATCCAAACATCTCTGTGGCGTATTGGATTGATGACCCATGTAGTTGGTCACCATCGGAGTTCTGCAAAACAGCTAATTTACATAATCGCATCATAAATACCGAGAATTCATTTAATCATCTCCTCTGTTCTGATGCTCTGGGCTAAAGAGTGTTGATATGATAAGACAGTGAGTTATTAAGGAAGGAGAGAGAGAGCGAGAGAGCAAAGGGATCAGTGAGTGAGTGAGTGAGCTTGTCCTGATTTAAGCTGCCGCTTGGGGCCAAATGAAAATTAATTAATTTCTGTGAAGAATCAATTTCTCAGAATGACAGTGTCAGATTCAGTGTGTGTGAGTGTGTACGTGTGTGTGTGTGTGTGTCAGACACAGAGAGAGAAAGAGTGTAGTGTGTGTGTGTGTGTGAGTGCATGTCAGAGAGAGCGAGAGATCATTGCTTGTGATAACATGACAAACTTTTAAGAGTGTTTTTTTATTAGGATTACTCAAATTCATTATCATCAACACCATCATAACGTTTATCATGCGTTAAAATGATAATTAGTAACAGACCTAGCAGCAGCAGCAGCAGCAATGTGGTACATAAAAAGGGTTAACTGGACCTCCAGTTATATCATATGGCATACAGCCCCCCAAATCTAACTCTATTTTAAGAAAAACTATAATTGCAATGTTCCTTTTTTCCCATATAGCTTACATGTTTGGCTTATAGAAGACTCTAAGAGGAATTTCATGCAGATATAAAAGCAAAAAGTCCTGAAATATTATAATTATACCACAATATATAACATAACAGCATAAGCTTTATGTAAACGGATCAGTAAATAAGTGACATTCAAATTTGGGATTTTATTTTGACTTTTGTGATGCATATACTGGATATTTTTTTTCATCTTGGCCTGCAGACTGATATCAAATAGAAAAGTATGAAGGTGGATGCTCCCCACCTGTTTAATCTCTGCTTTATGACCCCACCTGCTGCACCCCCTCAAAAGTAAGGTGGATAACCCCCCCCGGGGTCACCCTCCCCTGCCTCCCCTGCCTCCCCTCACATCCAGCTCACCTTGCGTTGGTACAGTCGTTGTAGAGCGTCTCGAAGTCCTGCCTGGAGATGAGTTTGCACCGGTTCACCCCGGGCTGGATGGCCCCCAGCCCCCGCAGCACCCGGACCTGCTCCACGTTGCACACCACCGGGGCAATGTCCAGCCGCTTCAGCTTCGTGTAGACGGTGTGGAGCCCGCCGACCAGGTGCTTGAGGAAGACGTCGAAAGCCTGAGGCAGGCAGATGAGTTCCGTGTCTTTCACCGTGAATGAGGCCAGCTTGGCACCTTTCACCTCCACCAGTTTGCACTCGTTGTTCTGCGGCGTGCTCTCCACGGGCGACGGGGTGGCGTACACGGGCTTAGCGCCGCTGGACACCGCAGCTCCTCCGGTCTTCAACGGAGTCCCGTTCGATAGTAAAAGGTCCGCCCTGAACTGGTGGAGCAGCGCCGGGTGCGCCACCGGTGGAGCCGGGGAAGACGCGGCTGAGGTGGCCGCAGGTGGCGGAGAGTTGGTGGCCGGAGAGACGGAACTCGGCGCCGGGTGGTGCCCGAGAGGAGCGGCGGGGAGCAGAGCCGCAGTAGCCGGAGTTGCCATAGTGGTCATGTCCGAGAATAAGAAAATAAAAAAAAGTAAACTTCAAAAAAGTCAACTATTTAAGAAAGTAACTTTGCCGAACAAATGCAGCCGCTTTGCGAGAGGGGAAACTGCGCATTGAGCGTGACGAGAAGGAGAGGGGGATAAAAAGAAGAGAGGAGAGAGAAGAGGAGACAGGGACCGTGTGAGGAAAAACAGATCACATAGTTGAATCAGAATGAGTGGAGGCTTGTCTCAGAGCTGGAGATGCTACTGTCACATTATCATAAAGAGGAGGAGTCTGCCTGGGCATATTCTTAGAGAGTGAGAGACACACACACACACAGAGGAGAGAGAGCAAAGATTAGCCTACATAAACTATGGATAAGCCTATTTATGAACGCCTAACGAAAATACACTTTAATATTAATGCTTCTGATGGGACTTAATGTGTCTGTGGCATTCAATCTGTCTTCTTTAAGACATTTTTTTTTAAAAACCCTCGTGGTATCACTGTAATCTTCCCTTAACATATTTTGGGACTAATAGTTGCATAATTGCATTATCCTTGAAAAAACAACAACAAATGACCTGATTACTGTAGTAATGTTTCTTGTGAGCAAATATTATCCATGTCTAAATACTAGTTATATCATCATCAGAGAGACTTTGTTAAATCTTATTCTAGCCAATAGAGTCAGAATAAAATACAAAAATAGACTCTAGACAAGGGAAAACTCTCTGGACATTTTGGTGTTTTTATGAATAAAAAAATATTAAATCAGATTAGTTTATAAAAAAGTGTCAAATTCAAACTAGAGTTTAAATTGGACATGAATTGTTATATCTGTTACTGTAATTGTTATACAGGCCTATAACTAAAAAAAATGTAAATCAGGTGCCTTCTTAAAGGATGTTTTACCTTTTTTTCAGGTAATTTATGTTGCTCTTCATTCCAGCTGGTTGCCAGTGTTTTGTCATTATCTTCTGTATTGTTTGTACTCCATACACCACGGTCTTGAATCAATAAAAATCTGAATCAAATGCCTCAAGAAATATTCTAACCAGAGAGATGTGAATGTACAAACGCTCATAAGGGGGCCAATAACCTTGTCTTGACAAATTGACCCCCTTACCTGTTTCTGTACTGCTTCCTCATCCAGTCTGCACACAGTCACACTCACACAGTCACACACACACTCCCATCATTTACATATGGAGCTTGCAGTCCTTTCAAAGTGGCTTTCACGGAACATTGTGCTGATAATGATCTTGGTCGTGAGGGAGAGAGAGACACACAGATCTCCAGAGACCATCTCACCATAAGACAAGGGGGAAGAGGATAAAACTCCGACTGTACTCCAACTCAAAGGACTTTAACACTCTTTTCCACCCAACACCCCCCACCTCACCCCTCTCTCCAATAAGCCCTCTTGTGTTTTTTAATTGGCAGAAATTAATCTTTAGGATGTAGATGGTAGATTTACATTCATTAAAAGTCAAGAGAGGAAGCCAGGCTTGATGCTAATCAAATCTGCTTAATTATGCTTAACATGAGTATCTCCAGGGGAAGAGAGAGAGGCAGAGAGAGAGAGATAGCTAACTCGAACTTTTTACTTTTTGCCTTTGATAACTCCTGCTGAGTATGGCCTTTTCCTTGCCAAAAAGAAATGTCACGACTCTCTTTCTCCATCTGTAGAAAATACACAGATAAAGCCATCAGTGTTAAGCAGAACTGATTCATGAAGTAAATTCCCACCTTTAAGTGTTTAATAAGGAGGGAAACGTTCAGTTTCACCTCCCAGGCCAGTGCTTTGCAACTTTTTAGGCTCATGGCACCATCGGATCTGATAGATTTACTGATACACTATGAACCCAGTTAATCCACAAACGGTGACATATACAAGGACCTGATGAGAAATATGGAAGTCTAAAGAAATTATTCATGATTATAACCTTTGATGCTAGTTTTTGTTAAATTTTTAATTTTAGTTCATCCAGGCACAGTCTGGTATGCAACCACAGTGTTTAAGAGAGTCCTGTTACCAGGAGGTTGCAGGATGCCCTGGTGGGAAATGACTTTGTCTCACAACAGGAAGGTCATAAGGTTTAATTCATACAGCAGCTATTGTACTTAAAAATCCACTGAAATGAAACAATGAACTGACATCTGATGCAAAATATCTTCACTTAGTGAAGTATAAAAACACAATATATCAAACAGAGGGAGAGAGAGAAACATTTTCACACTTAAACTGTGTGATATTAAGTGCTTTAAGTTCCTCTGTGGTGGCTTTACTCAGACCTTGAGAGCCTATCTATCTTGAGCGGCTAGGAAGATTCTCCCTCCACTGAATATTACTGAGTTAATTAATTTTTTATATCTGCTTTGATTCCTTTAATTGCTCCAGTACAGTGTGATTCTTTAGTTTTAACCTCCAACATTTGCCTCAATTCATGTTATTACCTTTAGTTCTGTGTTTCAATCTCAACTCGACTTGATTAAATGAGAGATTCTCTGGGAGTCAGATCACAAGTGGGGCCAATGTGCTCGCCAGGTTTTTGAATCTGTTGTCAGACTTTCATCATATCATCTTTACTGCCCGAGACAAAGACGACTCACTAAAACACGCAAAATCTGGCTGCAGTTTTCCAGTTTTAGCAGTTCATATTTTACTTGCCATCATGAGCCAGTGAGACAAAGATAACGTTCATGTTGTGTTGCCGTTTCAAAGCCAAGCTCTGGTCCTTTCCACATGTCTGTTTTGGCCACTGAGCAGAAGCATGAGGGAAATGTGTAGGTGGTTAGATCAGCCGGTGAAGTGTAAATACCACTCAATCTGTTCTTATTAGAGGAGTAAAAACATACGAATCACTTCGCCTCTATTAAAAATGCCCCAGGGTACTGGGTAAGTGTGTGTGTGTGTGCATGTGTGTGTGTGTGCAGCTGGTCGTATATGTGGTTGTGTGAGAGAGAGGGGGGGGGGGTAGTGACAGAATGATGTTTTGGCATTTGTGTCTGCAGAGGGGATCTGAAATGCCACCACCATCAACGCTGCTTAATTCTCAGATACACACTCTTAATCTAAACAGACAATCCGTTCCGACAGCCACTGTTATGATTCAAATCAACTTGGAGTGACGGGTGTGTGTGTATGTGTGTGTGTGTGCTCTTGTGAGTGAGAGAGTATGTCATTGTGTTTTGGTATGTGATTAGGTGTTTCTGTGTGTGTGTGCGCTCATCTGTGTGTGTCTGACCAAGATATCACACATCCATTCCACATTCCCCTATGATAATGTGGATTGATTATGGATATGATAATGAGAGGCCGGCGCGGCGTCGCGACCTTCACAAGGTCTAATTGAAACAAGCGTTGGTCCTCCGAAGCACTTATCAAGTCACACAGCACATCATTAATCACGGAGAATACAAGCTGTCATTGTAACACACATGCACACACACACACACACACACACGCACATGCTCACACACATTCTCTGTTTTTCAGTTTTTCAAACATAACACACACACACATTCTCCTGTCCCCCTTTTCTCTCTCTCTCTCTCTCTCTCTCTCTCTCTCTCTCTCTCACACACACACACACACACACACACACACACACACAATGCAAGCTGTCACTACAATATGCCTGGTATTGTCTTCTTTAAAAGAGAGTGGACAGCTAGTCCACCCTCCATCTCTATTTTCTACAAGAAAAGTTGAGAAAGAAACAGGCTATTGGAGTTAAACCTAAAAAAAAAAAAGAGGGAAAAAAAAACAAAACAAGAGAGGGAATGTTAAAACAATTCAACAAATACGAACAGCTGTTCACTTCACCTAAACTCGCCTGAAATTGAATTAGCTCAAGTTGTTTTACTACCTGCTTTTATTAGATGACAATTTAACAACCAAATGTGATTCCAATGTCTGATTAAGGCAACATATGGTGCCTACCTGTTAAACACAACGTGTTCAATACCAGCGAAACGCCTCAGTGAGCCACTCGAATAAACTAATAAGCCCAATATCATATTAGTCATTACATAGTCCAACACACAAAATTCCAATCTGATAAAAAGGTGGTTTCATTATCATCGTAGGGAAAACACAAGGGAGTTTGCACGCGCTGTGTCAATGCCATCGCCAACTTTGTTAATTGTTATTCAATTAACTGCTTTTGTTAATGAAACCAATTAATACTTTAAAACAAGCAGGCAGATATATGATTATTATGCATCTATGCAGAAGACAGCTAATTACAACTGTAAATCAATCAATTCTACATTAATCAGCTTGGAAAATGTCCAAAAACAACAAAGTCACTAAAAGACTTTGGAAGTTTTTTTTTTTTTTTTTTTTTTTTTTTTTACATATTTTGATTGCCATGCCATTATCCTGTCTAATGATTGTTAACGATCCTTTAAAGAGTTTATGATCCAATTTCCTTTGCTACGAATTTAATTGGGACCTAAATAGTAATACTAAATTAGATGGTGTAAAAGTGTGGCTTGTATTTAATCAAGGGTGGTATATTGGAGTAAGCTCTAACAAGGTCACAGAACTGCTCTTGGGGCGAATACAGTCAGTGGAGCTTGCTGAAAGGATGAGGGCCATACAGGATTGATCAGTTACAGAAATATTAATAAATCAATCATTTCAGTGCCAGAATATAAGTATGATCTCTTGTTGTGCAGGGCATTCAGAGTCTGCTGCAATCTACCTATATGTTATTTACTGTGTCATGCATATACAAGTGTCCAGCCCACATAGACACCAAAGATACTGTTGCAGTGCTGAAACATTTGACACAAGAAAATAACTTCTTAAATAACATTACAGTGTAAACAAACAACTTTGTCTCAAGCACCACAAAAAAACTATCCACCATAATCATCCAACCAGAAGAACTAATCAGATCAGGACATCTTACTAAAAAGTGTAGCCCTTAAATAATCATATAATGAGCAAAAACACATGAAATATTTCATCCTCAGTCTCATCTAAATCCTTCAACAAACAAAGCCCTTCCTTTGTATGTAAACTAACCTGTTTCTATGGTTTATAACTGGTTAAACTCTACTTCAAATAAGGCTCAGCAAACACTGCGTTTGTTCTTCATGAGACAATGTGCCCGTAATTCAGGTTTGAACATCAACAGCTCATCTTTCCTTATACATAAGGAACTTCTAATCAGTCTAATTATTTCTGTAATATCCATTTCACACACCGGACTGCAACACATGGGTCTTTCACTTTTAAATGAGAATGCCCTCATTTATCAGAAAAATAATCCTCGGCCTGGATAATTATCAGACATACAAACATAAACACCTTTAGAAGTTTTGATGTGAGGACCTGCTTGCCTCTTAAGTTTATACAGTCATGTGACCTGACCAGTGCCCTAGTTGAACACCTCTTAGATGTTTATGCATATATGGACGCTAATCTCTCAGTCAGGACTATGGGATTTGGGAATATTTTGTTTAACAGAGATCAAAGTAGCCGGCTAGGATCAGGAGAAACCCTTCAAACACATCAAAAAGAGAGCAATGCATCCCGAATCCCACGCCCACAGTAGCCAATCAAGCCATGCATAACTCTTTTCCTTTGTAAAAGAAAAGGATTCTCAATGTGGGTCTCTCTCCATCCACATCTCAACTCACCCCCCACGGAGGCCAGGGGTTGTTTGGGGCTTATGGGCTATCAAGGAGAGCCACCGCACCGTATCTGTATGCCTCTCATACTCGGTGAACATGATGCTGGTATTGAGGAACAGAGAAATACTGTGTTAAGAGATCAAAGCAGCAGAACAGAGATTTAGACCCACAGCCTGTCAGTCAAGATGGCGAGACAAAGCAGAAGAAGACAGAAATGCTTACACCAACACCCTGCTGCTCGCTCACTGGTTTTCTCTGTGGTGTGCCTGTGAGGGGTGAGGCGTTACTGTCAGTTGGCTTAGGGGGCTACTCATTTGTAGACATCTACAGAGCAGCACAAACACCTTAACTCACACACATGGAGACCCCCCCCCCCCCCTCCCATACACACACACACAATGAAGAACTACTAATACAAGCCCTTGCGGATGAGAGGTCGCTTCAAGCCTTTATATTGGCCTGTGGTGGAATGTTCTGTGGTCTCAGCATTTTCCCTCGTCTAGAAGATGAATAGAGCTATTTTACAGACGGTGGAGAAAGAAAACAATGCTCCGTGTGGTTGGATACGTGATGTAGGGGCTTCATTTCTGGTTGATCAAAGATGGGGATTTTTTTGTCAAGTATGCAATATATCTAAAATACTTTTTCTGTGGATAGAGCACAGATATAAAGGGGCCAAGATTCCAGTTCAACAGGACATCCTGCAGTAAAGAATGACCCTTGTTCATGTCTTCTCTTTTGTACAGCTTATTGGCTTTGCATGTGTTCACCCCTGCATGGTCTGTTTTTGTATTGTGTTGTGCAATGTTTTACCAGTGTCTTTGTCCCTTTCACCTAGTGTGACAGGAAAGAAAATTTCCTCTCTAAAATCTAGTGTCTAAATCTATCTCATCTTCTAAAAGGGGATAAAGGCAACGCACACACACAAAAAAAGACAGCAGTGTGATTTGCTGTGGTAAATGAATAGGGGAAAATTTAAAAAAAAAAATGTACCTGATAAAATTATTTAATTGCTCTTAAAAATATCTATCAAGAAAACTTGTGAGATACTTGCACAGTTAGAACCAAACATCAAATAAATACCTATACTTGAGATTGGAATAAGAATGACACAACACCACCTGGTGGCTGTTGACTGTAACACTTTTATTTAGACATTATTAATCATTGATGGTTACATGGACAAAGGTAATGGCAAAAGTTGAAAAATGTATTATGCTTACACAAAATTAAAAACTAATTCTACATTTCAGAACGTCATAAAAAAAGATTTACTGAATGAAAAGTGCAATACAAGTTGACTCAGATATGCAATGTATGCTCTTAAATTAAGGCAGGATGTCAATGCTAATACCACTCAAATGACAAATGGCAGCTGGAACTACTTGGAGCAAGCTTAAATTAGAGGCAGAACGGCTGAGCGTGCTCTCCTGTTGGGAGCGTTTCAGAGGAGGACTGAGGTCGACACCTGTATACAAAAACTCGGTCAAACATCAGCCAAAGCACAGGACAGGAGCACATTAGTCACAGAGGAGGCTGAGGATAGATCGTCAACACGCGACAGATCTGATTGGCTGAAGATCCCATTGTACAGATCCAGGAATGAGGTATGACCCCATTAAAAATGTCCCAAACTGAGGTGACCAGTCTTCTTCTTCAGTTTGTGCAGTTCTCAGGAGCCTGAAACACAATATAAATATACAGCAGTGATTAACATTATATCACTATACAGGCTTCAGTCTTATGATTGAATTACACAACTGTCTGGGAGTCTGATATGTGTGGAAAACACAAATGCTAATGAATATTAGGAATTCACATTGTGCGCGCATTTTTTAAAAGTGTTATCAGTTGTCCTTAATCGTAATAAAAATTAATTTATGATTCAGTCACTCTTAAGTGGAAAACCCCATATCAGTAAACAAGCCTCAAGAAAAGAATATAGAGCATATTATATAATAATAATCAGTTTTTTTTAGCACACATTTATTGCAAACACCTGACAGGAGGTGACATGTTGAGAGGTCAAATTTAACACCAGAACAAAACTTTGACAATATTATACCATGTTAGGAGGAGGTGGTATACGGACAGACTATTATCATATCGGGCAGCTTATATCGCGGTATAACATGTTTTCTGGAAAAACAAGAAACTCTTGGTGGATAAAAGAACCAGATGGGATTGTGTATTTTGGGATACTCACATAATTACTTTACAAATCAAGATACTTCAACACATTTGTTCAAAAATCACAAAAATCCATCACTGCTGTCCAACAGTTGTTCCCACTGATTTCCAATATTGTCTATAATAGCCTAACACTCAAGCGACAGATACCTGAGTATAAACAGCATTTAAAGCAGCTTACATATTTTTCATTGTTTAACGGTATATATTGTAATCTCCTCCAAATCTATAACATGTCGTTGTAAACATTCACATTTAGCAACCCTTTTAACTGCTTTAAATTTTTTCAAGGTATCACAAAAACATGCAGCTGTGGGAATCTGAACTTATCACAATAATCACATTCCCTGAAATCCTCCTATTAGTACTAAACTATAGTTAAATTACTTCACACCATGATTGCCTTGGGTTTTACTCACTGAACTGAGCTGTATGTTGCAGCCTTGTTGAAGAAATAACATCAAAACAGTTTAAACTCAAAATCAGGTTGATCAAAGTTTAAGACAGTTGACTAGAAATCACTTAAAATGCAGCTCAGTGTCTCTCAAGATTCTACAAAAACATTCATATTTTGGAAATTCATGATTTATGATTCCTTGAGTGCAAGTACTTTGTATTAAGTTGTATTAAGTTTGTATTAAGCTGGCTGTTACCAGTTAAATTAATTTTTAAAAAGCAGAGAAATTTGTTAACACGCACAGAACATCAGTTATAAAGGGCTCTTACAGGCCACGTGTGTCTAGACAAACTCAAACTACTAATGGAGACAGGACAGCTGCTCTGCGCTCACGGTTTCCTCTGAAAACAACGATGATCATGGTAATGGAAATGGTTGCCAGTATTGATAATGTCAGCAGTTTTACCATTGTATGTCATAAAAATGGTATAGTGGTGTTGTGTTGAAGTCTGTTCCCCTGTCAATATAAGTTTCCCCTTTCTTTAACCCCAGGAGGGGAACATTAATTGAGGGGGGAACAGACTTTTACACAACACCGGTATAGATACCGTCAAATGTTTTACTGCGAAATATCGTAAAAACGGTATACTGGCACATCTCCACACTGCAGTAGTTTTTAGTGGTGGTGTAGGAAATTGTATTGATATCACTTCAACATCTGAATTAATTGATAAAACAATTTGTTGATCAATGAATTACCTGATCAACACACAATTAAAGTGATGGCAATTTCAATCATTTATTAACGGTAATTTATCTAGAAAAATACATAAGACTAGATGATTACAGCCTCTAAAATTGGAAGGATCTTCAAATTTTCACACTTTCATATCAATGAAAATTGAGGATTCCAGGTTTTGAGACTGTTGATTAGACAGTGAAAGAAATTTTAAGACATCACTTTGAGGTCTGGTAATTTCTCATGGGCGATTTCTTAACAATAATTAACTGAATGGTCAGCAGTTTATAAAATGGATAAACGGGGGTGGGACTTGCCCACCACCAAAATTGATTATTTACAATACCGTAAAAAAGTGAGTTATTCAGGAGTTTGTTTTTGTACCTTTAGGGACTCGGAGGCTTTACGCAGCTCTTTGATAACTGCTGACAGGGCTTCTGGGTTGATGCCCTGCTCACACAGTCTCACACAGATGGACAGAGACTCCATGTCCAAACCTGTGTTCAGCAGTCTGGAGATCTCCAGCAGCACTATTGAAGGAAGAAGGAGAAGAGTCAGTTAGATATTAATGTTCCACTAATCTGACAGCTAGACAAAACTTGACTTGCTGCACGTTCAATACAATCAATTATTGAAACGATTACAAACAAGCAAACCGATATGTTGACGTTAAACAAAACGAATTTGAAATTATTTCTCAAATACGCATTGGATATATTCTTTAAACATATAATTACCGTCCATCGTCTCCCGGACTGCGTTTAGGTTTGCGTTTGATGCACTTGCCATGGTGCTGAATGGATGTAGCTTAGTTAGCTTAGTTAGCCAACGTTTGCTAGCAAGTGGCTAACAAACAAGATCCGATACGAGATTAATAACTTATTGCAACTCTTCAGTCGGAGTTTAAACGTTTCGTATTCATTATTAGCTGAATTAAGAGACAGTATTGGCGGCTAGCTACCTAGCTTGCCGGGATCACTACGACAACCAGACTGGCAGAGGAAGTGACGACACGACTTCCTTCATTGGTTACTAAGAGCTTCCTGCAGCGTTTCTATTGGCTGCTGGGCCTTGAGAGCAAAATTGAAATAAACGTTTGAAGCCGTCTCACTACGGATTGTTTGGTTGCTGCTGACTCTTCAATGAATATTGTTTTTTAGCTGTATGTTCAGAGTACGGGCTCGTTTATAGTTGTAAGTACCATTGACAAAAAATAATCGGCTAATGTTTCAATGTTCACCTCGTTTTTAGTGTGTTAAGAAAGAGGGAAGAAGGAAAATTGTGTAACGTAACGATGAAACCAGATTATTTGTCGTTAGTTGCTTTCTTCGAAGACTAGTCAACAATAATGTAGCTAACATACCAAACTATTCACCTTACAACGAAAGACTGGCTGTTATTGTACCCCCTGTTTGTCTGCATTTTGCATTGGTGTTTTTTTAAATCTTTGAAATTCCTATTTGCTGACTGTAATATCTGTTGTGGTCAGTTAAGATGGGGGACCATGTTGAGCTACAGATCACTCCAGAGACTCCAGGTAGACCCTCTATACGAAACCCCTTTGAAAGTCCTAATGACTATCGCCATCTCCGTGAACCCCTGGTGCCAAGTCCATCTGTCTTCAAGTCCAAACCTTGTAAAGCTGTAAGTTTGAACGCAACCTCAAATCTCTACTATTGCAAATGTCTGTACAATGTATGATGCCCACAGATTTAACTCTACTGAAGGTTTTATGTTGTCTTTTACTCACTTCCTCATCTTTCTTTCCACCCAGACTCCACCGAAGTTTAACTGGTCTATTGATGAAATGGCCAGTCTTCTCCCAGTACACATAGACCCAGAGGATATCCAGCGACAGTCCTTTTACCTCAGCCAGACAAGGTACTGTATGTAGTGATGACACAATAGTGGTTTATGGTAGATACATAAAAGTGACATTGACTTTCCTTGTGAAATCCCGGTGACTTAAAGGACAGGTTCACAAATTTTCAAGTCTGTCTTAAAACAATAATCAGGAGCCTAAATGAACACTGAAATAGGTTTTTCTTGCCATAATCATTCCTCCTGTTCATATTGGCCATTAGAGGATCCCTTCATAATGCACTTTCGATGTAAATGAAGGGGCCAAAATCCACAAGCCTGCTGTGCAAAAATGTATTTAAAAGTTTATTTGAAGCTAATATGAAGTTTCAGTCGTCAAAATTAGTCAAATCAAGTAGATATCTTTCAACATTTGTCTTTTTAGTGCCAAAGTCCCTCTTTTTGTTCCTATACTTCCACCACAGCTCAACAGGAAAACACTAGGAGGGAATTTTATGCTAAAAAGACTGTAAATGTGGCAGATAACCACTTGATATGACTGAGTTAGACTGCTGAAGCCCCATATAAGCTTCAGAATAACATTTAAATGCATTTTTACACAAAATGACTGAGTGGACACACTGTGGATTTTGGCCTCCATCACTTACATTGAAAGCACATTTGAAGGGGATCTTTTAATAGCCAGTATGAACAGCAGGAATGATTACAGCAAGGAAAACCTCTTTCAGTGTTCATATGGGCACCTGACTATTTCAAGACAGACTTGAAAAATTGTGAACCTGTCCTTCAATCAGCATGTCTAAATATATCTTGTTATACACTTTCCTGTCTGCTTTCATAAAGTGACTCTATCTTGATGCGTTAAGTCCAGACAGCAAATTAAACATGATAGAATTTGAGTGACAAGTTGTTGTTTTTTTCTCTCTAACACCTAGGACGGATTCTGACATCGAGGAAAAGCGCCAGAATGCGATTGAACAGGTATGCTGAAGATATAAGAATAGAGAAGTTGATATATTGATTTCACTTAATGTCATATGTAATTGTGTCATTTGCCTTTCTCCCAAAAAGTTTTTCACCAAAGGAACCATTGTGCCCTCCCCCTGGGCGGCCCCAGACACCCGTAAAGCCCCTCAGATCCATAAGAAAAGTAAGTCTTTATATTACTCTCAACTTCAGATATTTTTCTTCACTGTGCTTTGATTTCATACTGGATTCTGGTTTTGTGACTTTCATTTTCATGTTACTGTATTGTGTCCTTGCACCTTCAGGTTGTATGTCTGCAATGATTGCTGAGGAGCCAGAAAAACACTCAGGTTGGTGTGTCATTTGAGAGGCTTTGACATTACTTTCTTCTAGCAGTGCTCAATTCTTCTTTTTCCCTGACTGTCTAATAACTTGTTTTTTGACCTTGTTTGTTTTTCAGTTGCTTGTCAGACAACTCTTTCGTTACCCTTGGCTTTTGATTTGGAGAAACTTCTAGGTAAGTGTCTAAAAAGATGCCAGCACAAAGTCAGAGAGTCAATTATGAGAGAGTATTCCACCATGAATTCACCGTCTTATCTGTTTCTCCCCTCCCTTCAGGGGAATATTACCGTTATGAGGAAGCATGCGATGCAGTTCAGGAGAGCCTCAGCTCATCCTCCTTGAGGCGAAAACTCTTCCTTGATGGCCAAGGCAGTTATAGCGGCTCTGACAGCTCCAGCCCACCAAGCCCAGAAAGAGATCATTCCAGGCACGAGAGGTCACTACTAAACCAAGGAGAGGGAGCCGTAGTAGGTGTTACAGGTTCTGAGGGAGAAGCTGTATCATCCATCTTTTCCTCCCCTTTGTCCTGTGGTGTGTCCGCTCCGACTCCATCTACGGTGAGTGGAGAAGTGTAGCGGTGCAATTAATGATGGTTTTCATTGGGTGCAGTAATGTTTTGTCAATCAATTATTATTATGGTCATTATATTACTTTCATTGGTGTTGATGTATGATTTTTTTTTTTTACCTTCTATATTTGGGAGATTATGAAATGTGCATCTGTGATCTTTTGTTGTGTCTAATGGCATCTTTTAAACTGGAATGTCAACAAAAGTATAATGTTTTATTATGTAAGTCATAAAAGATTAATGTCATGCATCTCCATTAATTAATTTTATTGATCTTTTGTTTACTCTACAGAATTTCAATGTCAAGTGTCCATAACATTTGCGAAAAGAGAGCAAAAACCTAATTTCACCACTAAATTTTACTTCTAGTTTTTTCTTGCGGAGGTCAGGTGGCCTCTTGGAAACTGTGCTGAGTGTGTGTGTGTGTTGTGTGCAGAATAATATTTTTGTACTTGGATCAAACATTACATTTTTGTTAAATAATAATGAGAAATGTAACTATTAAAAACTGAAAATATGTTTGTCTTGTCTTTACTGTAGGGTCAGTTCTCGTCCAGTCCCATCCAGCATGGCTGCTTCCGGGACTGCAGCCTGGGCAGCATCACCAGTCCTCTGTTCCCTGATAAGTCGTCTCCTGCTGGCCTTGTTTCTCCCACAATTTCTCCTATTGTTGCAAATGCAGCCCGCACACCTATTGGCTCAGGTAGACTATTGGTTTTGTAATTTCACCAATTCACCGGTACCATAATTACCATTATACAACCTCTTATGATAAGGGTTTTTAAAAATCTGTGTTCTTTCTTTAACACTCCCATCTTTTTGTTTATCCCTCTTCTTTCCTAAGCTGAGAGGAAGCAGCCGAGGAATTTGACCCCACAAGGTGTTCCCCTGGACGTAGATATCCCTTCCTGCACTGAGAGTCCATTTGTTGAGGGTTGCTCTCCCATTCGTAGCTGCTCCCCACAACAGCTCCATTGCCACAATGAGCTCAAGCACAACGCCAGATCTAAGCCCAGGGCGAGAGTTCGCTGCTGGGCCTCCCCTCCCCTCATCTCCCCGATCCTCAACCCTAAGCTCCAGGACTATCAGGAGGCTGAGGACCAACTCCCCTCCTCCTCTTGCTCGTCCACTCTCCCGTCTATGGAGCTAGATCCATCTTCACCCCTGGCCCGGGACGCTCACCCTGCCGACGCTGAGAGCGTTAGCTTGGATCTTCTGGAACCTGTGGATATGGAGGAGGGCAAGGAGACAAGGATGGAGGGGAGGTTGGAGGAGGACAATGAGGATGAAGAGGAGGAGAATGAAGGGCCTTTGGGACAGCTGACCAGCTCTCGCATGGGCAATGTGTCAGCAGTAGAAAGCTCTCAGATGTTTGTGTCTCTCCTGGCAGAGGGAAGCAGCATACGCTACGATTCCAGCATGCAGGTTTGTGTAAGCACTGATATCAAGGCAATGTCTGTTTTCTTTATATTTCACAGAATATTTAACTCTCTTATATTTTTATATGAATAAATCTGTCAGTTTCACATCGCTCTTTGTGAGGCTAGTTAGTTTGTTGAACTGTGGACGAATAAGACACTCTGCGGAACTGAAAACTGTATTATCTGATGGTAACTGACTGCTTTTTCGTGTGTGTTCAGGTGGACAGCGGGTACAATACTACCTCAACGGGCACTGCTAGTCTTATTGATGGCCTCAGCTCAGACTGTCACAGCAAAGAGTCCTTCAGTTCAAACCTGGCAGAAGAAGCCTACCAACTCACTAGACACACTAAAGTAAAGGTACAGCACTGTTAACCCTTTACACACTAACACAGCACTTATTTAAGATACATCTTACACACATATCGATTAGTCAAGTGTGTTAATTGACAGTTTAGTGCACGCTGACAGGCATTAGCTCAGAGATTTGATTCACAGTCTTTTGTTTTATCAATAAATTAAAGTGATTTCTTATTTTCCAGGTGTTTTATCCTCACCACTGAGCCATCTGACGGATGCATTGAAAGGGACACCTCTTCTAGTAGAAGCTTAAGATGATTATTTTGCAATCAAATACAACAACGTTTACACTATGTTTGAAGCATTTATGTCAAATTAATATGGTTAGGGTGAATGGGGTCAACTGTTAAATGAGGTATAAAAAGAACAGAGATTTCACAAGTGGTTATTACTTCTTCCAAGGGTGCAGGTTCAAGTTGCCTGACTGAACGGAAATGGTCTACAATATGTTTTATCACAGGTTAGAAGGGAGTAGACTTTACCCACAGCCTATCTTACTACCACTGTAAGACGATGATCCAAAATCAACAGTAGTTTTGGATCCAGGATACTGGGGTGATGAGGAAAAAAATAGCCAATTTTGTAATGAACTTGCACAACAGTAACCTCCTTGAATGCTGTATTGATGTTAATGCCATGATTTCAATTTTATTTGGTGCTGACATGATTGACCTGATAAATCCTGACTTTCAGATGGCATCAGATTTGTACTGTATTTATGTTTTAAAACCATTTATGCTTTTTTTTTATATGATTGACTTTTTTTTTCTTTTATTGAATGAGAAATGTTAAAATTGAGGTTACTTGTGGATCTTATTTGGATTGTAAGAATATTTATTCCAGAAGACCCACTGAATAATGCCACTAATGACTTAATAGCTGATGGAGCCATTTGTACACCATTTTTCTATACTTAACACATGAGCTGGATCATTGTCACATTAAATTAACTTGAATTTTTTATCTGACTTGAGAACACATTTATTTCTTGTTTATTTTTAGTCCTGACCATTTAAGTAAAGGAGTATTTTGACTTAATGACTTGGTCTAGAAATGTCTCTAAATAATCAGGGTCGAGCTCCATATGGTGTCTCTATATTCTGTCCACATTAAATAGTATGAGATTTTAAATGGTTGAGAAATTTTGATCTAGTAAAAGATTAAATGGGATGAACATGAGTTTTACGTTTTACTGTAGGATCACTGAATACTAATTTTGAGATTTAAAGTTCATTCTTGACCATGGCAACAGTAATCGACAGAACAATCGCACCACAACATCTATTTAGTAGCTGTTCTTGAGCTTTTGACCATACCACGATCCTCCGATGGAGATGAGGTTTGCCTGGTTGTCATGGTATTGGTGGTGTTCAAATTTACATTTTCCTGGGCACTTCTTGTCCATGCTAGCTTAAAAAATTAGGTTGAAAGTTCATTGTTGACCTTGGAAACCGTCACCAATCTCACCCCAAAAATCCATTTAGATGAACCAGAGCATCTACAGCTGAATGGACCTTCTAGTGAGATTTTTACTACTCAAAATTTTATAACATTCATAGAGGATGCTCTGATAATTATTCATTTTTTCCATTGTTCTTATATCAAGATAACAAAGCTGTAGATCATAACTGTCAGTGTTATGAATCATTTCCTGTACAAGTTTTGCAGATTAAGAATGATGTTGAGTCTACAAAACACACAGACACAAGTAAGTAAAAAAAACAAACACTTTATGTCAAGTTTGAAATGATAAAATGACAATGTAAGACTAGATGGGTACATGTGGAGCAGTGTAGCTTCTCTGTGGTAGATTTATTAAATTGGGAACACTATAGTACACTATAACAATGTCTATATCTATAATGTACATAACAAAGACTCAAAACTAGTTCTTAAAGATTTAATCTTCGAGAGGATCAGATGGTGGTTCTGGTGCTTCACTGCTGTTTTCTGTGTCAGCGGTCCAGTTTGGGTTTCTTGGCTTGTGGCTCAACATCTGGGGCTGGAACACTCACACCAGGAATCTGAAACAGGATAATTAGCTTGTAGCTGTTTGATAAAGCTTAAATTAAGAGACAAAAAAAATCTCTTCAAGATTTAAAAAGGTCGTCTTTTGATAGTAAAACCCATATCCAGTTTAGTCTGTCCTTACCACCGGTTCAATCAGAGACATGCGGATCTTCTGGTGCTGAATGTTGGAGTCGTCTAGACTGATGGTGACTTTCACTTTGTCAAATATGCGGAAGGTGTGCTGCTCTACTGCCAGAGTGGGACCCTCAACACACATACAGAAGAAATATTTTAAGCACTGTTCATTAACGTTTATCAGTGTTGAGTTAAAACTAAACTGAAGCAAATGAATGACTTCAGTTATATAAAATTAAATGAATTAAGAGTTTATACCTCTTCATCAAAAACAAGATTTGGGCCTGCTTTGTCTTTGGAGTCAAAGAAGACTGTTCCTTCCAGGCCAAACTTTGGGATGAGTACAATGATCGCGTTCTTCCTCACAAACAGTACAAATCCCTCCTCGTTCAAAATACCTCGGCTCTTGAAGAACAACTGGAAAGAGATTGTGTGTATTAAAAGCATGAAATTGTAATATGCACTATTGTGGAGATTATAAAACTGACTTTCACTTTAGGTCAGTCAAAATGATATCATGATGGATACATCAAACTGCTGTGTCTCTATATGTTTACCTGCGTGTGGAAGGCCACTGACGACCTCTGTGCATACTGAGCCATTTTGTGTCTGTAGTTGAGGTTGTTGCAGAGGGCTGACTGCTTATGTTTGTCCATCAAATCTGGGTAGGTGCTGTCTGCTCCTATGGCCACGGCCAGCAGGCGGTGTACTATGATATCAGCATACCTGTGTATGAGAGCAGATGACATGAGAAGGTTAGAAAGCACTGCGGTGTGATGATCTGTCAATTATGCACATTTGTTTGTTATAAATGCCCCCCTAAAACTCATTTAGTCAAGTAGTGTAGAGTGTCTGTTTTCATACCTCCTAATAGGTGATGTGAAGTGTGTATAAATGGGTGAAGCGAGACCGTAGTGGTGGAAATCGTTGTCCATGCCAGAACAAAAATAGACGGCCTGCATCATGCAACGAGTGGCCAAAATGCGCAGCAGCGTGTTAAAGTATGGGAAACCGTCCACCTTGGCCACATCAAGGGAATCAGCCAGTGCCTTGGCTGAATCTGTATGGATCTCCACATCCTATTAAGAAGAAGGACACAAAAGTGTTTGTACGTTAAAATGTATTTATAATAGAAGTCATTAGCATGGTTAGTCATATACTGTAGATATGTTTTGATTTGAACATTTGTTTGAACATGGAGCCCGATTTCTGTTTGTTAGTCTATTCACTTGCTTGCTTCTGTGCCTGTTAATAGTTTTGTGTATTGTCTACCTGTATTTTAACTTTAGGTTGCAGCATTATTGACCATGGTTTCTCTGGTAATAACATTTTATTTACAGGGACTTCAACTGAACAGACATTGTAAGAAAGCCCTCTTAAATGTAGATATCTTGAGATTCTGCTAATGAATGGACACAACATCTTAGGCCAAAAGAAACAAATGAGTTCAAGAAACAGGCATATAACTTGAAAACCAAAGCTGTTTTTTTCTGCATGATCATCCATCTCCACCCACCTTCGACTTTGCAGCCTTGAGGAGGATGTCGTAGTTAGATGGAGGTGGTGCTGGATGTTTCCTCAGCATGGCGCACTCTGAAAATTCATCGTAGATCTTCTGGGCGACTGAAATATTTGCCAGCAACATGAACTCTTCAACCATGGAGTTGGTCTCCCTAAAAACCAGGAGATGAGTTTATTAACTAAAAGATTGCATGAGACACACTGAAAAAAGCATAAAAAAGGAGAGATTTTGTGGAGAAAAGGGTTTCAAAAAGGATTCTGCAGAATGCTCCTTTTTGAAGTTACCTACATGAGTTCTTTGGTCTGGAGGTCAATGGGGTCGTGGGTTTCACTGTCCATGTGGAAACGGACCTCCAAAGATGACAGCGTCAGTGCCCTGAATGCGACACAAAACATGATTCATATAAGGAACTACGATCAATTAAACCTCATGAGCTGGATTCTTTTCCCATATTTCCCTATTGTCCTTATTATCCTGATTTGCTATTTTCACTATCAGTGAACTGGAGGGCATGTTTACTAATTTTTAAGTGACTTATGCACGGATTTTAAGTGAGTTATGCACGGATCAATCAAAAACAGTAAATTTTGTCCAAAACAATATGATGTGCTGGCCTACTTTCTGTAAATCCATTTCCTGCAGCTATTTCTTCTCCTAACTGCCAGCCATTACCCTTTCTCTATCCTCTGCCTCTTGAGGATTTTGGCCAGTTTGTTGAGGCCCCGCAGGCTCTTGGTGATGTCATCATTCTTGTTGGTGTCATCAATCCTCATTTGGGCCTCAGCATAAGTCAGAGATGCCTGGACCGAATTAAGAGATAGAGGGGAAGAGAAAGAATTTAGTATAAAACATCAACATTAAATAAACATAAATCAAACTAAGCCTGTAATTTTGTGTCTTATAAATAAATAATCAAAGCAGGCAGTAGTATCAGCTGCAGGATATTTGATACACACGCTTCTGCATATTTTCTGTGCTTCTGTGTCTACATGGTGCTACTTTACCTTTGAGTTAATGACACTTTTTGTGAACCGTGTCTTTAGAATTTCTGCTTCATGGTTCATCTCCCAGATACATGAGAAAGCCAGCCTTATTTAAAAAAAAAAAAAAAACATAATCACAGACAAACATTAGAACTACATTCAGTTCATATCAGCTAGAATGGCAAAAATATATGCTTGATATTTGGGGAAAAGAAAGAGCACAGTTGACATCTATTTTTGAGTAAGTGGAAGTGTGTGTGTCCTCACCTCTCCACGTTGGAGCGTAGAGAACAAAGATTGGAGCTGAGCAGCTCAGGAACCATGTCTATTCTCTGTTGGACACATCAAACACATGTAAGATGCTTTATTTCAGTTCTTTGGTGTCAAAATAGTTTTTTTTAATGAATTGATCATTCAATTCTAAAACTTGACTATTTGGCGGTCAAGGCAGGCATAGTAGTTGTCACAATATTCAAAAATTTCAATACAACTTAAATATCTCTTCCTAAAAAGCTGCACTAAAACCACACGCAGAGGGCACATATGCAGAGAAAATGAGATGATTGGAATAGAGTCAAAAAGCTAAAAATATGGCGAAAGCGTCAGGCTGCTACATCCGAAACAGATTCTGTGTTCACCTAAACTGGTTTGCAAAATATAAGATCCCAAAGCTTATAGAGCTAACAGAGACATTGCTTTATGTTTTGTAGTTTTTTGCAACCAAGCTCTGTTGTCAAACATGCTGTGATATGCCTGTTTCTCCTCACTTTGCCACACAGGTAGACGGTGGTGCCACGGTTGGCGGCCTCTTTGTCCAGAGCGTTTCCAGGTCTGATGAAGTGACTGACATCAGCGATATGAACGCCCACCTACGGTAAACAAAAAACAGACTGAGAGAGAGTCGCAATATATATATATATATACATATATATACATATATATATATATATATATATATATATATATATATATATACATATATATATATATATATATATATATATATATATATATATATATATATATATATATATATACATATATACATATATATACATATATATATATATATATATATACACATATACATATATATATATATATATATATATATATATATATATATATATATATATATATATATATATATATACACACATATAACCTAATATGGTTATTTAATAGTGTATGTGTGTGTATACAATATGCATACCTCAAGGTTTCCATTTTCCAGCTCTCTACAGTGCAGAGCATCATCTATGTCTGTACATCCTGGAGGATCCACACTGCACACTGTCAGATTTCTCAGGTCCTCTCTCCTCACCATGTCCTGTACCACACACACACACACACACACACATTAATATCTACACACACCTCTACATACAGTTTGTGCTTGCAAAATCCCAGTGTATCTCTGGAAACGCAGCAATTACCTCTGGTGTGATGGCCCACGGCATCTTGGGAAGAAAACTGAGCACAGCCTGAGAGAAGGCCTGGTGGGGAACGTCATGCTCCAGAAGCAGGACTTCCTGCTCCGTGTCCTTCTCCCCAGCGTTGCCCAAACTACGCACAAAATGACCCTAAAAAAAAAGAAACAAACTTTGTATTTATATGCAGAATTATTACTTATGAAGCTAGAGAGGCATGGCTTCATACAGACACAGAGAACATGAACAATTCAAAGTCCTGTCAAACTAGGACAGCTCAGGATGTGCGTACTAATCGTAGGACACTCACATTTGGATACCTGGAGTCTTTGGGCCAGCCGTCGATGGCCACCATGATCCTCTGGCCTGCCAGTGTGGCTGCCTGACGTGTTTCAATGCGAATGCGTGGAACACGGCGGTCTGCTGGTGTGAAAAGGTGGCGTGTTGACTTCATGAAAAAGAAGAGAAAAAATTACAAAAACAGGAAACAGACAGGAAGACACAGTCAGCGCTAATATCTGGTCTCAAGACCTTTATCAATTTTATAAGTAAAACAATAATATTTCCTTCCTCTGCATGATAAAATTTGGCACAGAAATTCAAATTCTGTTGGATTTTTAGACTTAGCAAGTCTATTTAGACTTGATATATAGAGCAGTCCAGTGTTACCTCTTTGATTTGGGAAACGTTGAGCATGCCACAAAACGGCCTCCAGTTCCTTTTGATGATTCCCACTACTTTGCCTGTGGGTTTCCTGGCTGCCTCGGCTGCTGAGATCTTCAGCTGCTCACACACACACACACACACACACACAGGAACACAGAGAATATTTAGACAGCTCCGAAGAGCTCATCGGGGGTTGCAATTTAAATGCAAAATAAACAAAAAAATATGGGCTCTCTTTTTGTGTTACACAGCACACCTATCTTCAGCATATATGTCCATCAACTGTAAGCAGAGGCAAAATCAGTAATTTACTCACAGCCTTCTCCTCCTCTTCTTCCTCAGCATTATCATCCTTTGCTTTACCCTCGTCCTGCAGCACGACTGAAGAGGGCGCCACCCACTCGTTCCGTGGCAACAGCTGCACGGCAACCACGTCTTGGTACACCGCTCTGTTGAGGTTCTGCAGACCCTGGATGAGAACCTGGCAGGAAGCGGAAAAGCAAGGACAATGTTTTTAACATATGCAGGCACTTTGCTAGTCACTCCTCTAATGAAACTTAAATTTCACCACTGCACAACAAATTCTCACCAACACACGGATAAAGTTTGGGAGATACATCCTTACATTTCCAGATTTTCACATGTAGATACACACCTCTGTGCTCTCTTCCCCCTCTCCCTGGACAAAGACTGTGGCCTCCAGGTAGTTGTCCCTGCTGGCCCTGAACGTTCCCTGAAGGAAGGAACCACTTTTGATGCCTGCCTGGATCCTGGACAGAGGGAGGTGCTCTGGGAATAACACCTTACTGCTGGTGATCTCGTTCTGAGGGAGGGAGGAAGGAGAAATAAATGGGGGAGGCGACAAGAGGAGAAGGTAAGAAATAGCTGCAGTTACAGTAACACTTTACCTAAAAACATGAACTAGCGTTTAACTCTATATTTAAAAGCCACAAAGTTGTGTGTGTTTACCTTGTCATCATTTGACAATGCCAGGCGATCCACAAGCTCAGGGTTTGCTATCAGACTCTTGATGTACTCTTCAACTAGACAGGAAATGAATGAAAGTGTTTGTGACAAATTGGTAGATACAGCTGATGAAGTTTGAAAGCATAGTTGTATTTCTTAATGAGGAGGACTTAGGAAGCTTCTATTTCCTGAAGAAACCTCTTAACCCTCTGGCCGCACGTAGTTTTAGAGTGCATGGTAATTTTCAAAAACGTTTTTGAGTGTTATGTTCTTAATGTGCAAAGCTTTTTAGACTGCTGCTACTATGTGAAGAGAGACCACTTACATTTGTACACCAGCAGGCCTTTCTCCTCTGCCTTCTCCTTATTCCCTCGGTCATTGGTGAGGAGGACCACTTTCAGCCCATCTGGGTCGGACTCAGATGTCTTCAGGTGCTGGCTGTACCATTTGGCTGCCACTCGGATTGCACGGTCATTACGGTCATTAGCGCTCTCCCCCGGTTCACGTTCAATGAATGTCTCTCTGGAAGAATGAAAATGATGACGATTAATGTATGAGGATTACAAGCATGAAGGCAAAAAATTCTGTGTGCTATTCACAAATATATATATGTATATCATATAGAAATACATATATATTTCATGAGGAAGGTCTTATACGAAGATCTTTGGTTGAAGAGGAACGTGCGTGTGGATATTACTATAACTTTTACATACTATAAAT
The DNA here is from genome assembly GCF_963924715.1 of Thunnus thynnus. Taxonomy (NCBI): domain Eukaryota; kingdom Metazoa; phylum Chordata; class Actinopteri; order Scombriformes; family Scombridae; genus Thunnus; species Thunnus thynnus. The sequence goes on along the minus strand of NC_089530.1, from coordinate 19,076,695 downwards.
ATAGTACAAGTAATATGTTGTGGTGCAGAAAAACAACAGCCGTGTCTCTCTACCTGTGGTGTTCATTGGTAAAGGTGTAGAAGTGTTTCTCTTTCTCATGTATGATGTCCTTCAGGCGTTTATAGACTGGTGCACTGCGGTGGCGAACCTCCTGAAGTACAGTCTGAAGGATAATCACATTACGAATCACTGGATCCTCCAACAAATCGATCTGCAGGACACAGGAATTGTAAAAATATGTTTAAAGAGACTGACAACTGTTCAGTAAAACTGAACAAAGGCAAAAAATCACAGAATCATAATCATCCTCATTAATATACTGAAATTATAGTCATGAAAAGACACATATAGCTGTACAGCTGTGTGAAAAGGAAAATAATAAAAACAACATTACAGTAACATGACATGCTCTTCATTCAGGAATAAATATCATGAGGTTTAGTTTGTGCCTCTCATGAATTATCATATTACATGAAGCCAGTGGTGGAAAATAATTAAGTACATTTATTCAAGTACTGTACTTAAGTACAATATTGAGGTACTTGTACTATACTTGAGTATCTCCATTTTATGCTACTTTATACTTCCACTCCACTACATTTCAGAGGGAAATATTGTACTTCCTACTCCACTTCATTTATTTGACAGCTTTAGTTACTTTTCAGATGAAGATTTAACACAATGGATAATATAACAAGCTTTTAAAATACAAAACATTTTAAAGATGAAACCAGTGCTTTCCAACTTTTTGGGCTTTTGGCGTCTTAAAAAAAGCAGTTTGTAGACGGGTCACATTTCAGATGTCTGAGTTGTTAATAGCTCAACCAAATAGTGATTTTTCCCTCTAAACTTCTCACATGGTTTCATTTCAATAAATGTTCAAATGATCCAATATTTCACCAAAAATCAAACATTAGACAAAAAGTTTTTAAAAAAAAAGTGAAAACGGGTTTGTGTATTTGAACTTTGTTTCTTCTTTCCTCTCCCGTTAATCATCTCACGACCCCTCAGATTTATCTGGTGACCCTTTGAAGGGGCCCGACCCCTAGGTTGGGAAACCACTGGACTAAACTAGCTAACTGTATATAAAGTAGATCAAACTAGCTCCACCTCCAGCAGCTACAACAGTAACATGCTGCTTACACATGGATGCTTCAGTATTAATAATCTAATGATATCATATATAATAATACATCGTCAGAGGGACCAAACCACTACTTTAACTACATTTTGCTGCTAATACTTGTGTACTTTTACTTAACCAAGATTGTTCACGCAAGACTTTTACTTGCAATGGAGTATTTTTACATTGCTGTACTAGTGCTGCTACCTAAGTAAAGGATCTGATACTACATGAAGTATTATCACAATACATGCGAGGTACAGACTGGGGCGGACTAGAAACCTGTATGGAAAGTTAAATGCCAAGATGTCTGTAAATCATATTAGACTGCCTGATGATCAAAAAGCCTTTTTGCTTGAGCACAAGTATGAAATAAGATATCCAGGCAAAGTTTCTTTTCTTTACCTGATGCAACACTACATTAGTGTCAGGGAGCAGATAATGTGGATATGAGCACAGATTGCTCTCAATACACGCGTCTCTCTGCAGCACCGTGGACTCCTGTTTGCATTCACTGCAAGCCTCGCTTCCGCACCAAATATCATCTCTCAGATAATGCTCACGCACTACTTTCATCACCCCGCCAGACCGGGTCTTCTTAACGAAGGTTTTAGACTTCAGCATGATGACGATAACGGTTTTTAAAAAGGTAAAACTCTGGTGTTTTTATCCTATCATTTGGTGGCGATAAAAGAGTGAACTGGCTCCCCATGTGTAAACTAACTGAGTGGGCCGACCAAAACTTTCCAGGAGTTTTGAGGTATTTTTATATTTCTGCAGCCCGAAGAAGGTGTGTGCTAGAGCTAGTGCTACAGCTTACAATGCCTATCCTTTTAACAACACATCCTATTTTACCTCAAAAGGTGACATCAAAAGACAAAAAAAAGACAAAACAAAGTTTGCTTTTCATTTTTGGTCGGCCATCTAATTCTTGCCCAGTGAAAACAAAGCAGAGGAAAGCAAAAGAGGGACTGGTTGGCCGGGTGTTTACTTTTACAGCGGCCCCTGCGTGTAGGAGGAGGAACTGCACGTCTTGTGTATTGTAGCGAGTGGACGGTTGTTGTACTGCACGTTTATGACTACAGGGGGCGCTGGGGCGAAAAGCACCCAACACCGGCGTCAGCTGGCAATATTTTTTTTCCTAGGATGGCGAAGTCATGACCCGCCCCACTCTGCCTTTGATTGGCTTAGTCTGATATTCTAACCCTAACACTAACCAATCTCACTCCTCATACTTGAACCCAACCAACGAAGGCAACAAGTACTAGCCAATCAGAGGTAGAGAAGGGCGGGTCATGACTTCGCCGTCCTAGGAAGAAAAATTGGCGAACCGTTGGCGGTTAGCAGGCGGTTAGGAGCGGGACCCTTGAAAATAAAAACAACCCACCGTTGGCTCATGTCAGCTCTGCGGAGTAACTCGGTATTTGGGTTTATATCGTATTTTATCAAATATGAGTACATTCGTAATCAATTTCAAACGATATAACTAGTTAGAGTAGTGCTCAGTCGGTGCAAACTAACGTCTAGCTAACGTTAATCACATATCGCGATGTAACGTTAATTGTTTAATCTCACATAATCTCTGCTACAGTAACGTTAGCTACCAAAAGAGAGGACGCAAAGTCAGAGCGGAAACTATACGAAAATGCCTCCCAAGAAGCAGCATCTGAAGCCGACAGCGGCCAACGTCTCCAGCTCCCTGGACCTGGAGTCGGAGGACATCAGTCTGGAGACCACCGTGCCGACCACCGAGGATGTCTCCTCGTCCGACGAGCAGCGGGACGGATCCCAGAAGGTGACCCGCCAGCTGATCGAGAGGAAGGAGCTGCTGCACAACGTCCAGCTGCTAAAAATCGAGCTTTCTCGGAAGAACCTAATCATAGACAACATGAAAGCAGACTATCTGACCAAGGTATCAACGAGGAATGCTGTAGAGGCAGAGGGAAGATGGACAGTGTGTGTGTGTGTGTGTGTATATGTGGGTGTATGTGTGGATATGTGGGTGTAACTTAGCCCCATGTTGTGCCTCTCATAAATTTCCATTTTAAGAATTATCTTTGTAGCAGATGCATTAATTTGCTGCACAGGAGTCATGCAATATCCAGCCCTTTAACTATTTCCTTGCGTGTGTTTTTGTATATCAGATTGAGGAGCTGGAGGAGAGGCTGAATGATGCTCTGCATCAGAAACAAGTGTTGGCCCTGAGACTGGACAACCATCTGAAACTTGCTCAGGATGAGAACAGGTGAGGAAGGTGGAGGCAGTAGTGCATAGTAGTGCCATCATTGCTTCATCTGTCACTGAGTTACTGTGCATTCTCTCTCAATCAAATCAGGTTTAAACATTTTTATATTGTTTTTCTATTATAACAGGATTCCTGCACACCTCTGTAAAGTCTGGAAGTATAAATAATATTTTTTTTAAAAACACATTTAAAAGACCATCATCTGTAACTCTTTTGAAAGGTTGAAATAGAGCAATAAATCGGGAAAGTACAGAAAAATGGGCAAATTGTTACAAAATTTGTGCAACTGATACTTGCTGGCCTTAACCCCATCAAATTTATGCTGTTGGTTTTGGAACTCTTAACTGCTTGAAGGAGGAGGATCACACACAGACAGACTCGTTCATCTTCTTTATTCAAACAACATTATACATTTCGGCTTACACCTTCATCAAAGGCCAAACAGGAATAATGGATTGAAAACCACTTTTTTTTTAGACATTTTCAAACATCACACCAGTCATCCTACAGGATAATTACATCATTCAGTAATCAAGTTCATCATCTATGTCACCTGTACTGTTACCTGTGTTTGCTTTACACATTGTAGCACCATCTTGTGGATAAATCAAAACAAAACAATCCAGCCATAACTTTCCAAAAAAATTTCTAAGCTAAATAATAGCAGTTAAACTTAGCTTGTAAGGAAACACCTCAAGTAAAACACCTCTGATTACTGAATGAATTACTGGATGCCTTGTGTGATGTTTGTTTGAAAATGTATAAAAAAATGGTTTTCAACCCATTACTCCTGTCATTCCTGATGAAGGTGTAAGCTAAAATGTTGGGCTTTGATTCAGCATAATAATGTTTGAATAAAGAAGAAGTTGATGAAACAAGCAAGTTATCAAGAGTTTTCCTCAACCGTACAGTTATTTGCTGTTTCGACAGTCATAATTCCCAGACACTATTGCTGCAGGATGGAAGAGAAATTATGAAAACCTCAATAGGGAAATGTTTGGGAAGCATGAATAAAGTTTAAACCACAATTACTCTACCTGTATCCCATCATTTAGCTATTAAGCATAAAGATGAACTACGCTAACAAAGACTGTTGCCATCAGGAAGCAGCAGGCTCTGCGTAAGCAGGAGATGGAGGCCATCCTGCTCAGGCAGCAGCAGCTGGAGGAGACAAATCGACAGCTGTGCGAGAAGGCAGGGGAGCTGCGTCGATCTCTCAGGGATCTGGACATCTCACAGGACAGATACCAGGAGCTCCGCGATCTCCCTGAGGATAAAATCTCCATACAGGAATATGTAGCTGTAAGTGTGGCAGAGCTAATCACTACACCACCCTGTTGAATCTCACTGATGGTGACCAGAGAGACGAGAAGTGATCGTTATGAAGCTGTCGAGAAGTTTCCTGACATGCTGACCATTTCTTTGTGTGTGCGTGTTTAGATGCGTTTCTATGAGGTGGTGACTCCTCTTCGGGCTCAGCTGACAGAGCTCAGTGTGAAGAGAGGCAGTTTGACTGAAGACCTGGACACACACAGAACCCAGATGAAGGCTCTGATGGAGGTACCGCACACATGTACACAAGCGTCTTTATACACACCTCAATATTGCATTCTCTCTTCTCTTTTTATGAGGCTATTCCTTTATGTTTTATCACCATTTTTTTGTCAATTTCTCTTTCATCTGTGTTCAAATCATAGCCTCCGTACAGCGTACAGTCAAATAAACAGAACTGCTGAACCTGTGTGTCAAGCATATCAACAACCTTTTCATGTGTTTTACGAGCACATGTTTTTGAGCACACTTATAATAAGTTCAAAATACCAATTAGTGCATTTTTGCCTTTTGTTTTCTGTCTTTTGAACACTCGAACACTCCCTGAGTCAGTGAGTCGCATATTTAGAAAGTGTCAATGTGAAGAATGCAGAGAGGTTCAGGTACTTCTAAAGCGAATGTGAAAATGAGGAGGACAAGTGATCTAAGACACGTAAATTGTGTTCTTTTGATGCTAGGCAAAACGGTCATTTTCACAGCCTGCGGCGTCAAGAGTGATGCGAGTTACAAAAAAGCCAGTCAGTCTAGTCAGCAGTAGCCTTGTAGGCATAAATGACATGTTGATGAGATGATGTGACATGCTGAGTGCACAGTCAGAGTATGGGAAAAAAATAGCATGAATAGAGGCACGTGGTGTAATGGTATGAGACCCCTTAAGACAAATGAGCATTATTTGAATGCCACAGAGGATTTAGACATTTCTGCCGACTAGATGCTCCCCTTTGTCGTCACAGTTTTTTTCTGTCACTTTTTCTGATACTTTCAACAGGTAAATTGCCCAAGGTGGTTCCACAAAAATGATCTAAAATCAGTCTACAGATCCCAGCACAGTAAGGAATGCAATGTTCACTGCTTGAATAAGCGATTGGGGAATCTGCAGGAACTGTATGACTCTTTTGAGACAGCATGGAGCTAGATGTTGATAGAGCTCCTAATGTTTGTGGAAATTCCTTGTATTTAAATGTTGATTTATGTGTGTGTGTGTGTGTGTGTGTGTGTGCACAGAGCTATGAGGAGGAGCGACGGCTGCGTACAGAGCTGGAATTGAGGAGCCAGAGACTGACCTTAGAGCTAGCTGACACCAAACAGCAGATCCAGGAGGGGGACTACCGTCGAGACAACTACCCACACATCAAACGGTGTGTGTGTGTGTGTGTGTATGTGTGTGTGTGTGACAGAAGACAGACAGTGATACCATTTTTTTAAAAATGCTTTTCCTCCTTGGTTGTTTTAGATATGGTTTCAGTTTTATGTATCATGCCCTGTATGTACCTGTATGTTGTAATAGAATTATTTGCTACCTGTTGCATCGAGTAGCATAACTACATGTCTGTAATATAATGATAATGACGGGAATGTAGGCAACCAAGAGCCTTTCTGTTTGGTTCGTGTCAGAAGTCATTTGTGTTTGTGTTTTTGAAAAGTTGTGCGTATGATGTTTAGTAAAGCAGCAGGTCACTGTGCCAAGACCAACTTAACTTGGGGGCAGGCTCAACATGTTCCCTCCATGGTTCCCCATCCTTGGCAACATGTTGAGCCTCCTCAAAGTTACTGTAAGTTCATCTTGGCTTGTTCACCTCAACAGGGAATGATTGTTGCTTTATATCTCACAGGGGACAAAAGGGATTAAGCAACAGCAGTAAGTTCTTCACTAAAAGATGGTTGTTAGATCAGTAAATATTTAGTTTGGATTCATGTTTTTTTCATGATGGGAACAAAAAACTCGCACATTTGGATTGGTTTGTTTCCCTTTTTTTGTTGTAAAAGGAAACAACCCTTTTTGACTTTCAATCCATGTTTATGAAGGCAATAAATGAAAATGAAGGAGTTTTACTTTTCCATGATTTTTAAGGATATTTAAGTTTCCAGTTCATATGTATGTTCAGTATGTTTTATATTGTGGTTTACAGTGAACGTGACAACTTTGAAGCAGAGCTGAAGGAGCTGAAGAGGAGATTTGAGACACTAGACTTGACTCACGCTACACAGAACAGGGAAAGAGAAACTCTCAGCACAGAGGTGCTTCACACACACACACACACACACACACACACACACACACACGTTCTCTTCATGTTTCTCTTCAATATACTGTACTGTTTTGTAAAAGCTGGGTTTTTCTCTTCTTGTCCTGCAGGTGGTGACACTGCAGCAGTCAGTGACTCTGCTACAGAAGGACAAGGAGTACCTACACAGACAGAACATGGAGCTCAGTGTCCGCTGTGCACATGGAGAAGACCGCCTGGAGAGGCTGCAGGTTCATGCAGTTGATCAGCTAGGAGGGTCATCTAATACAAATTCCATTAAACAATAGGAAAGCTTCAACTAACATGCTCTCACTGCTTGTTTCTGTCATCCAGGTACAATTAGAAGACACTAAGAAGGCCAGGGAGGATGCTTATGAGAAATATGTGGCATCCAGGTGAGATTCTGCTGTTTTTTACACCAGTTACCAACAGATAATCAGATGTAAGCTGTGCTGGAAATGATCAGTCTGCGACCAAACAATGGCCTGTAAAAATCACCAAACTTGGACATTGATGGTTTCATCTGTCAGCGAGAATATGATCCAGTACATCTCACCTCTGGAATTTGGGGAAAATGTTGTCTACATAACTCTGTCTATATTTTCCACCACAGAGACCACTATAAGTCAGAGTACGAGACCAAGTTGAGAGAGGAGTTGGAAAACATCAGGCTGAAAACCAGTCAGGAGATAGACAACCTGCAGAGAACGTCCAGGGAGATGTATGAGAGGGAGAACAGGTACAGGTCTTGTTGTATTTAACTCTTAAGGAACTGTATGTATAGAAGTAACAAAAAAAACAGCAGAAATGTGTGTATGTGTGTGTATTTTGACCAGGAACTTGCGTGAGGCCAGAGACAATGCAGTGTTGGAGAAGGACAGAGCGGTGGCTGCTGAGAGAGACGCTCAGTCCAGATATGACCAGCTGCTCGAACAGTGAGTTTGATCATCCACGACACGCATAAAAGTGTGATACAGGTGTTTATACGGTTTACTTTATCCACAGTTAACTTCAAGAACTTTTGCTTTCTTTCCTATTTCTGCTCTAGTCATACAGTAAAAGTAGAAGTGTCATTTAAAGGGTCAGTTCACTCAAATTACATAAAAACATTTTCACAGTCAACTCTAGTGGTATGTAGCCATGCATATAGTTTGGTTTTTATTTATTTATTATAAATGAAGTTCACCTTCATTATATTGGCACAGAGTCCAAAAAAAAGGTAACATATACCTAAAAAAGTTGGGCAAACTAAACCAACAGTATCTGCATGGCTAGATAAGTGAGAAAATCTGTATAATTTGGCTGGTAACCATAAAAGCTGCTCTTATGACTAATGTGCAGTTTTTTGTTTTTTTATATTAAATCCAGGTTTCTCTGCTTCTACTTCTCATCATTCACATCCACTCAAATCTTCAGCAGCCACCCGCAGAGCGAGTTGCATCACTGGCTTTTAGATATGCGGATAAATGATCAAAGCTGTCATCAGTTGCGCATGACTTGACATTTTAGCAAACATCTCCATGTTTGACAGCTCTGGTGGCCTTTTAGGAGTTAAACAATCCATTTACAACTGCCGCTCTTAAATGTAGGTTACTTCCTGGTGCCCTTTTTAACAAGCTATGTCAGTGAAAGTTATGGAACTTCACCTGAGGGCAATTGAGGCCAGTTGGTACAGTTTCTGTCATGTCATGGTTAAACACGTCACGTTTTGAATTTTATTCCTGGTTTTTGTTGGCCAATCAGCAAAAGTTTTGTGTGAGGTGTGCCAAAGGCAAACAAAGTGTGAATAAAAAAAGCTGGCTTCACTGCTGAGCCTGTTAGTGACGTAGTTCTAAAGTTGTATATTACTATAAAGGAAGCTCATATATAGATATCAGCTTGAATTACTCAGATCTTCCTGAGAGTTGTGAGCTTGCATCATGCTGATGTGTGAGCCAGTGGTAGTCTGTCATTAGCACATGCTGTGGGTGCGGTAGAACTATGGTGGCTGTGGTTTTCCGGTCTCTTACTAAAGATCACATGTAATTGAGGGGTAAAGAAGGTCATGTAGAAGTTAGAGTTCACTGGCGGGATGAAAGGCCAGTTTAGTACAAACTGGTGTCACTGGCCCGGCTGACTGCTTCCTCGGGAGTGAAATACTTTCAGCGAAGATTTTGGGAATGTTAAGTGAGAGTGATGATGCTTTGTATTACTGAGGAATTCTCCTTTAACTGTGGCTGATGATTTAAAACCACTACTTCAGACCTTATTTCATATTTTTTCTCAGTCTTTCTTGTGAAAGCATTTTCATTGGCCGATGAACCGATTACCATTCAGTCAGCTCAATTGTGAGCTTTTGTGTGATATCTATCTTTTTAGCCTTTTTTTTTTCTCCTGTGATTTTGTGCAACTTATTTTCTAATTATTAATGTTGCTTATTAGTCTTTTCACCTTTCACACTTACATTTAGTGATTTGTGTCCAAGTTGTTAGTCTATATCTCTGCTTCAGGCAACAATGCCCATCTCAGTATTGCCTCAAAAGATGCCTCTGGGTCGTGGTCTAGCTTGAATGTTTCAAATCTTGCATGGAAATTGCAACAGATATATTGTAAGCCATGCTACACACACACACACACGCACGCACACACACACACACTTTAAGCCTGTATTTTTTTTACTTATTGGTGGAGGAGACGGTACATAAACGTCTATGAGCAAATGTTTGTGTCTAGTCACACACAAATATTGGGACTGTATTGTCAGCATTAAAAGGAATTATGTATAGAATTATGTTTCCACAGTATGTCCTAATTTACAGTCATGTCCAATACTTAAAAACAATTTTATATATTACTTGCAATATTGTGTTTGCAACTGTCAGACACACACACACACACACACACACACACACACACACACACAGCCTCAGCAGCAGCAGCAGCAGCAGCAGTAGTGTCCCTGTCCAGGGTTACTACTACATGCCAGTCATTTCTCTAGATCCAAACCACCAGCTGTTGGTCTTTCCATACACCCACGCACACACACACACACACACACACACACACACACACACACACTCTTCACTCTCCCTTGTACTTTCTGTTCGCTGCGATCACATTCCCTCTCTGCGTCGCATCGCAAGCCAGCAACGACAGATGCGAGCCACAAGCCTTTAACCCCTAACCCCACGCACACCCCTATTTTTGGGGCAAAGAATGAGGCGGACAAGCTTGAAATGGCGTCAGATGATTGTAGCATGGACGGCCGTTTAGAATCCGAGCGCTCTCTGTTTCACAACGTTGGAGAGCACAGCGGTTACAGCGATCAGCTTGTCCAGAACAATGACAAAGTACTGAGGAGGGTTTTCCAGTTTTACCTCTCTGACAGACCTAAACTTGTTGTAACAGAATTGCCGTAGGGAACCCCTGAGTCAGGTGCTATTATCCTCTGTAGCTGTAAATATTTCCATTAAATTGCCGTTTGAAAGGACAGAGAAAGAACATGACTGACTGGAAAATATTAAGAAAAAAAATTTCAGGAATGTTTTACTTCTTTCTAGATCTATCTAGATTGCAGCCACCATTAATAAAAGAGGGCATAAAATGTCAACCATGTGTACATGTCTGTCACTGTGAGCACACAGCTCAGGCCAGCACTCTATGGATGATGAAATCCTATCAGGTCAGCTGTAATCGAGAGTTATTAATATTATCCAACCAACCTCCATGGCTTGATAGAGTCTTTGCATGCCTGAAAGCTGCCTGAGGAAAAGCACTGGGCTTGAAAAATGTTACCTCTCTTTTTTACTTTTAGGGCTGCAACGAATTATTATTTTCATTATGGCTTAATCTGTTGATTATTTTTTAATCCATTATATTTTTGAAAATAATGAAACTGCCCTTTATATTTATCCAGAGCACAAAGTGATTCCTCTTCAAATTGACAGTCCAAAACCCAAATATAGTCCATTTAAAATGATATAAAACACATTAGGGAAAGTGGAATTAACAAATGTTTGGCATATTTTTGCCTGAGAAGTGAAGTCAATGATTTATCTATTATCAAATTTGTCTGCCACATACGTTCATCTTGTTCTCTGGCAGTTTTGTGTATATTAGGTTTGATAGATTATTTCCTGTTTGGAAAGCAAGGTGCGTCTAACTGTCTTTATGTCTGTATGTGATGAGGCTCCTGCTTTATGCAAAACTGTGAAAACTGAAACTGTTGAATGCGCTCTTTCTCTTTGTTCTTTTCTAATTACAAAACGCTTCAGTAGGAACATCTCACTCTGGCCTGGCAGCTAAAATCATGGAAGATCAAACAAGACCAGACATTGCTGCGAGCGCCATTGAGAAATACTCTCCTGTAACCAAATGATTTAAGACTTGGCTTTCCTGCTCGGTGACTTCGTGTAACGCTGGAGTTGCCAAGCTGATAGGTTCCACTGAACTCTTTGAACATAAAAAAGTCATAAATTGTCATCATTGCACAATGCACACTAAGTATCTACTCCCTTGCCAGTTTCCAAACAAACGTATTATTATGCAACACATAACATAATTGAATCTATATGAACGAAAATATTGCTTCATTTGTTTGAAACTACCAGTGTTCACGTAATCTGTGTGCACTAAAACAGTAGGGCTGTCCCCTGAGAGTTTTGTTTGTTTGTTTGTTTGTTTTTTGTGAGTCAGCGTACATTGCAATAACAGGATAAAACAGATAGAAGCTTACAAAAATGCAAAGTGATAACATTTCAATGAGGAATTATAAATAAAGGGGAAATTATTTTTATTATTATTTCAAAGCAAACAGTGGAGTGAATTTATTTTAAAAAATTCAGGCTTTCTGTTTTTATTTTCATCTAAAAATAATTCCAATCTTAAAGAATTTCATTAGTTGATTTATTCTTGATTAGTTTTATTTATTAGTTTTTATGTTTAAAGAGAAATAAAGAAGTAGGTCTATCCTGATGAAGAAGAGCTGTCAGTTATTTCATTAGCGGGCAATGCCGTGAATTTATTTTCAACTGTTTCATTTCATTTACACGTTTTTAATGTTTAAAGTGACATTTTAAAAAAATAGGCTATAAGAGCTTGATTCAAACAGAAATACATGTTTGCTGCCTGTCTCCTTATTCCAACAAATCCATACGGTTGCCTGACATTATTCAAATCCTGCATCATATGTAGCTGTCTTTTATTGATTTTTAAATGCTCAAAAATATGTTCCCATGACTCTGTTGCATTTGACGAGGTTAATGTGGTTGAAACCGTCACTGAAACTCATGCCTACAGGTTTTCTGATTGCCAGATAGTCTCTATGAAAAGAAAAAAAAAGAGGAGCGAATAGTCGAATCTTTGTATTGAACAGCCAAATCCGATTCGACTGACAAAATTCTGAGTCGGGCACAGCTCTACAAAACATATTATCTCACTTTTTGAATACACTTATGTTCAAATTTATTAAGCTGTGTGTGTGTGTGTGTGTGTGTGTGTGTGTGTGTGTGTGTCTGCACTCTATGGTCTATGTGTGTCTCTGTCTACGCAGGTTTCGTCAGCTCCAGCTGGGTACTGACAGCCGGGTAGCAGAATTGTCCAACCAGGCCAAGCTGCACTCCTTCGAAGCCGAGCGCGCTCAGATGGTCAAGGAGGAGACGGCCAAGGCCTTGGCCCAGTGCCAGGTGGAGTGTGAGAAACAGCAGAAGAAACTGGAGGTACTGTAAACACGGAGAGAAAAAAGTAGAAAAAGTTTTACTGATTGCATTACAGTGATATACCGAGTCATTATTTTATCATAATCCAGTCTCGCCTGTCTCCTCTTGTGGTTTCATTTCAGCCAATGAAAGTTACTCCTTCCCTCTGTTATCAGCATTTTCAACAGTCAGCAATAATCAATAGAAAAAAAATAGAAAAACACACACAGACATATAATGTTAGTCCTTAGTCATCATTTTTAGTCTAGTTGGACACACGGCACAAAGTTCCTGTTGCACATGCTCAGAGGGTGACATACCAGCATAATGTGCTCACAGATTAACATACCGGGAAAGATAGCACATTCATTTATTCATCATAGTGACACAATATTGTTGATTCAACAGTACAGTGCTCAAGCCTCATGTTGTTAGTTCTAAACCTGGAGCAAATATTCCTGCACTTGGCACGATAAAAGTTTGACTTGTATTGTGAAGGACATCTGTATGAAAAATGGCAGTTACTTACTCTTCTCATCAAGGATCGTGTCTCTCTACACTGCTCTTCTTTAACATTGTGAAAGCTCAGAAAGACACAAGTTAATATCGGCAAATGTGCAAAACTTAACTTACTGAACTTAAATCAGTATTCAGTTCATTTAGGGAGGCGTCCACCATCCATAGCCCTGAAAAATTAATGTTATATTCTCAGTAATACTTCGGTCCAGTGGCTCGATTCTTATCTGTCCACTGTAGCAAACCCATGTATGCGAGACATTACTTGAGTGCAAGTTGTTCTTGACGTCTGGATGCACATAAATGTCCACCTGTTAACCTGTATTTAACCCTGTCCTGCTTGCCAGAGGGACATACTGTATGTACATGGTATAATGACGTGTTGCACATAATCTGTGTTAATAAATATGTTACAGAACTAATACTACAAAAATAAATGCAACAGTGTATAATCAGGGAAAAACTACAGTACTAATTTGAAGAAAAGAACTGACAGAATGTAATACCTACATTATTTATTCATTTTTATTATGTATTTCATGATTTCTCAGCAAGATATTTATGTACTTTTTTTTTTCAGCAGGCCAACACAGAAAACAATTTCACTCTCTCTCCTCTCGTCTTCTCCCTCAGCTCCTGACCCAGGAGTTTTACAGGCTGCAGACGTCATCAGAGAAGCGGGCGGCGGAGCTGCACGCTCAGAATGCCGAGCAGGCGTCTCGGCTGGAAACGTATGAAAAGCTGGAGCAAGAGCTGGACCAAGTCACCATGCAGGCCGCTGAAAGTAAAGAACACAGCATTAGCTCTGCATCACATTACACACATTACTGTGAAGTCAAAAAGATTAAAGCACAAACAAACAGACACTGATTGCTTTCAGATGCATTGAACAAAGGCCTGGCATCAGAGAATTTATGTAATAAAATTGACTGATAGCATTGTAGTGGATTAAGATGGGGACAATTATGGAAAAATCAGCAAATGCTATTGTGGCTCTGTAATGGAAGGTCTTGTGAGAGTTGAGCAACAGCATTTTACTACAGGCTTTGTCCAGTAGATTTACAAAATCCTGATACAGGAGCAGGGGGACAAATAAAAACAGCTACACGTTGCCACATGGTTGTGATAGTGGTCCTGTAAACAAACAGACTGTGTTTGTGTTTGTTGCCAGTTGAGAATGAAGAAGAAGCAGAGAGAGTTCTGTTCTCATATGGCTACGGAGCCAACGTTCCCACGACAGCCAAAAGAAGACTGAAACAGAGGTAAAGCACATGATACACTTCAAAAACTGTAGTTTGTTCACATTGCTACTGTGTGTGTTTTTCCTAAGTATGCTGTGTTAAGATATCAGATGGCTAATATACAGTAGTTTAGAGTTAAATTGATATGTTGGTATGGTGACATATCAGGCAGATGTTTGAATTTAAAAAATATCAGATACTCCTTCCTGTCCACAGCTACATACATGTATGTTGTTGTTGTTTTTTACATTCAACATTTCTTACTTGTATCTATAAGGTCTAACAAATATTTTGAATGCATTTTCTACCCCATAAAACATTTGCAAAGCCTTTTTTTGACCCAATTGTGTTAAAACAACACAGGTTTTTTGACTGCGCTGTCTGATCTGATAAAGTAGCTCCTCAAGGAGTGTTTGCTGTAGTATTAAATCTCACTTGCTGTAAGCACAGGCGCTGCCAAATCAACCAGAACAGAAATCTTAAGCATTACAAATTCAATATTTTTTCTGCTCATTCTCCTCATATATTTAGTGAATTCCTACCTTTTACAGTGTAATACCACCATCAGCTGTAGATATGCATTACCGCCCTCTGCAATTGGCTAAAACTGTGTCCAATGTTGTGTTGTGTATTTTCTTTATGTTGACATTTTCAAATCCTTTTTATAGGGACTTAAGAATACATGTTCAGTCTAGATTTGCCTCCAAAATGCCAACAATTAGAATTTGAACTATGCATGTGCAACCAAAAACCTGAGGTCGATCTCAACTGTTATGGTTACATAAACTGTACGGGAAACAATAAAGTACACACTAGTGTAAACTTGTTGATGGTGTGCTATGGAATTTCCAAATCTGTATTTGTGTTTGTGTGGCTGTCGTGCAGCGTTCACCTGGCCCGCAGGGTGCTGCAGCTAGAGAGGCAGAACACGTCACTGAGGAGAGAGCTGGAGAGACACAACTCACAAACAGCGAAGATATCTGGAGAGGTACACACACACACACACACACACACACGCATGCACACACAGCGTCCAGGTGCATGCCCGCCTGGGGACGATCTTTAATGGAATAAAGTTAAATTTAATGTTAAATTTGTTTTTTATCTGGAAGCACTGCAAGTTACTACCTGCAACACACACTTATTTTCTCACCATCACATGTCCCACGGCAACTATTATTACCGTTTGTTATAATGGTCATTCCACAGCTTCTATCAAAGCCGTAATGATTTATTTCAACTGGCTTTCAACCTCTCTTTCTCTCTGATGATATAACAGAGTCATTATCACATAGCCAAGCTAGGTGGCTCCTCTCTCATCACTCATCATTTACCTTCTCACACCATCGCACGGCGCCCCATTGTTGTAAAGTCAATAGCGAGAGCACCTCTAATTGCTCTCTTAACGACAGACCTAGCAGGCGAGACATCAAGCAAATTTCGGGTGTCTTTTTCTCTCTGATAGAAAGAAATAGCAGGAAAAAAAGAACATAAAAGGAACTGCAGCAGCTTGTAAGGTTATTCATCAAATACATGCTTTAGGACCTGTCAGTGAGAGTGTCCACTGCTCTGTTTGTTTTGTCCAAGTTTAACAATTGGCCTGCAAAATATCTGAGTCTACCTTTAAAACGGTGTTAAGAAAATGACAGGTTGTTTAGTGAGAGCAGACGGCAGACACAGCAGACCTTACATGAGAAGAGTGAGGAGTTAAGAGTATTAGTACCTGTCACACTTGTTGACACAATTGAAAACAGTGCCAAAAACCGTGACGGCCATACTCTTCACTCTCCCAACAACTCACCGCACTAATCATCGAGGCTTTTGTTTTGTTTGGCGCACAATGCGCGTGTGTGTGTGTCTCTGTGTGTGTGTGTGTGTGTGTGTGTGTGTGTGTGTGTGTGTGCGTACAGTGCTGAGACTTTAATTTTGGGTGTGTGCATTTTGTCTGTGCGTGACTGTGTGCACAGTCACATGGCTGCTACTCGTGTTCTGATGTGAAAATCATCCAGTGAGGTTTGAAATCGCGGAGAATGACAGCTCTGGCAGCCAGTGCGCTCGCTTTTCTACGTTCCCCCTATTATAATCTGAGCGAGAGAGGGAGGGATTGTGCAATCCAGAATGGGGAAACTGGACAGATTTGTGACTAAATAAGCCGGCCATTCATCTGTCAACTGTGATTGACTGGCATTCATCAGGAATACCTCATGATTCATCGAGTATGAAAGAAAAGGGTGAAAAACTATACTTCCTATTCACTAGAAAGGGCAAGGGCGTCAACCACTTAACCACCCACACCGTCGCCCTGACTAACTAACTATTGTCCTTACCCTCCCACCCAGTTCTACTCACTACTGGCTCGCTCTTAAAGTGGCTTAATGTGTAACGACCTAACTTTATTTATTGTTTCCAAGATTTTAAGTCTGATACGGAATGACCAATGTTGTATCAGGTACTCTTACAGCATATATGAGGTCAGATTAGAACATTATAGAGCAAGAAATTGGTTGTTAAGATTGTGGATCCACAATCCTTTTGTTATTTAAGTGTACTTTAAATAAAAAGGATTCACTGAGATACGGCTTTGTAAAACTCATTTATGGGCACTCAAGCCACCCTTGATGACATCATAGATAAAGAAACCTTGGCGGTTGCAGCTTTGACAGTCATTCAACCAAAAAAAACAAAACAAAAAAACTGCACAATGTAATTTCATAATAATAATCGCCGTCATAGTGACAGACGTTTAATTCCAGTTTAGCTCTTGTTGTTGTTGCGTCATATGCGACTCTCTAAAGTTCAGTATCGTGCAGCACATGTGAAAAAAATGTAGGGCTGGGTCTCACGTGTATTATTAAGTGAAAATAAATAATAGAATCGAGTTTGACCCCGAGATTGTGTAGGTGAAGTCATATATTCCCCGTAATTGTAATTATAAATGTGTTCCTCCTCAGTTGTTGGCAGCCAACCAACTGTTACAGCAGACACAGCAGCCATATAGCTACCTGATAGACACCGTGAGAAAAAGGGATGCTCAGATCAGCACCTTAAAGGAACGAATCACCTCTCTTGAGGACGATGTCAGGTATACACACACACACACACACACACACACACACACAGAAACACACGTTCACTAACTGGACTAAAAGAAAGTCAACACATCTAATTGAAGGACACCACCTCTGTCTTGTTTGCCAAACTCTCTCTTTATTCATTTTATTTGTTATATTTTATATACGTCCCACCCTTGGCTGTCTCTGCTTTATCTCTATTTGTCTTCCTCTCTCCCTCTCACACCTAGTTCACTCCGTCTGTGTGTGAACCTGTATGTGTGCATAAGTTTGTCAGCACCCCATAACTGAGTGTTTGACATCAGCAAACCTTTGGCACTGACCTAAATCCCCTTTGTCCCCCTCTCTATTTCAAACCTGAGAAATATGCAAACTAACAGACTGCAGATTTTCTCTTGCTGCCCACCTGGGGCAAACAAGAGATGGAAAAAAAAGAAGAAGAAGAAAAAAAAAAAAGGTATTGAGGTTTTCCTCTGGCTGTGCAGAGACATACCTCACAGGAGATTCTCACTTTATGTGCTCAGGTCTCTCCGTCTTTAGTTTTACTATGCCTGTGATTTATTAATTGTTTTCACCGTTTGGCAGGTGATATTCAAAACTCACTCGGTTCAAATCAGCCAACACCTGTGTCTCAGCAGAGGCAGATCTCAGACCCACAACTTCATAAAGCTTTTTTCCCCCCAGTTGTCAGTGATAGGTATTGAGGCTACCAACCTGTTATTGCAAGATTCGCAAGATGATGTGCTTTAAAGTGCCCCCATTACAGGCTCCTGCTTGTACGTTTCACAGCCCCGGGAAATAACACTTGGACAGTACTGTAGAAAACTTAAGGTTTTCTCACAAGTTATAATCTGAAGAAACTACCTTAACAAACTTCCCAATTGATTGAGTTCATTTTGATTTTTATATGTCATTATCTTATCTTTATAATATATGTCATTATCTTATCTTATAAATGTCATTTATGGTTTGGATCTTAATGGTTTTTTACTGATAATGAGAAACTTTTAGCACCAATAAACCATTTACTGATGGTTATAGTCTAGCATTTTTAGTTTGTTTTTTTCTTAAACCATAGTTAGGTAAGTACACAGTCACATAAATGAAGCAAAGTTCAAATTACAAAGCAGACTCCACCTTAACAGCTGATCCTGTGTTGACCCTAACCTGACCCCACCCTAAGGAAAAATGAAACACATCCTTACAATGGACTGAGTACAGTATATTATGCTGAGTTTCATATAGCATCTAATAATGAAATTGATATGAAATAAAGAAATCTAGCTAAAGAAATAACTTATAAGCTATTTGCAGCTGTTGGTGACATTTCTAAGAGCTGAAAGCAAGAAAACTTACATGATTAACCATTAATATCTTCATGTTTTTGAGCATTTAAGTAAATAGTATATTGAGTTCATAACTTGTAGTCAGTTTAGTAATGTTTTCTGTTAGCTCAAGATGTGATCTCTGCCTGTGTGTGTGTGTGTGTGTGTGTGTGTGTGTGTGTGTGTGTGTGTGTGTGTGTGTGTGTGTGTGTGTGTGTGTGTGTGTGTGTGTGTGTAACTCCAGTTCTCTGAGGAAGGAACGAGCTGCTCTGCAACAGGTGAAGAACAACATGGCTGCTGATCTGGAGAGACTGCTCAACCATCGAGAGGTACACATGATGATGATGATGATGATAATGATGTTGGTATTTTGGGATGTTAATTATTTGATGTTTCCATTATGATGTTATGTAGGTATGACAACTGCATTCATGTGGCCTCATGCAAGAACAATTTCATGTTCTTATCCTAAAATTGTCTTACGTTTTTTTCTTGTGGTTTGTCCACACAAGTGTTCCAACTTGGATTAAACTAATTCTCTTAACTGCCTGAACTTGTCGTAAATCGTTTCAGCCTGATGAATGTCACCTGCTCATTCGTGAGATGTGATCATTAACTTAATGAACGCCCCTAAAATTGCCATATAAGGCCACCCGTTCCACTCTGTTTGAAGGCGAGTTTCACTCACAGAAATGTTACCAAAGAGAAGGAACAATGATTTTACTCTGTGGAACTTCATGTGAAGTTTCAGAGTGTTAGTAATAGAAGACCTGAAACAATTAAAAAATGTTAATACAGAGTCGTAGAGCTGCTTTGTAGTGTGACAGAAACAAAGTAGGAACGCTCTGACATGAAGCTAAAAAACATCTTTCTAAAGCCCTCCATGACTAATACGAGAGGCGGTCGACGGATGTGACAGTCACTGAGATATTAGAGGAGAGAATATTACAGAAGGAGATGTTACACTGTCAGCTGCAACACAAGATGATACTGGACAAGACCTGCAGAGAGACATTGAGGCAGCAGCTGTCGGAATGAGAGAAGTTTCCAACAACTACTGAAATGTAGAAGTCGCCGCGCCAAAATATTCCAATAAAAATCATAAAATCTAAAAACCGTCTCAGTAAATTGGCAGTTATGATGATGATGATGATGATAATGTGGTGAACAGAATATAAAATTTGTACTTTTCGTATCGTATTTAAACTCCAAAGTCATTGAGATTAACTTTTATAAGTCAAACAAGTCTTTTCCCCCTTGTGAAGAAAGGCAGAGACTGTCTGTTCATGATTTGTGCGACGGGTTTGAACCACTCGTTCGTACCTCGAAAATTCTAAGTACGAGAGAATTTAATGTCACAGATTTCCTTAAATGCCTCTCAAGACCAAATCTGTTCAAACGGTGCGTTCATTGTCTCCCATGCTATTCCAGTATATTGGGCTATTTCAAAATGATGAGTAAAATCTGCCTTTGAAAATAAAGATTTACAAGTAAAACCAGCATGTTGCAGCACATGACCATCACCTCAGTTTGACAAAGTTCAGAGTACTGCGGCTGATGCTGGAACTGTTACCCTGCTGTAAACCACCTTTTCATATTCACACCAGACAACTTATTACACCGTGCTGCAATCTTTCCTTCAAGATTGTGTGCGCTCGTATGTGCGTGCACGTGGGAGCGTGTCCCCCAAGCCTGCCGTTTGCTGTATGAAGTATGTGCCCTGTCATAGACAGCTGTTCCTCAGCCTGGCTGTTTGGGATGCCACCAGGGTGCGTGTGTGCACTTGTGTGTGTGTGTGCGTGCTCGTGCGTGTGTGTGACATGCCGGGGCTCATGTCCTCAGGGGTGATAAATAGAACCGTGAAATGGCCCACAGTCCTCCCCTCTGCCCTGCTGCCACCCCTGCAGACCCTTGAGCTTGTTGAGCTTATTACAAGTCGTCCCAGAGTTGGTCTTTAAGAGTTCAGCTGCACTGTGTCGTCTGTGGCTCTGGTGAAACATGGCACCAGACAGGAGAAATAAAAATTCTTTCACATTAACTTTAAAGAAAATGTCTCTCTCTGAAATTTAAGTGTTAACTTAAAAGATATTTTTGCATGAAGGAAATTGAATCATATAAAATACTTGTGATACATTTATTTTTTGTTTGTCACAGTTTTTAGTGAAATTTTACTAGTGTTCTCTGGCCCTTTGGATGCTACACTGCCAGTTATTTCTCTCAAAATTCATGTTTATTGTTTCACTTTTGTTTTCACATTCCCATCTTTATGTGCTCATGTGATTCTCCAGGAGTTAGCGGTGATGAAGCAGGTTCTGATCAGCATGCGGTCCAAACGGGGAGACGCTCTAAACCCCTTTGAAACAGATAAAACCGGTATCAGGACCTCCGGCGCAGGAAAACACCAGTCCAGACGGATCAACAGGACCACAGAAGAAGAGTCGCCAAATAAACCAAAACCCACTGTGTTTGTAAGTGTCTGACTTGGTAAAGCTTTGCATGAGTCACAACACCTTAACCTGTCTGGACAGAAGTTCAGACCGAGGAATGCTGGAGGCTGGCTGGAGATGATAAATTGTGCTTTTATCATTTAGTTTCGTTTCAGCTTTTTAGTCATTATGCTGTAATACTGTATTTAACCTTGAACAATGAGAATATCTTAAGAATCCAGACAAGAGCTCCTGCTGTCATGCTATTCTAACCACACCATAATATTAAGCCTATTACCATAATATGGTACCAGTAATATAATATTTCCTCTCTGTTTCTTTTGTTCGCAGACCAATACAGAAGCTCCTGATTGGTTCCAAACGCTGAAGCAGAAACCCAAATGACCAGTTGTATGTGTTACTACCGGTGCTGTTGTTACTCAGGGCTTTAACAGTCTTACCTTTTTATCAACACTTTTTTACCTTTTTAAACCCTTCTCATCAAATTTCAGCAACTTTTGAAATACAAGAGCAGAAACTCATACTGGTGTCCGAGTGTTTTGTTGTTCTCATCTTTTGTTACATGTTGTTCAGAGAGGATAAATTCCCTGAGTACTGGTCCAAGACCAGAGGTATTACCTTCCACGGGGTACACATTCCTAGCTAACTGACTGCCCAAAAATTCCTCTTTCTTGGCAGTCGACTGTTTTATTAGGTCTGTCTATCATTATTTCCTCATCTTTTCCAGGTTTGCAGATACTAGTGGCTACGGACAAACAGCATAGCAGGAACCTTATCCTTTGATTTGCTCGAGCTGAGACTCCTTTGGCTTTAAATATAGACATAGTAGGCATACCTTCATCATTTCAGACCCATGTTCTTATCGGTGTCATATTAAACTCGGCCGGAGGACTTTGACTGCTGCACAGTTTGGGATGTCTCTATCTAGTCATTCCTTATTGTCAGATTTTATTCCTCTTCTCCTGTTTTTTT
The DNA here is from genome assembly GCF_963924715.1 of Thunnus thynnus. Taxonomy (NCBI): domain Eukaryota; kingdom Metazoa; phylum Chordata; class Actinopteri; order Scombriformes; family Scombridae; genus Thunnus; species Thunnus thynnus. The sequence goes on along the minus strand of NC_089530.1, from coordinate 19,054,502 downwards.
TTTTTTGAGAGTGAGTCTAAAATAATTCACATTACATCACTGTCTTATCTTTTCAAATTACTAGAAAGGAGACAACATGATAGAAAGACTTGTTTGGCCAATAAATTATTAGTCCCCTCCTGTCATGTGTCAAATATTTGCAATTTCTGAGTTGAATTTATTGTAAATAAATACTGATTTATAGATAAATATATATCATCAAGTTAAAATTATATAATAAGTGCATATTATGTATAATAATTACTGTATACTGTAGTTTGCTTTACAGCTGTGACATATGTACATTATTTTATACTGGAAAAACTGCACATCGCACTTCCACACTGGGCCAATATACATTGTATATATACATTATATTTCAAATATTTTTATATATATTTAATCTTATTTATATACTTTATATTTCATGTTATTATTCTTATTTTAACCTAATTATTTTTCTTTACTACACAGTAGCTAGAGCAGAGTGTGTCATCCTTCATTTCACGTCTAAGTTGCAACATTTTGGGTATTTTTCATTTAAAAATGTAATAATGTCCAATTTTACAGTAAAAAAAAATTCCCTTGCTGTCACAAATCAATGTTTTTCAGTTGATAATGAGGTGCAATGAAAACGTTTATTTTCAAAATGGGATAAAAATGATTTCTGTAAATATCGTATCATCAATATATTCCATATATTAACCTAAAACAGGCGGGGAAATGTATAAAACAAATAAAAGGTTGGTTTAGTTGCTTGAGTTTAACCTTGACTATCTTTATTTATGTGTGTGTGTGTGTGTGTGTGTGTGTGTGTGTGTTTCCATGCGGTGTGTGTCGGCCTGTGTGTAGCTACACATTTACAACGTTGTTAATGTATTTAGATGGAGCGTAGGGCGGTGGCCAGTGAATGAATGATCAAAGGCTTTTTAAAGGTTTGGTGGGCGGTGCGTGTGCTGTATTTACACTGGGCCGCTCCGCCCTACAGCAGGAGATAGAAAACTGTTTGTGGGCCGGTGGGGAGATGAAACAAGTGGAAGGAGATGTAGCAGACAGGCACGCATTAACAAGTCCTCCAGCACACGCACCACAACACCTCTTTCGGGCTCCGCTCTCTCTTCCCGGTACGCTTGTAGCATCCCTATCTTTTTCTTTTTTTTTTTTTTTTTCTTTTTTTTTTTTTTTTGCGTAACAGGACGAGCGATCATCCGCGGCGCTGCATCGGAGCTTTCATGGCCGCGACTCTCACGATGAGCAGCGGCGGCGGCGGGCAGGAGGATCCCTTCTATCCGCTGCAGAAGGCGCCTCTGCCCGCTGGTTTCCCTCTGGAGGAGTCGGCGTTGTTCGGCTTGGACTGCAAGATCACAGAAACAGACAAGGCTGGACAAAATGACTACACACAGGTAACTCGATGAGATAATTAAACTGACTTTACACATTATAGTGATGGAAACAGCCTGTATTTCATTGAATGGGCGTGGCAGACTGGTTGTAGAGTCAGGCTGTTTTTTTTTTTTTTCTTGCTGGCCTCCCAAAATTTCAATCGGTCTAGCTGCGTGATGTTAAACCGGTTTGTTTTGCGCTATTTGCGGTAATAAGCGAGCAGGCTGCGACGTGAAGCCGAGCAGCTCCGCCTGCATTCACCGCATGTTTTCTGTGGAGCCAGTTGGTCAGCAGTTGTTGGTTCTCTCACCATCATACCACGCTGACAACAACTGACTCCAGGCTCGGGACAGAAAGGTCCCGGTAACTCTGTCCCCCCTAGTAAGTTTAGCAGGAAACTTGTGCAGGAGAGGAGAGAGGTCTTTATAACAGCTGGTAGGATCAGGAGCCTAGAAATAGCAGCCCATCCCCAGACTGCTGCTGCTGTTGCTGCTGCTGCTGCTGCTGCTGCGGACAGGGAGGCATGGGTGTTTCCCCATTCCCTTTCATGTTGCTGTTTCATCCTCTGCTGCAGGGCTTCAGCAACTTTTTATACCAGTTTGATCCGTCAGATTCACAGAAATTAGCACAATATGAAACGAGGAATTGTTTGACTTAACTGTCACCTGTGATGATGCCAGTTTGATCTGTGTATCCTCATAGGTGCGGATCTGAAAATGTCCTCATATCTTATACAGTATGAGAGGTGTTATATTATTATCATTATTGTTATTATTATTACCACCAGAGCATTTCCTGCTCCTCAACTGTTGGCCTTACAGCTGGTAGGTTTCTGAGTTCAGCCTTGCAGGCAGAGAGGGAATGTGGCAGCCGCCTATTGATGACTACTTGATAAATGTTTTAGTGGTGACTGGCCCATCAAACCGTTGTCTTCTCAAAATAGTGCTCCAGAATAGTTTCATGAGAAGCACTTGCTGAAGTTGTAACTGGGTACGTCTCATTTAACCAAAGTTAACTTTAGGATAATAACATATTTCTCTTTTTTTCTGTGTGTTTTGTCTTTTTATGAACAGGCAAAGTGTGAGATGGACCGGTATCTCTCCCCTCAGCCTCTTCCCCTTCCACCTGCTGCGGACAGCCAACAGAAGTCCCACAGAGAGTCTGCGGTGGATCAGTTCTTTACTGACGACCACACCGGGGCTCCTTACACCCTCAACATGAATCTTTACCTCCCCGACGTCGCCTACCTGAGGATGGGCTTGTGTCAGCAGGCGCGGCCCCCTCAGCACCAGAACCACACAGGTCTCATCCAAGTCAAGACAGAACCTGCCGCACCATGTTTCTCCCCTAACCTCCAGCAGCACTGCCCCAACACTACACCCACGAGTAGCTGTGGCACCTCCGGGCATGCCTGTGGCGGTATTGCCATGGAAACCTCAACCATAAACATGACGTTAGCAGGGTTACCGGACTTCACCAGTGTTTTCAACCAGTCGGGAGGCGGTCGAGATTCATTGCCAGAAGTCTTTGTCAAACAGGAAATGTCATCACAGTTCGAGCAGCATGGTCTACACCACCATGACAACAGCGGCTCACTGTTTCAGCTCCTAAACTCCGGCTTGGACCATCACCATGGCAATGGTATGGACGCCCAGCATCAGCATCATCACCATCATCATCAGCAACAGCAGATACAGCACACTTCCACTTCCACAATCCACACACCCTTCCACGATTTGCCAGTAGACTCGTCTGCGTCTCAGCAAGATCAGACTGCTAAGCCTGTGTACTGTGGTCTGGGTGGTGGGGCGTACACACATCCTCACGCTCAGTCACACCCGCACTTCCTCCCGCAGCCCTACCTGCCGCCCTCTCCGCCAAGCTCGCAGCCCGGCAGCCCTGACAGGCAGAAGGAGCTGCTCCAAACCATGTCTCCTCCTCCCTCGTACGCAGCCACCATCGCCTCCAAGCTAGCAGGCAGCACCCCTGGACTCGGCCCCGGCCCTGTATCAGGCAGCTTAGCCCTTCCCCACACTTCAGGTCCCACGCCGCTCCAAGGCCAAGCCACAGGCCTTCCCCAAGCCCCGGCAACAACCCCAGCCCCAACCCCATCTCAGACCACAGTGCCTGCCCGCTACAACCGGAGGAACAACCCAGACCTGGAGAAACGACGGATCCACCACTGTGATTATCCAGGTTAGGACACACACACACACACACACACAAAAAGAAAAAACACATCTGTGCTGTATGCGCATGCTGACACTTGTCACTGTTGTGTGAGTGAGTGAGTGTGTTTATTTTTACCCTGAGCTGCGGTCAGGTGAATATCTGGTCACTCACAAAGGGTCAGCTTTAAGAAAACCATCTTTATTTTCAGACACCCGTGCATTTTTTTGAAATTATATGTTATGTTTTGAATGACTTTCCCAGGCCTATGAGTCATAATGTGTACTAGAGGCAGAGCAGAGAACAAGCCTTTCAATTAACTGTCTGGTTTGAAAGCTACCGTGCATTTATTATCACACCTCAAATGGCTTCGACACTTTCAGCCGTGAGCTCTCACAGATTGTTGTGGCTCTAAAGTCATCACTGGTATGATTGTGGAATGAACCTGTGTGTGTGTGTGTGTGTGTGTGTGTGTGGGAGGAGGGGCGTGGGGGAGGGTGTTAGACAGGCCTGTGTGTCAGTTTAAGCTTAAATAGTTATTAGATGCATGACTGTGAACTTCTGGGATGACTGGAAAAAAGAAAAACAGCTTGTTCTTGTGAAGTCATTTGACACTTTCCCACCCATATTTGCATACAGACACACTTGGCCTTGCAACATTTTCACATCAAGGACCCCTAAACTGACACAAATTAGACCACAGACCCACAGATTCGTGTTTTAAGATGTTTCATTACAGAAAGAGTATGGAACGCATGACCAAAATAGTCACATATTGTGTCGTTTGGTTACTTATGGATGGAATTATAGTGAAAATAAATGATTACCCTTTTCACTGGGGACCCCCTGCAACGCCCTCAAGGACTCCTGGGGACCCCCACTTTGAGAACCACTGGATTAGAGCTATTATTTTTTTAAACTAGCACACACACATACACACATACACTGTAACTATACGATGTGCAGCTACTTGTGGGACACGTAATGTCAACTAGCCTGTGGCAGCGTGTAAAATAGGCTTAAGCGGAGCCTCCTGCAGCATGTTAGCACACGTCCAACTTCTTTAAAGTCAGATGAAGCAGATCCATCATATCCACGCAACGATGCATCTACACTTTTACCTAAGTGTGTATTAGTCACACATTGCTGCAGCTGCTCACTCAATCTTTGCAACTCATGAAATTCAGCTCCCCTTTTTTTTTTTTTTAAGTCATGACACATCTGAGGAATATCCCCGTAAATCATTCAAAGTCCTCGTGACCTTTTTGACATTGTAATCTAAATATCGGTGCAACATCATTGCAAAAAAAGTTTTTGTTATTCTAAACTTAAAATGTGTCAGAAAGCAGTACTCTGTGCTATTATTGGTATGCGGTTAAATGAATTTCTTTGGAAATACTGCAAGTTTAACTCCAAATATGACTGTTTTTAACACTCACATGCATTTTTTTTTGATAAGCTGAGTGTGCTGGACCAGTTTTTTGTGTTTCTTCAAAACCAACATTTACCATATCCCATTCCAAACAGCCTCTGTTCTTCATTAGTTCAAAATTTCTAGCATACCACGGCTCATTTTAGTGGGTAAAATGCATATCTTGCACATGTGAATTATTTGGATTTGGATGAAGCCCTCTGTTTGTGTTTATCTCCCTGTCTGTCGTCAGGCTGCAAGAAGGTCTACACCAAGTCATCTCATCTGAAAGCCCACCTCAGGACTCACACGGGTAAGACATTCCTCTAATTAATGACCGCTTTTTTAACCCCTCGAAAAAAAAAAAAGAAAAAAAAAATGACGCCACTGCCCACACGACTCATATTTCGGTATATCTGCGCTGGCACCATGTTGCTAGGCAGAGTGTTGTGTTCTTGGCATGTGTGTGTAAATGTATCCTACCCCATTCCCATCCTCTGCCCAATATACTATTCCATCAAAACAGGTGGAAGTGACACACTTCTGCCAGGGGATGACTCTCGGGCTATGTGGTCAGCGCTAGACGTGTGGTGCCATCTCACTCGGGACCCCGGTGCCTGTTCAGACATCGACGTTCAAATGCTTTCGAGCGCTTTTTTCTGAGACTAGTTTGCCACTATAAACAAAAATCCGTCTGTGCGGATATAAAAATATCTCATTGTTCCTCGTATCTACACGTCATTCATCGCCGTGTGCACTTCACGGCCCATTTTTCTCTCTCTCTCTCTTTCCTTCTTTCTTTCTGTCTGTCTCTTTCTTTCACATTTACATTTGAACTATTAGTACTGGATGAGCAAAATCAACAAACAAGCGCTTAGGTGTTGGGCCCCACCTCGCTCCAGCTAACTAAACAAAGCTTCTGTTGATATCTACACATTCCTCACTCATCTGGATACACACACGCGCACACACACACACACACACACACACACACACACACACACATACACACACATACACACACAATCAAAACTCAGTTTGTGATCCAGAAACTGTTATGAACCAGTTATGAATCTGAACTGCTTGTTCAGAACAGCGTTGTGGGTGTGCGTGCCTCACATTTCGGTATTGGGAACATGACACGACAATTAGACATGGCGTCATTCATGCTGCAGGCTGATTGCAGTTATTACAGACCACAAGATGAAAACACGACACATTAAGAGCGATGTAGCAGCAGCTTCCATATCCTCTCCGCTTTTATCAGTCTCACTTAGTTATTTTCTCACGTTTTTTCTTTTTTTTTTTTTTCATTCATCTCATCATCTCCCCCTCTGCTTTTGTGCCATCCTCCTTCCACCTAACCCACCACCTCCCCCCACCAACCCTTCTGCCTCTATTTCTATCTTTGTCTGTTACTCATTCTACTTCTCTTATTCAGCCGCTTGAATGCACACTTACGCGCTCACTCACTCACTCACTCACACACACACACACACACACACACACACACACACACACACACACGTCTGCACATACCTGTCAGTAATCTGTATGAGATGATTCCTAATGCGTTTGGGTCCCCATGGGAGTTTCCACCCTAATCCCCATCAACATCCATTACCCTGATTGTTTGTGTGTGTGTGTGTGTGTGTGTGTGTGTGTGTGTGTGTGTGTATGTGTGTGTGTGTGTGCACGGGTGCATGTGTTTGCGAGTGCATTGTGAGAACTGAACACTCCTCCCAGTTTTACTCTTTTTCTCTCAACCTCTTTTCATCGTCTTTCCTCATTGTGTTCATTTTCAGGTGTGTGTGTGTGTGTGTTAAGTTTGGTTACTTTGTGGTTGATTTTATAATAGGTTTATTGTTGTTTTTAGCGATGCTGCAGAGCTGGCTTTGCTTGTTTAAAGGGCAAGTTCTCCCAAATTACAAAAAAAACAAAACAAAACATGTTTTTCTTACTTACCTCCAGTAGTGTCTAGCATGCATGATAGTTTTGCTTTTATGTAAACAGAAGTGAATGGGATTATGTTTATGAAACTCAAAATATAAATAATAGATTTTTTCTTTAAAGAATGAGAAAAAGGACAGAAACCATCTAACCTGACGGCACAGTTTCCACCAGAGATGCCTATTGTCTCTATTGTCACACGGGATCTATCTTGTGTGACACACATTTAAGGCAATCTTTAATCAACATAAACACAAGGTTATGTCACCTGATCTTAAAATGTAAATAACAATTGGACAAAAATGTAACATCCAGCAAAACAAGAGTCAAGTTCCATCCTAATTGGCCGTATTTCTTAAGCATCCGTTGTTACCAAACTAGAGCTGCAACGATTGAAAAAAAATGCTAATAAAGAACATTTTAATCAATGAATCAAGAAAATAATCAACAGGTTAAGTGATAATGAAGACAATCTTTAGTTTCAGCCCTATACTAAACAGAACTATTAACATAGAAGATGAAGAGATGGCAACATGCATTAGCCTTCTGTAAAGTCTTGTCTCTGGGATGTAATACACCGGGGGGCAAAATGAGGCCCTCGAGGACCAGGAAGGGAGCTGAAGGAGACGAGCCGCACTACTTTTCACAGAGTGCTCGAGGCTCCAGCCGAAGATTCATAGAATGACAGAGTGACAGAGAAATGCACCACATTCATCATCAGAAAGAGGCAAAAGGCAGACAATACTCGCCGGTCGTTCATGGGAAACTGTGCAGAGTTAGCGTTTGAGAGCTTGATGAATGCCTGTGACAGCGCAGTGACTGTATGTGTTGTCAGACACCTGTGCTAGTCAGTAAAGCCTGTTTTCCCAGTTCCTCCACCCAACTGCATGAATCATTGTAACTCAGGGAATCAGCGTTTGTTTTGATGATAATCAGTGCCCTCATACTAAATCACATATTCACACATACCTACTCTGTGATAAAGAAAATAGGTGTCAAGTGGTCAAGCAAGAATTCCAGCTCAGTGTTACTGTTGGTTGCATTTTTCAGAGAGCAGTTGCACTCATTCAGACTTTCTCTTTCTCTCTCTCTCCCCTCCTGCAGGTGAGAAGCCGTACAGGTGCACATGGGACAGCTGCGACTGGCGTTTCGCCCGCTCGGACGAGCTGACGCGTCACTACCGGAAGCACACGGGCGCCAAACCCTTCCAGTGCGCCGTATGCTCACGCTCCTTTTCCCGATCCGACCACCTCGCCCTGCACATGAAGAGACACCAGAACTAGCAGCAGCCACACGGACGCAAACATACACACACATGCGCACACACACACACACACACTACAAACACACACAAGCTATCTTGCTCAACTATCTCAACAACACACATAAAGCACTCACTCCATCTCCCGCAATGTTACGAGCCGCCCGATGCAGAGAGGCGGCTCCCACTGACACCACGGCTCCTCCCGGTGCTGCTATCACGTGCTCAGATGGTACAATAGCCTAACAAACGTGTTGCTCTTAAGCCAGAGTGGAACAATTTGGAGGTTGTAAAGTAGAAACATAAAGGCCAGATGAAGCTCCTGGTCCTTTAACCTCCAGATATACTCGGTATAGACTTGCTTTCTTTGAGAAAAAACAAAGAAGAAAAATAACAAAAAGAAAACGGTAGCTCCAAAAATGTGTTTCTAGTCCGTTTGGACTCTTTTGTGTGACTGGAATGAAAGCACTTACCACTCAAAACTTGTACATCTTTTTGTCTCTGTTCTAACAGAACTGGCTTCATTATTATTATTATTTTTTTTTTATAAAGGAGAAGCTTTTGTTTGCAAAACTAGTCAAGCCAAATCTTTGTTTACTCCTTGGTTTGTTAGTTTGTTTATATAACTGGAATATCCAGATATGAGGTTTTTTTTTTTTGTTTTTTTTTTACCAAATCCTTTGGTTTGCACTAGAATTGGTAATCTCGTCTGAGCCTCTTTGGCCCAATGCATCTTATTCACCACTGGAACGATTGTTATCACTACTGGACTGAATTTCTGTGAACACCACACAAATCATTGCTGTTCAGATATTAAAAATTGAAGGCATTTATACTCTGGAGAGAGGGGAGATAGTGCAGGAAAAAAAAAAAAGGGAGGGAAGGAAGGAGGGGTGGAGATAGAGAGATAGAAAGATTTTTGATTTTAGAGAGGAGGACGACTGAGAAACAGAGGTGGACGGTTGCTAAAGAGCAGCAATTAGGTGATTAATTATTCAGTTTGTCTTTCAGTGGATTTCCAACTAGAGAAACGTAAGCAGAAGCTTTAGATGTATGTTAGATTTAAAACAGAAATGACTGCATTTAATGCAGGTTAAGCGTCTTCAAACTACAATTTCTGTGCATCTGTCTCATCCAGTTTTCTTTCAAATTTTGAACCATGCATCATCCTCATCACCAACACCTTATTAAGTGCCTCCTTCTCTGGTTTATGTGACAGTCCTTTAAACACACATGGTGCTGTTTTTATGTTTGAATCTATTTAATCTCTTGATTCTTGTAAATGACAAGGTTACCCATCATCCATTGTAACAGCTCTGCTCAGGCCACTTCGCGGACATCCTGACATCATCTTTTTTTTTTTTTAAATGAAACTGACAGTCCGTCTTTTTTTTTTTTTTTTTTTTTCCCAGGTCTCTGAGGGTTTTCACTCTCTTGACTCTGTACACAACTAACTCGCAACCGGGCTCTATCAGTCAATCGAACGTGGACAAAATGTTTTGTTGATACACGCCCGAAATGTCCATTTTGATCGTGTGATTCAGCCTGCACCTATAACTGTATTTGTTCATTCACTGCAGGTAGCATAAAGATAATATAGCACTGTAATGTATCATGGTAAATCTGACTATTTATTTGATTGTGTAGAAGTGTGGCGGGGGAGGGAGGGGGAGGGAGGGAGGGAGGGTCGTATCAGATCAGCCATCTTTCTCCCCAGCAAAAATGCCTTAATGTAAATATATGCACTGTAAATAACTTGATTTTTTTTTTTTTCCTCTTTTGTTATTAGCTTTGTTTTGTAAACAAAAGGGCAAAAAGAGGAAAATGCCCTGCATCCAAAAAAAAAAAAAAATATTTGAGCCTTTTTTTTTTTTGTTTTCTTGTCAAAGATATTTTGATGTTTTATATTTTGTCCTTCCAACAACTTATTTTATAGATCCTTTTTTTTCTTCCGTGGTAAACGTTCCAAAGACAAAAGTTGTTTTTTCTTCAACTGAGTGAAGCCGATCCTAATAAAGTCAACTGACACTTTTACAGATGTTCTCTTGTACCGAAATTAATGGACTGATTTCTTCCTTCTTCTACCTGCTACCAATGACTGAATTTCAGGGTGGCAGCCAGTTGTGTTTTTTTTGTCCATAAGATTTATATTAGCGCTACTTCTTGAAGCCAAGGGGTACAGATAGAGTGTTAAAACAAGCCTCGTCAAGGCTTGAATCAAACAAATGAGACATAACCACACTTAATCTTTTCAAATCTAAACAGGGCTTTTTGTGAAAGTACTGATCCTCTGTGTCTGGGATTTTTCTGCGGTAGATCCGACGTACTTAAAAGCACAGTTTGAGGAATAAAAAGGAGATAAGGGGAGAAAAAAAGTGATGTAAGGGAGGAGAGGAGACCTGCAAGTAACCTGCAGCACCCTTGCTGATCAACAAACAATAGTCCTTTGATATCCCAGCAAGAGACAATGGACAAGAAAATAAATTTGACCACCACTCAGGGACCGGAGGGGAATCCCACTGCATTGAAATGGACGCACAAACACGCGTGCACACACAACATATGTTCTTGGTTTAAGTCATAAATGTGACCCAGGGTCTCTGTTGTAATCTACCTCAGATGTCAGAAAAGAGGGAGGTGGAGGGGAGAGAGTGAAAGGAGTGAAATGCAGAACAATCTACACAAAAGAATCTCTGGGGAGACCCAATCAACCACTTCCGTCCTCCTACATCTCCTCTCGTTCTCCTCCTCCACTCTTCTGATTTAATTTCATTTTTTTTTCTCTCTCTTTCTTTCTTTTTCTCTTTGTCTTTCCATGCACCGTATCCCCCTCTCTTCCCTGGTGGAAAGTATTGTATGAAAGTCCAGGGGCGCTGCTCTGTGGGTCAGAGTGGATACTGTTCTCATAACCTGCTCCGCTCCTCATCTTTTCCCCCTTTTCACCGTGCACCTCGTCCCCCTCCAGCCCTCCCTCTGCTCCGTCTTCCACCTTCAAGAGGAGGAAACTTATCAGTCGCTTCTTCTTTTTTTCCTCTCTTGACTCCTTCTCTCACTAGTCTCCTAAAACACACTGAACTTTTGAAAATGTAGACCTGCAGGTGTATTTTTAAGGTGTGTGAACGTTAAAAAGTGGAGTGAGTATGAGAAGAAAGTCTGTTGCACACACACACACACACACACACACACACAGCGGTGATGAGTGAGTGGGAGCTACCGGTTCATGTTTTGGATCAACTAAATTAATGTCACACATCTGGAAGAAGGCTCCTGCCTGCTCCACCCTCTGCTGTGCTGCGTTGGTGTGATTCCCAGTTTCCCTTTGTGTGTGTTTGTGTGTATATGTAGGTGTAATGTTTCCAGTGCTTCTCTCTTGGAACAGACCACCCACTCAGAAGACCAATAGAATGACCACAGGGAGCCCGGATAGACACAGACACACTCGCTCACACACACACATACACACACACACACATACACATATGCGACTCCCTCCAGAGTCAACCCTTCCCAATATTCTCAGAATAGAACATGTTGTTATCAGAGATTGGAGAGATACCAGAACAGCTGACATGCTATCACAAAGTCAAAGAAAATATCAGAAATCGAGGAGGGTTTCATTCCAAGACGCTACGTGTGTTTTAAAAAATGTTGTCTCAGGTGAACTGCTCAGTAGTTAGAAAGTGTTAGAGGACTGAAAACAAGTGAGTGCATACTGCAGTTTCAACTCTCCTATAGTGAGCCACTGTAGGGGAGTTACTGTGAGGACAAACACAAGGACTGGAGGGTAAAGAGAGTCTGTAATGAGCATGATGTGTATAAAAATGTAGACTTGGAAATACTATATGAGCGCCATCTGAATCGATGGGATTACAAATCATGATGTTTGTTGGTGATTTGATCACACTGCTAAAGCAAAAATACAAACTAAAATGATAATGACCTTTAAGACAGCCCTGAAATCTCATGACAAACGATGGACGCTGATGGGTCATTACCAACTGATGTCGTGCGGCCAGAGAACAGAAATCCTGTTGAGATCCTGCAGTTTTCAAATAGAGCTTTGCAGGTACAATAAAGACGAGAATTGGTGAAAAACATGGATGAAATACAGGTTTTTCAAGTTCACCTACAGAAAAATGTTGTACAACTATGTACAACTGTTAAACAAGCATATCATCTTTGATAAACCTCAATTGAAGTTAGCTGCTCCTAGCAACAGAAGGCAAAATAACAACCCCTGCCAAACAGAAAATGGAGAACTTCAAAATGATGTCCAACTGAATAATGAAGTAAAAACAAAGTCTGACGGTCCGGCGAGCAGAAAGGGGAGGGGGGAGGGGGGGGGGTCATAAGGCCCTGACTGCAACATCATCATGTGGAGGTGACACATGATCAAAGTTTGTGGCTCTAGTGACTTTCTAATCTCTCATTTTGAAACAAAATAATGATGCTCACTGCCAAATATTCCAAAGCACTTTCAGCTGCTGCTCTGAAGGGTGAAGTCCTCTCTGATTCACTATCAAAAGTTATATTATGACTTCAGTTTTTCAAGTTCAAAGTCTTTGTCTCTACCTCGCATTGAGAAATAAAACAAATCAGTTGCCAGGTAGTTTTAACATCACTCTACAATGACTAATAAGAATACGATGACAAATCCTACACACTACAAACCAACTTAATAGTCTTATATCAACACAGTTCCAGATAAAGGACCATTCACAGGAATCATTTTGGTAATAATTGAACTACTTAGTCCAGCTCTTGCACAAATCTATTACCTGTCAATAGCCTCAACCCTCCCTAAGCTACAATACTCCCTGCTGGGTGGGTTCCTCTGCGTGGAAAATTAGTTCAAAGGACAAAGCCATTAGGCTTCCCTCCATATCAGGCAAATATCTTTGCACCTGCAAAACACTCAGGGCGACTCCCTGAGTGGGCCTTCAGAGGATACAACAAAACCCTTTTGCTTTCACACTTGAGGTGTGGAAGTGGAGGCCCTTTTTTGTGAGTTGTTATCATGATTTGTGAAAAGAGAAAACAGTCTGCAGGCTATACGGTGTATCGTATACATACTGTCCACACACTTAATCAAAGATGTTTGCTCACTGTTGACTTCTAGACTGTTGGACTATACCGAACGCCTCCCTCACCAAACATTTAACAGTTTCCTCTTGTCTTCTTGCATGTTTTATGGTTTTGTAGATTAGAGAGGATTAAGCACATGTGGTCACCATTCAGTTAGTCATACAGTACTGTTGTGTAACTGGAAGCTAACAGGTTCAAGTCAGTTGTAGTCTGTGAGGCCTTGATGACTCAAATCGAAACGAATTCCTAAATTTGGTTACTCACTCAACATGAATACTGTTGTCTTAAACCTGGGGTTTAAACGCCATACTGTACATGAAGAATCGATTTGTTCTGCTATAATGTAAATCTCAATGGGCAAAACCTTTGTTCTTGTAATAACAAAAACCCACAGAACAGAAACTGATAATAAAAAAAAATAATACTGTCCTTGTTATGTTTTTTGTTTTTTTTAAATACTGATCACTCATTCCTTGGAAGACAAACTGAATTCCAAAATTTAAAGTCCCAGTGAGACGGCACTGTTGAGAGAATCTGACATTCATAATTTGATGTATTCCTGTTGAAGCATTTTGCTCAGGCAGGACATTAATCAGGCTTTCCTCAAACTGTGTACAGATGAGATATCATTGGGAAAACTTGGGTAGTTTTATATTATGGGAGAGGTGGAGGGTCAGGACTGAGACAAAAAAAAAAAGTTTTGTTACTGGGAGTTTTTAATTCTCAGCAGTGGTGACCCATTGTTTTCCATGGAGCAGAAAGTAATGATATTTAGGTGTCATTACTAACTCAAAACAGGTCACTCTGGTTTGTGCTTTCATGTTACAGACACTAAGTATCTGTAACATGAATCATTTTCATCTTTATTATCATCCTGACAGAAATTTGGTTTGCAGCCAAAGGTATTAAAAATTGCAGGTTATAAACACACAGATCACAGAGACACACCAGTGACAATCTGACTTCATGTCAGGACGCAGGAGTCATGTCAGGTTTTTGGCATGTTCTCCTAGTTTCTGCGAGGATTCCCTCCAGTGTGCTCACAGTTCAAAACATGCCGATTACAGGGATTAGACGCCGAATTGCCCATAGGAATGAGTGCGTTTGTGTGTATTACAGCTGTGATAATCAGCAATGTGAAAAGGTTTGTTGTCTTGAATCCAGGCCTCTCAAGAAGTCATATCAAGAACATGTTGTCAAGGTAAACAGCTCCATAACAGAAAAAAATACTTGGCCTTTGATGAAGAAAACTTGAAGACGCTCTTCAGAGGCTAAAATGGATTGTTTTATTTCACATCCAAAGTGTGAAAAATGTGAAATAAAGTGCAGACGATGTTTGTACTACAAATCTGAAGCATCTACTTTTCTTTCAGGTTTCATACTTTGTGACAGTTTGGATGTGTAACATGTTGATCCTTTTCTGTGTCTGATGAGCCTCATAAAGTTTTTTGTATTGGCGATCAGTCCGGTATGTGCTTTGCCTCTTGCCCAGTGCATGCTGGGATATATTCCAACCCCCTGTGACTCCAGAGCCAGAATAGAAATGTGTGAATGAGAGAAAGACTGTCCTTAAAGAGTCGCTGAAGCTTGGAGTGTCCCGGTAGCCTCGAGGTTTAAGATGCTGACTGTGTAACGGCAACTTACCTGGTTTGAGTCCAGCCGTTGACTTTTCTTAAATGTCTGTCGCTCTCTAAACTCTTTTCCTGTCTGCTCACCACTCTATACTATCTAAATATTAAAATGTGACAAAAATACAGGGGTTATTACAGAGCCTGAGAGAGAAAAAAAAACTAATTTGTGCTCTCAATTTAATAATTCATGCTCTCGATTTAATCATCTGTAAGCACAGATAACTTAATTAGTGGTGAAACAGTAAAAAAGTCTGTTGTCCTGTAGAATACGTTTAAGGGATCTCAGAGATAACACAGTGTTGCGCTTACAAGCCACACGAAGTATAGCCACACATCTTAGTCTAAGATCAAAATAAAACATTAGTAAATCCAAGCAATTCCATAGTGAGGTTGAATTGAAAGCACAAATTAGTTAAGTCTTTCTCCATTGCCTCTCTTTGGACTCCGTAGGTTATGGCGCCAAACATGAACTTCAGCATCCACATTCACATACAACCTGGTACCTTTGTTGAGTGTCATTCTGAATCGCTCTCTCCCCTCATTTCCTGTCATCTCTCTACTGTTAGCTGTTAATAAAAGCATAAGATGACATTTTAAAACGGCACTGAAACTCTACCTGTCTTCACTGTGACATCTCAAGTCATGACAGTGAAATTTCAGGAGACAGTGGAAGCAATATCCTTAATGAAAGCAGTGGTTCTCTACCTAGAGATGGGACCCCGCCCCGCCCCGCCCCGCCCCACCCACTGAATCAAAGCAACACCATCAAGACAGAAAAATGATGAAAAAAAGAACATCAAGATCATCCTGTGATTGAAGGAAAGTACAATAGTGGCTTTAAATTAATACCTCTCCCATCACATGAAACTTAAAATCATCACTTAACCTCAGCCGGTTGACTGAGAACACATTGTTATTTTCAGCTCTGGCCTGGAGGAGTCTTTGCAGTGGGAGGGAGAGGTGCACTTATTCACACGATCATAGACATGACCTGGCCAGTATACTATCACAACCATGTCATTTTGTCCAGTAAGACACTCCACTGGAACAAACTGGTCTTCAATGCCTTCCATATGAGCAATAGAGCATGCTGGAATTATACCGATCCACATTAAGAAGGCATGAGAAAATTATGGCATATAGGTTTTTGTGAAGAAATGTCAAACTGGCAGCAAGTGCTCGCACATAGACACACTCACAGACATGCAGTCTCTTGTACCTAAAGGATAAGCACATAATTCTCCTCATGAATAGACGTTACATAATGAAAAGAAGTTCCTTTTGCTTGTCCTAACCTGTCTGACCAGATACTAGCCTGTGTACATAATATAAATGTGTGAGTGTGTGTATCTGTATGTGTGTATGACACACGTCAACCGGCTGTAAAGTTTTGTGGGTGGACAACCGTGCCAGATCTGCTTTATAAAAATAATCAGCCTCTCTCTTCCACTTCTCATTACCCCCCTCCTTCCCTCTTCCTTTCTTCCGATGAGATAAAACATTATCCTATTATACGACGAAGGCCTCTCTCATGCTTGAATCCCCCTGCTGAAGCCCAAATATCCCCTCACACCTACACACAGTCGCTGAACACATGGCTCAGGCACACACACACGTAAGGAGGCTGAGAAACGTACATCCCCTACCTCTCAGCCCCCTTCCTCCTCTCCCCGCTCTCCTTTCTTCTTTGGCAGCTGCGCGTCATTTTAACTATTTTCTATGAAACCTGGTATTCATAACTGCTGGTTCTGATTCCACCCCCGAGTCTTACTAACATCATAATGCTAACAGTTTAATCTGTATGGTCTTGACCCTGTCCCGTTGTTTAGACGTGACCTGAGTGGGAGAAAAGGGGCTCCCTAAGCACAAGCAACACACACACACACACACACACACACACACACACATACACACAGACACACTACAGCTGGGAGCCATTGTTTCCATGAGAAAGAAATGGTTTCTATCTATCTATCTATCTATCTATCTATCTATCTATCTATCTATCTATCTATCTATCTATCTAAAACGTATTCAAAGTGATGAAGCATTGTTACTGATTAAATCTTTACAAATGCATTGGTAAAGATATCCTGTAACACTGACAGAGGCTGCTCTGCTGCAATAAACATGAACTTTTATTGTATCTTTAAAGCAGTAGTTTGGGAAATATGCTTATTTGCTGTCCTGCTGAGAGTTAGATGAGGAGTTAAATGCCTCTCAGCCAGCAGCCAAGTAGCTTAGCTTAGCATTAATATGTTATATCTCATTAGTTTTTACCACATTTCCCACAACGTTGAATTAAGCCTTTGAGTGTGCATTATGCTTGTACTTTTACTAGTTAAGGAGTGTTTTGACCTTGTTGTATTGTTACTTTTACTCACAGTATCTTTTTATCTATCTATCTATCTATCTATCTATCTATCTATCTATCTATCTATCTGTCTGTCTGTCTGTCTATCTATCTATCTATCTATCTATCTATATATCTATTTATCTATGTCTATCTATCTATCTATCTATCTATCTATTTATCTATGTCTATCTATCTGTCTATCTATCTATCTATCTATCTATCTATATATCTATTTATCTATGTCTATCTATCTATCTATCTATCTATCTATCTATCTATGTCTATCTATCTATCTATCTATCTAAGCCAAACTGACTCATGCAGCCAGAAGATGGTGAGTCACGGTTGAGCAACCGCCAGGAAATATGACAGAGGGGTGTTAGATCCCCTTACACACACACACACACACACACATGCACACACACACACACACACACACACACACACACACACACACACACACACACACACTCTGACACCTGACTGGAAAAAGACTACATGCACCCTGCAGAAAGTTTCTCCACACCTTTGTGTAAAGAAGAACCCATTATTATAAAAGACTAATTAGTGTTATCCATGCTTGTGTCAAAAGTCCACCAGCAGTCTTATCTAGAAGGGTTTCTACAAGCACAAAGGCTGTGTGTGTAAAATTATATTTCATGTCAAAATGAGTGGCTAACATTTTCCAAACAATTCCTCCCATGGCACGTGTAAACGTGTTGCAACAGGGCAGCAGCCGGAGAATAAAAAGAAACATATAGACTGTAGTTAATGATTGCACATCATCAAGAATGGACTCATTTCTCTGACAAATAGATTTTTAGTATAACCACCCAAACAAAACAATGACAAAAGTTGATAAAAATGCCTTTTATGTGATTTCACTCTTTCCAAAAATGGACAATCAGGAACAATGGTGCATCTTCCCACAGGTGACGCACTATGACACGATACTGACCTTTTGAGGTGAGAAATCAAAAGAAAACCGTAAGTATAATCATTAGTCTGGTGTTGCATATACCCACTGATTACAACATAATTACATACAGTAGAGGTGCGTGAGTGTGCAGGGTTAAGTTTGATTGAAAGAGTGTGGGCTGACAATGTCATAACCTTGCACACATAGGAAGGGTGGAGACTCCAGACACTGTGGAGACAGAGGTTATAAACTTGGGAAAGACTTTTCTCACGAAACACCATTGTCAGTCTTCTTTTATATTTCAGATGAGTAATGTTTTACGTTATAATGTAACTCTGAAAACTATACATCATTAATAACAACATAACGTTTATAGTGTTGTTACTGTAACATTGTAGAGTTATATACAGTATATATTCACTGCAAGCGACAAGGAACTGAATATTGCAGTGCAACAGCGACTTTAAAATACATTTTTAAACAGACTTAAATAGTTTTAAGCATTGAGATATGACCTCTAATTTTCTGTTTTTGAATATTTTAGTTCAGTGGTTTAATAAACTGAGAGCAGCACACAGCAATTCCAGTATAATGCAATAAAAATGATGAACCTGTCTTTTTTATAAAGCAAAAACATCCTTTGGAACAACATACTTTTCTATTTTCAACTTGTTCCTGCTCCAGTTTTTGTTCAAAAAACTTAAAAGATCGCCTCCAGACATGTATTAAGACATAAAAATACTCTGCTTGGAACAAAACATATGCGTCTGATCTGGTTTTTCCACCAAAAATGTGTTATTGTATTATAATAACCACTTCAACATCCTTAAAATGACATCAACTCCTTCTCCCTCATCAAAAAAGTCTTTGAATATGTAAATATTTTTCATTATAAAAGTTTCATTGCTGGACACAAGATGTGTCCTGCTTCACTCTAAAGTCCATTCTCAGTGTTTGTGCACTAGAGGCTTCACCTTTTCACGTCACACTTATGTAAGTTGAATTTTGGACCAGTACGTGGCTTTCAAACTAGTTGTGATGTCACAAATCCTGCTCATACGCCCGCCCCCTCAAATCAGATTTTCACTGAACACAGAGAACATTTCCTCTTTAGCGGATGAATGTGAAAACATCCTTCTAGAGTCAAACTCTGCACAGTGAAGCTCAAACATCCAACTGTAGAAACAAGTAGAAAACACATTTTTGAGTGGAGATGGACTTTAAGTTTCAAGATTTTTCAAGAAATGGGTGTAAATATCTTGAAACAAGATTGCATGAGCAGATTGCTGCATTACTATGAAAATATAACTTATTTGTGGACACAGTCATTATTTAAATCTGTTGATTTACTGGAGACAGGTGACATAATCTCACTTGATAAGCTTTTTGTGTGCTTATTTTCCTGTAAATATCAGTGGGGGCACACATATCCACATGTTTTTGCAGGTTCTGGGTAAAGAACCTCCTCTTTTCTTGTAAAAAATAAAATTTTTGGGCTAAATAATATCCTAAATTACTTTATTAGGAGGGTATTTATTGTACAGTTCATCTCTTTATACTGTATGTGTCTTTCTTCACTGAGTTCAGCAGCTGTTTCATTGGCACAGAGTGTGTATGGCGGAGGTGGCAAAGTCAATTAAACTTACTACAATCAACTAATTCAAATAATAAGAAATAACAACTGAATAATTATTCACAATGTGTATCAGTATTGCTGCCCATTTTTCCTAATGTGTGGCTTTCAGTTGAATGGTCTCTCTCTCTCTCTGTCTCTCCACTTATCAGACTTCTCCTGTGTTTGCCCATCCATGGGGAGCTTTCGGTGGTTGTGTGAGCCCCAAAGACGAGCTGCAGCCCTGCTGATCTCTTTTCTATTGTGTAACTTCTCCACAGGTCTTTCTTCCGTGGAAATTATTAAGAGTTTTACCTTCAGGCATGGGAGAGAATAGAGATTTCTGTTTGTCAAGCCTCCTTCATTCTCCATCTCTTGCTCATCGTGCCTCTCTCTCTCTCTCTCTTACACACACACACACACACACACACACACACACACACACACACACACACACACACACACACACACACATACACACACATACACACACACGCACACACACACACACACGCAGCAATTAATATTTTCACTGAGAGGTTCTTGAACTCTGCAGCTTGGATAGCATGCTGCTAGTTTTTGCCAAGTCGTCTCTTCCTGGAGTTTGTGGTTTGAATTACCTCCAGTTTTAGGAGGTTAGCCAGTCAGTCAGTTATTGAACATGTCATCAATAAGGTGCTAAATACTTCAATTGAACAGTCTCATTTTGGTGATCGGGCCAGTTATAATCCATTTACCATCAGAGGATGATCAATGAGCTGATGACCGGAGGGACTTTAAGAGAATTGTAATTTGCTGCCCTCTATTGGTTTTGTCTCGTATTACATCTACACTTCAATTTACTGCTGATATGTGACAAAGCAAATCTATTGTTAGCCTCTCACTGCGTTTACATCACAGGGTCCTCAGTTCAAACATTGTTGCCCTCCCTAATGGCTTTGACTGATTATTGTAATGATTTATCTAACTGATGATATTCACCACAACAGTCATTATTTGGCCCTTTAATATAAAGAGTGATGGTGAAATCTGCCCAACAGATTTTTGTGAGTTTCCACTGACATTCTTGTTTTTGCTCTAAAAAGTTTGAATAATTAATAAAAGCATTACAAATCAAATTCTTCAAGAACCTCAAAGTGCACTTGAGCCAAAAATACAGAGTGAATATATGCACTGAAGTATATCTCAATAGTAAGAAAGTAAATTTCCTCCCAGTCAAAAAAACATTAGAGAAAAATAGCAGTGTAGTTTATATTATCATATAACAGTAATGTTGCACTTTATAACACTGTATGTTCTCTGTTGATCCTGTAATGACATCAACTCTTTTTGTTTTTGTTGAAATTTGATGTTTGTTTTGGAGTCACAAAGTTGTTCATGCAGCTGCAACTCCTTCATACATTAAATATTACAACCAAAACACACGCATCTGTGCTTTTAGACACTCTGTGACTGTGAGGCATGTATGTGGTTGGCTGCTGATTATATTTATGACCTGCTAACACATACAAGCCTTAATCTGGCCTGATATACTGGTAGGTCTGTGTCAGGACTACAAACTAGAGGAGATCAGGCAAGTTAGCTCTTAATGTTCATTTATATCTCTCCTGAAAACATGTGATTTTAGAATTGCATTTTCCTAAATAGTTTGTGGTTTTACTGCTTTTTTCATCTGTCAAATTGCACTTTATTTTAATCTTATGTATTTATATTTTATCACAGATTTTCAATTTGTAAAGCACTTTGTAACATGTTTTTAAGTTACTACTATTATGATGAATTGTAACATTATTATTACTATTAACTGTACTGTGATTTTTTGGTTAGCATTCTCAGCACTCTACAAATGGCCTGAGGCTGGAGGAGGGTGGTCTGTGGTTTTAACTCACTGCCTTGAACCACTTTGTCAGACTCTCCCACCTGCCTCTTCACTTTGTCCTGTCAGTCTAATCAATCCTTAACAACTTGACATGTTGCTGTGGGGGGTGGGGGGGGTGTTATGAGCGCATACTTCTCTGTAACCTCCCCTAAGCATGTTATGCATAAATTCATGTCAGGTTTTGTAACCCTCTTTGCACAGCACAGCAGGAAGTGGGAAATGCCTGAGTGAGTGTGCTCACTTCTTGGAGCTGGAGTGCTGATAATAAATACTTTCCTTTTTTTTTTTTTTTTTTGGAAAACTGACTGTTTTCTGTGTTTTAAATTTTATTGTTTTGTTCTGCACCACTATTTAATTTCTTACATGAATGGGCACCAAGACTGGACTGGATTATCACAGTCTGCCTTTATTTTGTGTTATCTCATCCCCACAGCTTTTCCTCTACTATTCCTTTTACTTGTCATGTTTTCAATGAAAGACTTGTGCTATAAACATTAAAACTTAAAATAAAGGAAGAAAGAAAACCATTTGGATGATTTGTGGGGCCTGTCTGTGTGAGTTTCGTGTATGTACTTGTCTATATCACCCAGTTTGCATCAATAATTATATTTTTCCAATATCATTTCTCTTCATCATGCAAGTCTAACACATGAAATACCTTCCATAAACACAATATGTCTCCGGACAGGGCGGGTGTACCAAACCAGGAACATTTATTAGATACTGTATGTGCAAAATGGTGGCGAAATCTACAGAGCTTTAACTAGAAGTGGGTGATAGACACGACAGAACCCATCGAGCATTACCTTGTGAAAAGCTGTCAAGGTGCACACAAGAGAAATACTCACAGGGAAGTAGAAGGTGAGCAAACACACGTCACAACAACATCAGTCTAACACCAGAGTAGGAGCTGGGGTCAGTGCACAAGTGACAGAGGGAGTTGTACACAGCAGAGTCAGTCCTTTATAATACAGTTCATAGGTTGAACAAAGTGAGAAATGGCGTGGAGACCAGCCCCGTCATAGCCTCGCAAACAAATACTCAAGCCTTGTAACTTACAGATATGGTTCCTCGAGTGCTGTAGGTAAAATGTCAGCACAGTCAGAGGCTTTTTGCAGCACATCCTCATAATTAAATGACCAGTGCAGAGAGCCTCCAGGACATATAATACAGATAAACCCACATTTGAAACATTTAAAATGTTATTTTTTTGTTTTGAATGGCAGCTAAATATAGAATAGTCATTTTACACATTAGTTTTGCATGCTGTGTGCGTACAAGATGTTTTAAAGCCAGCTTTCAAGAAGCAAACGCACAATTTATAGTCTCCAATCAGTGGTCAATTGGATAATCTTGTCCAATTAATATGAACAGGAAGAAGTGCATCAGAGTCTAGGTCACCACTCTACCGTGAGATGTTTAATAATAAAACTTAAATGTTTCATAAAAGCAGCATTGTGGAAAGATTATCTGTTGTAAAGGAACATTTAGCAAACTTCTTCTTATCGTAGAGGCTCAGTAAAGACAGGCTCTGCATTCAAATCATGAAAAGTACCATTTGACACTAAGGTTTACGCCCTCCACATGACGTCCGATCATTTGCTACAGAGTAATAAGCTTCTCCAAAGTCTTCAGTGGAGCACCCACATGTGGCGAGTTTTAATGAAGACACATTTACACGACAACCTTGTACACACCACACACATTTTTTAGAAAGTTATTTGGTCCAGCATACACCAGTTACTGTACACATATTAACTCAACTCAATGTTAACATTACATGCACATACATACATACACCCTTCTGGCCCGTCTGTGAAACTAGATAACACGACAGCCTGCAGTTATTCAACACCCTGCAGCCACTATTACAAACCAGAATCATATGAGGTGAAAGAGTTTTACCACTTAGACAGTTAAATTTTTACATTTAGTGTCTGAAAACATTAATATTTTTCACTTTCAATCAGGAAAAACTTGTGTTTAGTGGTACAACTCCTGCATTATATGACCCTGGTGCTCACTATTTGGTTGCTGAGCTCGCAACAATAACAACAAGTCTAATTCTACTATTACTTGTACAGTGTTTTGTAGCACCTGATAAGGTTATAGAAGTCTGTTTAGGTACATTACTTCAGATAAGTTAATATATTATACAGCAGTTAGTTATGAAGCCCTGAGGTCAGCCATTTTAACATCTTTATCACATCCAAAGCTAATCACTTGTAAATATCTTTACTCACTCTTCTGTACTTGTCTCGCTCACTGGATATACACACACACAGACATCTGTGAAGCACTGTACAGAGATGACACATCATAACATACAGCACACCACACACATGGACATCACCTTATACACCACTGCATTTCAGTACCACAAAAAGACTGACAGTGAGGGTGATTCATTTTTGTAATAATAATTCAAGGTTAATGTTTTGTAGATGGATGAAAGACAACTATTTCTTTCTTAGTGGTTGCACAGTATTTAGCTCCTTCTCATCTGGCCCCTGTTTCCTCCCAGTGAATGAGAATTAGTAAAAGCCTGGAGCATTCAGACATCTCTGCTATCTGTGAGAGGAGAAATGGTGGGGAAACGGGGAGGGGAAATGTCCATGCTGTTGCTGTGAGACCCATCAAAGTTTTCATATTGGTGATTATTATTTGTTTTAAGGCTGTATTTGGTGATGGGATGTTAAGCTTTCTGACTTCAGTAGCCCTCGCTCGTCTCTTTTTCCATCCGACATCAAAACTAGGTTCCTACACAGTAGTTTACCCATGTAAACAAAAAAATCCCCAACCATCACTGGGATCTGCTGTCACCCCAAGCATTCATTTTCAACCACTACAAGTTTTTGCAAACAGGTAAAATAAACCAAAATCCAACCACATATGTTTTTGAGATGTGTTATAAGAAGTCCTATTACTGGAAAAGATGTCGTGTTGACTCCACTCGGGTGAAATATCACTTGAGGCGAGTCATTACAGCAGTGGGAAAAGGGCATCGGGCTGCATAAAATATATTCTCAGCATCTAAAAACTCTGCTGTGGAGGTGACAGATTTATTCCTCTATTCTCTATTACTCACACCATGCAGGACAGGATTCTACCATATTCATTTTGTCAGGGTCTATGGTTTCAAATCTACTCTATTTCACATTCACATCAACACAACTCTACACCACTGCAGTGAGAGGAGAAAATGAGAGGAAAAAGGCACTATAGAAATATTTAATTCATGGCTGATCAATAGAGGGGGTTGGACAGATTTTTTTTTTTTTTTTTTTTTTCAGAGATCAACCTGAGAATTTGAAATGATGTTTTTGATCTGTAAGGGCTAAAATACGACCTTGCTTTGAACTAAATGAACAAAAGCATCAGAGGGGAGGATCCTCAGCCCGTCTCTTCTGATTGATGATGAAAAGAGATGACGTGAAGCTGCGTAGCTCTTTATCTGCTCCCCTTCTCTCTCTCTGTCTCTCACTCACACACACTATAATTTGTTGCCAAGTAACCGTGGCCTTGCAGAGTCCCCGCTGCATAATTTCTTCTCATTTGTGGTCTGAGCTGAGCAGCGTAAGCACTACAGAAAAGCTCTGCGGATGTCACACACATCCTTGGCGGAGTGTGTGACACCTGCCTCGGCTGCGGATTAGACGCCCATTTACAAATGCAGCCTTCATAGAGGTTCAATTTTCTACATGCTTTACACACTTTAAAGGACTTGAAGGGGAAAAATTCACACCAGGATACTCTCAACACAGTTATATGTGCTTCATCAATTTATGATGCAGTCCAGGGGTTATTTTGCTTTGAAGAGCTGGATTTTATTTTGCTGCTCTAGTCACTTTTCCCTCAACCTGCCTCGTCTATTTTTGCTTCACTTAGTGATGATTGCATTCATGCCTCTTGCACAAACTGCAACATGCCAAACGGCCGCTGTGTGTTTAGACCTTCTGAGCTTAGTTTGAGGGGAGAAATATGTTTTTCTGCCTTTTATATGAAGGATCTCTCCCTGTATGATTGTTAAATGTTGGTGTAAATCGATGGAAGGGAGGCTTTTGCTTTTTGTAAAGAATTTACTGGTTAATCATTGATACTTTTAATAGCTTAAACATTTTTCTTATCAAGTATCACTGAAGTTGCACTGGGAATATGTTGATGCAACATACTATTGTTTATATTTAGCCAGTTATTTATGGGAATGATAAAAATAGGTAATGCTTTATTTTACAGGTCCCTTAATTTTACAGTAATTTCCTTATAATTTGGTACAAATTGCAAGAAAAAAGTGTTAAATTGGTTTAATTGTAAGTACCCACTCAGTGTATTTGGGTTAATTGTTTTTTGCAGTTTTGTGTGTCAAAACGAGCATTTTAGGTTTTTCAATAGTTTCCTAAACGTGGCTGCTGTGTAACAGGTAATTCTTAGGACATTTCTTTGAAAGGGTTATGCAATTTATATGGGAAATGTGCTCATTATAGAGTTTTAAAGAAACAATCTAATTTTAATATGTAGTTCAACACAAAACTGAAAACTAAGTATCAATTGCAGAGTTGTTACGAGTCTAATTATTAAGACTTTTTGCAAATTAACAACTCAAATGAACCCAAATATAATGAATCAGCACTTACCAACTAAACCGATTCAACTGCTTTTTTCTATTTTTTCTTATAATTTGTTATAAATTGCAGCAACCTCTCTGTAAAATGCCCTAAAAGTTACCTGTTAAATACCTGCAAAATAGTCAGAAAATTTCCAGGAAATTAATATAAAATTAAAGAACCTGAAAAATAAAGTGTTACCAAAAAAATAGAAACAAGAATTGCAGGCTGCATTATCAAGAACTGTTTTAAACATGCGTTAAGAATGTTTCAGTGGTGTGAATTTTTCCTTTAATTAACAACACAGGACATACAATATGCAGGCTGAGGTGCAGGATGGGTTTCTAAAACGGCCGCAGCTGTACTTCATTTTAATCATTAACCCCATAAATTTCATACTAAATGTGCGCGTCCTTAGTTGATATGAAATATTGTATTAAAAACAGGAGGTGATAACTACATGACATGACAGAGGTGCATCATAAGGTTAACAGTGTTACTGAGAAGTGAACAGGGATTAGACACATGACGACGACATTCAGTGATTCACACACACACGAACAATGACAACAACAATGCTTTGGATTAGTGAAAAAGTTAAAAAAATCACAATCTTGAGTCTCAGTGACAAGAGTGAACATGGATATACACTCAGTAATTTGTAAACAAAATATACACATACATACTGTACCTTATACTCTAAATCTACTGTGGAAACCCTTTTTCTGTTTTGGTTATAGTCATTCATTTTCTATCTTATTTGATTGGCATATTTTTCATATAATCCATTTCATTTATCTATGTATATTTACAGAACTTATCTATTCATATTTTTTAGTTATTTTCTGAGAGCAGTGGATTCTACTGTTGGGTTCAAATCAAAACTAAAAGGATTATCTAATAAACACTTTACAAAGTGCAAGAGTCCTGCCAGCGAACCACTCAACAGCTCTGTATCTTACAGTAACACGTATTCACACATCAAACCATGCTGATGGAGCAAGCATACATCAATACCTTTCACTTCAAATCTTCATAACATGATTCCAGCATGACATTAACATGTTGACTGCATGTTAAGCAAAGCAAACTGGCCTGATTAAAGCTACAGACAGCAGTGTGGTATATGTTTAGAGACGATAAGTGCTTTTTTTTTTTTTTTTTTTTTGCTGCAGATAAACGTTCGCCTCTTCACTCACACTTCTAATGGCTGGACAAGAGACGGCAGGTCTGTTACTTGGCAAGAAATGTGCCGCTGGAAGAGGGAAACGTTGACATTAATTGTCCAAAATGTATTAATGCTTCCATCTCTGAGGAAGGAGATATTAGTTGACTCACTGATTATTGATTATTATTGTATGTATGATAGATGCAGGTAGTATTACTTGGAAATGTTCTCTTGAATATGAACTATCCAGTTAGTTAATTGTGTGTCATTTTTGTAAAAGATGGTGCTGTTTTTTTAAAATTATCAAATAATTTTACAAAGAGCTGCAACAATTAGTCAGTGCTATTAGTGTTAATAGTAACAAAATCAATACTAAAACTATTTTTAGTCTTTTTAAAGAAAAAAATGACCAAATTCTCTGATTCCAATTCCTCAAATGTGAATATTTCCTGGTTTATTTAGTCCTAAACTAGATATTTTTGAATTGATGACTGTTGATTGGGACAAAACAAGACATTTGAGGACGTCATCTTTGGCTTTTGGGAAACTAGGAATGACATTTTTCACTGTTTTCTAACATTTTATAGACCAATCAAGTTGATTAATCGAGAAAATAATTGACAGATTAATCGATAATGCAGCCCTAATATCACAGTCATTTCACCTCAGTTTACTTCTGGAGCTCCTGATGAGATTTGGGCACCAGTTTGAGTGGAATGCGTGAGAAAGAAAATGATTGCATATCTCACAGCCCCAAAGTCTTGTAACCACATTAAGATTTGTTGCAACATTTTTATGTTTTCTGGAACATCTAATAATCCACCAGTGATTCAGTTTTTACTTCCTGGACCCAAATCTTGCCAAGCAATATTATCAAAACCTCTGTCCACTGGCCAAGATTGTACTCGCTGCCTAGCAACGCTGGCTTACTGAACATTCAATCAATGAGTTTTTGAACGTCTTCCCTGCAAAGCCAAAGTATAATTAACTGCATAAGTAATGAAACAGACGAATAGTATGAGTTTATCTGCCTATAAAAGTGTTATTGGTGCAAAAGTTGGCTGCACATTTAATGGCATTTATTGTTATTGTCTGTTAAGAAATCTGTAACCTTTTTTGGTCTTTTTTTGATAGTTTTGAGTTGGTGTCACGCTGCTGCGTGTGGCTTTAAGTCACCTGACAGTCTTCCTCTAGCGAGTACAGTATGTAGCAACACAACAACACATCTGGGTCACAGTAGCCTTACATTTACATCCTCAAAGTTGCGCAGAAAAGCAGTTCCACTTGCTAAATACACACACACAAACAAAAAGTTTCAAAACCCACCTGGAGCAGAAATCATCTTCACAAGAGAACATCACGATCCAGATTCTTTATGCATGCAGCGTGTGAACACACCATAGTCCTGGTTTACTAAGCTTTTGTTACAGGGTCACAGGTGTTTTTGCAGAGTGTAAATATTGAGCTACATGTAGCCTTTCTGTCTGACGAGCACATAGTTGAACACTCACATATGAGATTCACGCTCATATCAATTATTTAACTCTTTGATAAGAGTTCAAACTTGAAGCTGACATCATTTAGGAGTGAAATATTCATTGTTTCATTGTTGCTGCCTTCATCTCTGCTTTTGAAATAGCTCCTGCTGACAAATCCTTAGTAAATCTGTGTTAAAAGTTGCAGTTGAGTCATGTGAACTGTCCCCATGGCTCATAATTCTCTATTTTGTAGTGCAGTTGTGTGTTAATGAATATTTACAGTACCACAAAAAACAACTAGAGGAAGAGAGACATAGGCTTGGCACTGCTTCAGTATTATCACATAGACACAGACCGCAGAGTCTGTACAACCGTAATGAAGAGTGATGTGTGATGAATGTGTGTGTGAGGGTTGTGTTTGTGTGTGTTTAAATGTGTGTGTGTGTATGTTTGTGTGCATGTGTTGTGTACTCCTGCTGTCCTCCTCCTCCTCCTCCTCCCCCTCCTCCTCCTCCTCCTCACTGTGTGGGGGAGCAGTCGTCTAGATCCAGCAGCTCTCTAACCAGTCTCTCTCCAAACTGTGCTCTGCTGTAGCGTTTGACCGTGTAGGCGTCAGACATTTTGTAGAGGATGTATGCGTTGTTGATGGCGATGCTGATGCTCAACCAGAACACCTGCTGCCAGGTCTTATTGGGCTTATGGAAGATAAAGTACCTGGGGGAGAAAAATAAACTTTTACTCCAGGTTTTCTATTTAAGGTATCATGAGTCAACAAAAAAATTAAAATAAAAAAAAGTTTGCTGAGCCACAAATGTTAAAAACAGGTTAATGGTACACAATTTCTCTTCATTTCCCAAGATTCCCTTGAGTCAGATGTTTCAGGTGACCTGACTAAGAGTTAATAAAATTGGAAGCACAAGCACAACAATAAATCTGCTCAGGTACAGCGTGTGTGACTTTAGGTCCCCCTATTTAGTATTTATAAGCAGTATTCAGATATTTAATAAAAATATTTTAAGTGTATATTGTAAATGTACAGTATTTCTCTCCAATGAAGGCATATTATTACAATTGTGTTTTACTATATTATCATTCTTTTTATCTGGAGGTGTTATAGTGATGTGTGTTAAAATACATTTAAACGTAGTAGTAATTAAATGTACTGTAACAGTAGCTCAAGTAGAAAAAAGTCATCAAGTCAGCAAACTGACAAAGTAATGTCAGTTAAACAGCCACGTTTATCTAACGTTTGCTCACATTCAGTCTAAAGTTTGCTAATATTAGCTAACGTTACAATGTAAAAGTTTCTAACATTAGTGTTGTGGATTCTCTTCTGTATTTTTCAGTCTTCAATAACTTTGACTAAATATCCACGACTAAGTTCGCACCAAAGGAACCAAAACAAAGATACAGTCAAACATAACTTTACTTGTGTGTCATAACTTCTCAACGTTAGCTAATGTCAAATCAGAAGTTTGCTAATATTAGCTAACATTAGTTACCGTAGTGACTTAATTGAAATGAGCAAGGCTGCCTTTTGTTGCTTATGAATTCAACTTTTCATCAGTAAAAGAAAAAATGTCATATTTCGTATTTCAAATCTTGAAAAGCAGAATATGCCATGTTATAATGTCTCCCTAAGATGGGACTGATTCAAGATTCTAGTCACCATGAACCCAACGCAAGAAAGCAAATTAAACATTACAAGTTAATTGTACTGTCTTGAATCAAGTGTATTTTTGTAAAATAATGTACATACTTGCTGTACTTGTCGTCATATTTGCAGATGTAGCTGAGGTGAGCCGCAAACGCCTCAACAGCCAGAGGACATGGAATCTCCCCACTTTTTCTCTTAATGATCATACCTGCCGCAAACACACAAACTGAAGGTGAGTTACACAGAATACAAACAAGTTCCCACTGAAGGGATTCGTTTTCTCTGTTCTCAGTGGTCACCTGGCCAACAACCAGACATGGGAGAGGAATAGGTGGTGGAGGTGTGCGGGTGTGCCTCGTTACTACTTGTGTTTTTAGCTGGTCTCTTTGTTGTTTTGTCCCTGGAGGGCTGCTATGTTTAAAGGACCTTTTTCACGACACACATTCTGACTTCTCACAGCAAGGAAACGCACAGGTGTAACTAATAACATCAACAATGGCTCTGTTCCATTTAAATCCCAGTAAGCCATGACAGTGTGCCATTATGCATGATACCAGGACCCTGGAAATGGTACACATAAATGGAATAATGCCATTATTAATGTTATTAGTTGCACTGATGTGTAACTAATAACATTTCCTGACTAGTTTTATGCTCTACTTTCTGGACTATTACTGGTCTTTGCTTCAGATTTCTAATCTGGAAAAACATGGCAATTTAAATTTCTCCATAACTATCTGCCAAAATCAGTTCCCGAACAAATTTTGTATGAGAAATACCCCGAGCACTTGTGCTATGATGTAAACACGCTTGCTGATTAAATTGTGTGTAATCAGGCTAAATCGATTCTTGAATGGATGTTTTTAGACTTGAGTCTTATGGTTAAATATAAACTTGTGAGATGTAGTCATGGCTGCACACGGCCATCTTTCTAATCATGCAATCGTTGATATAAGAGATAAAAATGAAATGAAAACATCACCAAGGCCCAATAGCTGCTATTATACCGTATTGTTTATGTGTGTATAAGATTATCAGATTATCATTTATCACCATGCATAGACCTTTTTTACATTACCATTGAGGAATTGTAGAATACAATGTACAATGATGGACATAACTGGGTGAGTGAATTTCTAACATCTCACTCTCTAACCAAGGATGCATGCAGTTATCACCAGCTACACTCTCCTCAGTCTCCTCACACTTTTCTGGCAGTGTTTGTGATGAAAAGCTCCCAGGGAATTCCAAGTCTATTGTTTTATTGCTGTTGCTGTTATCTGGGAACATACAGCCAAGTCGTGGCCGGGATAATTTGATCACCATTGATGGATACAATATTTCCAGAACAAATTGTTCAGGCAAGCAAGGCAGAGTTGTTACTGTATATATGTTAAATCTAAATGTTGGAGCTTGGTGATATTGTCTTGAAGTAAAGCCAAACAATTTGAACTACTGGTGATGAGGGCGAACTTATCCAAGGACCTCACTGTTATTACAGACCACCATCCGCCACAAAAGAAGCTATTTCCTCTCTCTCTGATGTACTACTCAACCTTAATGACTCTGAATTAATTATCCTGGGTGACCTTAACTTGCACTGGCTCTCTCCCTCCTCTGATATTATTAAAGACCTATTTGATTTTCTAAATCTCACACAACTTATTGACCCTCCAACTAGAATCAACCCGAGAGATCATAGCTAATCGACGCTGTTGGACATTGTGCCTACAACTATGCCACATAAGTACACATCATCTGCTGTATTTTGCGATGATGTCAGTGATCACTGTGCTATTACTTGTATAAGAGACTCAAAACTACCCAAAGATGTTTTAAATGTTTTGATTTACAGACTTTTCTTCATTGTCTGATACCTGATGTTGAAAAAACTTGGGAATATTTTCATAATGCCTTTACAGCAATGTGTAATAAGCATGCTTATCTAAAGAAATTTAGGATTCGTGGCAGGTCCATGGCTCACTGAAAGGTTGGCTCTTATGATCAGAGAAAGAGATGTTTCAATGGTCAAAGCTTGAGCCACAAATTCTGCTATTGACTGGTCTGCTTTTAGAACTTTAAGAAATGCACAAGCATGACCGGAAAATCTAAATCAGATTATTATCTAAAAACTGTCAGAAAATCTCAATAATTTATGAGGCAGCTGGATTTGCGAGGTTATGACATCACACGAAAATCCATCTTGTCAGGCTTCAAGTTATGTGCTTGTGTCCGAACAACTGGTGGTTTGGACCAATCAGCATCATATGAGGATTCTTGTGTGATCTGGTGAATCCAGCTGCCTCGCAAGGTAAGACGCTGATAGACGGTGACAGACAGATGGTTCATCCAATCACCTGTCTGCCCTTTTCCAGACAGTTTACAAGGACGACTTCTCAGATGGGACTGTGTAACAAACCATCTGGTGTGTCAGGTTATCTAAATTTTGGAAGCAAATTAAAGAACTGTCCTGTTTCAACTCTTCTTCGGGTCTCCCTGAAGATATGTTTTGCAAATAAGTTGAAATTAAGGACAAAAATTATATAGTTGGGCTCTCTGAGAAACATTTTGTATCAACTGGCTGTATTTTCAATGAGTCTAAATCAGGCTCTCATTGCTCTAACTTCAGCACTGTGACACCTTGAACTGGTTCATGAGAAGCCTCTTTTGTTTCTAGACCCATTTCAAAAGAGGACATCTGTATTGCTCTTAAAGCTATTGATCCAAGAAAGTCCTTAGGACTAGACAACCTAGAGCCTTCCTATTTAAGGCTGCAGCTGAAATTATTGCTAAGCCTATGCAGTCTGTAGACTGCATAAATTGCACCCAAAAATTACACCCATAAATTGACCCCAAAATTATGGAAGGCAGCCTATGTCCTTCCCTTTTGAGATCCTTCAGATCTTAACAATTATCATCCAATCAATCTCGGAACCCATCAGCTATCAGTTGATGATGATTTAGCCTCTTGGGCCAACAGCCAATATTTCGAGAAGGGTCTATCTGCAGTCTTGCAGACTCACACGACAAACCCACTTTACTACATGGCTGAATTGGTAGACTAGCCTTAACTAAATATATGTAGACAACTTCATTTGTTTATTTTTGCATACAAGGCCATGCTGGGTAAACTCCTCTCACATATATGTAACCTTGCTCCATCTGGTGGAATCAGCTGAACCAATGAACTGCACTGAAATGCACCAGCTATGTGAAAACTGGCCATTTGGCATCGTAGCACATTGTAGTAAGCTGGATCGATATTGAATTATCATATCAATAAAATAGGTCTCTACTAGATGATTGTGTTGTAAAATGGCAGCAATTAATGAAAAAAAAGATGCTGTGTGGCAGAAAAACTGCTGTTTTACCATTAATGAGTTCTGTTGTATTTTATGATTTACACCTACCCTTGGGGCATGTGTGTATCTATTTAGTTGTTACTTAGTGTTATGTTGTAATTTATCTCTGTGGTGCAACTGCTTTCTAAACTGTGCAGCTCTTTTGTAATTTACCACTGGCTCTAATGTCTCCATAGGATTTTGAAATGTTGATGACAATGAACAGATTAACTGAAAACAGTAAGCTTTACACTATATTCAGTGAGTGATAATAGTGGTGGGGTCATTCTTTGGGGGAAAGGGTGGTGGAGGATGTGCTGCCCCCTTTTTGTTTGGATCAGGTGGCCAATTCTTACACATTGAACCTTTAAAACCAAAACAGAACTGTTACATTGAGAGTGGATTATGCTGTAAGAGGAAATGGATTATCATGGATTAGCAGCTCTCAGTGATTTTCCCTGACATGAATGCTTAACGATGTGCCAATTTCACCTGATGGTAACTTGTATCCAGACTGTGGTTAATCTTCTTTTCATTAAAAATGTCTGATTTCTGAGATTTCAAATTAAGTCCAAAGTCTTTTCTAATATTATGACAAATTTCCTACAATTATGCAATTCTAGTCTCAGCCAAAATGTGGGTATTACATAAGTGCATCAGAGCAGCAGCGTTTACCTTGTTTTGTTGGGGGGTAAGCGTTGGTGAGGAACCTGAAGTGTCCCTTGTTGTACCAGCTGATCAGTGACATGCTGCCTTTCATCATCACTCGTGATTGGCCGCGCTGTGCTGGTGTGGAGCCACACACCAGCATGTTCTGGGGTAAGCCTGTGCAGTCACTCTTCCTGGTGCTCAGCAGACCACAGCAGAAGATATCTGCAGAGGGACAAATACAAAGACATGTTCTCTCTCTATTCTCTACCCACATGTAACTCTGGTGCATTAATTGTGCTTTTTGTGTTTTCTGCTTCGGCTTTGAACCAAAACTTACAGAACAAACTACTGTAGACTGTTTATATCTTTTCTTCTTATTCATATCTTTTCACCCATTTCTTTCTTTATTTCTTACATGGATGAGCAGAAGTTAAACTTCTGGCTTGCTGACTGTTGCTGATTTGTTACCGTTCTCAATTTGGAGAAGGATTTCTCTTTGTGTAGAGCGTGTGTGTGTGTGTGTGTGTGTGTGTGTGTGCGTGCAGGGTAATTAACTCAGCTAATTAATCCAGCATGATAAATTTGAAAGAAAAATGTCGGATAATGCCTTCACAAGCACAGAGCTGAGCTTTTTTTTTTTTGGCTGAATGCCTCATGGCAGCTTCACCCAATTAGGATGACAAAATATTGATTATATCTCCAGACTTGTTTTTCTTTTCTTGCTGTACTGTAGCTCTGCCCGATTGAGTTTAAAATTGCTCCACTGTTATTGTTTAGTGAAAGAGCACTTGTGATAAAAACTTTTTTTCCACGCTGTGCTGATGATATCGTCAAAGGAGCACAATCTGTTAGGCTGACTATTTATTCTCTGCCTTCACTGATTCACTTGTTTTTTAAGCTTATTTGATATGATGACATTGTCCCACATCCGCTGTTATTATGAAAGAAGGAAACAGGTCATTGAAGAGAATTCAAATGTGACTCACCCTTCCACAATCGGATTATGCTTTCATAACCAAAAGATTGCTTTGGCATAATAAGCATGAAAATCAGAGCTGCTTGAAAGATGGATGATCAGCATAGAATATCACCATTTCCTCCAAAATGTCAGATATGCAGAAAATGTGATATTTGTAAGTTATTTATTTCAAGTCGCCAAGTGTTAAATGGTGTTTCTGAGCAAATGTCCACTTAAAACTCATTGATTTCTTTGAGCTGTGACCTGGCTAAACACTCCCTACAGGATCTCCCATGATTTATTGTGACAATAAACGGTCTATTGTTGCTCATCCCGGGGCTGTTATGGTCGATGTTGGTTGGTAAGCAAAAAAACATCCATCTTAACAAGTCACATAGTCTGAGATTCGGTCTTCAGATGTGTTTTTTCTTTATAAGAAAAAATAGAGTGTGATAATTCTTCTTCTTTTCAGAACGAGTTCTCCTTTTAACATGACAGAATGAGGCAACTTTGTGCTTTGATGTAAACTCAGTTACACTTTATTCTACAGCATCCTTGAAACACATTGATGTATATCAGGAAAAGATGCTGCACTAGTTTGTTTTACTAATAAGCAAAATCACTGCTTAAAACAGCTATTTTTTTTTGCAAAACTGAACCTTTCTTTAAGATATTATATTTAATTTAAAATATCCAAGTTTCTAGCTGAGAAAAGAAGAAGTTACTACATGAACCGACAAATACAAACACAGTCTACCAGCATATACAGTAAGTATGACAGAGGCATGCTTGTGCTTTAGCATATTTATATGCGGTCATGTTTCACATTGTAAGGACAGCTGAAGAAAACAAAAAGGAGTGCTCTAGCTGCATACTATAGTGCTGTGAAGGTGCAACAGACTACAGTCATCCTCTGTGCTGTTTAGCCCGGGGATGTTATCATCACACCATGATTAAAAATAAATAAACAAACAAAAAATTGCAGAAATAGGTGGGACATGTGAGATGAGGAGAGAGATTACAAGCAGTACACAAAAGCAGAAGGTGAGGAAGGAGGGAGAGGACAAGACATGACAAAGGAGGAGTGCAGAGAGGCAGGAGAGATATGATGAAACACAAATCAGAGGAAGAAAAGGTGTTTTTTTTCTTTAGGCAGCATGACTCAGACAGAACAAAAGATATAATATCTGCTGCTGCAGCTTGCTTGTGTACCTTGTTTGCTGAACTCGGTGAAGAGGCTGAGGCTGGTGATGGACGGCCCGGTGAAGATGATGGTGTTCCTGCCGGAGATGTTCTGGCAGAGCTGCTTGGCCACGAGGCTGTGGAGCTGAGGCTTGTTCTTCAGGGTGGCCAGACCGTCTGTACCCTGACCCTCCTTCAGATGGACTGAGATCTGCAGAGTCGCGGGGGGGGGGGGGGGGGGACAGGACATGTAAATAAAATGAGTGGAAAACAGGCAATTTTTGCTTCAATTTACATGAAAGCTTAACATATATGCCCTTTACTTGACCTCTAGTTCAGAAAATCCTACAGTAAGGAGTCTAACGTTAACGAGAATACAGTGTTCATTATGCATCAAAGAGTTTGTCCAGAGGCGGCACAAGAAGAAAAGCAGTGCGTTGGCTGAAATCAACTTGTATGCTCTGCTGATTGTTGTCTCATTTAGTCTGTAAAATGGTAAAAAATTATGAAAAACTGCCATTTACCATTTCTTAGAGCCTACAGTGATGCTTTTGATTTGCTTGTTTTGTCCAACCAACAGTACAGAATCTTAAGATATTCACTGTTATATATGTTGAAGACAAACAACAAATTCTCACATTTAAGAAGCTGGAACCAGAGATTTATTTTGTATATGTGCTTGAGAAATGACTGAAAAGATTAACCGGTTATCAAAATAGCTGCTGATTAATCTTCTGTCGATTGACTAATTGATGAATCCACTAATTGTTGCAGTTCTATTATGAAATATCTGGTGTGTAAAGAAGATATTTTGGTCTGATGTTGGTGCATTAAGAAAACTCACAAGTGTCCAAGATGGAAAACCATCATCCTGTCTGTAGGAATGTAAATTTTATGGTAATCTTCACTTTACATTTGAATACATTTTTAAAGGACAAGTTTGGGCATCTGTTCAGTTGCTGTTGAGATGTTGCTCTGGATCAGGACAGACTGACCTGTTCTTCTTAGTTCAACACACTGGTGCATCATGCACTTAAAAATGCAAGTCTCAAATATAAAGAAGAGCTCAGCTGGCAAAGAAAACCATTATCAAATACACACAAACATACACACTTTATTAAAGTCTGGTATCCTCTTGCACTCACCTTTCTGCTGTTGTTCACGAGCTGAACGGCATTAGCTTGATTAACCAACATCTATGCCAGGCCTGTGGCTATTACACTAAGTGGTCAGTCCATGCTGCTGTGTGTGTGTTTGTGTTTGTGTGTGTGTGTGTGTGTGTATCCTCGTGTGTTGCCCTGGCTAATGGAATCTCATTGATTCACTCCATTAACTCGTTTTATTTCCTAGATCTTTTTTTTCTCCCCCTTGACACAACTCATTGAGAGAAAGAAGATCTCAGTGCTGACACACGCCAGCGTACAGCGGACTGGTAAAGACTGAGTGATTGCTAAATGGCCACTGTCAGTATGAATGCTAATGCTTATTTGTTCAATGGATGAGATAATGGAATACGGCTTTAAATGATTGAGTCTGTGATATTTCTTGTTTTGCCAAGGAACAAAATGATGAATAGTTTATTATTTAATAAATTTATAAATCATTACATTTGTCTATTATCTTATTTGATATAAACGACTGATAACTACTAATTCTTCTAACTAATTCTGATGGTTACTCCTATTTCCACTAATATGATTCTGGACTACATCCACACTAAAGAAGGAAACGCTCCTCCAGCAGTCCTGTGCCTAAGATCTGTCTATTTATGGACTCTGTCCAGCGTAAAGCACCTTTACAGCGTTCTTTACAGTGTTGTATTATTTTATTGCAGTTCATCCTACCTAATTTCTCCAAAAGCCCGTTAAAGTTTGTCCTTGAGCAGGTCAGTGAGAAACCTGAGAAACTGCTAACATGCTTTATTCTTCTTCATTAGTCTATTTCTAGTGTCATGCCAGTTATATATACTGTTACGGACTGGGTGGCATGGTAAGAGTTACTGTTATGCAGTTATGAGAGTGAGTGTGTAAACATGTGGTGAGTTTAGATGCTGTAAAGCCTGTCAGTCATTCAGCAACCTGTGACAGTGACTTGTGTGAGATACAGGTAGCGTAACAGGACCATAGAGGAAATGGGTTTAGTTTTCCTGCTAGTTCGATTCAGGGGCAGGAGGTATCCTTGCTGCGGGAGTCTAAGCAGGAGGCTAGTTCAGAGCTAACAGCAACTGTTTTTGTCGTTTTGGCATTGGTTACAGCCCACAGTTTGCTAATAAACTGTCAGTAAAACCAGGCTATGCTACAATACATACAGTATGTCTGTGTGCTCTTGTAACTTTGTTTTTGTGGGGACCAATTTCAGTAAAAGACCCAGAAAAAGTGGATATTTTTGGAACATGAGGCCAGACTTCACTTCCTCAAAGGGCTGTTTGAAGGTTAAAACTTTATTTTAGGGTTTATGGTTAGAATAAGGTTTAGGTTAAGGTTAGACATGTTATTGTAATACTTGAAGGGTCATAATAAACATATGCTCTCACTTTGTGATTTAACCATTTTGCACCAAGGGAATAGTCCCTATGAAAACAGTGTCAGGGACACTGTTTTTGAAAGACATGCTGGTATTCACCTCCACTGAGGAAGCAAAAATCTCAGAGACAGATATTTCAAAACCGGGACACATAAAAGTGCTGTCAAGAAAGCCTGCATGGCCAGATACCACTGGAGGTAAGTGCATTATGTCCTTTTAGGTAGAGCACTGCACATGTTTTTGTGTGTGCCTGCATGTGTGTGGGTGGCTGGATGGAAGACCTGCACAATATCTATGTTCGAGTTTAAAAAAGAAACAAAAAAAAAACATGTTAACAACCTGCAACCTGCAAATTTCGTGGTATCACCTATAGTTTTGCCATCCTGTATAACAAATACTGGCAGGTTAAGAGGTTGCCTAACGCACTTGTCACCAATTTAAAAATACAAAATAAATACTGAAGACTCTTACAGTTTTGGAGTTGTTGTTTTTTTCTCTGTAACGACCTCTATGATGGAGAATGTTATCCAGGTCTGACAGTCCTGCAGTGCTGGGCCACAGTCAAATAGTAGTGTTATATAAGTTACCGGTGTAGGAGTGGAAGGTTGTGGTAAGGGCAAGGCTGTTAGTGAGCAGATCTAACACAGATCAAACACAGATCTAATGATGAGTCAGAAGCTACTCTGCTCTGAAACAGCATCAAAAGGAGATTCTGACAACCAATATTTTTGCCCAGAAGGTGTTTCAGTTTGATCATTTCATAAAGTCAAACTTTTCTGCATGTAAAGCCCACAAATATTCACAATAAATTTATAAAAAAAATGTTCTTCTCTGTTGTGTCGACACATAATTGGCTGAATGCAAAATGATGCAACATTGACAACCTGAGAATAAGATTCCAAATTGGGCGGAGATCAAAGTCTCCGATGTTTTCATGACAGATTTTTTTTTTACTTCAGTCAATACTTTCTTACATTTTTGATGCAAAATATTAGATTTCTGCTATAAAGTTTGAAAGCAGCAAATTCAAACAGCCTCACAAGCAAACTCTCTTCTCTCTTTCATCTCCTCACCCTCTCTCACACTCACAGGACCTGACAATTGTGATTCTGATTGCTGCTGATTGATGTTTCCCATCTTTCATTCATTCACTAATATAACAAACTCCTACGAGCTGAGCGTTGCTGCTACCTGACAGATGAATCCTGTGGAGGTGCACTGTCGAACCCAGAGACTGAACTTCCGTTTCTTCCTCTTCCTCAGCTCTCTTTCCGTACAGGTGGTGATGAAGACCGGGTCCTCGTCTATCAAGGGTTCATGAAGAACCTGTAACAAACGGGCAAAGTTACTGTACACGTGAGTTTGTCTGAGTGGATTTTTATATAACCGCGTCATAAGAAAAGTACAAAATGTGTTGCTGGAAAAATAGCTGGCCTGAAGGTTAGTTATGATGTAACATTACAGCTGAGGGTTATAGAGAGAAGGCAGCCAATCGAAGATCCTCTCAAGTTGTGTATGTGTTTGTGTGTGATACCATGGAGAGAGAAAAAACACCTCTAAGCAGAAACACTCTGTATCATACAGCTCTGTCTGCAAAACCTTGCAGAAAAATGACTTCTCCATTGTCAGCTTCATTCTCCCTCCACTATTTGAGCAGTTATCCTTCATGTTAGCGTATATATTTTATCTTCTAAAGATGTATTCCTTCTTTCTCTCTTTTTCTGTCTACATTTTTCCATACAAACTATGAGTCTGGACAGGTTGCTTTCATGTTCTGTGCTTGACTGTTTCAAAATAAGACCAAACCCTGTACAAAATATAGACAAATTAAACATATATCTACAAAACATAGATGGCATGAAATTAGAATAAATGTTACTTAAATTTTTCAACCTGAGTGTGAATTTTGACTGATGCAGTAAAGCCAGGTGGGCCTTGGGGGAAAAGAAAGTCTGTGGGTATTTGTGGCAAAGAGGTTATCACGAACAGTGCAGGCTGCTGAGCCTGGTGGAAATGGATTAAGATTTTAAAATGGTAAAATATATATATATATGTGTGTGTGTGTGTGTTTGTGTGTGTGTATATAATATAATATGTATATAACATATATGTATTATAATATATATAATACAGAGACACAGTTCCAAGTTTTGGAACATGTTTTTATGATTCTCCATCTCAAAAAACAAGCACTCGAGAGGATGTTACCCCAAACAAGTAAACATTACTATGTAAATCGATGCTGCTTGCAGTTGTTGTAAGGATATCATCAAAAGGGCTGCATGTCGACATGCAAGTGTTACCGTCGAACTGATGGAATTAATGCAAGAAGTATATTTAGAATAGTGCCATTTTCCTCCTGTATATTTATTATTTCCTGAGTGCTGTGCAATGTCTGCTCACTGATCAGATGAGATGCAGAGCATGAATTCCCCAACAGGGAATAGTAAAGTGATGATAAAATAAAAATAATACAAAAAACTGACACACATCAACAAATCCAAATACATAAAAAAAAAGAAGGATTAACAGAAACACACAAAACAAACATTTTCTAACCCTTTCTTCGACAATTAAACTGGCATAATACACCTCAAACCTGGCCAAATATTTCCCTGGAGATGCTTCCAACCACACAACAAATATTTGCATTTCAAATTTTCTTTCCTCTGGTGCTTTCCTCTCCTCCCTCTCCATCATGATTTGACTGAAGCTGAAGTGAGCACCGACCAACAGCTCTTTCCTGCTCCTGGAACGAGAGCAACAAGCCATTTCCCAGTCAAATGTAGAGTTATGGATTATACAAGCGGAAGACTAATGAGGCTATCTAGCCTTTGGATGGATGACATCACCCAAAACCACAATGGCCTTTTAAGAAATATCTCATCCTGTAACTGCCACACATCAGCAGAGCGATTGCTACAGCAGCATGCTTCTTTGTATGTTGTGCAGAAAAACTAACCAGATATTTCTCTATTTTAATAGCTGATATACATAGTTACATTTGTATGTCAATGAAAAAAAAAATCCATCTATCCACTGGCTGTCTTGCAGTGGATGTTGTGTGAAGGCTGCGACATGGGCTCTTAAAGATTTTACACTTGCAAATCAATACAAAGCAGTGTCAACAGATCATCTTAGCGACTGCAAAACTGCCAGACTGACACAGAAAATGTCACACATCACCGTCAGCAGAAGCTGGCATAACCTGCTTTATTCAGCCCTGATATTATTCTCACATTAGCGCTGATATTCACACAGACACACAGCATCATGTCGACTGATTCTCAGACGAATCCAGGTCACACGCAGACAGTCAGTCTCAAGATATATCCTGTATTTGAACATTTTCGTTACTGTTTCCTCCCTTTGTTCATCTCTTAAACATTCAAATTAGAGATTGAATTATTTTTCAATTAATTTATTAGTTGGTAAAAAAATCAATGTTGACTATTTTGATAACTGAACTTGTCATTTATCATTCCAGCTTCTAAGAAATGGTAATATTTGCTAGTTTTCTTTGTCTTCACACTAAATATTGTTGGGTTTTAGGCTACTGGCCAGAAAAAACAAGCAGCGTGAATACGTCACTTTAGGACTTTGGTCTTGTGATTGCCATTTTTTTCACTATTTTCTGACATTTTATGCACCAAAATTAGAATAAATGAACAACTGATGGAGAAAATAATCAACAGATGAATTGGTTAGTTGCAGGCCCGACTCAAACTAGTACATCACCTTCCTTTCTACCTTCTTTCCTTCTGAGTCAGTCGTTATTAAATGGGTTGATTACTTTTGCGCTGTCTGTGGAGCAACAGTCTCAGTCTGTGCCACTCTCACTATCTGGGTCCACTCTCTGCCCCTGGCACAGAAATCTAACAGATAAAACAAACTGGCCTAGATACACACGTACCCCCGTCACTGCTAATGACACACATACACACACACACACACACACGGTTTGCCCTCGTTGTTTCAGTTTAGTTGTTTTTAGATTTAAGTAGATAGAGAGCTTTAGTGTACTGTAAAATCACACGTGGACTTGGATGTGATAGAAGTCTGGGCTTGCTGTTAAGAGCCGGTATCCCCAAATGCATCGCAGCACTAACATCATATTTCACAATGGCACAAAGACGAAGTTATGGCACATGTACTGTAGAAAGACCAAAAGCAATTTAATCAACTACTTCCCAGAAATGCGTCATTAATTTTTGAGAGCTCAATCGTGGCTGCAGATTCTGAACATGACGGCGTAAATGAAGTGGAAGCAAATTAAACAGTTTTAAGCTGAAATCTCATTATTTTGTGTGACTTTTATGGCAACAATTTCCATGTGTCACTGCTCTTTTTATAATTCTGGAGTGAAGACAAGTTGAACTGACATTCAGGAGCAAATGACATGATTTCTTTGACTTCTGCAAATTGTAACATTCTGCTATTAATTAGACGCGTTTTATATGTGATTTTAATCAGGTTGAAGTAAATAAGGCTGGCTGAGTGATTGCTGCTGTCTCTCTTTGCTCAAGAAGAGCAAATGTCTTTTTATTTTTTCTTTCAACCATCACTTTCAGATAATACAGTAATCAAGTTGGATAGGAGCATAACACTGATGGCGCTATTTTGATTTCAATAGTCTTCAACTTTCAAATCTGCTGTCCTGCTGTTCATCTACAGAAAAAGGCTGAATTAACTCCAGTCCACCCAAAATAGAGAAGCAAGGCTGGCGCTCCACTGCCCCAGTTGCATTAATGTAGATCTGATGCATACAGAGCGACTGAAAACAAGCTGCAGTAAGAAAGTCTTCTGGAGGGTAAGTCTGTTGAAAAATGAGTGCTTTGCCCAGATACTTGCTGTGTAGACTGTTTTCAGACTGGAGCTCCTCCTCGTGGGAGCCACTTAGTTGGTTTGCCCTATACTTCAAGAGAAAAGAAAGCTTTACATTTTTATTTTACAAGGTAACTGGAGAATTTCTTAGTTACTGTGTTGACATTGCATGTCTATAAAAGAAATATACTGTAGTCATACGTTTGGACACACTTTCTCAGACAGTATCTCTTATATCCAATATTGTGTCCGTAAAGGTTTTTAATTGTTTTGTTGTTGAGTTGTTTCATACTTGTCACTTTTCTTGGTACATTAAAGACTTAAGTTTATGTCAACTTGACCTGACAATTTGAAGCAAATGAGTTGAGTTCTGCAAGTTGCAACACTGTGTTATTACATAGATGTATTTTATACTTCTATCAGGTTGTTTCATACTTGTAACTTTTCTTGGAAAGTTAAAACTTAACTGTATGTCTAATTATAGATATTAAATTGATACAATGCATGCATTGCATTGATGTTAATTGTGCTGAGTGTTTGCTGTGGTGTTTAAAACTGATGCTGCAGCTGCTATGCCAGCTTTGTCAAACCAGTGAATGGTGATGAATAAATGAATAAGAGAGCACTCATAGCTGTCTGCAAGCATTATAAGAGGCTTGAGGGAAATCCTGCACACACCTGCGTCTGTGAAGGTCTGAAGGTGCAGCTGAACGACTGCTGCAGCGAGTCCAGGAAGGGCTGGATCTTGTACAGGCCCTGGTTGCTTCCTTGTGACGGCCGGAAAGCCACGATGTGGAAGTACTTGAGGATCTTCTCGAAGCGTGCCTGGCTCATCTTCAAGGCGATGCTCCGGTTGCTGAAGAAGCCCGAGCTCCAGATGCTGAGCACCGACTCACAGCGGTGCACACTGGTGGAGGTGACGAAGCCCAGGAATGCCT
This sequence comes from Thunnus thynnus, assembly GCF_963924715.1. Classification (NCBI taxonomy): domain Eukaryota; kingdom Metazoa; phylum Chordata; class Actinopteri; order Scombriformes; family Scombridae; genus Thunnus; species Thunnus thynnus. The sequence goes on along the minus strand of NC_089530.1, from coordinate 19,009,543 downwards.
TCATCTCCTGGGACGTGACGGGGCGCCAGCCCTCGTCCAAGCCAAAGCGCTCCTGGAACTTCTTGGCGTACATGTTAGTCTGGGTGACCATGTTTTGGATGCAGTTGTCTGGAACGAAGAGCTGGAAGAAGTCCAGAGCTGTGGCGGTGGCCGGCATCTTCTGAGCAGGGCCTGGATCAGGACAGGAAGGAGAAAAGAGTGAAACGTTATGATGGAGGAAAACAGACAGATTGACAGTTAGTGAGTCCCATATGGGCTAACTCATAGACGCAGCTGTCACTTAATCCAAGTTTTTTAAAACTTTGGCACCAGGCCTTCACTTTGAGTGACTGCTCAATAAAAGTTGTCTCTTTTGACACTGCAAGACAGGATGAAAGTTGAATTAGTCGAGCTGTCACTGTCAAGGCTGTGTGGGAAGCATGCAAACTATTTTTTTGCTTAAATAAACGACACTGTTATCGCTCAAGATGAGAGGAACCAGTAGCAGAGAGAACATGAGAACTTTAAGAACATACTACTTTCACGTTTAATCTCTGGGCTTCTTCGTGAATCAGGCACTGCAGCTTTTGGTGTGAATGTCACAAGCCCAGGGCGGCGCTTCGAAAGTTTACACAACGTGACAGCAACCATACTGCGATCCTTGTCACAGCGTGGCGTTTCCATGCTTGCGGAAGGTTCAGTGTCTCGTTGCTTTAGCGTTATGGCAGGCAATGAGTCAAAAATCCTGTTCTGATGGAGTGGAGTCAGACGTGAGCCATGAATGAAAGGCCTCTTAAGCCATACTGTCAGTAAAGCATCAGCTGATGAGAAATTGTGGATTTGAAAACCTGTTAAACGACTCAGCCAACAAGGCTGGACTTAAAAACTTTTCCTCCTTTCTTCCAGTAGTTTACTGACATTTACCTCTCATTTAAAAGTTTGTAGGTATTAAGCATTCATGTCACACAGTCAGAACACAATGCAGTGACTGGGTTGATGTGTTTGCTCTCGTAAATTAGAGATTTTCTCTGTGGTTGTTGGAAAACGTGAGCGGGAATCTGAATGTCGAGCGGAACAACTTCAGGCTCAATTGAACAACACAATCTCATTATCTCTGAACAAGGTTTTCACTCTTTATCTGTCCTGTCTCTACTCCTGATCGGCTGGCTGCAACTGAAATAATGAAGGATTTTTTTTTCAGTTTTCTGATGTTGATTTAAAGACAACATGTACAAGACGGGAACTTAAATGGTGCTCTGTCAAAGCAACATGTAGGAGAGGACAAGACAGGAAGGAAAAAAAAAAGCGAGTACAGCATAAGCACGCCCACACAGCCGATGCTTGTGGCCAAGACAGCAGAAGTAACCGGGGCTCAGCTCAAAATCCACTCATTTGCATTCCATTAGACTTGAAAGCTGAATGTAAAATCCAGCGTGACTTCCTCGGAGAGAGCCACTCCTCAATAAAAACATCAGAAATTCAGATGGAAGGTCCGCTGAGGCAAAATGACTCGCCTCAGGAGTGTGCCAAAAATACAACCTGAGGAGAGACATATCATTTTTACAGATAATGAAACTGTTTCATCTGCTGCTGAGCAAATATGCCCTTCCTTCATTTTTTTTTTTTTAATGCATTCCTGCCAGCTGATCTTCAGCCCAGCCTATATGACTCTGATAGAACTACATCAAACATTTACAGAATTTTACTGCAGACTGCTAATATTATCTGATGTTGGTCTACAAGGGAAGCTTTCAAATATTAATTCCCCACATTACTCATTACCTAACTCCACCTATGTTGCACATACAGACAGACATATAATCCCTCATGATTATCAGCTGTTGTTGTATTTCTATTGTCATGGGACAAACATCTGCCTGCTTTTATAGCCATGGATTTACTGTAAGAATGAGAGATTACAGTGTATTTGGAGTGGATAAACCCTGCGTGCTCTCAGCTCAGTTTTGAAAGGAAATTAAAGACTCAGAGTCTGATTTCTGACTATTTTGTCTATGGCTGAAATTACTATCACAATATGAATATGAATAATTTTCTGATGTCAGTATATAAAGATATTTAGAATGCATATGAATTATCTGTAGAAGGAAAACATACAACAACTCATTTTGTTTGTTTTTAATTACCTTTTACTGGGATATTTTTTATCAGTCCCTGTTTCTTTACAGTACTTGACTGATTTAAGATTTAATATTCTGTTGTACAGATGATCAAAATTTTTCATGTTTTTTGATTTCCTAACTTTGTCCCAAAAGCCTGGAAAAGAAGACAGGATGGGTTATTTACTGTAATTAGCAGTTCACTTCAGATTCACTTTGCATGAGTCTGTGTACCTGTGTGTTTTTTCCATATAGGTCTGCAATGATACACTGCAACATATTTGGGTGAGGGACAGAGAAAGAGATGACATAAACAGTGAGAAATATAGGGTCAGACATGCAGATAAACTGACATATGGGGTGTACCAGTAATCTATAAGAGGCACTAAGCAAAGTGAATGAATAAATAGCTCTGTAATTCCTTTCAACATCACGATAAGGTGGTTATATAATCGGAGATGTGGATATATGCATCATAATCCTCAGCTTGGTCCTTTGCCAATCCCCTCGCCCTGCATAGGAAGCAATCTCACGCTGTCATGAAGATAACACATCACCTATAAACCTGACCTTGAGTAAGCCACATTTTCATGCAAGCCAAAAACCAGGAGTGGTTTCAAAACCTCCAGGTTCAAAAACCAAGAGGGAGTAAAGTAACTGTAAACAAACCCAAAACACAAACTGGTTGGAATCTTTGAGAGTTTGCATGAGGTTGACTCGATGCTCTTTGATGGTGGCTGATGATTTATGTAGGAGGGTGCACAGTCTCTGAGGAGAGGAGCTGTCAAATCAACGCTATGTCTGTGTCAGCACTGTCACAGCCAGACAGTGAGACACACGGACAGCGAAATGGACAGAGATACAGACAGACAGGCAGGTGACAAAAAGACAAACCAGGCAGATGGACAGACTGACAGATCCAGACACATGCTGACTGATAAAAAAATATCACTAACCATATTTCCACTGTGTCCGCCACTGGCAGACTTAGCGGAAACCTCATCCAGCTTAAGCTGCCTCCCATCCCCTGCCATTAAATCGGAGGAGAAACATATTTATAAGGCTCAGGATCCAGTCAGTCTTTATACTGTTCAGGCCGATAAAATCAGACTACAGTCTTGGCTACTTGAGGTCTGAAGTGTGATTATGTTCCCTGGCAGTCCTGCATCCATCCAGCCATGCAGCTCTAAATCATCCCAACCCTGATGCAGGATGGCGGGACCACACCCACACTGGCTGTGCTTGTACAAACAGACACTAGCTGTATTTTAACAAACACGCCTGCCGGTGTGCCAGGACACACAAAGCAGACAGATACACCTGCTGCTTCCTTAGTTTTGGTCAGCAGAGTCGACACAGTCAAACAGAGCAGGACGGAGTTGAATGTGGGAGCAAAGAACATCCTGTAACCTTTTTTTTTGCACCCCAGCTTGGCTCAGATTGGTTCAGGTTCTTTTGAATAAGTGAAAGCGGCGCCACTCCATATTTGGGCCCTGTCTCACAAAGCAGGATTACTGAAGTTAGCTGGATAACTGGGCTGAGTAAAAACCTGGAAAACATTCAAATCTGGAGCATGAACAGAAGTAAACAGAGTTGTTCCAGTTTTTGTTTGGTGTCCTGTTTACTCAGTAATCCTGCATCGTGAGACAGGCCCCAGCTGTCACGGATTTCAATTTAGGCACCACACAGTTTCAACAGTAGATGCAATCATTAAAAACTTCCATCTCGTGATCTTCTTTATAATTCTAGTACATTTTTCAATCGGTATTAGAACAGCATATAATCGATTCAGTTTGCTTAATTTGCTGCGAATCTGTGGCACTTTCGTGCTTTTATTCATGTGTATATGAAGGTTCCTGTGAGTGTGAGCAGACTGGGGTTTGGTCCATATCTGCTACAGCCATATGCTGGTTCACCACCAAGGGTGCAACAGTACAACATGTCACAGTGGATGCAGGGATATAGGACAGGATGGCATTCCCAAAAATCGCCTTGGCTTCAGCTGAAGAGACGAGAGAGGAGAACAGATCCAAATGAAGCCTGACAGAAGGAGAGAGGAGCTGCCCCCCCCCCCCCCCACACCCCCACCCACCCCTTCCGCTCCATGATGCATACTGTACTTAGTGGTAGATAAATGGATAAAAACTGCTTAGGAGACAGCAACAGCTTGGTACAAGTTGGCTAGCAGAGGGGTTTAAACAATGAGAGAACAATTTGTGGGATGATGGCTTTGTACATTTATCACAAAGACAGAACGGGACAAAGAGAGACAGAAAGAGACAGAGCAGTGTGGGTGCTGTTTAACTGTCACGATTCAAACACACACACACACACACACACACACACACACACACACACACGCACACGTCTCTGCTTTGCACGCACACACACACATATTCTATTATAAAGTGTGCAGCCAAAATCGGGGTGCCTTGACCTTAAGTCTCATGCCAATCCACTTCTGTTAATTAACTCACTGCAGGAGGATAAAAGACTATGTGTGCATGTATTCTGTATGCATTCACTATATGTAATGTGTAATGTGTGTGAGCCAGGAGGGAGACATCATGCTGTTTCTCTAAATTAAACAGCATGTCTCTGCATTGCCCTGAAACATGAGCACACACACACACACACACACACACACACACACACACACACACACACACACACACACAGGACAGCATGTGTATAACAGCACCAAGGGGTGAAGTATCAAAGGCTAAGCGTTTGCCATTAACTTAATACATCAATTAACGATGCAGTGTCATGCGTCTCACTGTCACCCACACACAGACACGTACTGGGAAATGCATGCACGGTGAAACAAGCATCCAGTTGTACCAGAGCAATAGCCTTTTGTGTTCTGTTTTGGCACCAGATGGGAGAGCCACAGAGATGGCCTGCCTGACCTGAAAAAAAACATGAACGTGAACTGCACTATTTCCTGTCTGTTTCCATCCAATCACCTCACACCCAGGGGCAACACTTCCCCGTTGCACAAAAAAATGACCTTATTCATCTCGTCGTGCAGCATGTCTCACCATATGTCTCTTTGTACGGCGGCACGGTGACATCCTGCAGACTCTCCGTCCAGCCCTCCTCCTCTGCTTGACTACGGGACAGAGAACCCGGGGGACCGGCTCCGGTTCCGCCGCTGCCACCTCCCGCTCCCCCGCTGTGCCCGCTCTCCTTATCGCCCCGCTTTTGTTGGTGGTGGTGTTGGTGTTGGTGGTGATGATGGTGGTGGTGGTGCTCCTCCTCGCCTATCTCGGCTATGCAGTTGTCGGAGTCGGAGTCTCCGGAGGTGCTGTAGAAGGGATTGTCGCTGCTGTCATCCCCGGACTCGCCGAACACGTCGTCGGATATCTGCAGGCTCTCGTACCGGGAGCGGGCCGCTTCCAGGAGAGACAGCGCCTTCCGCCCGCACTCAGCCATCTCTCTCTCTTTCTCTCTCTCTGTGGTGATGCTGCTACTCCCCTCTTTTTTTCTGCTTTCTTCCTCCCTCTTTCTCACCCTTCCGCTACGGCTTCAGCGGCGTGCAAGTGGTCACGATCCTGGAAAGAAGGAGGTGTTTGCCTTTAATGTCGCGGCTGCACCCTCCCTCTATCTTGAGATATGAATTGTGGTTCCCCTCTGCCCCTCCAGGCTCGGATGCTGGAGCCCGGCGGTGACCAGCGTGTGGATCCGGGGAGAGCTGTCCGCTTCAAGGGTACTGAAATATATCCGCCCCCCTGTTCTGCCTACAGCGCTGCGCACTGGGCAAAATGATCAATAGTCATGGCACAGCATCCGGGTTGAGAGACCAGCGATTTCTCCACAGAGAGAGAGAGAGAGTAGTGGCTGCTGCTGCATCACCTGACACCACAGCCCTGCCCTGCCATCCAATGAGATGCTTTTTTATCATCCAAAATCAGAAAGGAGCGACTGATTGGAGAAATAAATCATAATTAATTAATAGCAACATAGGCCCAATGTTAGGATGAAACACAAAAATTATAACTCAAGAAAGAGCTTATGAAAACGAAACCCTGATCTCGAGTTTATTGTCATGAGGAACTCCCCCTTAAAAAGGCAATGCATGTAATAAAATAAAAACATATGAGAATATGTTTTCTGATGGTGTCATGGGCCTTTTTTTTAAAGAAAAAATATCACTTTTGCACTCTTATTTAATGGCTTTGCTGTTCTCTCTTGAGATTATTTTATCAGTCAAAATGAAAAAAAAAACAGAGCCAATGATCAACAAAAAGAACAAATATGATGATTTTGTAGGAGTGTGTTCTCCTGACCCTGTATGAGATGCACCATCCGAACATCATCAAACATATTTGGCAATTTTGTGACATCTGAATGTTCAAATCATCACCTGATCAGTGTCCAGATGGAGTGAGTCATCTATAAGCTATAAAAAGCACTAAGCTGTCTGTCTTTTTTATTCACTGTCTTCCTTCCTTTGCATTTCAATTAGCATGTACACTATGTGCAAATGACCATTAAATACAAGCATTTCAAAACTCAGAATCCTTTTTTGCACTGAAAGCCAGAACCTGATGGGGTCCCAGGCAGAAAATCCCACAAGCCTTTCTGACTGACTTTCACTGCCATTACATTCCCCAGAACTACTAGTAAATAATCAGATATTAATCAAAAAGTGTTTATAGAATGTAATAAATGCCTTAGTTACAATAGAAACACTGTTAAATATTAAAGAAATAAATGTAAACAACTTAAAGGTATAAAGTGAAAAATGTATACACATATATAACAACTAAATAAATAACTGCAACCAACTCCTTAAAAATTTAGTTTAAAAGAACCTGATGAAAAAAAAAACAGAATTGAGTTACCAGTATCATCACTGGGTTTTTTTCTGTGTTATGGTGGAACTGCTGGTGGTACAGGTGGGGGGTGGTGTGTCTTGGTCAGATAGACTTTGCCTGAGGTGGACCTAAATATGTGACAATTTCTAAATAAAACATCTTTATTAGCCAAGTATGTTTACACACACAAGGAATTTGACTCTGGTTTAGTGGCTCCCAGTATACTTAGTCTATACAGAATAACAACACAGCAATCTTCAGAAATATACTCAAGGAATGATGGTGAAACTGTAAATAGGATCAATGTAATAGGTAATATGACGGCAACATGTCATGTGGAATAACTCATAATGCATTTAAGTGCGGATAGTCTACTAAATGTGATAATTTAATATTTTAAAAGACCAAATCAATGCAAGAGGCTGTAAACATCACAGTGCAGTTACCTCTGGCGGCCTGCGGGGGGCGCTGTAGTATTATTCCTCGGTGGTGCGCTTGCCATGTTTGCGGAAGCTCGGTCACTACTGCACAGCTAGCTGTTTGGAGGCTTGTCGCTCATCGCTGTGAATGTTGTAGCGACGTCTTATAATTCAACATGAATTTACCAAAGGGACCAGACTCTTTGTGCTTCGACAAAGATGTTTTTATGAAGGTGAGAATCCGTAAACGCTTCGTTTGTCGACGCCCTAACGAGAGTAATGCTGTTAAAGTAGCTAGCATTAGCTAGTTGACGTGTTGGTGTAGTTCATCCTGTTTCTTAATCCTGTTTCTTAAACATTTCTTCTTTGTCAGACAGTATGAATACTTAAACAATTTAGCATGCATTCAAGCTTTAATTGCAGTATGGATATGATTAGATTAATGAGTATCAAGTTGATTATTGTGTGCAGCTGTTATGATTATGATCCTGTATCCTTCTGCTTCGTCTCTCTGTCTCATCTTTCTGCCTGTTTCTCTCTGTCTGTCTTTCTGTCTGTCTGATTTTTCTGCCTGTTTCTCTCTCTCTCTCTCTCTCTCTCTCTCTCTCTCTCTCTCTCTCTCTCTCTCTCTCTATCTCTCTCTCTCTCTCTCTCTCTCTTTGTGTGTGTGTGTGTGAGTCTCTCTGTCTCTCTCAAATTCAAATTCAAATAAGCTTTATTGGCATGACAGATCAGAAACCTGTGATGCCAAAGCAGTACAGAAAAATATGAATATTGACAGATGATTAGCAATTAATATACAATAATATGCAAATATCAACAATCATATCAAATACAATATAATAAAATACACTTTTTTTTTACTGATGTAATCACTCAGAAACATTTACTACAGAGCTTGTTTCTCGTAGTGTATGACAGACAACATGTAACATATTTTGCAGCTATGACTAAACACTGACTTTTCTCCCCACATTGATAGAGCAGTTTCTGATGATCGAGGAGATGGATGAACTCAGGATATATATTATTTATTTTTTCAAAGAAAAACCTCTCTCAAATCCTCATATTTCTCATGATATAGTAGGAGGTGAGATTCTGTCTCTGCCTCTTTTTTATGACAAAGTGACATAACAGCCTGACTTCTCTGGGTGGCCTGTTCAGCCTGTGACGGCCTGTTTCTGCCTGTACATTGTCACCTTTTTCCTTAGTTTTCTATCAGTCACGGTGGTCATGTACTCTGCCACCATGTACTCTCTGTTTAGGGTCAAATAGAATCCTAATTTACTTTGTGATTTCGTGGTTTTGTTCCACTATTTGATGCTATTTTCTTTTTGTTTTGAGATGGTTTGGTTGGGCCAGATTGTTTGGTGTCTGTCCTGAAGCCATGGTGTGTGTGGGCAGAGCTTCAGGACCAGCTGGCAGAGGGGACTCTTACGTTTGTTCAACTCTTGGCACTGAAGGGCTTTGTACTGGTAGGAGTGGGGGTCGCTAGATTGGGGGTGTTTATGAAATTTGATGGCTCGCTTTTGAAGTTTTATTATTAAAGGGTATTGGCCAAGTTGTGCCCTGCACAATTCTGCATGCAGCGCTTCCAGAGGATGTTTTTCTCATTTTGGGAGGTTCTTGGCCAGTTAATGGACCCCACACTTCACTACCATATAACATTATTGGGTCTATTACTGAATTTACAGCTTTGAGCCAGGTCCTAATAGGAATGTCAATTGTAATTTGTCTTTTGATGGCATAAAAAGCCCTTCTTGCGTTTTCTTTCAGCTCATTCACAGCCATGCCAAAATGTCGGTGTCAATATTTTGGTCTATTTCATATTTACGCTTAGTGCCCATGTTTGACTGTACTTGTGGAGGATGTCCAGGCTCTGTAAGCCTTCTCTGGAGGGAGACAGGAGAATCAGGTCATCAGCAAACATCAGACATTTGACCTTCGACCTTTGACTGTGTCCTGCAGAGTCACACCAGAGGCTGTGGATTTTTGCAGTTGTTCTGCAATTGTATTTATATATATATATGTTGAAAAGGGTTTGGCTCAAACTGCAGCCCTGTTTCACTCCATGGTTCTTTTGTTTCCAATTTTAATTGAACATCTGTTATTCAAATATATTAATTAAATTAAATCGTAGGTATAACCCCGTGTGCCACTCTCTAATAATCAGTAAATGATGACATATACAGTCAAAGGCCTTTTTGAAATCTACAAAACATGAATACATTTTATTTTTATTTTTGTGCACATGTGTGTTAATGAGAATGGTAGGGTAAAGATATGGTTAGGCATGAATCCAAGCTGACTTTTATCCAGTGCTCATTGAGGAATTCAACTACACAGGAGTTGATAATGTTGCAGAGCATCTCGCCCATCCAGCTGGTGACACATATCTCTCTGTAATTCTGAGGGTCTTTTAAATATAGGTGTAATACAACCATTATTCCAACTCTCAGGAAAATATCCCACACTCAGAATTAGATTGAATATTTTTTTTATGTGCTGTATTTCAACATTTCGTTTAATATTCCATCAGGACCATGTGCTTTTTTGCTTTTGAGGGTCTTCAATTCTGTTTTCAAATTGTTCATAGTAATGGGGAAATCTAGGGGATTTTGTTGTCTTTGATTAACAATTCAATTTTGGTTCTAATTTATCTCTCTCTCTCTCTCTCTCTCTCTCTCTCTCTCTCTCTCTCTCTCTTTCTCTCTGCAGGATGACTTTGACGTTGACCAGTTTGTGGCGGAGTGTCGGAAGCAGGTCCAGCTGGAGGAGATGAGAGAGGACCTGGAGCTCTACTACAAGCTGCTGAAAACAGCCATGGTGGAGCTCATCAACAAGGACTATGCAGACTTTGTTAACCTCTCCACCAACCTGGTCAGTTGTTGCCATTGTTGCCTGTAGCAGAATGTAGTCCACAGGATACAGGGAGAGGACAGAAATATTGTCTCATAATGTCTAAAAGGAAAGCTTGACCTTTTTAATTAAGTGCCTTGATGAATCTCAAGCCCGTTTATAATAATGAAAACAATAATGAGAACATCACAGATATGTCTCTGTGTGTATGTTGGAAGAGAAAATGCAGCAATAAATGTTTTACTGGTAGTTTTTATTAATACATATTTGATTGAATTTTGTCTTAATTTAACTGAAACATAGTGTGTTTTTATTTATTGTTAATTCACGTGAGTTAAACATCCATGATGCACGTTGTTCAAAATGGACAGTAAGCTTATATATAGTTAATTGTTCAACTGTAAAAATATCATCACAAAGACGTGTCTGTCCCAAAATATTTGTTTATATTATGTGTTTATGTCAGAAGAAGAGTATTGGTTGACTGTTAATGGATTTTTATTATTTTCAAGTATCAATATCAGCATCAGCCTCAAAAATCCAGTATCAGTTGGGCTCTTAACATGCTTTTATGTTTACCCTGGAAATAATAAAGGGAACAAACAATACAGCGATAATGTTTAAAAGTACGTCAGATAGTGTGAGACTGTTTCTCATCTCACACCTCTTCTCTCTTGTCTCAGGTGGGGATGGACAAGGCCCTCAATCAGCTCTCTGTGCCCTTGGGACAGTTACGAGAGGAGGTTATGGTATGTTTTCTGATGAAGTGTACTGTTTTTTTTTACTACTGTATTAATTCCTGCTACTGAGTGTTCATGCATATTGCTGGCTGTTATCTGTTTGCAGAGCCTGCGGTCCTGCGTCAGTGAGGTGATTCAGTCTATAGACAACCAGCTGTCCAAACAGGAAGATCTGCAGAAAAAAAAGGTTTGGCTCCTCGTCTAGCTGTCTGACTGAACTTAATGTTGTTGCAGCAAATTATATTTGGTTCCGTACAGAAGATAAACCTGTTTTTGAATGAAACACTGGTTTTCCAACTTTTAATGTAGAGGATAATATGCAACGATATTGTCGCAGTTGTAGATATAGATATGTAATTGTATTTTCCTGCTCTGTGGGATGATCTCAATAAATTATCATCATCCTTACATCATCCCATCTGTCAGGTATGTGTATTGAGGCTGATCCAAGTGGTGCGCTCAGTGGAGAAGATTGAGAAAATCCTCCACTCACAGAACTCCAAGGAATCCAGCTCTCTGGAAATCAGCAGGTGGGAAACAGGCCAATAAACCTGCTGGCATCATTTCGGTAGATAACAGTTGCAGTTGAATGTGGGCAGATGGACGAATTATGATATTTTACTCAACCAGCCATTACATGCACAGTGCCCGTCAACAGACTGCAGAAAATGAAAGTAGATGGAACATGTCGTAGATGTAACTTTGCATTTCTATTTTTTTCAAGCCGCAGTGTCCAAAGGTATATTTCTGTCTTGTCATCTTGTGCACTTCATACCATTTTCTGGCAAATGTCCACATTGTTGTTATGAAGAGCTATACAGGAATAAAAGTACTAGAGAACAGTTTGTTAGTCTAACTTCTGTCTGTCTGTGTTCAGCCCCTTGTTAGCAGGTCAGATCCTGGAGAGGATAGCTACAGAATTCAACCAGCTGCAGTTTCACGCTGTACAGAGTAAAGGCATGCCCCTACTGGACAAAGTCAGACCTGTAAGTATTATGGGTGAATCAGTCAGACAGCAGATAAATCAATAGCCTCTCATTTAGTCAATCAGTGTGTCTGCCTGCATTTCTTTCAATCCGTAAGTCCTGTAATTATTTGACAAAGATGATCAGCTTCTGTACAGTCCTTCCGGTAAGTGGTAAAGGCACTAAGTATGCAGGAAATATAGAAGCGTTTTCCTGTTTCCATGCAGCACCGCATCCTGCACAGCTAAATGATCTCTAAAGTAATTGATCCCAGCTTTCATTTTGATTCATGGTTCGCTCACTCTAGTTTCCTGGAATGTACTCTCAGTATATTTTCCATACTCGTTTAACTGCGTACGTGACAAGCTTTTGTACTCTGCCAGCGTATCGCAGGTATAACCTCCATGCTGCAGCAGTCTCTAGAGGGTCTGCTGATCGAGGGGCTGCAGACGTCCAACGTGGACATGGTACGTCACTGCCTGAGGACATACGCCACCATTGACAAGACTCGAGACGCTGAGGCCCTGGTAGGACAGGTGCTGGTCAAACCATACATGGACCAGGTAAACATGAGGCTGACAACAAGAGAACTTACTACCTGAATACGGAGCTTCCTCAACTAAATGTCGGAACGTTATATCTTGCTTTGATATGAACGCTGTATCATGAAAATCTCCTCTCCTCCTTTCAGGTGATAGTGGAGGAAGTGGTGAAGTCCAATCCAAACGGTCTCCAGTTGATGTATACTCGACTGTTGGAGTTTGTTCCTCATCACTGTAGACTCCTCAGAGAGGTGACTGGAGGAGCGATATCCAGGTATTAATATCATCCTGGAGGCAAATTGATTCAAAACACTCATAGATCAATTAGTTCTTTGTTGTGTATTGAAATCCTTTTGTCTCAACTAGAAAAGCAAATTGTCTGCTTTCATCTCTTGAGCTATTGAGTATTGACCGAGCTGTGTGATCTGTTTTCACACACTTTGATATGTATTTATTTTGTTTTGTGAATATATATTAATATAATTATCATGCACTATTACAGACAGATTTGTACATTTTGCTTTCCTTTCATAAAGAGTGTCAACTTTTAGACAATTTCTGTCTACTGGTTCCACAACTTCTCCTCTACAATCATGCACATAAGCTATACTGGCTTAAGTAGAACCAACAGTACAGTAGACAATGTAATAACATATTTAAAATGTACTGCTGTTCCTTCTCTCCGCAGTGACAAAGCTGACATAGTGCCAGGCTATGATTTCCTGGTGAACTCTGTGTGGCCGGAGATGATCAAAGGAATAGAGGAGAGGTTGTCTTACCTCTTCAACCCCGGAAACCCCGACATGTTCTATGAGGTACATCCACAGTAACACAACAGGCGCTGATGCGTTCACTTTGGTTTTGCGTATCATATGCTGTCACATGATTCAATGTTAGATTTTGTAGTCTCACCCGGGCGCCTTCTTTTCCAGCGTTACAGCGTGAGTATGGAGTTTGTGCGGAGGTTCGAGCGCCAGTGCAGCTCGCAAGCCAGTGTAAAGAGGCTGAGAGTGCATCCTTCATACACCAGCTTCCACAACAAATGGAACCTGCCTGTCTACTTTCAACTACGGTACATATTTCCTCAATACAATCTACAAACTCTGTCTTACATCATGTACACACACACACCATCACTTTCCATATATTGTAAACTGCAGGCCTTACCAATGATCATGTTATATAGTCTTTGAAAAAGATGGATAATGTCTTTAATCCTGGAAAGCCAACATAGTGTTTAACAAATAAAAAATACTAATTAAATACTAAATAACTAATAATAAAATACTCACTAATACTTTTCTCTAAGGTCTTATTTTAATCATCATCTTTGCATCCATTCAGTCAATACATGTTTTTCTCTTTTGAATTTGGATCCCTCAGCTTAAATTGATATGTTCAGACAGTGATGAAGGTGGGATTTCTGCACAGCATGTATTTTGAAGAACTGCTAGATCTGACTTTAAGGGCTCAAGAGACAAGTTTTAATTAAAAATGCATCCAGCCTGTCAGCATTTTTTAGGAGAAAAAAGACAAGTTGGCAGACGTTCAAAAGTTGAACAAAGCCCATTCTTATATGAATCTTGAAAACTGCTTATTGGTGTGAGCTGAATGCTGAACAATGAAAAGAAGCAAAATGTAAATTGAGAATATGTGTCAGCGTATTACTAAACATAGCCCATAAACATGACACTGGACCTTGACAGAATAGCCATTGATCTGTGTGAAACCATGGAGAAGTTGGACACTGTGTCGTCTACTGTTTGTCAACCTGCTGCCCCCATGTACGCACGCACGCACGCACGCACACTGTAAAGTACACAGTGGACAGATTCACCATTGCACGTCAAGACAAAGATTAGAGCCCGTGTCCTCATTTCACAATACAAACCTGCACAGTTCAGCCTTTCTGGAAAGTCCATAATTTCAAGTACACAGTGTTGTTTCATGTCATGAGCATGTGTATATCAGAGCTGAAGCAAGAAATAAGCTGATAACACATTGATTGTTTTGTCCTTCCCTCCTCTGAATGTCTCTCTTTGTTTTTCAGGTACAAGGAAGTAGCCGGAAGTCTGGAGAACGCCATAAGTGATGGATTAGAGGCAGCACCAGGTACTCATTTATTCTCTCTCACGAACACCAGTGTGCACCTATACTTCTCCCACAGTAACACTTTGTCTGTGTGTGTTTATGACCAGCTGGCAGTGCGTATCACCTGCAGGTGTCTGTGGTGTTATGGTCCTGCCTAGTTAAGTGTTGGTCAGACAAAGTCTACCTTTCACCTCTGGCTCATCGCTTCTGGAAGCTCACGCTGCAGCTCTACTCACGATACGCCAAGTTTCTTGACGAGGTAAACGTCAATAAAACAGATAGAGGATTGTAATGATTTGAAAATCATTATTAAGAAAAAGAAGTCCAAACAAGCAGCATCAAATTTAATAGACATGTTGCTGCTACTTGATCTTGTTCCTCATGTTGATCGGTATCATGCACAGGTGTTAACTAAAACTCCAGCCCCTGAGGTGACTAAAGAGCCCACCAGGCCTCTACCGAGCTCAGCCTCGTCCACCTCCAGTCGAACTTCAATGGACGAGGCCGGCAGCGAGAGCGGGAGTCCCACCTCTCTGTCCACCAAACAGCTGGTCTACATCGCAGCGGACATCCAAAAACTACAAGAGCAGGTGCAGCTACAGAATGTTTAAATTAACATATCAGAGCACAGCTGTTTCACAAGTTTAGACAAGTTGTTATTGACCTTTGCCTAAATATTACATAGATGACAAAGTGTCACTTTTTGAGTATTTTGCAGTGATTGCGTGATGTTTTCTTGTCTATCTATTAGATACCAGAGTTGTCAGAGATGGTCAGACAGCGGTTAGAAGCCATTGGATTCAAGAACTTTGCTGTTGTGGAAGGTAAACGAACCATACAGTGCATGTGGAAATCATTTTAGCTTTTCACTTCACGTGCAGTGTTTGCTTGATCTCACTCTGCAGTGTTTGGTCATAAACTGTGGAAGAAACGTGCAGAAAGACTAGAATGGTGACGCAATCATAAATGCCAGTGTTCACTGACTTTTAAAAAAATGTCAACATTCAAAAACTCCAGCAGGCTAACATGACATCTTCATCAACAAAATCGTGGTCAGAAAATGACGCCATTCCTTCCTCTTTGTGTGTCACTCTCCATCCCTGTCTGTAACACAGTGATAAATCAGACTGTGTGTGTATGATACTTGTGCATTTACTTTTGTTCTCTTCTATGTCAGGTGCTCTGGCGGACTCCAAGGCTTGCCTCTCAAGTAGCATTCCCACTCTCAACAGTAGGATGACCCAGCATCTGACTGAACGCTGCTGTCGCTTCCTGAAGAGTGCCTCTGAGGTTCCACGACTCTACCGCAGGACGAATAAGGTCAGTGAAGCTGCAACGTGCACACATACATGTTTCTCCTATATTACATCAGATAACATTTCTTGAAGCAAACATTCGCAGCACATGACGCTTGTCTGCTTTTGACAAAACCTTGAGGGTTGATTCACTTGGAACTGTGTTGTGACTATTTTTTTATTAGACATGCTATAATTAAAAGTCAGAATTTTAGCTTTGAAATGCATTGACCGGTCATATTTTAATGAAACTTGGCGAGATGAACCAATAATAATAAAGTACTCCACTGGCATTCGAACAAATGCCAGTGGAGTACTTTATTATTATTGGCTCTAACATTGAGCCTATTAATAAACTAAGTGATGTTTCAGGGTGACGATGGACATACTATTAAGATATTGATATATGAAGCACATCAGTTCCAAGAAAATTTTAAGTGAACTTGAAGGTTCATTATTGACCTTGGAAATGGCAGTTTGACAAAAAAATTCAAGGTCCACTTACTGGACTCAAGTTGAACTCGTGCCAACAACTTTTTGTCAAATGTATTCACAAATGTTACTCTTTCTTTCATTCATTCATCCACTCACGGTTAGCCTGTCTGCCCCCTAATGTCCAGCATCACTGCTTTGCAGCTGAACTGTGTATAGCTGCATCTATGATATTGTGTTTTCTTATTAATCAACATGTTCTGTAGCATTGTTAGCAAAGTCCTTGCTATTGAGAGTCACTATTGCAGAGTGAATATAAAGGAAAAACTGATCCTGATAAAGTTTTATTGCCCCTGAATGTGATTCTATATCTGCTGATATATGAGACTGATTCTGTATTCATATATATATATATTCCTACACAGTTGAGCTGTACAATGCACATTATATCTGGTAAAGCAATTTCATTATGACTTTTCATTGTGACTTATCACAACAACTGCATAGCTCTACACTGAGAAAATGAAGCCTACAGCATGCTCTTTCTTTTTAATAGTTAAATAGAAAGGGTAGTAAGGCTGGAGCTGTTGTGACATGAAGGTTCGGATGATTTCAGCCTCTCCTCATCTCCAACATGAACAAAATCACATATCAAGTGTATATCTTCGCCACCAATCAGTAGCATATAGATTGTTCTGAATACAACAGTCTACTTCCTTCCTGGACAGGATCTGCCGGTGCGAGCATCAGCGTACATGGACAACGCCTTACGTCCGTTACATCAGGTGTTGACTGACTCAACGGGGCTGGTCACGCCTGCTACAGCACAAGAGTGGCTGCGAGTTGCACTTTCTGACTGCACACAGAGGTGAGCTTACACACACAAATACACCCAAATATAGTACTAGTGTGAGAAGAATTAAAGAAGTATTGACCAAGGCCTGCAGTGTGACGTTCATTCATTAAATGTAAATGAAAGAACGTCAGCTTCGTTTTAAAATGTCCTTTCATATTAACTAAAAGAAACTGAAGGAATTTTAGTAGATGTACCCAGGTGAAATTACAATACAATATTTTTTTGTTCTCATTCCAGTCAGTATAGTGGTAGTATTTTTTTTTTTTTCATTTGATCAAGATTTATTTCCAACCGCACCCGATTTTGAATCACTGCCATTTTCCATCTTTCTTAATGTGTCCGTGCTTTGTGTTCAGGTACTATGAGACCATCTCTGAGGTGCTGAGCTCAGTGAGGAAGATGGAGGAGAGTCTGAAGCGTCTGAAGCAAGCCAGGAAGGGCACGACCACGACTACCACAGCAGGAGCAAACGGCGGACCCACAGACGACAGCAAGATCCGCCTTCAGCTGGCGCTCGATGTGGAATACCTCGGGGAACAGGTGGGTGGTGCTTGACAGGTGCACAAACACATGCAGACATGTGCGGTGACAGATATGCACATG
Organism: Thunnus thynnus; assembly: GCF_963924715.1. Taxonomy (NCBI): domain Eukaryota; kingdom Metazoa; phylum Chordata; class Actinopteri; order Scombriformes; family Scombridae; genus Thunnus; species Thunnus thynnus. The sequence continues at coordinate 18,991,822 of NC_089530.1, read as the reverse complement.
TAACAATCATATGAAGATTTCTCTGGTAAAAACATATATATAGACAAATTATCTGAATACACAAACCTACAAAATTGCGTTACGCACACAGTGTCACCTGAGATACCTTTAATTATTCTCTCTTAACCTGCTCTGTACTGTTGTGTGTCTCAGATCCAGAAGATGGGTCTTCAGCCAACTGACATCTCTATGTTCTCCACTCTGATGGACTTGGTGAAAGAGGCCCGAGAGCTTGCTGATCAGAACCAGTAGACTCTTGCTGACTCCATAGTAACTGAAACCAATTAATATGCTGCGCTCATCCTTGCATTTCCACAAGATGTGTGAAGGAGAAAAAATGGTCCCAGTCCAGGCGAGGGCTGTGCGATATGACCAAAATCTCATATCCATAAGTCATTTTTTATCCCGATAGCGATACATATCCCGATATAGCACATTTTCTGTAAATTCAATTAATAAATAGTTTCTGATGTGCAATGCGTTGGTCTGATTGTGACACAACGGAATAAACGATAGAGCATAATATGCAATGATAGACGTTTTTTCTATCATCACACGATATATATATCGTCATATTGCACAGTCCTAGTCCAGGCTGAAGTCATTGCTTGGGTTACAATGATCTGACAACAACGAAAGTAGGATAAGTACTACTGGACACTACTGAAATCTGTCTGATCAAGTGTTAAAGTGTTGTTGGAAACACAGCAGAGACAGTACTGTCTGTCTGCGAGACTGAATTATCATTGGATCTACTGTAGGAAATGTGACTAAAATGGATTGTTGCGTGGTATCATGTTCATGAAATGTTTTCCACATAATAATCAATGCTGAATGCTGGTGATATGCACTGCTCTATGCAAACTAATATACTGATCTTATGTTGGGCCAGAATGCTGCATAACAATAGTTTCTAAGTTGTAAAGTCAGTCAGACAACATTTGTTTGTTTTCTGCTACCTGGTGAAGGATAAAGCAAAGATAAGGAAGTCTGTTTGTGGGTCTCATGTACATTTTTGTTAAAATCAGATTTATATAATATAATATGTTTGACATAATTACCTTGGGATTAAAATAAAGAACTTTGGATACCATATTTGATTTGTGTGTTGTAAAGCAAAGGTCATTAGTTAGCTACAAGCAGCAGCACTTTAGACACATCTGTTTGCACCGCATACATCTTTTTCCCTGAAGACCACCACCATGAAAGCTAAAGGACTCAAACTTAGCTATAAATTGATAAGCATAAAACAAATAGAAGTCAATGCCAAACGTTGCTTTCAGATTTAGCCTGGGTTGTTTCTGTCATACTGATACCTTTTTATATTGATTCATGCATTGTTTATGTTATATTTTCAAATATATTAAAACAGGAGAAGAGGTAAAAAAAAAAAATCTTAAAACCACAGTATTAAAAATATGCAGTAACACCTCAGCTAATGACAACTTAGGGTTGCTGGTTGTCATAGTAACACACCTGTTACAACTGTTGTGGCTTGTGAGTTTTTCTGGTGCTCAGCAGTAAGAAGAGACACAATGACAAAAAGAAAATGTACGGAGGGGGGCTGAGGTCTAAAACACGTTTGGGAACCAATGATCTACAGCAGTGATCAAATTTTCACACACAATCATCATAAAACTCCCCCCGAAAAAATGATGGAGAAAGAAGAGCAGCCATTCTCCAGGATTCTCAAGTATTTAATGCTCTTTTCTTTCTTTTAATGCTCATAATATATTGGACAAAGCACAAGATACAGAAACAGGACAAAAGGAAAACGCTCAACTGACTGTGTATGTTTTAACAACTGAGAAATTAAAATATGATGTTTACCAAAATGAATAATTGTCAGAAGGATAATTTTAGAGTTATTTCTTCATATATTCTCAGTTCTAATACCATCAGCTACAAATGTAATCAGAGAGTTAAATGACTTCTAGTGCAGCATTTTCCTGCAGTCCAGTTTTGTAGGCTGCTCACGTCTGAACTGTTTAGGTGGTGATGAATCTTAATACAAGACTCATTAGAGGCTTTGGAATGGTTCCCAAACAATGAAATAAACACATTTGACATTTCAACCATATTGAGAAATCTTTTTTTTTTATTTCAGCAGTCACAAATCGTAACAAAACAAAAATAAACTCTTAGTTACAATATACAACGTATTAGTCTTCATCATAGAGAATCATGGTTACTGTACCTACTCTACTGAAAAATACTGTACAGAACTCTGCTATAATAAATTTTACAGAAAAAAATTAGGATTTTAACCAGCTGCTTGAAAACAACTCAGCTTAAAGTAACAAGTTTTCATAAATACTGAGAAAGGATTCCCCAGTGACTCCCAACAGTTTTTGAGTTTATGGAGAGATCAGTGGTGAAAGACAATAGTACTGTAGAATATCCTTCTTGAACGAGGCTGTGCTTCATTCCTCATATACTGTATGTGGCCTTTAATTCAGTTAAACAACAACGTTAGGATCAAAACAAATGATTGATATCAGCCACTAAAGGAACGCAAGCTGCAGGGGATAAAGTACTTAGTAAAGAAATAGGTCTAGTAGGTCAGATTTTTCATGTCAGAGGTTTTTGTTGGTTTTAAGTACGATATAACTTTAGAGTGTCGGATTGGTGATTTTTCCCAGCATGAGGATGGCGTTAGAATCTCCTTCTATGACAGTGAAGAGGAATGGCCGGTTGATGGACAGCTTCAGAGGGACGCCTTCTTCCTGGATCTTGTCCTGAAGCTCCGCACCTTCCTCTGACATCTCAAACGACACCTTGTTGATTGCCTGAGAGGAGACAGAGACGGCAAGTTAACTTCATGATGCACACAGTGAATGATTCTTACTATGATTTAACAACTTGACAACGCAGCCTGCTCACCTTATCTATAGTGACAGGTTTAGTGTTGCTGAGTTGGCTGAACTCAGCCTGGGAGCCCAACAGTTTGGCCTCTATTTCTGGATCCATGTTGGTCAACAGGTCACGCAGATCAGTCACAGAGGACATGGAGAACTTCGGCAGCGACAGCTCCAACAGACTGGAGGGATGAGAAGGAAACTGCTTTTAAAATTTAAGATGAAAAGTATTTGAACTGAAATGGGATTGTACCTGATTCTTCAATATCCCTAGGCTCATTTGCTCTACTTTGATATGATGACACATCATTGATTGACTAACCTATAAAATGGCAAATATTGTATATCCTGGATCTGTTTCTACAGTCAAAAACCAAAAGTGATAAAAGTTTTGTTTTGGAGAAATTATGAAAAATAATAAACGCCAAAAAGATCTTAGAAACATAGACATTTGTAATTATTATTGCTAATATCTTCTAAATTAGATGTATGTAGGTTTGATCAGTTATCACAAATAATCAAAAATGAAATTGTAATAATTAGAGAAGTCCCATGCAATAAGTTGTAATACGTTCAGTATTTAAAAGTGAGCTATTCACCAAGAAAAAGTGACATTTGTACAGAAATTACACAATTACTGTCCATTGAAATGTTGCAATGTTGCAAGTCACATTAAGTTGATAAAGTTTTTAAAAAATGGTTAAAAGACAAGATGTGATTCTGATTTACAATTTGTCAGATGATTTATAGGTGATACTTGATTTGAATTTAGTGATAAAGTTTGGAAAAGCACAATTCTTACCCTTCCTGGAGGCTCCGGTGCCAGTCAGACATGACTTCAGTGCGCAGCTTAGACTCTATATCGTGGAGGTTGGCCCCTTCGTGAGGCAGGACCAGCAACATGTAGGACCGTTTGCTCAGAGACAGCTTCACAACTGTGCACCGCCGCACCTTCATGGTAACCAAACAAAAATATTTATTACAGATGCGTGCGGTCATTAAGATAAGAGCAAACTCTGCCAATATTTCACTTTTTTTATAGGTGGAAATATGTGTAAAGTAGAAATACACAAAATAGCTCCAACAAATCAACATTAAGACAGATCTCCTGAACTAAGATTTACCTTATCATTCAGGTAGTGGTACTGACCCGTGTGGGTCATCAGTGGAGTCATTACTGTGGTCGTTTCATCCACGTGAAACTCCTGCAAGGAGGTTTTCTCTGGCTGGAAGGCTGTCCTCCAGTTGCCTGAACACACACAACCAGACCATCAAGTAAGGTGGTGACATTTTTGTAGAATTTCAATTTGTTGTTTGAACAGATCAAGGCAAACTGCACAAAGTCAAATCCCTGTATGTTTGTCAGTACTTTTATACTGTATAGTAAAAGTAATCAAATCTGATTGTGATGATAATAAGTGGTCAGATTTTTTGGTGCCACACATACTGTACTTTTCAGCTGTATTTAAAGTAAGAGTGAGTAGTTGATTCAGTATTATCATCCTGGCAGTGTGGTTAAGATTGAAGCAAGTCTTATGATGCAAGTCTTTATAAATGTATGTGCTATAAAAAAAACCAACTTTACAGAGGTCTAGAGAAAAGACGGAGAGACGGAAGAGACAGACCTTGGAAGTTGAAGAAAGTAAGGAACACTACGTTGGAGCTGGAGTTTAGATCTTTGAAGATGCTCTTCACTTTCCCATCTGATGTCTTGTCCACAAAGCTGTTCATCAGCTGCTCAGCTTCCTGCGGTTTAGAGAAGTCCACGCCGCGGATGAACGATGCGTCTGAGAAGTCTTGTGTGCCTTGAATAAAGTCCTTGGATAGTTGAGCGTCCTGGCGAGTGAAGGCCCACACTTGGGTAGTGATTTCATCTTTGGGTCCATCGTCCACTAGAGAGTTGATGCTCTGCAGGGTCTTCAGAACCTTGTGTCCGTCCACTAAGGACACACAGTCCTCACGGTCGGTGCCACTGCTCAGGCCAAGAAGAAGCTGGAAAAATAGAAGTGGGTTAGGAAAAGCTTGTGTCTTTGAATTAAAGTACGAGACCTGATAATCTGATAAATGGGTTAGGACTGAATTAATCATCTCTTCATTCAACAAGAACAAATCAAAAGTAAAGACCTGGAATGAGCTTGCCGTCTTCTTGGAGGCCCCCAAGTAGAAGGTGACGAGGGATCCAAAGGTGTTGACTGGAGAGAGGAGGGTGTTGGTGCTTTGCTGTTTGCTGCTGAGATCCTGGTACATCCTCAGGCCCAGAGAGTTCAGCAGCTCTGCCAGAACCGCTGTTCTCTGCGTGATATTCTGCCTCTGGCCATCCTGGTTTGATGGATCCCTGCTGTCCGGTGTCAGGACTTCAATGTCAAGGGGTGCCACAGGAAGTGTCTGCAGAGGTTTGGCAGTCTGGGTCTGCAGGGTCTCACAGCTGACGTTTTCGCCGGCAAAGAGATAGAAGGGGTGAACGTAGACGCGGTTGGCTTGACTTCCTGATAGGTAGCAGCCAAGTAGGAGGACTAGAATAGGCGACCGCAGGCTCTGCATTTTACCTTTTGTTGGTGGTCACCTTAAAATGATTCCTTCTGTGGGGGAAGACAGATATTTCTAGTTTAAGATGTATAACCTCTTGAGCCTTCGTGAGCATGAGAGCACTTAGTATCGGGGAGTCTGTGAATGCTACATCACTATTAGTGTGGCTTTCGTTAGGAATCTGGCTGGATCTGGTTTTCTGTCCCTGACAGGATTGGCTGGCAGGAACACTGAACATAGAGCAGCATGTCAGTGATTGATTGATTGCTCTTTGTGTTTCCTTTCTCCTGCTGGTCAGTGAATGAGAGCAGGCATTACCCTCTACGGCAGAGGTCGCATAGATAATGAAGAGCATCTACGCACATCTGTGTGTGTTTGTATGTGTTCCCTCACTAACATAAGACGAATGTCTCATTTGGATATTGTTGATTGCTTATTTGGATCCTCAGATTGGGGACTCAATCTAGGCATGCTCAGACAGTAAACAAACAAATTTACACGCTGAACGTATCACAGTGCAGACTGTGACTGGAAAATATGATACTTATTTTGCCACTTTTGACCAATGTCAAAATAAATACATATGTAGAATGAATAAATGTAAGTTTCAAATCATAAATTGTACATACAAATTGTATGAAATGAAATTAAAATGAAAATAAATAATTTGCTTGACTATTGACAAGTTCATAGTTTTGTCACAGGAGCTCCTGACAAATGCAGAGTAAACACTCATTAAAATACTGTAGTTTTCCTTCTAAGTTGAACTGGCAACTTTCTCACCCTTTTGAATAATTTTGGATGCATTAACTTGAAGGAAGATAATTTGGGTTGAGTGCTCTTATGTAAAAATGGGACTTTATCCTTTGAGTTGAACGTGCAGAAATGTGGACTGGTGGACTCTTGGAGGAGATGAGCAAACACTAGATTTTCCTCTGTTTGGACATGCACCCAGGACATGGCCTTGGTCCCTGATCAATGAAACCTGTACACTCCAATGCTCAGATACACAAGCAAGTGGGTTACTTGTGTACCCAATGACAAGATGACAGAGGTCAGAAAACATGTCTGGTTGATGATCACAGATGTTTTCTATCAAGCTCCAGAGTTTAGACTAAATTTTTCATATGATCTGATTCATAATAAACTTCTCTTCAAGTAGTAACTTCACAGAAATAAGTTGCACTATTTATCATTATGAAGTAGCGAACCCTTAAATTAAACTAAAAAGTTTCAGCTTATCTGGGAAAAGGCTGAAAAGACACACTTTGCTGCACAACAGTTTTAGACATTTAGAATATTTTATGGTAATGAAGAGTATAATGAATCAGTCTTATCAATTATAGGACTCTAAACACATTTTTTCCCTTATCCCTGACAAGTTAGTACTGCACAATCAAAAGGCAATTACTGAGATAAGGTTTGCTCTTACCGTGTGTGTCTGCTGCTGCTGCTGAGTGAGGTCCCGACTCCTCTGCTCCCTTACTTTAATCCCCGGCGGCCAGCCGCAGTGCTCCCATTCTGGTTACTGATTAACCAAAACAGCATTGACTCAGGGGCTCTGCTGCCATGACTCACAGTCCGCTTTGTACTGACGATCTACTGCTATAGATAAATAGGTCTGACAGAGAGAAGAGAGAGACCACCCAATGTCCCTCTACATGTTGACTTTAGGAGGATGATGCAAGCACATCCTGGAGGGGGTGAAAGGAGAGCTCAACTTCAACAAAGGAGGAGTGGGAAGCATTGGGAGAGCCTGGCTTGTTTGTGTTTGCTGTCTTTTGAGAGTGACTCACTGAAATGTCACAATATTGTGGAGATGTTTCTTTGTGATGGGGGAATAGTGCTTTTGATAAATTACGTATGTTCTTTGTAATTTTGCACAAACAAAGGAGTTGAACGCGTATCAAGTAAACAAGTCTCAAGTCTCGCAGCAAACCTGAATTACTTATATTCTTATGAGATGGAAGGCAAAAAGTCACATCAAGTCATTTTTTATTTGTATAGCCTAATATCATTAATCACAAAACTGCCTCAGGAGGCTTTACAATCTGCACAGCAATACAACGCCCTCTATCCTCAGACCCTCGATTCAAATAAGGAAAAACTCCCTAAAAAACAAAACTGCAGGAGTTAAAATGAATTAAGAACTTAGTAAATAATACGATTTACATTTATTTTTCTGCTAATATTGCTCTTATGTTACTAAGTTAAGTTATCCTGTCTTCATCTCTATCAACTTTCTCTTGTGTTTCACATTTCTGACAGTTCCAGTCAAATGTTTGGACATACTTTCACGTTCACTTCAATGATAAAATGTGTCCAAACTTTTTACTGGTATTGTATTTCATGTGGATATTATTTTATTTTATTGTACTTATCACATTATTCATTCCATGTCATTAGTGCATTTTTACTGTTTACTATAATTTTACATCATTAAACCATTTTGCTGACCTGCATTTTTATTTTGATGAGCCCCTTCTAAATCAAGAAGTAATGAAATGTCAAATAAATGCAAATGTATGTTTATAAATAAAAACAATGTCTCTTATATCCTCCCTTCATCTTTCTCTCGTGTCACAATCAAACTGACACTCTTCAAAAGATGGATTTGGAAATGTGTCGTGGGAAAAGAGCAAACAGCTTTCAAATGTTCTTTATAGGCGGGTAAACATGTGTACTATGCCACGCAGTTCACGCTTGCTATTAAAAAGGGACATCCGTGAATGTAACAGGGAAAATCCTTCACACACACCTGATTAAACAAGGCAAGGTAGACAAGATTTTCTGATCAGAAAGAGAAACAGTGTATTGTGTCGATTGTTTTATGGCCCTGATTTTATCTTTTCTAAACACTGTTATATTAATAAAGTCATAACGCTAAGTGAAGAGTCTTAAGATAAAAATGAAATAAGATGGATATTTGTAAAAATTAATCTATTAACAATGTAAAACTAATAAAACAATATTCATTCATCTTTTCTGGTCTCTCATCAACTTATAGTACTTAAGATTTATTATAATAATGTGTGTTTGGAGTGTTTCAAACACTTTTATGTATATGGTGTGTTTATATATACACCATATTTCATATACAAATATTTTATACTTTTACTGACAAAAACTGAAAATGTAGAAGCTTCATAAAAGTAGAATTTATGGCAGAGCTGTTGTATTGGATTGCATTAGATGGCACAGGTGTTCCTAATAAAGTGCTTGGTGAGTTTATATGCCAATATAGCCTACTGTATATACATATTTAAAAATATTGATTTTCAGTAAACACTACTGACTTAAAATATCAAGACTAAAAGTCTACAGCCATGCTAGTGGCTCTTAGAGGCTTATTAAGGCTACAGCAGTGCTAAATGCTAATGTTAGCATGCTGACTTACTCACACTGACAATGCTAACATGCTGATGTTTAGCTGGTACAATTGTTACCATGTTCACCATGTTAGTTCAGTGTGTTAGCATGCTGACATTTGCTAATTAGCGCTATAACACTACAGCTGAGGCTGAATGTTGGTAATTTTGCAGTTATTTGGTTGTAAACAAAAGTTTAAAATTTGGACCTGATAGCACTAATTCATCCTGAGGGGGGCAGGATGTTTGTACCAAATTTAGGGCAATTCATCCAAAGACAAACGTCAATCTCAAATAAGAGGGATTCATCCTCTGGGGACGATGAATGTCTGTACAAAATTGACCGTCCATCCAATAGTTGCTTATATTTCTGGCCAAAGTGGTGAGTGACTGAGTGAATGAGCTTAATTGCCAACATGAGAGACACACACTACCATGGCTAAAAAATAAATGTATATAATTTTGTCATTTGACTGTTGATAACTATGTCATAATTTGCCATTGAAACACCAACACAAGAAACAGTTTTTTTTAAGAATATGTGAATCTTCAGCTGCAAAAATGATGCATTTTTTTATCATTAAAGAATCAAGTCCTTAACTTATACAATACGTGTGCAGGACTGTCCCAGGCTACTGAATGGTAAGGTTTAATTTGAAGGGCTTTAACATACATTACGCTGCATCTGTATTATAGTTTTTGTATTACTTCTAAAATAAAGATGTACAAATGTTTAGAGTTCAGTGAAGCGTTGCCCTTGTGAGCACACAATTTTACTGTAAAATGGTGCAACTTATGCAACAGGGTGTAATGACAATATTCAGTCACAATTAGTGTAGCAGATGCCAGTTACACATGTAAGATCATTATTGGGTATACTTTATTAGCTGCTCAAATGCAAGTTCCCAAAACCCATTATGAAGTTTCACTGTATATCTTAAGCAAATACCTTAAAACACATCCTGAAACTAGAGGTGAACATGTACTGCAAACTCTTTATGATAGATAACCAACTGTGTGTTTCTCATGCACAATGATTATTGAGTCATCTATAACATTCACTGACATCAGAAACTTTATGGGTGCTACATCAGAGTCTCTGTTGGCTACTGGGTATATAAGCTGTCATGTTCAGCATTGTTGCATGTTCAGGTTGGAAGATGAAAGAATTCACCATGTGGACTCTCCTGGTTCTTTGCAGCGTGATCACCTCACATGGAGTGCAAGGTATTGTCCACTATTTTCTTATTGGTTTGTGTGTTTTTCATTCAAAATATCAGTTTTGCATTTTTATTTTTAGGGCAGTTCTGGGCAACATTAGTTTGAGCAGTTTTCAGTATGTGTTTTGATATTTTGTCTATATGGTTGTACTTTTTTTTAGATATTTTTACTTGTGCTGTCACTGGTCTTTAAGCGACATATGTACTATGAACTCCTTTTTGGTTTGCTTTTGTCATAATCCATCAGGTGCTGGTCTCCCCCCGTCAACTGAGGAGGCGAATACAGCACCACCAAAATCGCCAGGTACATAGTTACTTAAAAAAGTACATTTTTAATTATCCAGCATACATCTAAAATGTGAAATCTAAATGGCTTGATGTGTTGCTTTCAGATGGTTTTAACCAACACTTTCAGTTAAATCAGTGGCATTTACTGAGTGTGTCCAAGGTGGAAAGATAGATTTCCGGTTATCAGGATACCTAAAATATCTTTTATCTTATTTTTAAATGATTTTCAGTTTGAGTGAGAATGTGTTTTCGCTTGCATTTAAGTGTCAAATGTACTCTCTGAGTTTCCTCTTTTTAACTTTTCCAGAATTGGATGCAAGATATACATTTGGTGTGACTGATGATTATTACTGGACCACTGACGCAGGTAAACTAAGTGCCACTAAAACGAGAAGTATAGTGTCAGATTGTGTTTCTGGGTGTACTTGGCTTTGTTTCTAAACTATCAAGCCAGAGAATACTGACCAATAGAAAGCCGAGGTTTTCCAGGCTGAAAATTCAATTCAATAATGACAACAACATTATAAAAAGACAAAAGAAAAAATTTTTTACAGGTCTGGATAACTTGCAGACCTTTGTTGTGTAATTGTGCTACCTGAGACAAATCCTCTTAGCTTCATTGGCCAATTTTCTAAAAAAAAAAAGACAAAAACAAAACAAACAAAAAAACATAATAATAATAATAATAATTCACTTGTATGATTGCATTTTTCATCACTGTATCATGTGATCTGCTTTCTTCTGGTCATTTGTCATTTTTCCATTCTTAATGAGTAATTTCATCTCATTCTCATGATCCCATGTTTCTTCAGGTCGGGACTGTGGCGGCTACCTGTATGGCAGCAGTGGCACTTTTCAAAGCCCCAACTATCCAAACCCATACCCACACAACGCCCACTGCACATGGTATATCAGACCAGGCAGGCAAATCATACAGCTGGAGTTCCCTTCTATAGAGTAAGTCCAACAAGAATGATCAACTCAGATGCGTGTTGGTTCACATGTGGTTTGGATGATTAAAAGATTAATGAAAGTTGTGATGAATGTGATAAAAACATTCCCCTGTAATCTCTAACTGCTTCTGCTATATCATTTGTGGCTCTATGTTCAATCCTCTGTTCTTCTTTTGCTCTTATCACAGAATGGAGAATCAAGCATCATGCCCTTTTGATTATATTTACGTCTATGATGGTTCCAGTACCAGTAGCAGGATTCTTGGGAAGGTGTGTGACAACAATGTCACCTTCCACTCCACCGGTGCTTATTTAACTGTGCGATTCCGGACTGATGGTAGTGTTAACGACAAAGGATTTCGAGCTAACTACCATGTTGTCTGTAAGTCACAATGATTATGACCAAGATGTTTATGCATTTTACAAAATATGTAGTATCACCATTTTAATGATATCTAGAATTTTAATAACAATAAAAACCAAAAGAAATCCTATTACAACCCTGAAGAGATCAACCTAAACTATGTGTTTTCAGTGATGGGAATTGTTTTATCTGTTCTTTCTGTAGCTCAAGGTTCCTGCAGATACAACTGTGGCTACCAGGTTGGAACCTGCTCTTGTTATTCAGACTGCGAATACAGTGGGAACTGTTGTCCAGATTATGGAGGTAAAACCAGGCTGTAGCAGTAAAATGGTCTACACTCACCAAGCACTTTATTAAGAACACTTGTTCAGTCTAATGCAATCCAATACAACAGCTCTGCCATAAATTCTACTTTTATGAAGTTCATACATTTTCAGTTTTGTTGATATTGTCAGAAAGGTAATAATTCTACTTTATGTTTATTAATGAGGTAATAGTGGGTGGTGGTGGTGTACTGGAGTGCATTATATTTAAAGGTGTTCCTAGTATTTTGCTCCCCTCATGTGTGTTAATATGGTGGTTGCATTAGATTGCACAGCTCCTAATAAAGTGATTGGTGAGTACATGGTGAGTACGTTAAGAAAAAGGAAGTAAGAAAGGAATAACCTTTATTTCTTTCTCTGTCATGCAGCGTACTGCCCAACATCAACTATGGATCCATACATCACAAGTATAAAAACTTCTCAAGCTACACCTAATTTACCTTAAAGTTCTTGATATGTAACGTTTTTTAAGTAATAAGCAGTAATGTCAACATCAACCTGTGTCTCCCAGCTCAGCCCTCATGTCGAAACAACTGCGGCTACAACATGGGAAGCTGCTCCTGCTCGAGCTCTTGTCAATACTATGGCAACTGTTGCTATGACTACTACTGTAAGTGTCAAGTCCTAACAAATCAACAGCATTTACAGGTTCTGCGTCCCTCTCTTGCTGAAGTCCGTCAAATTCCTCACTGCTTATGTGGACATGATGTGATAATATTTGTTAATCACAGTTGCAGAATAAACAGTAGGTGTATCGGAATGTGTGTTTTACACAGTACGAAGAGATAGTGATCACTTTATTCTCCTCTCTCTGTCATGTAGCTTACTGCCCGTCAACCACTGACTTACCCTTTGAAACCACAGGTATGAAAACCCTGTCAACAACCTAAATATAAAAGAATAAACCATATCACCGATTGTTGAAATGTTTTCATATCCTCCTGTGTCTCCCAGCTCAGCCCTCATGTCAATACAACTGCGGCTACAACCTGGGAAGCTGCTCCTGCTCGAGCTCTTGTCAATACTATGGCAACTGTTGCTATGACTACTACTGTAAGTGTCAAGTCCTAACAAATCAACAGCATTTACAGGTTCTGCGTCCCTCTCTTGCTGAAGTCCGTCAAATTCCTCACTGCTTACGTGGACATGATGTGATAATATTTGTTAATCACAGTTGCAGAATAAACAGTAGGTGTATCGGAATGTGTGTTTTACACAGTACGAAGAGATAGTGATCACTTTATTCTCCTCTCTCTGTCATGTAGCTTACTGCCTGTCAACCACTGACTTACCCATTGACACCACAGGTATGAAAACCCTCTCAACAACCTAAATATAAAAGAATAAACCATATCACCAATTGTTGAAATGTTTTCATATCCTCCTGTGTCTCCCAGCTCAGCCCTCATGTCAATACAACTGCGGCATGCACCTGGGAAGCTGCTCCTGCTCGAGCTCTTGTGAATACTATGGAAACTGTTGTTATGACTACTACTGTAAGTATATGTCCCTCAAAGCTTGGCAGAGAAGCCACTGTACACTATGATCACACTAATGAAATCCATATTTTGTTGTTTTTTTTTTTTAAACAGCATACTGCTCCTATACAACCGACATATCAGGCACAGGTAGGATCCTCAGTGTACAAAATTAGCCTGCAGCAAATATAGTTAATTGCAGTGATTCTTATGTAATTTTGTGCTTCTTCAGAAACACCCTGTGGAGGCCACTTGTATGGCTCTGGTAACATCTCCAGCCCCAACCATCCCAATTACTACCACGACAATGCCTACTGTGTCTGGCAGCTCAGAGCATCATATGACCAAAGAATCTACTTGGCATTCACATACCTGCAGTGAGTGAAGAGTAGACTACTTTTATACTTTTATATACTTTATTATTATAAATAAGTGGCATTATCACATACTATATTTCAAGAATATCATTAACTTGTGGGAAAAATACCTACCAATTACAGAATAAGGCTCTCAACTAAACTATTCTTTTGAGTTTTACTTCAATAAGTCAGTGATTTATGGCTTTTACCATCTTTTTAAAAAACAGATTGGAGAACTGCTGCACCTGTGACTACATTGCAATCTATGATGGGCCGTCTGTTAATTCACGATTTCTGGGAAAAGTGTGCAATGACAGTCAGAGCTCTTTCTACTCCTCCTCCAACTACATGACTGTGCTCTTCCGCACTGACAGTTCAGTGGTCGGCCGAGGATTCAAGGCTGAGTTCATGAGCTCTCTGCAACCAAGCTCAGGTAAAATTGTGGTAGATTTAAGACGTCTAGTTTTGATATAGTTGTTATATGTGTGTTACATGTCGGGGACTGACTTAGCTCTTGTGCATCATTTTATTTCAAGAGGAACTTGTCATGTCATAACTGTATAATGTCTACTGTTTATAACAGAAGTTTGTAAGATTTAAGAATTAACCACGTGGAGAGGATTTTACAAAAAGATGCTATTGGTTGTATTGTGGGAAATGTAGGATTAAACAGTTTTGGAGTAATGTACTACGACAGTTTTAGTCACATTCTAGTGACTAAAAGTTAGGATATTTTTGCCTTTGCTGCAACCGTTTTATTTAATCTGTTTTGATTCTTTCAACTTTATGCAAGTGCAAAACAATCATTGCAGTAATACTTTAAATGTCACCCTAGTAGCACATCCTTAAATCAACCATAATACTGTAAATTAGCATGTTAACATGTTGACGTGTAGCATGTAATAGTGTGTGGGTTAATGTGTTAGCATGCCAACATTTGCTAATTACCACTAAACACAAAGTACAGCTGAGGCTAATAGGATGTCGGCTTTCCACATATTTGGTCATAAACCACAGTATTGGACAAATTAAACATGTTTACCTGATGGTGGCACTGGATGCAAAATGAATATCTATACCACATTTCATAGCAGTCTATCCAATAGTTGTCAAGGCTTTTTGCTCAAAACCACAAATCTAAACCTCATGGTTGTGAGAAAGGAATAACCAAAATCAACAGGATTTATCCACTGGGGACCATGAATGTCTATACAAAATTTCATGGCAATCCATCCAATAGTTATTGAGATATTTCAGTTTTGACAAAAGTGGTAATCCAGCCAACTGACTGACCACCAGTGCCATCCCTAGTTAAACATTGTATAATCTTACACCTTCATCCTGAAAATCAGTCAAGTTGTAAATATCTTGTGAACATGGTCCTTTGTCAGGTCGAGTGGACTGTTCCTCAGACAACATGAGCATTGTGATTCAAAGGAGCTACCTGAACTCTCTCGGCTATGACGGCCACAGTCTGTACGTGAACGACCCGCACTGCAGACCCCAGGTTTCCTCATACCAGGTGGTCTTCAGTTTCCCCATTAACACTTGTGGCACCGTTCGAAAGGTAGACAACTCACCGCCTTCTGAAAACTTTCTAAGAAATCACACAAATTACTGTGATGGTAGGGACTTTGATGCAGACATTACAGAAATCTTGACATTTTTTCCAATATCTTCTACTTGAAACAGTTTGAGAATGGCAGAGCCGTGTACACCAACACTCTCCGTGCCTACACCTCCAGTTACGGAGAGATCACGCGCCAGACTCACTTAAAGCTGAACGTTGCCTGTCGAATGGAGCAAGACTCAGTGTCGCAGATTATGTATGTCGTCAATCATCATGATAACAGCAGCATTACAGGCACAGGCAGATTCAATACCAGCATGGCTTTCTACACATCCAGCAGCTTCTACTACAAGGTGTGAAAACTTTTTTCTTCAGGTAGTAAAGTGGTGTCTGTTCATAAATAAATTAATATTGGAACTACTTCATAACACATGTACATGCACATTACAGTTCAACAGAGCAGCCATAACGACATTTTGCTTTTACACTCTCTTCTGTCAGGTGTCTCAAGTTCCATACGAGGTGTCACTGAACCAGAACCTGTATGTCCAAGTGGACTTGAGAAGGGGTGACTCTTCCCTGGTCGTTTACCTTGACACCTGTGTGGCCTCACCATCGCCCCATGATTTCCAGACCAGATCCTACGACCTGGTCCGTAACGGGTAAGCTGAAAGATCTTGAGTGTTATAGGCTGATTTCTGAGATCTGTGTTACTTACATATTCATAGTACCTGTATTCTGCAGTCACAATGTCTCTGTTGCACTTTCAGATGTTCCATTGACAGCACCTACCGGGCTTACCTCACTGGTACCCATCCCTACGCCCGTTTTGCATTCAAGTCCTTCAAGTTCCTGCGAGCCACAGAGTCCGTATACATCCAGTGCAAGGTCCTGATATGCCAAGCTTCTGACTACAATTCCCGCTGCCGCCACGGCTGCAACAGACGACAGGCCAGAGACCTGGGGTCAGAACACGACAGCCAGACTCTGGTTCTGGGTCCCATCAAACTTAAAGGTCTGTACACATTTTCACCTGGTTTTTATACCAATAGAGGATTAATGAAAGAATTCTGTTGGGCTGGAAACAAGAAGTTATCTCCCGTGTTTATTGTATAATGATAATCATCATACAATTATTTCTTGTCATTTCTAGACCTTAAGAAAAAGGAAGACGGGGCGCATAAGGAGGACAAGGTGTAACTTCATACTGCAATGAGCTGCTTCGATCATTTTTACTAATCATTACAGCTCTTGTTGTTGTGTTTATGGTGACACTGAATTATACTCAACATTTTCTCTTTATCTCATTACCTGATTAAAAGCATCATCAAAAGACAATCTGTGTTTGTGTATTTCAGTATGTCATACTTGTAAATGAACTTCAAGTATTAATGTCCCAGGATAAATATTTGTGATATGAATGCAAAGCAGATGGAGAGAATGAAAACAAAAGACAGCACAGCTCTGTTAGAAAACACTTTACTTATAAATTAGTTAGATTAATCCATCTCACAATAAAATGATTTGCCATCCCAGAGGGAGAGAGTGATCGCCAAAAGGCTTCAACGTTCACCATTACCTATGAACCTACGACACACTGAGAGAACATAAGGCAGTCATTACTGGATGCCCCTATTACTGGTAAGCATGGTGACAAAGAGGTGGTCCTAAAAACAGTAACTATGTTCTTCACACATGTTGCTAAGCAACAGACAACAGTACCCGAGACAAAGAACAATCTTGCTAAAGTAGCAGTCTTACTGCAACATGTTTTTTTTTCTTTTTACACTGAACATCTATCCAACCACTCAGAATACAATACGCAGTAAATATTCAGAAAAGCACTGGGATCCATATGATCGATGGGGAATCTCAGTGTGTGTTATCACAAAAGGCTAAAACGTGGCATCCCCTGTGCTACGTGGCAATTTCTGAAAAAGTGTTCACATGTCACACAAGACATTGTGATTCTGTCCTAAACATGAAGATACTGGATATCAAAGTGACTTCATACAATATCAAAATATCAGAATGTGATATAATGTAATTTAACATAATTTAACAAAAAAAACAGTGAAGTTGCCGTAACGTGCTGGTAACGGAAGGGCACTGTGTGGAGGAACTACAAAAATAATACGACTTCAATACAATCTAGTTAACGTGTTAGCTGGCTGACCAAAAACCACTGATATAAAGTTTGGCCAGGTTTTACTGTGGATGCCACAGCTGGCATTGATTCCAAAGTTACGTAGCAGCATTCATGGAGCAGAATTTTGGCAAAATCATGGCTACCATAGAAAACTACAATGGCAAAAACCTTCTTCTTATGGTCCTGGGCAAAGAAGAAGAATAGGATATTGTAATAATATCTGTTAAACTTCAAAGTAACAGTCCTCTTGATCTTGGACACACAAGAAAGTGAATCTGTCAGGCACTGCAAAGAAATAGTTGTAATGCATCAAAGCACTGAAATAATTTCAACAAGGCTCAAGTAAGATCACTCTAGGCCAACAGTGTCACTCCTGTGTTAGTATCATCAGAGCAATCTTTAGATATAGCTACAGGAGTGTTGAGAATTTATTTGGGTGGCCCACTCATATAGATTTGTTTATTTGTTTTTTGCATTTTGTAGTTTTTCCAAATGGGACATGCTATTGAGTGCAAGAGCCATTTTGCTATATGAGCAGCTCCTCGCCCCTTAACTTCTTTGGCAGGCACAGGTGAGCTACAGTCCTCCATCAGGTGATGTTCAAGGATGTCAATAAAAACATTAATTTTAGCAAATGGATGTGTCTGATTTCGTCAAAATCTATAGTGTGTCCTATCAAAAAAGGGACTACACCTGCATTTTTTGTGCATCAAAAGTCACTCAGAAGGAAAGTGCTCAAATTCACTTCAAAATATGGACAGGAGGAGCAGGGAACCTGCAATTAGTGGATGACCTGCTCTACCTCCTGAGCCACATGAGCCCCTTCCTGCAGCCACTGGTTTCCAGTGACCTCAGTAGTGTATTAAAATCACCATATAGATTGAAAAAAACGTCCTGCTTGGCTTTATTTTGTCAGAGTTATGTTAGGCCTGCATGGCATTGTGTTTAAAAATGCAGACGTATTTGAACAGTTTGCCCATCAGCTGAGATTATGTGCTTTTGAGACCCTCCAACATTTGCACAGCATTGCACTTCTAAAGAATGGATTTGTAAAAACCAATGGTTAATGTAAATTTGGTAACTTACTACATTAAATAAGGTGACAAATATTAGTCCTGCTAACTTCCAAGTTAGGGAGGTGTTTTTCTGATAGCCAATGAAAGTGACTCCCTTCACCACCACAAGTAAATTCTCAACCTGTGGAAAACACTGATCATCCCTTTATAATACACTTGAATGGGCACCATTAATTATACAAAAGAAACCATCTGAATGTTGAATTTTCCTGTATAAGTACAACTTTCAAAAGGCTAGGCTACATCAAGGCCAAGTAAAAGACCAATAAATAAAATTACTATGGAATTAATAAAACAAAGCTGTCCGTTTAAAGTTCTTTTCCTCATTCATTCACTTTACTTGTGCTGCCCGCGGGCAAAGTGGCAGGCAAAGTCATACTTGCTCTTGCACTTGTATCCGCATATGTTGCACTGGAATGGGTTCTCGTAGCCATGGCAGCCCATGTGGATGGTGTACAGGATGTTGTCGGGAAAGTAGATGTCACAGTGCTGGCAGTGATGCAGCATGTGGGGGTCCTGGAGTGGGGCAGACAGGCCTGGGACTGGTGTACTGGGTTGGCTGTTGGAGATACTAGGGGTACTGGTGCGCCCACTGTGCTCGCTGCAGGGTCCCCCTCCAGGGCTGCAGTTGCTGTGTGGCGGAGCTCGGGGTTCTGGGGTGATTGGGGAAGAGGAGGAGGCATGGGCCATGCTGGCTGTGACAGCCACAGGAGCTGTGGCAGGGTGGGGTTGCTGGATGAGGAAAGGCTTCTCGTCGACAATAGACTCGGCTCCGGGAGACATGGGAGGTTGAGTCTGGGCCTGGGACTCTGAAGGGAGGCTGGCCAACTGGCCTGCCAGGGTGGACAGCTGGTTCAGGGGGTTATCCATGACCATATCATGGTGATGATGATTTTGATTCGCGGAGATCCCGTCCTCGCCTGCCTGACTCTGATTATCATAGGTCTCCTGACGTAAGTGGGGTAGTTCATGGGAGTAGTCATTCACATTGTCAGCCTTGTGCACCACCATAGATGGGGGGCTGAAGTTGATGAGGAGTCGGCGGCCATAGCCCAGTGAGCTGGCCTTCTTCTGCAAGACACTTAACATCTTCTTATGGGAAAGTGAGCGAGCACCTTTCATTGGCAGGAGTTTGTGGCGTCTGCGGCGATGGTGTGACAGGTTGCTACGGTCACTGCAGCGGAAGGAGCACAGCTCGCACTTGTAAGGCTTCTCGCCTGTGTGTGATCTCATGTGGGCCTCCAGGTGGCGTTCGTAGGCCGAAGCAAATGGACAGAGGTGGCAGCGGTGAGGTTTCTCTCCTGTTTGATCAAAGAAAACAGGCTAAATAATAAAGCCTTGTGAAAATTAATCTGAAAGTCAACTATTAACACTTACCTGTGTGAATTCGGATGTGCTCAATGAGTCGCGCTGTGCCTCTGGTGGCATAGTTGCAGTAGCGACACTTGAGCTTGCCATCATAGGTCCTCTCAAAACCATCCACTAGGATCCCTGAGTTGTCCTCCAGTGACATGTCCACTGCAGGGTGATCCAGCCCATTCTGACTGCAGTCTGCATACAGGGACATTTACAGAGGTAAATAATTTATGCTAAGAAAGTAGGACATGACATTCCATACAAAATCTGACTTTACTTCACTATCTAGAGAAACATATGATCCAGCAATGATGATTTATGTTCCAGTCTAGTTGTTTACAATACCCTGTGGTACAACACTCTTACACTATGCCACTTATTGCTGATAACATGTCACAATGTAATGCAAGCAGGACATTGGCGCTGAAGTTGTAACCATAACTAATAATAACTGATCACATATGTATTGTAGAATCATGCGGATAAGGATGACCATGCCTGATTACTAAGGCTGATTATTTTCTCAATAAATCAATTCATTGTTTGGTCTTTAACATGGCAGAAAATGGTGAAAAATGTCAATCACTGTTTCCCAACGCCCAAGATGCAACCTAAAATATCTTTTTTTGTTCCAAACAACAGAGATATTCAGTTTACTATCATAAAAGGACTACAGAAACCAGATAAAATTCACATTTGAGAAGCTGGGACCAGAGAATTTTTTGCATTTTTTTCTTTGAAAAATGAATGGAAAAAAACAAACAATGTATAGGTTACCAAAATAGCTGGCGATTGATTTCTGTCAATCGACTAATCTATTAACCGACACATAGTTGCAGCCCTACAGATGACTATAGTAATTATTCATTACTATAACAATCATCAAGTGTTAAGTATCTGAAGTCACGTATCAGATCATTGTTAGAAGTACATCTGGCATCTGTTTGCCTGAAATAAACGTAATCAAATGGTACCAAACTGCTGAATTCACACAGAGCAGCTGTAAACATGTGAACGTTACCGGCTGGCAGCTCGTCCGCCTCTTTGACGCCGCTGACGGAGCCTGATATCATGTTGACATGTTGAGTCTGCTGGCTCAGGTACTCCTGGAAATCCTTCACAAAGTCCAGCGTGTCCGGCTTTTCCTCACCCATTGAAAAGAAAATGGTGCAAATATCCAACGCTGCAATCACATTTTACAAGTATTAACCTACTGGGCAACACAGATTAATAGACAGGAGGTCAGGTAAAAAAATATAGAAGCAAAATATGAGAACACCATAAATCACAAACATACAACCAACTACATTTAGAAACGTATCACTCTCGGTGACGTAAGCTAGCTGCTTTTCTAAGATGCACACTTACCTCTTCGAAGATAACCAGCTGGTTAAAGGTAACCCGTTTTGTTCTGTTTGATTGGAAAAGCCGTTTTATAGCTATCCAGACACACAAACGGAGCAATCCGGGAAATCAGTGATTGGCAATCAAAAAGGAAATCGGCGCGATCAGGTGTGTGGTCGGTCGCTCCTACACACCGCTGCTCCTCATCACCGTCATGTTGTTACCAAAGATACGTAGCTGCGTTAGCCACACAGCTAACACTAGCTTATCTCGGAGAAAGCATCTTTGTCAACAACAGCGCCGTTTTCTCGTCAACACGGTCATTATTTACATCGTTTGTACGCGTTTGAGTAAATCGTCCAGAGCGCTGCTGGTTTTTAAATTTGTTTCCGTCGACCCACTTGTTACAATTCACGTGAAAAGACAATCTGCTAAATCAAAACAATAAACCTGTTCGAGGGGTGAAGGTTCACCGTTTGTGCACCGGTGTAAACCGTCCCGCGAAGAAAGGTTCCCACCAAGAAAGAGCGCCAACTTTGCGTTTCTTCTTCTGATTTGTTTTACGGCGTCTGGCAACAATAAACGTTGAATTACCGCCATCTGCTGGAGTGGAACAACTTCACAGTATTAACCATCCATCCTATTTCTAGTTATCCTGATCGATCGCACTGCTGTTTTTCCAACCGCGTGTGGGTTCTTGAAAATCCCGTCTGTGTTTGTCATGACTATCATCCCAACGAGATACGTCTCCTCTTTTCTCGATTTCTGACTGAATTTACTTAATCTATTCTTCTTCCTTTTCTTGTTATTTTCAATCTCTCTCATGTCCTCGTTCTCATTTACAATTTCACTCTCCAACTTTCTTAAACTATCCTCTAGTGTGTATATCCCATAAACTGTATAAAAACCTATCCTGTCTTTCCTCAACCGTATGAAAGAGGGTTTTTTGGCCAACTCTGACAAGGGCAAGAAGAATGGTTGCTATAGCAACACACGCCAGTTAGAGACTGTTTTAAGTTTAGCCAATAGGAAAAGAGCTCTTGTGACTGCCAACCAATCAGATTAATCGGCGCCTTTCCAGAAGAATCCAGTATAAAACCTCCGCCTGGCCCTGGTGTAAAACGAGGTAGCAGCAACTATCGTTAAATCGATTCGCCAACAAGCAAAGTCTTCATTATCTTCACAAAGTCCTGAGAAACATGGTGAGTACGAATGTGTAGTTGTATTATGTAGTTAATTTAACCAGGTTTACGATTGACGTCAACGACTGATTGAACTAGCCATCAATTTACTGAATTGGCACGATTTTTGCCGAATATTTGGCTTCAAAGTGAAAACAAGTGAACGAAAATGCCATGTCAACTGAAAGAAAAGTCAAGCGTTAAGGCATGACCTATAGCAGTTTCATGTTTGGTAAATTTGTAAATGAAACATAGTTCGATCGTGTTTTTGGTGTTTCAGTGTTAGTTGTGGCTGCTAGTAATAGTGGCTGTAAAGATAGACAACATGGCGGAACTCAAATAACGGTTGGATCCTCAATGGCGGGAGTAACGTTACTGTGGAATCGGTTCTGTTGTCACGTCCTTAGTTGGAGGTACTTTGCAGTGTGTGTCACAAATGTCTTGAACAGACACAAAGCTAAAGACGTTTTAAAATCCGAGTTTTGAAAAAAAACAATTAACCCTACTGAAAAGTGTTAATTTAGCAAATTAATGTACTTATTAACGTTACACACGACTCATTTAATGGCCAGACAAGTTAATATCAGTAATAATAATTTGTAAATTAAGTCTTTGGTTCATAGCTCTAGAAATTTAGCATTCTCAGATGGATGTTATCAATCCATCCATTATTTGCCATCCTGTTTGGCTATGCTGTGTTTCTGTAATTTTGCTCTCTTGGTCTATTATATATAACGTTACTCAACATCTAACTTATTGCTTGTCTGTTTGTCCTGGGACAGGGATCCCTCCTCTGTTCTTCGTCTTGAGTTTTAGGGAGTTTTTCATTATTCGAATCTAGGGTCTAAGGATAAGGGATGTTGTATTGCTGTACTGATTGTAAAGCCCCCTGAGGCAAAATTGTGATTTGTGATATTGGGCTCTCATAAAAACCACAAAAAGAATCACATGTGGCTGCTTAGGTTAAATGATTTTCAGTATCACCTTGAGATCCTTAATTGTGATCCCTCAGTAGGTCACAGGTCAAGTTACAAATTGTCTGTTGTTCTCCAGCGTGAGTGTATTTCAGTCCATGTGGGTCAGGCTGGTGTCCAGATTGGTAACGCCTGCTGGGAGCTTTACTGCTTGGAACATGGAATCCAGCCTGATGGGCAGATGCCCAGCGACAAGACCATTGGAGGAGGAGATGATTCCTTCAACACCTTCTTCAGTGAGACTGGAGCTGGAAAGCATGTCCCCAGAGCTGTTTTTGTGGACCTGGAGCCCACTGTCATCGGTAAACTCTTGATTAAATATAGAAACCATAGTTACAGCTTGATTTTGTTAGTCAAACCTTTGAATAATTTCTGATCGAACCTGTGTCTTCAGATGAGGTGCGAACTGGGACTTATCGCCAGCTCTTTCATCCTGAGCAGTTGATCACTGGCAAGGAGGATGCTGCTAACAACTATGCCCGTGGACACTACACCATTGGCAAAGAGATCATTGACCTGGTGCTGGACAGGATCCGTAAACTAGTGAGTAAATTCAGAGCAGAGGGAGTTTCTTCCTAATAAGACTGAAAGTCTGGGACAATTCCAAATAACTAATGTATAAAGAAAGTGATAACAGTACATATACAGTATGCTGTGTATTAATTCAGACTCACATTATGCAGTTTACCTTTGTGCCAGCAGAGGGCACAAAATCAATTTCCATCACTACTAAATGAACTTTTAAGATATGTTTTTCGAATGATGTGAGCATGACCCATAAATCCTATTCTCCTCCATTGTATTGGCTGTGTAACTTGTAGCCCCGGGGCTACTGAGCTGCAAACAGAACTATCAAGCTAGCAGGGTAATGTTCATTACTTGAAGGAATTGTCTTTGACAGAGCATAACGTTATAGATACCAATGAGCAGGAAGTTTAATGTCACCAAACAGCAAAGCTTTGTTTTGTATTTTGGCCAGCTCACAGAATAAGTGCATAGAGCTAAGCTTAATTTCACATTTTTATTTGATTGTGTCTTGTGTCAGGTCAAGTAACATTTTATTTCTATGTTCAAATTGGTGATAAATCAGTTGGTCCCTGCTCTAATTCCCACTATAGGGTGCTGTGTTTCTTATATTTGATCAATGTCTGTTCCTCTGTCCTCAGGCTGACCAGTGCACTGGCCTTCAGGGCTTCCTGGTCTTCCACAGCTTCGGAGGTGGTACCGGCTCTGGTTTTACCTCCCTGCTGATGGAGCGTCTGTCTGTAGACTATGGCAAGAAGTCCAAGCTGGAGTACTCCATCTACCCAGCTCCTCAGGTGTCCACTGCCGTGGTGGAACCCTACAACTCCATCCTGACCACCCACACCACCCTGGAGCACTCTGACTGTGCCTTCATGGTGGATAATGAGGCCATCTACGATATCTGTCGTAGGAACCTGGATATTGAGCGTCCTACCTATACCAACCTGAACAGGCTGATGAGTCAGATCGTATCCTCCATCACTGCCTCTCTTCGTTTCGATGGTGCCCTTAACGTTGATCTTGCGGAGTTCCAGACCAACCTGGTGCCATATCCCCGTATCCACTTCCCTCTGGCCACCTACGCACCTGTCATCTCTGCTGAGAAGGCTTACCACGAGCAGTTAACAGTGGCAGAAATAACCAACGCCTGCTTTGAGCCATCTAATCAGATGGTAAAATGTGATCCTCGACATGGCAAATACATGGCCTGCTGCCTTTTGTACCGTGGTGATGTGGTGCCCAAAGATGTCAATGCTGCCATCGCCACCATTAAGACCAAGCGCACCATCCAGTTTGTGGACTGGTGCCCTACTGGTTTCAAGGTCGGTATTAACTACCAGCCGCCCACTGTAGTTCCTGGTGGAGACCTGGCCAAGGTCCAGAGGGCTGTGTGCATGCTGAGCAACACCACTGCTATTGCAGAGGCCTGGGCTCGACTTGACCACAAGTTTGATCTGATGTACGCCAAGCGTGCCTTTGTTCACTGGTATGTAGGTGAAGGTATGGAGGAGGGAGAGTTCTCTGAGGCCAGAGAGGACATGGCAGCTCTGGAGAAGGATTATGAGGAGGTTGGATTGGACTCTGTTGGGGGTGAGGGAGAGGAGGAGGGCGAGGAGTTTTAAGAATGAATAACAGCACTGCCTGAACAGAAATGTGTTTATTTTAGTGTGTTCTTAAGTTCATTCAGAATAGAAATATTTTTCTATTAAATTACTAGTTTGGTTATGTTCACAAGAAGTCAAAACATCAAATTGGATGTTTTAAAGTTCCTGAGATGTGAAGGTCCAGAGGGCTATATTCTAAATATATTCTGTGACATGTGAAGCTGTGTGTCTTTTTCTATATCTGTTTGAGGGGGATGGACATTTTTTTCATTAGTCCTTTAAAATCTTCAAAACATGCATGTTTTAAGTGTATACAGTACCCACAGTGTTAACATTTATTTATAATGAAATGTCATATTTAAATTGTGATTGTGAATTTAAGCTATGGCTGCCCTCATAAGATTTCCAGTGTTTTTTTTTTACAATCTTAGATTTATAGAAAACAAAGCTCTATATTTGATATAAAATAGTTACATAGATGCCATGGTGCTACGTCTTTATATCATAAACTGAATACTTATACCTGTATAATCACTAGATGGAGATATTGTATATCTTTATTTATACACAGTTACATTTGTTGACCCCGGAGCTCTCAAGATAAAAAAATATCTCCCACATTAATTTATGATGGAAAAAACAGGCACAAAAATGCTTGTTTATCACAGACTAAACTGACCTGGCTGTAAACAAACTTTGCCTCTGTAAAAAAAAAACAACAACATTTTTTGGGCTTCTGGCATAGTAGTAGGTAGCCTCTGACACTGTTTTGAGTACTTTGAATTTTGTTTTTACATTAATATGTTTATTTAACTACTATTATTTGATCACAACTTACACCTTTGATACTCATAAATCTTTCAAAGCTGTACTCAACTCCATGTTACCTGTTTGTCAGGTTTAGTACAACACGTTTGTCTGTTCCTGTTTTGCTATTAAAAAAGAAGAGGACTATCCTGTATGTACATCCTTATAATATAAAGTTCCCATGCTATACTTTAGATTACTACAAGAACATAAAGATAAATATAAACCATCCCGACTCAAAGATTTACTTGAAACTTGAACTTGAAAACATATGACGTCAGTTTTGGTCACATGCACTTTAAATATAACGTTGGTATTTCAAAGGTTTCTGTGAGGAGGATTGTTTACATCCTACATTACAACGGACAAAATATTAATAAACATTTGCAGAGTACAATATAAATCACCAAGGCACCTACTTATGGAGCCAGAACACAACCAGTTCAGTGCAACATTTTTCAATGCAAGTGTTTCAATGCCAATGTTTCTTTTTTTAGTTCAGGATTTGTTTTCAATGCCAAAACTTAAATGCAGTTTTCTGTCTCCATACCTACTTAACATTTTCCTGTCTGAAGACCAAAGTTATCCGAAGTTATCAACTTGTGACTGTCGACTAATAGGTCCTACAGAGGATTTGGTAAGATACAGTTTTTGTTAAATAATGAATCATTTACAAATAGTCCCACTTCATCACTTACATTGTAAGTGCATTATGAAGGGATCTTCTAATGTCCAGTATGAACAGGAGGAATCATTACAGCAAGAAAAACCTGTTTCATTGTTAATTTGGGATTTAAAACAGACTTGAAAAATTGTTAACCCATCCTTTAAAGCCTGATTAGAGCACAATTTTAGTTCTCAGCACAGCTCTTATCATGAGGTCTTTTCCAGTAGTTGCTGATCAGTATCAGCTTTTAACTGTTAATGTATTTATTTTCTGGAAACTCATATTTTAGATGAAGCTGTATGTATTTGTAATATCAAACACATTGTTATTGTTTCATAATTTGTCAAAAATTGTACCATGACTGAGACACCTGCAACACGCAACTGTCATCAGATCATCTTTTTAGACATATGTGGATTTGAAGCAGCCATCTCTCGCCGCCAGCTAATGAAGTTAACTGATAGCTTATCCATTGACATCTGTGACATGACACACTTACAGATGTACAGCTTGCAATTATGTGCAAGTGGCAAATGAGGCACAACAATTGCATTACTTTCAAAAGCTATTGACTCATTCATGTTTTATCACAATCAATAATTTACAAGTAAGTGCCTTGGTGAAGATCACATTGCCCTATTTGTGTCAAAGTTGTAGGAAAAACACGGAGGAGAACATGATAAATGACCAAGTTGCGTGAGGCCACTGTATCTTTTTACCACGTTACAACTGCACTGACAGAGCAATAGTGTTACAGCCGTAATGTAAACCTGCTACCAGTGAACTCTTAACTGTGTAACATGAGTCACTCGTTTGCTGTTGACAATTTATCCGTCTATCTATACTATATTATAATATAGTAATCAGGCTTGTGTATGGTGTGTTTGTGTGTCATTTTGGGAAATTATAGAGCATTAAAACATACTATTCTAACTTTTTTTGACAGGTGCATTTGGTCCTGTATGTACACCTGCTGTTGCCCGTCTCTGTGTGAGTATATTTCAACATCTGGACACTAGATGGTGCACATGCCTCAGTGGTGAAACACTCAGCTACCTCCCATCATACACATCACACACTGTCCTGAGACACACATATACTCCACATGACAGGAGATACAAAGCTACAAGATGTAGTAATGTTCATCAGTTGTGATGTAAGTTTTGTCTTATCAACAGTCCAGAGCTCAAAGATATTCAGTTTACTGTAATGTATGACAGAAAAGCTTGAAATCTTCACATTTGAGAGGTTGAAACCAGAAAAGCTCAAAACTCCAGCAACACTTGTAGTATATATAGAACAACTTGGTCATCATGAAACATATTACAAACAACTTTTAAATAGGGTAGGTATGAAACAGAAAAAAAATTCAAAAAGGTAAAAAAATATATAAAAGACAACCAATCATATACATCCACACACATATCAGCCAATGGGGCACCTGCAAAGATGGGTTGGGTATATGGTCATGTGGCTTCAGGCCAATCGTCGTGCCAGACTGGCAGAAAGGCAAGAGGATTGTCCAATAAGGATGAGTGACACCATATTTGATCCAACTATGAGGTGGTACTTCAGTTTGTACAGAGGAGGCCTTAACCCCAAATGTGCCTATTTGATGTGACATACTTTAAAAATACTTTAATTAAAAAAACTTTTTTATAAAACTACATAAATGAGAGATATTTAAGAACCACTATAAAAACTCATTAATTGAGAAGTCCTCATTCATGCCCCCTGGAAATAAACTTTTGAAATAGAAAATCCAAAATCCTTCTCTCTTTTTCCTGAGAAAATTGACCTCTTTGGCTTGACTTAATAACTTCTATGCCTATAAAAAATAGAGATGAAATGTGATGTTGCTTTTCATTGAAATGTCTTGCAACAGGACAATTTACATCATTCCTCTCAATGGAGCTCCTATGTTCAGTGATTCGCTCTTTAAAGGAACAAGATGTCTCATTTATATATTTTTTTACCACATGGACACTGTATCATATAGACAACATTTTTAAAGTCCTTAATTTTTTTTTCATTGGTAGGGAGTTTAAAAGACTTCAGGTTTTTGGTATAATAGCAATTTATGCAGGCTCCACACAAATGTTTGCTTCACAAGACTAGGTCAAAGCTTAATATATGACTGGGCCGTGTATGAAAGACTGGAGGATGTCACTTGCAGCATTTTTAAGATGTTTGTTTTTATGTTCAAGTTATTTATTTGTATAGCATTTTTCATACAGTACTTGTAACTCATGCTCAAGTGCTGTAAACATAAGAAAAACATTTAAAATACTTTAAAAACACTGCACCAGATTTTGAGTGTAGACTATGTGGTGCTGTTGTAAGAAGGGCTGAGTTAAGATTTGGGTTATTTTTTTAATATAATTTCACCTACCCACAACCCCCTGCATTGTCTCTAATGGCCAGCAGGGGCGACTCCACTGGTTGTAAAAAGAAGTCCGATTGTATAGAAGTCTATGAGAAAATGACCCTACTTCTCACTTGATTTAAAACCCCAGTAAACACTTTCCTAATGCGTTTTTGGTCTCAATCGCTAGTTCTGCAATACAACCTGATGTTCATCTTGTAAACTATGATCCCATTTAAAGTAAAATAGACAATAAAGCAGCGTATGCGTTAGGGCGTGGCTGCCTTGTGATTGACAAGTCGCTACCACGGCGACAACGCTGGTTACGTTACGTAACGTAATCATGGCAACCGCAGACTCGCAGAGTATAGGGCACAGATGTTGCTGCCGCCATTTGTGTTGTGTTCCGTTCCGTTTATGGAAGTTAATTAATCACATTTTGGTTGCCTGAAATGTCTTGTTCAGCGTTTGGCTGTGATAACCTTCGAAGGAGTCGGCTTTTCGGCTTTTCCGGTAAGTACATTTTGTTTTAATGGTTTTAGGCATGTTTTTCGCTAGCGAAAATTAGCATTAGCATTAGCATAATTACAGTTAACGTTAACCATAGGCTGTAAATGCACCGTGCTAACCAAGTTAGCAGCGAGCGCTAGGATCAGCTCCATCTGGCTCCAAAAATCAAAGATGGCGGCGGTCTAATAGCTAAACTCGAGGCTTCAAAACATGGATGTACATCTCTGTATACATCTATGATGTACATCCATGCTTCAAAACGGCAGTCCTCAAACCAACGGCTGACGACCGACACGGTGAGTACGTCCATATTTTTTACGGTCTATGGTGTGTCATGTAGATACTGCGAGTCCGCAGATGAACCAACTTCATTTGACGTATGGAAATTGACAAGAAGTTACACTGGCTACGGCACACAGATCCTCTCCGCTCACGTAAGTGTCATAAAACAGTATACTTCGCTCGGTAATAGTAGCACTATTCTCGTCTGAAAAAATAGCCTAAACTGTACACACACTGCACTGCTAACTTCATACTCTGTGGCGCTGACCCTACTGTTGCGGTCCAGCCAAAAAATGTCTAAAACTACTAATCAATTATCAAAATTATTGCCGATTAATTTCCCGTCAATCGACTAATCGTGCATCGACTACTCGTTGCAGCTGTAATCAAGATTACACAGATCATGGCCGTGCTATCATTGTGTACAGTCACAGGATGCTCAGTGTACAGACAGCTAGTGTCTGTGTCACTTGTCTGTCCCCTGAGACAACAAGAACAGGACTTGGGCAGACATGACAGTCGACCTCATCAGTTGAACCATGACCGCCGGAGCAGCCAATTACATCACTTTCCAACAGCTCGAACAGCCTGTCCACACTAATGTTATTTTATTGCAATTTAATTATGCTCAGGTTTCCACTGGGGCCAGATCCTATTGAATAATTTACACACAGCCACAATGATTTGTCGGCATGCAAAGACAAAGTGCACACTTCTCTGTGCTCTCATTTGTTACAATAGTTTTGTTTTTGATTCTCATCATATAAATCACTAAAACAATAATCTTATGTTGTGTTTCCTGCTAAGTATTTCTTGCAGTAAGAACTGCTGCAGCCTTTGGTGTGAAAGAGGGATTTATTAAGCCTAAAAATACTTAAGGGGAATAATTGGTCAAACTTAATTTTACATTAATGACATGTCCACTGCACCATATATTAAGCAGTTCTGTTAAAGGGCAGTGAGCATGTATTAATCAGACTGAGAGCAGGTAATACTCTAATAGGGATTACTGGGGCTGGCATTTACACCCAATAATGCTGTGGTCACACTGATGGAAACTTACATAGAAAGGACTTCCTACAAATTTATCATGTGAAAAACTGTGTTGGATGTTGAATTAGCTACCTTAAGGTATGGAGGTAATTATGTAATATGTAATAACGTAATGTAAATCAAACACTTTTTGACTGTTTTGATACAATTATTCATATACTTAACATTTGTAAGCGCCTGACTTTAACTCAAAACCTTTACAAGACTATCCAAATTATATGAGCAGGTTTGAATACACACACTGCTGCATGTAGAATAGGCTTAGGGACAACACCTGTCTTTTGAGAAGGTTTGTTATCCACTTGCTCTGATTCACATTTAAAAGGCCTGAATGAAAAGGTTCCCTTCTCCTCTTAACCGCTTGATCTACGGGCTGTTTGTGGTTTAACGCGACACAAGACAATTCATTTGCTCCTCCTCTCCTGAAAGAAATTGGAATTTAATTTGGAGAAGGTCTTAAGCAGTTTTTTAAGACTTGGTGTCATTTGTTGGGCTTGTGTAAAAGCTGCATTAGAGATTACCCCTCTGGAAAAGCTTTTTAATCCTAGACAAGTGCAGCCATAGTAACGGTAGACGGGAGCCTCTTGGAGGCAGAAAGGTGAAGGGGGACTTTGACAAGATTTATTCTCTTTCTACTGAGACTGTTTCTTTCTTGAGGTCCCCTGCTCCACGTGGAGCATTTGAAAAAGAACTGAGAGGTGGGGGATAGGATAAAGGAGGTATATATTAAGCTTTTCTTTCTTCACACCACTTAATTTCCTTGCAGGCGCGCCTTGCGCCGTTGTAATGAATGTAATTGAGAATGCTATTATCTGGATCACACTTTACATGGGCAAACAAGACTGCCCCTCCCTCCACCTCCACCTCCCATTTAACTCAGCAATGAGACCTCCCAATTATGCAGGGAACAAGTGGCTTTTCATAAAGCCAGCGTGTCGCTCTTGATTGGTGAGGCTTGGAGCCGGCTACATGTGGACAAAGGATAGATTAGATGTGATATAGGCACACCAAAAACCCCATTTCCTTGATTAATTTCCTGCATGCCTCGCAGAAAGGGCCCACTCTCTCCGCGCTGAATTCTATCTCTCCTTTAAAGACAAACTTTCATCTTTTGATAAATGTGGCAACTCAATGGACAGACAGACATTTTATTGACCTAAGTTTGACCACAGCTGCCTGGGCTTTAGGAGGGAATAGGAGCAAAAAGAGAAATGTTTCACTTCAGCGTGGCAAGATGGGCTTATTTTTCACACAAAAATCTCAAAATCTGTTGTGTTCGACAGTATTTCTGCCCGCCCTCTTTTCATGCTGATCTTTTTGTGTCTCATGTCATCACCTTCAGCACACATACACAAACACGGTTTGTTCATTCATTCTCTTTCTCTCTATTTCACTCACCCACACACAAAGAAACACGCTAAACACCCATTTGATAATAGTGGCGAACAGATATGATGGGACTTTATGAGGCGATGCGCGATAAAGCTGCTGTCACCTTAGGAGGTCTAAGTGTTCCTCTGACTGCCTTATTATCGTATTAAAGCAGCACTCGACGCATTCACACACACCTCAGCTAGGCTCTGACAACCCGGCGTGATTCTGTCCAATATTCCACCAGGCTGAAATATCTGGAACAATCAAATAGACTGTCACAAGTGACAAATTATACTATTACTCCTCAAAGATTGTCATCCTTGAAATGTATTCATAGCCATTTCTTCTTTATCGGTGAGTGATTATTCCTCTAAGCAAGCAATTCCCCAGTGATAAATTGGTAATCAATTCATTTGACTATCACGCTTTGAGAATGGCCGCAAGGGATCAGCAGCATTGGTCACTTCCATTCACTTGCATATATATCCAAGACTAACTCCTGATGCTACTGGGCCTGATGGATGCCGGCTGCCCCGACCACCTGACTCTTAAAGGTTTATACCATCAGAAACAGGTTGCCATCCGGAGCCAGTCACGACAGAAAGAATTGGCCAATATTTTTGACTGAAGTGGCATTTTAGCAGTATTTATTTGAGGGTCCGACTACCAAAACCATGGGCTACAAATAAAGAAGATGGTATAATAGCTTTTGACTGGCCAGCTAGCTCCCGACTTGAAATGAAGTGTCCAGTTGTGAGTTATCGTGGCCAAACGTCATTTGTACAGCCTGAAAAGTGGGGACATTTTTCTAGCTTGTCACTCTCTGGCTATAGCTCATTGTCCTGAATGATGCCTCTGAACGCACAGTTGCCCTAATATGAGCATTTCACTCGCACCACAAGAAGGCTGGTAATGGATTAGCCTGTCCATGAGAAGATAATATAGTGCGCCCACTGGCACATCCTTAAACACCAATGGGTCTTGGTCACACGAAGAGTATCAACTCTCAGCATGTCTGCCACGCTGTACACAGTCAGTACTGATCTTAGCCATCTTTATAGTTTTGACTAAAACAAAACAAGATCTCTTTTTTTTTTAAGTCTCACTTAATTGTTTGGTCTTTGAAATGTAGGAAAATAGTGAAAAATGTGTATTAAAGTAGTTCAGAGTCCATGTGATGTTTTCATATTGCTAGTTTTGTCAGACCAGCAGTCCAGAGCCCAAAAATATTAAAGGATAGCTTACATTTTTTTTTAGCTGACATTAAAAGGGTTATTGGTGTCCTGTCCATACTGGCTGCAAAATATCCCTTCTTAAAGTGATTTCAGTGTAGGCTAAGTGATGGAGGAAACCAAAAACTCAGTGTACATTTGGGCATTTGAATACTGTTTTAAGACAAGTTTGAAAAATTGTGAAATTATTCTTTAAGTTTGGCATTTTTGCTTGAAAAATGGCTCGAATGATTAATCAATCATCAAAATAGACTAAAAACTAAACTAATCATTTCAGCTCTACTCTTCATTTACTTTTCCCACTTCATTTTACGAGTACTGCCTAAAATATGAACATCAATAAATTAATTACACTTAATTACATTTTACCTTATTCTTTATCTTCTATTTTATTCCTTTAAAATCCTGTTTATCTGTCACTTTATTACCTTGTGTTTCTTTTAACATTGTGTTTTATTGCCTTTTTATGTCTTAAGTAAAGCACTTTGAATTACCTTGTTGTTGAAAGGAGCTACATTATACACATCAACTTTCTGTGCCATAATGAGGACACCCAGAGTTTGAGTTTAATGAAAGAAGAATAAGCAAAATCTTTGGTAACTGTTTTGTAATTTTAAATTGTAGGATAACAGACTAACCCCTTTATGTCCACGAGATTCTTTCACAAAGTGCTGAATAAACTCAATAATTCACAGTCAAACAAGGATATATTTGGTTACTTTCTGAAGAGTGGACATGTTTTTACTTTTTCTTTTTGCACATTAAGAATCCCTTTAGTAATCATAATGCGTCAGTATCGTGAACAAAACTGGTCTCAGTATTCCTTGGGGAGCTCACAACATTAAAAACTCCAGCGCACTCCAAATTAGCTGTTGAGTTTTGATCTCTGTATGGATCTGCTGGAGTGGCTATTGAGTCTGAGTAAAGAGTGGTCTGAATTGGACAGTCCTGCTAATGTGAGGGAAGTTTTAGATTAATGAGGCTTCTGCCCTTTGAGAATATTGATCAAACCCAATCTGGCCAGGAACGATTTCCCATGCTCCCCTGCTGTAATATTAATAATGTATCAACATCACGAACAAAACTGGCTCAGTATTCCTTGGGGGCACCTACAGGATAAAAACTCAAAGCTCCAAGAAAATGTGAGGCACACTTTGAATGAGCTGCTGAGTTTTGATCTCGGTATGGATCTGTTGGAGTGGCTATTGAGTCGGAGTTAAGAGTGTCCTGCAATGGATAGTGCTGCTAATGTGAGGGAAGTTTTAGATTAATGAAACCTCTGCCCTTTTGAGGCCAAACTCTTGAAATTCTTCGAAATTTTATTAGTTTTATTGCTGACAAACAAATTGACAAATATTACAGTTACATTGTAGAGACGAATAAAAACAAAACGCCTGGGGTTCATAAAAGAGAAAAAACATTCCTCAGATAATTATCATAAAAAATGTAATACTTAGAGCAGCAGAATGGTTTGGAAATATTGCTTTAATTCAGTTCAGTCAAACATAGCTTTTCAGGAGTATTACAAGAAATGACAAGGTTATATTGTTTTGTTGTTGTTTTAGATATAAAAAATAAACATCACTCTAAACAGTACTATTACAGCTATTGAATCTGGAGACATTTTCTAGAAAACAAACATGTCAACATTAAAATCACAGAAAGAGTTACAACTATTTATAGCAAGTATTTTGATGTTCGTCTTTTCTTGTTTTCTGCAAATAATGTTTTGCTGGATTGAAACTAAGGCGTATTTAGAAACAGACCTATTTGAGTTTGTTTATAATTGACTAATCTAATGGTAGTGTTCAAACTTTTTCCCACTAAATATTTGAGACGAATCTGTACCATATTACAGGATAAGGTAAAAACAAACAAACAAAACAAAAAACAAGCATATTTTACTGAATGAGGTCTAATTTGAAACCAAAGTAAAACATTAAAGGGGTGATTCAGCGTTTGATAACTGTTATAATTTCAAATTTTTTTGCAGTAACAGAATATATACACCAGAAGGTCAGGATATTCAATATAACACCTCAGAACTAAGTAACTGTCTTACCAGCACAATATTGATAAACTTATAAGGGAAGAATATGCCTTTGTTTCCTGATAGTATGTTACAGTTTTTCCATTGTACATACCTACGTGGAGAGATATTGTGCTGTGCTGATTTTTGTTTTTCCAGATAAACTTAAATCCCCCAGATGTACATAGACTCATAGTATTGATCAAACCAGTCTGACCAAGAACAATTTCCGTTGGCCCCCTGCTGTTCTCTTTGTCCTTTTCCAGTCAGTGATATTATTGACATCAGCCAGCCCAGAGGCCATCATTGCAGATATAGTTTTTAATTTTTTCCATTTTACAGAATTTATGAAAATCTGCACTTTACAAATGATAACAGTAACATGCAGTTCAGTTTTGCAGCATTACTCAGCTCTGGTACTTCTACTATCATCTACTATCTTCATCTTAAATAGTGACTATTATTTATTTAGAAAATCATATTTTGAATTATTGAAAAAATGAAATAAATCTGATTATGGGGTGATATTTTTTTCACCTGCTTCCAATCAAGTCAACTAATTGCAGAATGAAGACTCATTTTCTTGATACTAGTTGAGCAATCTGTCATAATCTGTCTCGTTTTAACAAACATACATAAAAAAAAAAAATCATGAAACAGAGAAAACTGCACTAACAACATGAGGAAATATTCCACTATACTACTGGATTTATGCTGTTCAGTTTCAGTGTGTGAAAATCCAAACATGTCACATTATCAACCAAGTGTGACCCAACAAACTGATCCACATTTCTCAGTAGCAGAGTAAGTAGCGTCTCAAACCACAGCAAACATGCTTGTTATTGTCTTTTACAATACTCCTCAATACAAATAGGTACAAAAACAATATTAACACAGATTACATGTAGTTTGTTTTTACATCAGCCTCAGATCCAAGATCCAGGAGCTGCTTCCTCTCCCTGCAGTGGCTCTGTCTCCGGGCCTCCTGCAGGCATCGTTAGCCAGACGATGATGGGAGCTACAATGGCCATAATGGGAGGGTTGACTGACCCCTGACCCCGTATCGATCTGCTGGCTGTGTCCAGCTGGGCCTCCCCAAACCCAGTCAGCTGGAGAGGTGTTTAAAAGCTAACACCCCGGCTCCCATCCACTCCGCTACACACTCATTAATTACATCATTTACCTGTGACAGTGACAAACCTGCCCGGCCACGCCGCAGTTTATTAGGGTCACTGTATAAAGCCCAGGCCAAACCCAGATCAAAAGTGTGTGTGTGTGTTTGTGTGTGTGTGTGTGTGTGTGTGTGTGTGTGTGTGTGTGTGTGTGTGCAATGAGGAGTGAAAGACCCCATCTCATACAGTATGGGATTATGAGTATAGATGCATGCTCCAAAGGGGAGTGTGACTGCTTTGTCCTGGCCTGTCGAGCTCCTTAGTGGGGAAGTTTATTTTGATTTATCTGATATGTTGAAAGACAAAGATTGCCAATTTTCTTGTACAGACAAGGATATGAGTATAGATTCTAGAGAAAAAAAATCACAAACAAAAACCTCCAGTAAACTTTATCATTGTAGTCCTTGTAAAACACCACCCAAACGACGGTATTTGACATGTTTTTGGATGAAATATAAAATATTGTAGATTTAAGACCACTTCCTTTTTATGTGTTCTGTGTTTGTACTTTCTATGCCAATTTGCTGACTCAGTTCTTGGCCCCTCTTTGTTGTCTTTGCTGCTCAGGAGCAGCTGGATGTTTGTGGCCTATTCATTCCTCAACTTTTGTTGCTGCCTTTGCATTGCCTCTTATTTCTGCAGGTGTCTCCAGCTCTATATCAAGCTAAAAATCACCCCCTTTTCCCCCCTTGCTCTCACCCCTCTATCGTTTCCTCCTCTTTCAATATCCCCCTTCCTTTTCTCCTCACTATAGCCCTCTACACAATAAAAGACTATTGGTTTCCTCTTGCCATACCTTTCCCACTACACACTGGTATTTCAATCTTGGCTCAATCGAGAAGGCTGACCTGGAGACATAAAGAATTGGCTTTAAGGCTTTCGAAATGGAACTAAATCTGCTGCAGGTCACACTGGGGGAAAATAAGCGGCAAATGTAAGTAAGCATGAAATAGTTTTTCATAAATAATCCAAATGACAGCAGGCTTTCTAATGGTGCCAGGGGGCTGTAAAAGAATATGTTGCCAATTTCTCCCCTATTAAAGTGAAATAGAAAGCCAAATACATAACGGTGCTGACGGAAAAGTTGCATACCTGGGCCCGTTACAGTGGAGATTGAGGACACAGTTGGGTGTTAGAGGTAGTTGTAGTTGGAGGTGAGGTGGGGGAGTGATTGCTCGCCGTACAGTCAAGGTCTTTCCACTGCGGGGAAAAGAATGCCCCTTCTTCACATCAAATCAATTGGTCAATAACTGCCCCCCCCCCCTCCTTTTCCTGCATGTGCACAGGTAGGCAGCTCTCATCTGTCCCTGCGCAATGTTGATTTGATTTGCACTCATGTTTTTACAAATAATCAATGCTCACATTTTGACTAATACAAGGGCCTGTAACAGCGTACATCATCAGAGAGGGGGAAAAAGAGAGAAACAAAGGAAGAAGTAAGAGGCATATATAGAGGTATGTTATTGACAGAAAAGATAAACGCCAGCATGTAAGAGTGCTGGGTGGTCTTAACGAGACTAAAATAGTAGAGAGTCATTGTGGTTGCACTACAGAGCCCTCCAGGTAACCTTTGTACAGTATAATATCTGTTTGTCAGTTATTTCTCTGGATATGAAGATGTTTGATAATAATAGGGCTGCAACTAACAATTATTTTCATTATCAGTTAATTTGTTGATTATTTATTTGATTAATTGCTTAGTTGTTTGGTCCATAAAATGTCAGAAAATGGTAAAAAACTGTCTTCAAATGTCCTGTTTTGTCCCAAGCACCAGTCCACAACCCAAAGATACTCTGTTTACTATCAAAGAGGACTAAAGAAACCAGAAAATATTCACATTTTTTAAAGCTGGAATCTGAAAATATCCTTAAAAAATGACTCAAAATGTTTAATCAATTACCAACATAGTTGCTGATTAATTTCATTTTTGCAACTAACTGATTAATTGACTAATTGTTGCAGCTCTTTATTAAAATGCTTGTTTCCTCCAAATAACAAACTACGTGCGTTACCTTTACCATTAAATACAAGTTTCCATTAAGATGTCACATCCTAGAAGCCTGAAGTCTGGATGTGGACTGTGAGAATAGGGAAAAAATGGGCATCACATATGGTGTGCTATCCCAGCCATAAAACATTTGATTGGGCTTTTTGATGTTAATCTAGCTATTTGAGGACAGTATTTGTGTGTGTGTGTTTGGGTGTGTGTGTGTGTGAGAGAGAGAGGCTGATCTGAAGTCCCCTTGAGTCAGAATCTGTTATTTATTGCTATTAAATGGTTAATTTTCCCGGTGCCCTGAGGACTTTGGGGTGCATTAAGATGTGAGGAAGATAGAGTTGTCAAGGGTTGGTGTGAATGCTTGATGTATTAGGAGAGCAATTTTGCGAGATCCATTAGGGATTTGTTCTGGTCCCTCATACATTTTCCGCTTTTACTTAAACAAGGAAAATGATGATATGACTCAAACGATTTTTATTTAATTTCATGTTTGGGGAGTAAGTATCTATATGATATTTATATCTGTTTTTTCTTTTTATAGCTATATAGCTATATCTACATGGCCAAAAGTATGTCGACAGCTCAATCCAAAACCATGACCATTAACATGCTGCAATAACAGCCTCCACTCTTCTGAGTTGGCTTTCAGCTGCAAGGATTTGCTCCCATTCAGCCACATGAGCATTAGTGAGGTCAATAACTGATGTTGGGCAGTAAAGGCCAGGTCCAATTCATCCTAAAGATATTGGATGCGGTTGACGTCAGGGCTCTGTGCAGGCCGGTCAAGTCCTTCCACATCTAACTCAGACCTGGCTTTGTGCATGGGGGTATTTTCATGTCGAAACAAGAACGAGTTTTCCCCAAAACTGTTTCCACAAAATTGGAAGAACACTATTGTCTAAAATATCATTATATGCTATAGCATTAAAGGATACTGCTCAGCTGCAGTGGAAGGATAGTAATAAAAAGAGGGAATTTGGCACTAAATAGACAGTAACTTTGAAAGATGTTGACTTGATTTGACTAATGTGGATGGCAGAAGCTTCAAATTAACTTTAAAATACATTTTTGCTTTAAAGGAGGGCTGTAGATTACGTTGAGAGTGCATTATGAAGGGATCTATTAATAGCCACTAGGAGCAGGAGGAATGATTACAGCAAGAACAACATTTGTCAATGTTCATTTGGGCACAGGACTGCTGTTTTAAGACAGACTTGAAAAATTGTGAACCTATCCTTTAAGATTTCCCTTAATTGTTACTAATGGACCTACCCCACACCATGAAAAATTTGGCCATATAGTCTTTATCTTTATCTATTCTGACTATAGCTAAATGTTTAGGAGAAATAACTATACACATCAAATTAATCTGTCTATCGCTCACTTTTTGCCTGTTTAAATTTGTGTGTGTGTGCAGGCCTCTCTTGTCTCTGCTCAAGTTTCCTCTCATTAGGCAGTCCTGACAGCTGCTGGAAGAGGCAGAGGAGCCATACTAATCAGCTGACAGACAGTAATAGCACTCTTTACCACCCCACGACATAAGAGAGGGAGAAAAGAGAGCAAACAAACACCAATTACTGTCCGTCATGAGGACGAGGAGGAGGCGGAGGAGGCGAGGGGAGGGGGGGCAATAATGTTTGGGCTCTCTTTGTGATCATGCGCTCCTTGCTACCCACAGACCAAACAAGAGGGTCAGCAGAGTTGTGTCCACAGGGAAGACATGAGTATTAGTGTCAAGTAGGAACACACAATTTTTGTTCTCTGACCCGGAGAGTGGAAACGGAGACTCTTGTTGAGTTTAATAGTCTTGTTCCTGTTTTGTGTTTGGGTATTTCCTCTGTTATCCTCTTCAGTTTCAGAGCGTTTATCCCATCGTGTGTGTCAGATAGCTGCAGGTTCTGAACTAAGCCGATGGAAAAGCAGAAACAAAGAGGCAGTTAAAGTGCTATTAGTTTTGATCGGCATGTAATGGACTCTTATTCATTAGCCAATTCATTGATCCATCAGTAATCTATTTTCCGACGCAGGAGCTGAATCTCAATCCATTTCCTGAAGTGTCTTGAGTCAAGACGAAATGTACCCCAACCTTTTACTTAATTCTGATGAGAGGATCCGGTTCCTCCTTTAATGCGGAGTTCTGTCACATTACTATAGAGTGCACACGTCAGTCACACGTAGATGTGACTTATGTCTGTCTGGCCTAGGGATGCACCCCGTCTGTGTTTCGGGCCTCACTCGAGTCGATTCCTCTGGTCTGCTTGCAGGGGTCTAGTGTAACACTTTCTCATCCCTCTCAGGATCACATCCTTGATAGCAACAGCTCTTCAATTATGCAGTGACACAGAGAGATCGGCTGACTCCTTGGACACGGACAAGATAATATGGTGACACTGAGGATTCATTACACCAGTTCTCTGGGTCAAGGCTCTGGGTTCATAGCCAAGCTCTTTAGAGGACTGTACTGCCAGTTAAACATTTTTGAATGTGAATGTAGAGGCAAAAATGTTGAATCACTGACTTAAATCATTTCAGTTCAAAGATTCGTAGTATGTTCACTTTTTTAAGCTAAGCAAAGCCATCACCATTCATAACA
This sequence comes from Thunnus thynnus, assembly GCF_963924715.1. NCBI lineage: Eukaryota > Metazoa > Chordata > Actinopteri > Scombriformes > Scombridae > Thunnus > Thunnus thynnus. Next base: position 18,950,223 of record NC_089530.1, on the reverse strand, counting down.
CCATGTCGTTCTGCGCTGCTACTGACTGTCTGCAGTTGATTAGTATGTTCAGTCTGTTGGCTGTTCAAGCTGTGGCGTTCTGTTCTGGCTCATGCGAGAGCTGTTTATAAGGTTTAATAGCTCAGCAGCCGCCTGTCTGTTACAGAGTTATCACATCATAATTGTTAATGTGGCTTTTGCAGTCATTCAGTAAGCTTTTAAGCAGGCAGTAACACCATGTATCACGGCTGAGCTGACAACAGTGCTTTCAGTCACAGCTGAGGAGAACTCCACTGCTAAAAGCTACTAATTCAGTGATGACAATGATTCAGTTTTGTAGTTTGAAGATTTGGTCTTTAAAGATTTGTTCGTACATGTACTGAGCACCTCTAGCCCTCTGATATTAGGAAATTGTGGAACTTAAATACAGTCAACAGCATCTTCTAAAAGAGACTGTATTTAAAGGAATAGTTTGACATTTTGGGAAATATTCTTAATAACTTTTCCTGCTGTTCTCCTACTGTTTGTACGGTAGCTCTAAAACTTGCCAATCAACATGTTATATCTTGTTTGTTTAATCTGTACCAACAACCAAAGTCTTGAAATGTCAGTTCATCATTTTCGGAGTCTTGTGCCAAACTATTCCTTGGCTCGGAGCAATAACTTCCTTGAGTCTCTGCTGGTTGCCTAGTAACTGGTCCCAGCTAACAAAAAGTACTCATTAATACGATGAATTGTGGTTTTCACACTTCTTTTTTTTTTTTTTTTTGTACGAATTAAACAAACAAGATATAATGTGTTGATCAGTGAGCTTTAGAGTTGCCAGGCTAGTGGTCCCCCCCCGCCTTTTTCCAGTCTTTGTGCTAAGCTAAGCTAACCAACTGCTTGCTCCAGCAACATATTTGCCATACAGAAATAGGACCATTAGCCAATCATTCCTCTCATGTAACTCTGCACAAGAGAGCAACTAAGTGTATTAACCAAAATGTCAAACTATTTCTTTAATAATTTTGTCGCTGGCAAGATTACTAATCAATGATGTGATTAAAGTGATATAAAACAAACAAGCTCCTTTTTTTTAAACTACATCCTCGGTTGAATGGGTCGCCCGGGTCACATTTAGATATTGTTAAGTGGCTTTGAATAGCTCCCTTGATTTCACAGTTCCAAATGACCCGCGATAATCAGGTCATTAAAATGAGCCCATTCTCCACATCTGACACACTTCCACTCCCGCCTCATCTGAATAACAAATCAGCTGTGGAGTGCTTTCTCAAACAGAAAGAGGGGGGAAAAAAAGAGAAAGAGGGAAAACCAACTTTCTCTTTATTTTCAGGTTAACCTTATCTCTATATTCAGGAGTAAAGATGGCAAGTAAGCTAGAGGGGGGGAAAGGTCCTGTCAAAAGTGCCAGTGCCTGTGTGAAAGTACCCGGTTTTCTTAATTCATCCCTTAGGACCGGATAAGTCTATCAATCTGTTAAATTGGAAAGCCATTAGGTGCCCTGGTTTATGTGTTTCAAGCTGTTAACTAGAGGCTGATTGATTGTTGTTCCTTTGATGGGATATGCTGATCTAATCTCACTGTGTGCACGTTTGCAATAAATTACACAATTCATTTCCCCCATTTAGAGGAGGGGGGAAATCACACCTCCAGGCATGCCTACGCTCTGCAGGCAAAAGAGCAGGGAACCTATTTTATGGTGCCATTTAGCCAGCAAGCTTTCAGCAATCCCAGCCTTCTTTCTAACCCCCCTCCTTCTCCCCTCTACCCCTCCAAAAAATCGAAGCATAATCAAGGTGTATGTTTAGAAAATTTATTGTTATAATTTTCCCCCATAATCTCTTCCATTTTCCTGCAGCCGCGGTGACATAGATCATCATCTAAAAAGAGAAAATGGATAGCAGTTTAAAATTTATCGGTCTTTGATTCTCAATTATACGTGTTTATGACTTCATCTGTCTTCAGTGACTTCAACCTTTTCCATTATGGTGGAATATTATTTGTACGGAATCCATTAAATTCACAAGGCAGGACTCTAATGGTGGGGCTGCAGCGATTTGCAGAGGGAAAAGTTTTGAAAGGTTGGCTTTAGGAAAAGCGCGGCTGTTATGACACAAGAAATTGCTTTATTGATGGTCTGCTCTGCTGCCTGTGCATTTGGCCATTTGTTACCCAGCCCATATCTATATCTCAGGCTGACACTGATGAGAACTTTTCTGTTGCCCTCTCCAGATTACTGAGTTGTAATGACACATACAGGCAGGCTGGGTAAAAAGCCCAGACTCACTGACGATCCAGGGAAGATTTTTGGAGGTACAGAAGGTGGATATTGAGGCTGGGTGCCTTGAGGGCTTGGACGAAGCTGCTCGTAATAGAGAAAAAGGGCTACATTGCTCCTGTGACTGTTTCCATCCAAACCCTACAGAGGTCATCATCTCTGCTGAGAAACAATAAAGGGAAAGAAGGAGTGATAAAATGTAGATAAAATGATAGCAGGGGAGATAAAAAGGAGAATTCATCTTCTATGAGCCCATATCAACTCATAGCATGCTTGGCGACATGTTTTCAGAATATTTCTAAAAGGGAGCGATCATATATTTATCGGAGGTATTACAGCCTTGTGTTACATTTGCCAGAAGAGCTGTCATCCTCATCTTAAATACATGTTGTTTCCTGTTTACACAGGAAGTAACAAGATTCCCTCTAGTCAAGTGGCAGCTGAAGTGCTCCAACCCGAATGACATTGAGCTCCTTCGACTGGCTGGTGCAAGGTGCCGAGTAAAAGCCAATCACACTGTAATTCAAGATTCGCCTGGCCACTTACAATCAATACCTGCACAATCCCAATTAAAGCTTGCCGGGTCAGTGGAGGGCCACCAATTCCTTTACAAGTTAAATGCAATACTTAAATCTAAGCAATCTCAGTGTGGCCTTCGCCGGTTTAATGGCTCGTCCCAACAGGAGTGTCCAGTTAAAAGTCCAGGAAGGACACGGGGGTGGACAGCTCTCGGTGATGAATGCTGCCGTCTGTTGTTAATGCAGTTTGACACTAAGATCTTGTTGTCCAACAGGATTCTGTACAAACTCTCCTTTTCAAATCCTCATTCCAATTGAAAACATGTTCGGAAAGGTTACATGCACGGATTGTGTTTCATCAGCTGACATCCGTGTTTACTCAAACCAGAGTCATTTTGCGGTATAAGATTGTGTTTAGACTGTGTCATAACAAAGGTCTGTAATACAGCAGAATGTGATCCACATTTTTATTAAATTAAACCCCCCCCCTTTTTTTTCTTCAGTTTTACTGAAATTTTCCTAAATTGGTACAAAGACTCACAACCTCAGAACCAGTGGAAAGTAATTACATTTACTCAAGCACACATTTATACTTGTACTTTACTTGAGTGTTTCCATTTTATGTTCCTTTATACATTTACTTCACTACATTTCAGAGGGAAACATTGTACTTTTTACTCCACTACATTTAACTGACAGCTTTAGCTACTAGTCACTTTAAAGATTAGGATTTTACTATCAACCATTAAAATTAGATCCACCTCGACTAACTACAACAGGAAAATGCTTTTTACACATTAATGCATCAGCAGTAATGGTCCTACAATACACTGTAATATACAATATACTGTGATAGTAAAACATTTTTCTGCATTATGAGTACTTTTGCTTTTGATATAAGCACATTTTACCAATAATTCTTTACTTTTACTTAAGTGACATTTTCAGTGCTCGTACTTGTAATATAGTATTTTCATAATGCAGTATTGCTGCTTTTCCATAAGTAAAGGATCTGAATACTCCCTCCGCCACTGCTCAGAACTCACAGTTCTACCTTCAACATCTCATACCCACTTCTTTTTCTCCATTTTTCCCTCCAGTTTTCTCTCCCTGAGCTTTTGCCATTGCATCCATGCCACCACAATTTTGACCCACAGAAAGGAATTCTCACAAGATATCAAAACAAAAATCTATATTTAATATGGGAGCAATTACAAAGCGAAGTTGGCTGCACAGGGCCGTTGTCACCAGAGCGCGTGTTTTTCATCAAATAGGTCATTAGACGATGATGGATGTAAACCTATAAAGTATCTAAACTGGACCTTTTAACAAACCACGAGCAACACTATCATTTCTCTAATAGAACCTGCTGACCGTGTCATTCCCTCCTGCCATTTGTCATTTTTCCTTGTGAAATAATCAATATCTGGGCGCTTTGAAATAAATAATATAAAAGTCATAGTAACCTACCCGAGGAGCAACAAAAATAGACTTATGGAGCATTCAGAAGGCCAATATGGCCTTTGGGCAATGTCTACTGCATTTTTTAATCAATGCAAAATATGAACTGTATTTTCTAAGGTGCAAACTACAGGATCTTAGTTTGTGCAGTTTATTTTCAAGGTTAGCATCTGTTTTGCTCTTTTTATCCCCAGCTATGTATGTGTTGGATTGCCATTAGCCACAATAAGAAGTCTTGTAGTAAAGTATTATTTGTGGAGTAAATATTGATATATTATTCAAAAACACAACGAGTCATAAATAATCACTTTTATTCAACGGTTTAAATAATAATACACAGAGGAGAGTAATTTATCTGCACTATTCTATTTGCACCGTCTTGGTCACACAGATGTTCACCAGGCATCGTTCATTTCCTGACATCCCTCCACCTGAACCTTCATCTTTCTGAAATATTGTGACACATCCATAACTTAAATTTAAACAACTGGAATTATTTACAATAATCTCAGACAACTATATTTTTAGTTTTGACACCAAGAAAATGTACTTTGTCAAGGAAGACGGATGATGTGATGTGAGTGAATCACAAATGTCTGCTTTACTGACAGATATTCTGCCCTGTTGGATTAGTATAGGTTGAGTAAACTGTGTTGAAGTCATCAATTATTTTAATCATTTTAATAATGATAATAACTATCTTTATTTCACCACGTGGGTCTGTCTTTTTGTTCTAAAATTTCTTGTTTGATATATGGACTACTGTATGTTATATGTGTAAAGCTGGATTTACTCTGTTCCTTTAATGCTGCTAAATGTGAACAGAGTTGAACACTGATGGTATCCAAAATGGTTTTATGGATATAAACATAAGTGGCACCTGATACACTATTACAATAAAATAATAAAAAAAATAAAATCTAATCCCAACCAGAGATACACGTTTTGCACCACAGCCTGTGTGGTGTGCCATGAAATACCTGCGAGGGTGACCATGTAAGGAAAGGTGGTAATTACATCACAGTAACAGGATATCTCCACTTGAGCAGCACACTAAATGAATGACACGAGTTAATACACGGACATACCGGTGCATGTAGGAACTCTCAAGATGATGGAGAGAAAAAAAAAGGCACCTCAGTACAACCCTTACCTCGTCACTGACACCCCTCATTATGGCTGCATATCACATGGCTAATGAATGTCTTCAGGGAACAGATGATGATGATGATGATGATGATAATTCATAACTGGAATGAGTATCTCAGTTAGGTCACACGTGATCACATTTTATAGGACAAAAGGAAGAAAGTTGTCCAATTTTTTGACTTTTTTGTCACTTTAGAGGACATTTACTTGTATTTATTCCCTGCATGGTGACTTATCCTAACACACACTCACACACTCCCCTCACACATGCGTACAAACTTGCATTTCCTCCTCACGGCCCACAGAGGGCGCTGTCTCCCCGTTCTTCTACACCATCCACCGTCCGGCTGCTTTTTTTTTTTTTCTTTTTTAATACAAGTCAATTAATATCAATGAGCGAATATACATAGCACATTTACAAAGAGTGCAATCTGAGGGATGAATTAACCAAATCGATTAGGGAGGATAAGTGACTGTGCGACCCGCAGACATGGTGGAAGTGGCCCTCGCTGGAAATCAATGAATTAGAAATATGAATCTAATCGCCCATTGGTGACACGTCGAGTAGCTGCAGCCTGATCTCAGGCCTTTTTCATATTGTGTCTGAGAGTCTGATAAGCAACAGTTTGGAGATAATTTGACGATTACAGTGATTACACACTCTTGGTGATGTTTAATTCGTTTTGTCAGCGTGTTGGGCTGCAAAATTTAAACGAATACTATTAGTATTAGTTATTATTATTAAAATAGAGCGCGATTCCCGAGACTTTTGCTCTATTTATGTTAACATTACTATTATGAGTCTACATGGCTTTCAATTGGAGTATTAAATCTAGTATATGTGCTGTTGGATAGCTGTTATGGCTGGTTTGTTAATCTCACACAACAGGGTTTGCTTTGAGATAATTTGCTTTTTATTCAATTTAATCTATTTGACGGACACAAATGCATTGCAGCCCTGGATAACCAATGCAAGCTTTAGGTAGGCCTGTGAGTAGGCTGTAAGCTGTAGGCTATTATTATTTTCTTATTTCGTTGAACCGCATAGGTTTTGGGGATAATTTTAGAAAGTTAAATAATATTTATCTATAGTGATAACCAAATTTAAAAAAACAACAAAACCCCTGCGGCCTGAATGGAAAATGTAGCCTATCACTAAATGTAAAAGAAAAAAACCCCACAGAATTATGAGTAAACTAATGCAGTCGATCTGTGGCTGGCTGTAATGTTAGTTGTGTGTTGAGGCGCTTATCCCAAACCTTCCTTTTTGGCGCTAACAGCCCTGTGTTCATTTGCTGCCTAATTGGACTATATGAGACCAATAACAGGCGAGCGCACACAGCCTGCAGCCAGAGCGCACAGAGAGGGGAGGATGCTCTCTCTCTCTCTCTCCCTCCCTCCCTCTCTCTCTCTCTCTCTCTCTCTCTCTCTCTCTGTACTCACCGTCTCTCCCTTAATCCCATTTGCCATTGTACATGCCCAATCGCCTATACTTTCCGCATTTAACTTGGATGACATTTTTATTTCATCATTAGCATCAGACGCCAGACTGACTGACACGGTGGACACAGTTTGCGTTTTGACGAAAGAGCCCGGGATGATATATCTCCTGTGTTTGTACATGTTTTTACCGCTCAAACAGCTTTATTTTATTATTTTTCTAGCCTAGAAGGACGTCTGTTTTGACGCGCTCTCCGGGTGCGAAATCGAGTCTCCGCGTTAAATCGTCGAGAAGAATAAAACAGGGAGTCATCGTAGCCAGGATATCAGCAGACTGTAAGTCAGCCTCGCTGTTTTGTTTTGTTTTTTTTTTTTCTTTTTGATTTCTTGCTTCCGTGGTCCTTTGCGTCCAGACCACAGCCACAGCGATGCCAGAGACAACGCAAGAGACGTGCGCTTCGGCCAAGGACTCTCCTTTCTTCATTAAGAATCTGCTGAACTGTGATAACAAACCGTCCAAACCCAAACCCGTGCTGGCTGCCGCTAAGGCGGCCTTGGAGGGGGGATTTTCCCTCTCCCAGGTCGGGGAATTCAACTTTCCACGCTTTGACCTGCCCGCACAGAGGTTCAGTCTACCGGCTCACTACTTGGAGCGCACCTCGGCGTGGTGGTACCCCTACGCCCTCAGCTCATCCGCCCACCTACACAGAACCGAAGGTAAGACCGACAGACAGAAAACAATAATATTTATTATACATTATGGCCAGTGTTGATTTTTGAGTTTCTTTTTCTTGACCATTAAAATAGCAAGGGAATGTTAAAGGAAAACTGTTTGTTTAATAACAAACACATTAGCTGACCTTTCCGGACCACGTGCACATGTCTATTAATATATCTAGTAATGTCACTGCACTTCCTCCTCAGATATTCAGTAGATAAGAGGAGGATTTGGGATGTTTTGGTGATGAGTAATAATATTGGTTGTCTTTGCCACACCGCCGAGTGAACTGGCGCCTTGTCCCGTATGAAGGCCTATTTTGTTATGCCATGCACGAGGGATAATAGATCAATAAAGTGACACACTGTGCATAAAATGAAGTAGACATCATCAAATCATCGGATGAGGGTGACGATGCGCAGCGTGCTTTTGATTTGTCTATTGGCGCTCACTCTGAACATCTTACCCCAGAGGTTTGACCACTGACAAGCTTTTACCTGCCCGTTTCTGTGATTTATTCACGCGGGATTCAAAACACGCTGATATGAACGGCACTATCATGGCTTCATGCAAAGTCAAAAGGGATTTTTTTTTTGCTTGTCTTGTTAGAAGAGAGGTTATACAACCAATTTGTTAAAATAAAAACTAACACAGACCTAGATGTTGAATAGTTTATTTCTTTAGTGCTCCTTTTATCAGGCTAATAAATAATCATTTGAATGGGCCTATATTTGAACACGGTGTCAGTTGGACATGGTGTCCTGTGTGGCTCCAAAAATGGGTGATATTGATGTTACAAGCCAGTTTTTGGTGCCATTTAGGACCACTCTGGATTTCCTAAAGCCCACATGCTGTCAGAATCAACAGGCTGTTGTAAAAAAAAAGTCAGACACCATTAGGCCCCAGTGTTAATAACCACATCTCCCTGTGTCCCCCATTCCAGTCACCGAGAAACCAGGAGCCAGAGACTCCTCTCCAACCTCGGGCACGGACAGAGACTCGCCGGACCTGGTGCTCAAATCCGAGCCAGACGCCAAAGATGATGACGAGGACGACGAGCACAACAATAACAAAAGCGGCGACGAGATCATCCTGGAAGAGAGCGACACGGAAGAAGCCAAAAAAGACGAGCTGGGGGAATGGAAGAAGATGGACGACGACAAGAAGCCGTGTCGCAAGAAGAAGACGCGCACGGTTTTCTCCCGGAGCCAGGTGTTCCAGCTGGAGTCCACCTTCGACATGAAGCGGTACCTGAGCAGCTCGGAGCGGGCCGGCCTGGCCGCGTCCCTGCACCTGACGGAGACTCAAGTGAAGATCTGGTTCCAGAACAGAAGGAACAAGTGGAAAAGGCAGCTGGCCGCGGAGCTGGAGGCCGCCAACCTCAGCCACGCCGCGGCGCAGAGGATAGTCCGGGTGCCCATCCTTTACCACGAGAACTCGGCCTCGGAGAGCGGAGGCGCCGCTGCCAACGTACCAGTGAGCCAGCCGCTGCTCACCTTCCCGCACCCCGGCGTCTACTACTCCCACCCCATCGTCACATCCGTGCCGCTGCTCAGACCGGTTTGAAAATAACTGAGTTTTACGGCACAAGTTGGTGTCTATTTCCAAAATCAACTAATGCGAAAAGTTAAAAAAAAAAAAAAAAAAGGGACACAGCCTAATATTTTTGTACAACTGACTAAATGAAGAAACAAAGAAAAGAAAAGAGACACACTGTCAGGCCTACATGGACCTATTTAGGCAAATATGTTGTGTCATTTTCCATAAGGTTGCAGTTTACACGTGATCCGACAATTCAATTTCATATTATTATTGTTATTATTATTATTATTATTATGATTATATGTAATTATCACCTCAGGAGTCCACCTGCTTACACTGCCTGATGAGTGTTTTTTTTTTCTCCCTAGTTCTACACCATGTCTGTTGTTGACAGGACAATGTTGTGTAAAGTACAAGAAAATTTACATTGTTTACAAAACCTGGCGGCCTAGAGGCGCGGGCCTGCTTATCATCTGACAGTTATTTGGTTTAATTTACATTTCCAGAACTGATAACACGAATATGTGCAATACACTGACGGTGTGCTGTGAATGAATGAATCCATGTTTTGTCATCCACGGTGGAATATTGATGAGGCTCTTTTGCTTTTTTTGTAATATTTCCCTTTTTTTTTTTTTTTTTTTTTTTTTTTTTGCTTTTCAAAGCGCTTGACGGGGGACAATCAAGACACTCTCAACTGTAAAAATAGCCATGTAGCTTTATGTTTAGTTTTAGTGATTCTCACTCCTGCTCCCTCCACACGGACACGTCCTTCAAGCACAAGTGTGAGCTCCACTGTCACTTAATCTACTAAAAATATCGACTACACTGGTGTACAAAATATGTAAATGTATATATTTAATGAGGAGCGGGGAGAGGAGCTGCCACTTGCGGCTTCTTCTTTGTACAGAAAAAAAACAACGTTTTGATATTGTATTGCTGAACCATGTTGTGAAATAAATGGAGAATATTCCTTACATTTTTAGGACTGCAGCATCGTGTGCTCTGTATCCCAGATCTATATCATTTCTACTGTGTTCGTGAAGATTTTAAACCAGAGGAGGTGAAATGAGTCAATTTTAATTAATACATATTTAATTTTTGTCACTACAACGGTTTTCATTTTTTTTTTACACTATCTTCATGCATTGGCATACAAAAAGTCTTCACATTATGATACAACAAATTCATCTTTGATCTGATATAGAAGAAAAAATACGCACACACACACACACACACACACACACACTTGGAGGTTGGGCAGGTGGGTTTCTGTAATCATCTTACTGTTATGCACTTTAAAAACGTTATTTTACATAAAAAGTGGCTCGGTCAATTAGATGCGTAATTGCCACCATCTTGCCAAAATTATCAGTAATGTATTCAGAGGAGGACATTACTCCCTGAATATGAGCTGCTGTCTTTTAACATTTTTTCTCTCTCTCTCTCCTCTCTCTCTCTCTCTCTCTCTCTCTCTCTCTCTCTCTCTCTCTCTCTCTCTCTCTCTGTCTGTCTCTCCCTCCCTCCCTCTCTCTCTCTCTCGCTCTCTCTTTCTCTTTCTCTCTCTCTCTCTCTGTGTGTGTGTGTGTGTGTGTGTGTGTGTGTGTGTGTGTTGTATGTTCAGTAGAGAGATGGAAAGATCTATGGCAAATATTTCCACCTCCAATTTGTTTGGTGTTGCAACAAGCTCTCAGTTTGACAGCTTTATCTTTATTTAAATTCCGTATTTTAAGCACATTTTAAAATATGTCTTAATCCAACTAAATTGCTATTAGATGGAAAAAAAACACCATATCTTTATCCCACAGTAAAAGCCTACATTAACGGCTTATCTTCAGAAATTGTAAAACAAACAAACAAACAAGAAAAAAAAAAACAAAGTGTAAAATTTGAAACTCGAGATAAATGATTAAAGTGGTACTTTGTAACACATACGATCCTACAAGTGTCACTGGACACCTGATGCGACTGTCTCATTGGAGACATGTCTAGGTGTGTATGTAATTTAAGTAAATAATACGTTCAAAGTCAGAAACGAATAAAAATAAGACAATGCTGCCGGTGTTTATACACATTATCCTGCTTCAGCATTTTTTCTTTAACAAGGAAACAACCTCTGAGCGAATATGATGGATTTTAATTGCCTCCCACTTTGATTCAAGATACTGCGTGATTTGAAAAGATCGATGGAAATTAATAAAATTGCGTTAAAAAATATTACAGGCTACCCCATCCCGATCTTAATATTAAGAAAAAAAAGTTTCACAATCACATTTAGATTTTCAAAATAATAACAGGATCTAGTTAAAGCATTTTTACAGTCACTATATGCACTGTTACTGTATATACTGTTTTTTGTTTGTTTGTTTGTTTTGTTTTCTTCAAACAGAACTGGGTAAATTGTCATAAAGTTATAAGGGAGCAATGCAGATCCAAGTGGAGGAGGCTGAACACTCAGCCTCTGTTGAACTGGGCGCAGCTATAAAAAGCAACAATCAGCAATAATGTATTAATTATTTTTGACCATTTCTCTATTAGTAATGAATTGCTCAATGATGAAATAATAAATAATAATCACAAGATATAATATTTTATTTAAACAACGGTTTAAACGTTTCTTTACGCTTGATTATCATCCACCTGCAGACTGTAAACAGGTGACGGTGTCCAGGTGGAGACTTGTAGACATCTGCAGAGAATCTATACAACCTGCCTGTGCATGCCTCCTTTAATTAAAACACCAACACTCGACAAAGCCTGATTCAGTAGTGCGCTCAGAGCGTGTTTGACACGCAGGACAGTTTTAAGAGACTCTGTAGGTTCAGTCTACCTGCAGGATACAGCAAATACATAATATCGCACCTGGATCGTCCAAGCATTCAAATTATTACTACCATAAAGAAATTTGTTGCCATTTTAAACGAGACTGTGGGTGAAATCAACGTGTATTTCTCAGTCAGAACCTAAAAGGCCATTTTCTGTTTTCATCTGTGGGCTAATACAGTTATTGGAAATGAATCAGTCAGCTATAAACTCCATATGATGACCTCATCAAGAGACAAAGGGTTCATTCAAAATATCGTCAGATCACCCAAGTATTGACGTGTACCTACCATGCACACTCAACACGGCCCCATTACTGCAAATTAATAGATTAGTATGGCATTATTCCTCTGGCACATATCGATCTGTAAACGTCTGCAGCACATTGCGTCAAGTAAGAGCAACGTTCACAGGCCGCTTCGGCTCAGCTTATGACCTTGATTTGCGCGCATAAATTGAAAAAATTACCACTCGATAATTTCCATTTGTGCGACATCTTTATGTAAAGGAGAATAGGGAGCGGGGCCAAAATCAGATAAAGTAGCCTACATTTGTAGGAACGGGGGCAAACGGACGTGACCGGGGACAGCGCTCAGTGTATTACATTAAAATGGAGAGCTGAATGGGTAATTTTCTGCCATATCAATGGTTTTAGTGCCAGTTTGGAAACACACAAGTGGGCCCGACCACCTTGCGTAACGCTAGCCTCTTTTCTGCAGCCACTGGCATCTGCTTACATGTGTGCAGGACAATTAAAGAATGTTATAGCGCGACTTAAAGGCTGCATTAAAGATGAACGCATTTATTTACAGCATCAAAGGGGGGATTCTGTTATGAACCATTTCTGGCAGTGGTTCATGAAATGAGGTTCAGATCCCCAACTGAGGTCCTTGAGAGGTTGGCAGAGGATCCCCTGCCAAGACAGAAACCATGTAATTCCAGTGATATTTCAATTGAAGCAGTAACATATGAGTTTAAAATATATTTTTACACCATCACATATGAATAATTTAAGAAATCATGTCAAACAACAAGCATCCTCCTTTGGCTCCTTCGGGCAAAAACGTGCCAAAAAGTGAACGTGTGTGAAGAAAAGCTGCAGATCAAACACACTTTTTCACGTTGGCTCTGTGCGTGAGCAAATGGATCCTGATACAGGCCTTGGTAGAAATCATTAGTATAGTTTCATAATCAGAGGCCAAACAGAAGTGGTGTGAGCACCTCGTGCACCTGCTGTGACGCGTCAAGGCTCGTGTGTTTGAACAACTCTTTTTGACACTTCTCGGAGAGGAAATCTTGTTTTAAACCCGTATCATTTGCTTTCCTGATTGAATGCGAGCATCAGATTTTCATCAAAGTTCTATTAAGTGAAACATAGGTTGCGGGGCACCGTCTGATTGGAACAGTTTAAATTTTAATTGTGTTTTTAATTTGACATATAGTTGCTGTGAAGAATGACACTGAAACGCCGAGGGGCGGTCGATTTTCTTAATTTCTCCCCGAGGAATTGATGAGTCTATCAGGGCAGTAGATTGGAAAGCCATTAAAACTCAATGGTTAGGTTGTTAATTGGAACTTGATGGATAGGAGCCCTTGGATAGGCTGTACTGATCCAATCTTCCTGACTTTGTGTTTTCCAATAAATTACCCAGTTCATTTCCACACTCAGATTACATAAATTGTACACCTCCAGGGCTCAGGCGCTCTGCTTGCGTTTACAACTCTCTCTCTCTCTCTCTCTCTCTCTCTCTCTCTCTCTCTCTCTCTCTCTCCCTCACACTCACACGCGCACACACACACATGCGCGCGCAAGGACGCACACAAACCGCCTCCTGAAAAAAGAGCAGGCCCCGCTTTCTTGAATGAAAATCGAAACATAATCAACGTTTATACTTAGAAAATTTATTGATATCATTTTCTCTGGTAATTTCCTTATTCTAGAGTTGGACACGCCATATATCATAATACACACGTGTAAAGGGTCTTTGTTTAATATTTATCGAAGCTTGATTCCCAGATCAAAGCGCCTCATAACTTCATCTGTCTCTCTCAGACCTTTCTCTCCTGGTAAAGATCTTGTTCTGTTATTGCGGTAGGGCGGCCATACACCACCTATCATTGTGATAGAGCACGAACTTAGGGCCGCTGCTCGCTGTTTGGGCCTCGCCGTGCAGGCCTCGGTGAAAACATGGGGGTCGAGGATGAACATTTCCATACTAATAGAGGCAACTATACACTGCCTGCTCGGCCTGTGCGACCGGGCCCATAAAACGCTAACTCTGACATAAAAAAAAAAAACACAACGTGTAGTCTACAACAATCCATTCTCTGGAGCACAATAGCAGCCTGCTATGTCCACTATCTCTATGATGAACTAATCTCACTTTGCAAAAGTCGTCTGAAAGTGATGAAAGCGGCTGCACTGACAAAGGTCTTTGTTTGAAAAGAGCGGCATATAAAATAAACCCATTTAACTGTCATTGCAGATTTCACGCCTTATGTGTAACCACCATAAATCCAGCATCCACCCTGATTGTCCTCATATATTTGCCCCCCCCCCCCCCCTTCCTCTCAGTAAAGCCTCCCCTGCGTAAGCGTTTTGTTAAGATCGTTTAGCAGCTGCTGGCCTCGCTGCCAGTTGACGATATTTACGCGTGGATCCAGATGCTTCAGTCTGGCTGCTATGATGATGATGATGATGATGATGATGACGACAGAATCTGCTGTCAGCATCATCATCACCACCAGCACCAGCACCGTCCACAGTCGTCGTCTTCTTCTCCCCTTTTTTTCCCCCATCCTCTCTTAATACCAAATGCCGGTTGTGTAGCTACCGGGAAGGGGCGCTGACATGATGATTAAAGCTGACCATTTGTAATGTGTCTGGGGCTCCCTTACAAAGCAGTAAAAGAGGGATAATGTGCCTCGAACCGCCAGCTCAAGCCCCGCAGCTGTCCCGCAGCCAGACACAACCACAGAGAGAGAGAGAGAGAGAGAGAGAGAGAGAGACACACACTGAGTATGGGTGGTGAAGTTGGGAGGAGGGCGGTGGTGGGAAGCGCGCCCCCCTCTTCTCTCAAACACACACACGCGTGCGCCTCAGCCCCCACCCCCCCACCACCACCACCTCCAATCAATTAGTCAATCAATTAGCCGGCCTCCACTCCACGCGCGGTCATCACGAGGCAGATTAGCTCAGTAATGATCAAATTAATTCTTAATCGCAGATAATGGACGCGGAATGAGTTTATTATTTTCAGGAAAAATGAGTTAGGCCTCTGTATTAGTTCCAAAGCTGTATGCGTTTTACCGTCACCCGGACAATTTAGCATGCATAGGATAATAGAAAAAGCCGACATGACAGTTCTTGCATGAGGTCATGCTCAGTTGAGTGAACCTTTCTTTGGTTGTTAAGGTAAGATAATAGACATGTTATTTTCACGAGTCACACCAGACTTTTAAAAAGATATCAGCGTGGCACATTTAAGCCACAAAAATGATTTTCAAGACTGATAAATGTTATGTTTTAGCATAATTATTCCTTTTCATAACCATATTAGTCCGTAATAGTGTTGAGTAATGGACATTGCCCCTCTTGTTTAATTTGAAATACTTTACACAACCTATATTGCATTTTTTATGGAATCTGTGCAGTAAAAAATAAAATAAAAAGTAGCCTAAAGGTTTCTTCTGGCGTGTTTTGACAGGTTGTAATAATTTAAATGTTGTAAGCACAACTGAATGCAGGAATGAGCTCTGCTGCTCTTCTTCGGCTCTCTCGCTCTCATCCCATCACAAAACGTTGACAGGAGTTTGAAATTTCCGGGCTTATGTCGGAGTCTGGGATTGGCCCAGGAGGAGCTTACCTACATGCAAATTAGGCAACGCAGCCTTGCTGCCTCTGATCCAGAGCGTGAGGAGGAGGACCAGGAATACACTCATGTTCCCCGAGCTCTAGAAAAAACACCTCCAACTCCTCCAATGTAAAACTCCACAATTAAACAGGCTAGGGGGAAAAAGGAGGACAAAAGACGCGTTCGTATTTTTTTTTACGCACCAATCGTGTAGAAACCAATAACGGAATACAAGGGACAGACAGATTCAGTCAATACTTCAATACTGGTATGAAGCGAGAATGAGTAGCGCAGAAGACAGCGGGAGCAAGTGCTCGTCGGGCCCGATTTCCAGCTTTACCATCCAGTCGATTTTAGGCACGCCGTCCGATGCGCCGCGCTCCGGGACCAAGGAGCTCTCCAAGGGAGCGCCGCCGGCGCCGCGGAGGCGCTCCCTGTCTGTGTCCTCAGAGGAGGAGTGCAGCGGCGGGGAGGACTCAGCAGACTGCTTCTGCTCCGACACGGGTCACAGCGAGCCATGCACCCAGCACCAAGCCCATAACTTCTCATGTTTAGGTGAGGGATATTTTATTATTACTATTATTATTGTTATTATTATTGTTATTATAATTATTATGCTATTATAATTATTTTACAGAAAAGTGAATGATATCTAGTGGTACAAAATAATAATTAAAATTTAATACTTTACCTTTTCATACCACACTTCTTGTTGATTTGTTTACTGTCTAAGATGGCCTGAAAGTAAATAAAAATAACCAGGCCTGTCGTTTTATGTTTTTGTTTGCACTTCAGCTCACATATCATTAGCTTGTGTTTGTGACTGTCACACTCACATGCAGCCCCTCCACCTCCACTTGTTTGCCATGTGTAGGCTATCACCGCTGCAGCAGCGGAAGAGTGGAGGGTCAAATAATTAGCCCTCTGTCTTTCTCTCTCATTTCAAATTTAATTGAGCCTGCTAATTGATGAAACATGTTTCCAAAATGGCTGCACTACACGTCGTCAATTGAGCGTTAAATAGAGCGGGATTTAATTAATAGTTTACTGTACACCGAGTATACTCGTACTGGATTGTTTATTTAAAAAGTCACCGGCTTTCAGAAAGTCAGAGTTCACACTCGACGGACTCTCAAACCGAGTAGCTTATGTTAAAAAAAAAAGTAAAATGATTTTTTTCCTGTCGCCTGGTTTAAAAAGCATGCTTTAAACATATGTGGCTTATGATTTTCATCATCTCCTACTCTCCTGCTGGCATTCAGGTCCCGCTAAAGGACTTCTGTCTGGAAATGACGGGCTCGCTCGGCGGCCGCACCTGCCGCAGCCTCTGCTGCAGGATTACAAGGAGGAGCAGGAGAGACCGTGCCATCAAATGTCACCTCTGTCGGAGGAGAGACAGACAGACGGTGCGGACAAGCAGGGCAACTCGGCCAAGAAGAAGACGCGCACGGTTTTCTCCCGGAGTCAGGTGTACCAGCTGGAGTCCACCTTCGACATGAAGCGGTACCTGAGCAGCTCGGAGCGGGCCTGCTTAGCCTCCAGCCTGCAGCTGACGGAGACTCAGGTCAAGACGTGGTTTCAGAACAGGAGGAACAAATGGAAACGGCAGCTCTCAGCTGAACTGGAGGCGGCCAACATGGCCCACGCCTCCGCACAGACACTAGTGGGGATGCCGCTGGTTTTCAGAGATAACTCCTTACTGCGTGTTCCAGTTCCCCGGTCTATCGCCTTTCCGACGCCCCTGTACTACCCGGGGAGCAACCTGCCAGCGCTACCTTTATACAACCTGTATAACAAGATTGAGTACTGATTGACTCTACAGTATGTTCACCACTGCAGTCCACGTAAAAACATATTACAAAACAATACATTCCTATAAGTGTCTCGACATAACCCCTGTATATTGATTGTATCACTTTATTTGTTGAGGAAATTCTTATTATGCAGCAACTGTACGTCTCACAAGAAAGCAATCAAGCTTCCCTATATGTATAAAATACACCATGTGTATAATTAATTATAATAATTTTGTACTTTTTATTTTATTTTTGTTCTCTTTCTCATCACTGATAAAATATTGGAGTTTAGCCTTCATATCACAAGAAATGCGTTTACACTGTTTTTTTTTTTTTAAATCCATAATTGGTTTGTCAGATATTTTGCAAAGCATCAGTCATTTTATTTCACCTGACATGAACCCTAATGCTGACAGGAAAAACATCATTGTTTCTATTCTGTAATTTAGACCTTCAAGAATAACCTTCTCATTCAATAAATTTTCTATTTCAGTGAAAATTGGGTTTGCTTGGTTTTATTTCATGCACTTTTTTGTGTACTTATATATATAAAAAAATAACTATTGATATAGTTAATTTTTTTGTTAACACAAAATGTGCAAACACTTATGGCAGTTGTAAACAAGGCTAACATTACTTGACACTGAAGAGCAAACAAACAATACACAAATTAATTATATTACAAACATGGGACATAATTCAAGTGTAATAGTCCAGTGTGATTATCTCGATGTGTTAATAGCTAATCATGAAGTCAGAAATGAAAGGTGTTTTTTTGTTTGTTTTTTTGTTTTTTTAAAAAAAGGTTTTTATTAGAGGTGTTTAAAACTAAGTATATCTGTGATTTAACTGTGGAAAAAACATGGAAGACACTGATGTAAATTAACTTAATTAACCTTGCTGTTGGCTCGCATATACATCTCATTATTACATTAAATTATATTATATGGTTCTTGACAGGTGGATTTTAATTGCAGCTTGAATTTGTGGAGGGAAAAGGCTGCATTTGTAAGGATGCAATGCAGTCTTCTTTCTGCATGACTCATACTGTAGCTTCCATATTTGTTTGTTCCTATGCACACTAGCATACAAGCAGAACAAAATACCACAGTGTTTCTAAAATTGCAGATGTTTTCATTATTCAAAGAGTTTTAAGGCACGCTTTCAGGTACATTTTTAATTCATAAACACTGCTAGTAGCCGCAGCGCTCTGCTGTAAATCAAAAGGTGGATGACCTGAGTTGCTGTCTTATAAAGGTAATGCAGAGGTAACTATAGAAGCAGGTAAAACACATTCCAGGGTAGAAAAGAGACGCACACCATCACAAGCCAATCATGCCTCTGGGCGGGATTTTCTCTCATTTGAAGTCTGCGTCTTATAGCTCTCAAGCATCAGGCCTTGTAAGGGGAAACCTTATAATAAAGAGGCATATTGTCAAAGTTCAAGATTCTTGTCGTCATTGATCGAAGCTTTTTTCCATTTGTGAAAAAAGAGAAAAGAGCAGCAGTATGTCTTGTTAATTCAATTTAGATTTTCAAATGATCCGGTGTACCGACACGTTGTCAAAGTTCAATTTATTAATTCAATACATGCAAATATCAAACACAAGGCTGAATAGAGGCTGCACACACACACACACATACACTCACACACTCAAACACACATACACTCACACACACACAAATGTCCCGTGGTTGATGGGGAGCGATAAAACCATGTCATTTGCCAGCTTTTCTTGGGTGTCACATCATGTACAGTACAAGGGACCCCCCTCCCACCCCCCCCACCCATCCTCTCTACCCATCCCACCAATCTCTCAGTGTGTGCTAATGGCTGCATTACCTAGCAGAATCAGGACTAGCTAGGCTCTGCTGCCCTGCAGATTATGCCTGACCCAATTTCTGCAACAGCCGCCCTGTGTTTCTGGGAAAATGGATAGCGTTAGTTAGACAACAGCGGTGATTTATGGGTAACTCCAGCACCAGCGAAGAGGTGAGATGCAGGAGGATGAATTTGTGACAGATAGGAGAGGGAGAGAAAAGAGAGGAAGAGGGAGAGAGGGATGGGGGACCGTAACGCTTATGAAAAGGAGCAATAGCTTTGGTTGAATGAAGCTGTTTATTAGTTTCCAAGTGGTCATTATGTCATCAGGTGTGACGGCAATGTGCCGCTCTTTTGGATGGATGTTTGCACCCCACTGACTTGTAGGGAAATCTGCATGACCTGTCACCTGAGGTTGTTTGATTTACAAGACAGGCAGAGAGAGAGATGTGTGGAGATGCAGCGACGAGCACGGGAGAGAATAGGAGCCAGAGAGAGAAAGTGAAAGAGGGGAATAGGTGGGGGCGGAGGAGGGGTTTGATGTAACTATGTATCACTGCAATGGCAGGTGTGAATTACAAATTTTAATAGCAGGGCAATGAAAATGATTTGAAGTGGTTTAAACTGCAAAGAGACAGCGACTGGCATGGTGATGAAGATTTGTTGAGATGATGTGTTGTGCCTTAGGATTCATCAAACCTGCCTGGTAAGGTGAAAAGCAAGTGTAATTCACTCTGTGGTATAATTTATGATGGGAGTAATGGAAACTGTGGGCTACACACAGTGTGGAGAGGGAGAGGCAAAGACAGAGAGCACTCGGCAAATTGATTCTCAGAATAGTTTTTAGAGCATATTTACAGGATCATAATGAATTATACTAAAACCTCCGGATATCGCCTCTTTTACATCTTGAGATAAAACGATGTAGATCAAAACTAACTTAATAGAGACCCCATTAAATTTAAACAGACTGCAACAACATTATCTATCACTTACTTTTGGGTTATTTATAATGTTCCCTTCCAATATTTGAAAAACTCTTTTTCTTTTTTCTTACATATTCCATCCAGGGCTTTTCAACTATCTCTTAACATATTTACTGCCATTTGATTTAAAGAGGGTATGTGTGGCTTCATATTAGAGTTGGAAGGTTATGAAGTATAGCGCCACGAGCAGATGCAGAGCCTCGGGTCTGCCCCAAGACAAGAGTTTTAAAAGCGATCGCAATGCATTAAGCCAGACAACTCTCAAGACCTGTTTGCTCCCTAAATGAATTTGAGGGGAGTGTAACAAGGTTTTTGAGGCAGGCCCTGTCATCCGCTGGCTTTAACCAGCTTCTGTATTTATGGGTTAATGGTTAAAAAGGAGAGCTTGGACCAGAAGTGATTTTTCATGATTCTGTTTTATATCAACTGGAAATGAAGGAGCTGAAGGGAAATTGTGTTTGTCCCCCCTCCACCCCCCATTCCCCAGTCACCACCCCTTCTCCTTAACAGGAGAGGAATATGCTACCAGGCACACTGAAATGGCAAATATATAGACAAAGTATATTAAGTAAAATATGGTAAAACCATTGCTTTTGTTGTTTTTGGGGAAATGATTTAAGGTACCTCCAACAATCCTATGCAAATGGAATAAATATGTATATAAATACATTTGGTACAATCTAAAACAAAGAATGGGTCTGAGAACTTTTTTAGTCTTAAAATCTATTTATTTCAACTCATGATATTGTAACTGACAGTATCAACATGACTATATATTTTAAAACTCAAACTCAAGCACAAACAGATCTGTTATTTGAACTACAATGAAAGCTTTTCCATCTCCAAGTTATACTCCCCAAGATCAATATTTAACCAAAAATCTGGATTAGGGCTTTAATGGCAAAATCATAATTGTTAAATAATAATAATAAATAATAAATTTAATTCATACCATAGTTTTCATTCATAGTGAAACTCAAAGTGCTATAGTATTAATAGCATAGAACACACAACATAAAGAAAATATTAATGAGAGTTAAGATGAAAAAGCTTTCCTGAAAAGAAAGGTTTGTCTGCCTTTTTTAAAAGAGTCTAGGGTCTGTGCTGCCCTCAGATGGCTAGGAAGGCTGTTCCTCAAGCAGCAGAGCAGAAAGCTCTATCCCCCCATGGTGCGGAGCTTGGTACTTAGTACCCAGAGTAGCAAGCTGCTGGCAGATCTGAGGGTGCAGGTGGAGGTTTGTGGTAAGATCAGTTCCTGTAGGTAGGGAGGCGCATGTCCGTTGATGGATTTGTATGTGAGTAGCAGGAGTTTGTAGTCAATTCTGAAGGAGACAGGGAGCCGGTGCAATAAAAACAGAATTGGTATGTTCATGTTTTCGCACTCTCATCAGGATCCTGGCAGTGCTGTTCTGAATGTACTGGAACTTCTGGATGCTCCTGCAAGGGATTCCTGTGAAGAGCACATTGTAGTAGTCCAGTCTTGAGGAGATAAAGGCGTGGACAAGTTTCTCTGCATCTGAGAGGGTTAGAGAGGAGCAGACTTTAGAAATGACTATGAGATGGTAGAAAGTGGTTTTGCACAGATGGCTTATATGGTCATCAAAAGTCAGCTGAGGATTGAACCTAACACCCAGATTAGTGACTTAGGAGGAAAGGGGGATGTCCTGCCCATCAAAGTAAGATGAGGTATGGGGAATGACTGAATCTGGTGTGGAGTGCCAACAAGGAGATCTTCAGTTTTGCTGCTGTTTAACTGGAGGAAATTTGTGTCTCCTTAAGACAGGTGCTGAGGCGTGACATGTCTGCAGAAGGGCTTGGGGCAGTTTCAATATACAGCTGGGTATTATCCCAGCTGTATATTGTCTGCTGATGACACGTCCAAGGGAGAGCATGTAGAGAGTAAACAGGATGGGGCTGAGAACCGATCCTTGCGGAACACCACAGGTCTAGATCAGCATCCTCCTGAGACACACTTAACTGCAAACCTCTTAAGAGCAGAGTCTGACAGTCCAATGGTAGTGTGGAGGTGCTGTAAGAGGATCGTGTGATCCACAGTGTCAGATGCAGTGCTCAGGTCAAGGAGAATCAGGAGAGAAGGGGACCCCGCATCAGCTATGTCAGAGCTGCTTCAGTGCTGTGTGCTGAGCGAAAACCTGATTGAAGTTTTTTTAAAATGACAGGAGGAGGCAGAGAGGAAGAACTGGACATCAGAGAGTGGACGTTGTTGACCTTGGCTCTGAAAAACTCAATAAAGCTGTTACACTGCTCTTTTTTAGCCTCAATTGGGGAAGATGATTGTGGCTTCAGGAGATGATTTATGGCGGAAAAAAGATGCTTTGGGTTGCCAGGATTGTTATTAATTAGGTTGAAGAAGAACTGTGACTGAGCATCTTTAAGAGACTTTGAGTAAGTCCTTTGATGTTCATGGAGGGCCAGTTTATGGACAGTGAGCCAGAGTGTCTGAAGCGTCATTCCAGAACATGTCCAGCTGTTTTTATTTTCCGCAGGTTATGTGAGTGAACCAGAGAACAGAGCGTGAAAAATTGACCTCATGCATCTTGACAGGGGTGTGAAGATTAGAGTCGCTGCTCAGAGATGTATTGTAGAGTTCCACTAGTTCATCCACTGATGCAGAAGCTGGGCAGGCAATGTACTGGAGGTCCATAATCATAATGGCTGGGTCAATGCTTTTCCAGTTCTGAAAAAGCATTTGACGCTTAGTTTAGTAGGGGGTGATGGGAATGTCAAATCCATTGAGACCACCCTGTGATCGGACACACCCAGATCATAGAACTGTAGGTTATTGATGGGGGCAGTGTGTGCCCCCTGGTGTGAGCAGGGACATCAACATGCTGCCTCGGGCCAAGACACTCAATCTGACTCAGGAACTCCACTGCAAAATGACAGGAGGGGTTGTTGACATGTATATTCATATCACCAGCAATGACAATGTCAGTTGACATGGAGCAGAGTGAGGTGAGGAGGTCATGTAGCTTAGTGAGGAAAGATGAGTTTGTTTTGGGGGGGCAGTAGATGAGAAGCATCGTCATGGAGTATGGAGGTTTACATTTTAGAGCAAGGCATTCAATAGAAGAAAGATCAGGCATTGGCAGAGGAGACAGTTTCAGCTCAGCCCGGTGTATGATTGCTAAACCACCACCACGGCCAGAGCTGTGGCCTTTTTCCATGTAACAATAGCCAGGAGAGCAGGCCTCATTAAGCACAGAATAGTCCCCTGGTTCATGCCAGGTTTCAGTCAGGCACATGAAATCAAGCCCCTTGGCCAAGATGTGGTTGTGTATGAGGAGGGATTTATCGGTGAGAGATAGTGTATTAAATAGTTCCGTGGTGGCAAGAGACAAAGCTGAGGATGGAAGTCTGTGCTCCGTAGTACACTGTGATCCACTCCATATTTTGCATCTCGCCTGGTATAGGGTAGTCTGGCGATGTTTCCAATGATGACGCCCAAGTTTGTTTTGCTTCCGCAATTCCACATT
The DNA here is from genome assembly GCF_963924715.1 of Thunnus thynnus. NCBI lineage: Eukaryota > Metazoa > Chordata > Actinopteri > Scombriformes > Scombridae > Thunnus > Thunnus thynnus. Next base: position 18,926,357 of record NC_089530.1, on the reverse strand, counting down.
GAAACCACGGCGTGAGCCTCTATAGATGTAACGAGGTCTGTTTCTTAAAATCCCAAACTCTTGGCAGCGATTTCCTGAACTGCCTGATTTGAAGTGCCATTCTCTGTCCAATATGCATCAAACTATTATAGGCTACAGTACGTGAAGAGAACTCAGCTATTACTCTAGAGATAAGTCCATTAGCATTACCTTTGACACAATAATGGATGTGAGATACAATTTTCTGCTCTCCATTTTGTATTTGTAAGGATAATAGGGGGATTATCTTGAAGGCCTTATGCTACACACTCAAGAGTGAGACCACACTGAGGACAGAGAGCCCTGCAACAGTTGTTTTCACATCCTCCCCTCTCTCCTTCAACCCTTCCCTCTCCTCCAAGACCCTCTCAGAGAGAGGCAGGCAAGATAAAGCATGTCATTATTCTATTAAAGACCTACAATTTTTGTAATGGGACTTGCAGCGGTCGGCAGAAGTGCAGGCAGCTTCTTCAATATCCTGGACATTATTTGCTCGTTTAGTTAAATGATGTTTCTAATTCCCTCATAATTACTTGTAATGAGGCTGTCTCCCTCGTTTTGATGGGACTACATCTTAATACAGCATGGCATTCTTTTTTAGGGATAATTACCTCTCATGAGGCCGAGGAGCAAGGCTGGGGTTTGTTGTGCGCTGCACACGTGGCAAATTGGCTTGTTTCCTGCCATCTTGTCTTCCTGCAAATTGGTAAATTAAGTTTCTCGGCTGGAGCATTAGAACGGTTAAGTTTGCTTTCTCGGCTCCTTCAAATGATTGGCTTCACTGACAGAGAGATGTCTGTATATTCTGTGTTTTGTCTCACTAGTGTTGCAGACTGTTTATTTACAGAGTATACAGCAAATGTTAAAACGGTTGAAGGTCGGAGCATTAAAAAATTGTCCACAGTTTTGAAATGACTGGTACGTGCATAAATACAATGACTATTTAATATTAAAGCATTTATATTATATATTCTTGTGATTTTACATGGTTCATCAAAGTTTTTTAAAGACAGAAGTTTAAAATCAGAGAGATAAAACTGTAGGGACAAAACCTTAAAAAGTCTAATTGTTAAAAACCATGAATACTGGATCATACAGTACAAACAAGGTTAATTTATCGTAGTGCATACAGACATCAACAGTGTCATAAAATACACCTGGAAATGTCACTGTGCCAACAAAACCAGTAGAGCAGCTCCCTAATTTTCATCTTGATAATATCATCAAAGGAGCGCTGTAAACCATTTATTATCTTAGGGATTACATAAATGAATAAATTAATTTAAAAAATAACATGTATGAACTCTCACAGTGGATTTTCCCTTTGCCTGTTTCCCCTCCACCGGCAGACCTGTCTGTTTCCCCCTGAAATGATCCAGCTGCCGTATTCCAACCGCAGCCGTCGCAGGGTTGGCTGAGGGGTTTTTATTTCTAAGTGCTGATGTGTCGCAGACAGTTTGGCTCTACAAGGGCCTGTTATACGCCGATTAAAGAGAGGGAAGGAGTGCTCCCGCAGGGCGGCCTTGTACATTTACCCTGACCACAAAAAGGTCTAACGTTTACGCCCCGGTGCTGACATGACCTTCAAACAAGGTCCCTCTGCTGCCTGGGTGGATACTGGAACTGTCTAGAGGAGACCTGCAGTGAAACTAACAGACAGACAGGAAGAAATCATATCTTTTATATCAGGAATGACCTGCCTGCCATATCCTGTGAAGTTCGAAGATTTGGCTTTTATTGGGAAATACAGGAAAGGATAGTTATTTTCGCACTTACTGTATATGGCAAAATGTTGTTTTCCAAAAGCTTTTATCGGATTCACTGAATGTTGGAACATAATATAAGAATTATCTTTTCTCCATTAAAATCACCTACATTGAAAAAACTGACAAATACAAAGGGGCACTAAATAATTCAGGTCCGAATCCAGTCATCAGACGTCTGTTGGTGTGAGACAAACATATTGTTTTTATTTGAGTGACCACAGACAGATTCTCAAGTGATCCTCTTGTCTTTGCTGGGTCAGTGATCTGTTTGTTATGAGATTTGATATTGAGTTCTTTTTAATACGGAGAGTTGGGGTCTCTTTGTAAGGACCAAGTGGTCTCTTTCAGCTGCAGGGTGTATAGAGAGATGATCTGTCTTTTCTGTCACTTCAGCCTGAGACTGACTGCTGACCACATAGCCTGCAGTGCAGCAGCAGGGAGCACAATGAAAGCAGCACGCTATCACCTGACAGCTAATTAGGGATCACTCCCCTGGAAGGGAATACATTGTCTTTGAGGGAATGAGAGAAAGAAAGCAGGAGGTCGCTGAAATCTGTGTGAAGTGTCAGTCAAAGCCAGAAGCCACCTGCAATTTCTAAAGGCAATTCCTTGACGAGAACACTGTAACACTGTCAGCTTGCTGATATGTTTGGTTATCATTGCAGTAAATTGTTAATGTTCTGTCATTGTGGTGGCAAAAATCAAATGACCTGACATTAGACAGTTCAGATATAAACTATTTTGGTATCTCTGTCTTGTGTCCCACAAGATTGAATTAAAATAAGAACCTCATATCTCAAGATTCATAGTCCTTTTTAAATCTTCCAGTTCAGCACCACCAATTGTCTCCAATTTTGTCTGCCAATGTGTGTATGTGCACGTTAGTGTGTGTGTACATATATGCACATCTAGCAGTGTGAGTCTACGGTTTATACAGGAGACCTGGGATTTCTTTGAAAACACATTTGTAACCATTAGTTGAGTGTAAGGTTTCATGTGCAGAGTGCATCCTCTGGACTGGTGTCAGAGTTTCTGCGAGGCTCTGCGGCAGCTTCTCTTGGCCAGCTGGAAGGACAGTGCTGAGAGGAGTAGGATGGAGGTGGTTGAGGAGGAGGAGGGGGAGCACTGGAGCCTAGGCGTCCCACCAACAAAGCATCACGGCAGGCAGGGTGTAATCTGAGCCCCCCCTCTGGCCCTGGTGTGGCCTGCCACAGCGCACTCCCTCTCGGCCCCTTTTGCACCCCCAAGATGCTTTTAAAGAGATTTGGTCAGCAAGAAAACAGCTCTTCAAAAGAATAGTCGTCACATTAGAAAGTAATTAGCCCGGCCTGAGGCCAAGGATTCCCTGACCTGACTAATTCTGCACCCCTAAACAATCCGTCTTGGTGCTAGGCGGCTGGTGAGGCACGTTCTCGGTGTACAAGGGAGGAGGTATTTTGGCAGGGGAGATTCCCATGGTCCTGCAGGTGAACAAACCCTACAGAGGTCATCGGGAAAGGTTACTAGGTAATCCATCTGAGTAACGGTCTGCAGGAAGATTTGTAAGATCGGGTACAGGTAAATGTTGAACCTAACTGTAGTCGAGATGTGAGGGAACCAGATGACTTATTTGTCCTGTTATAGTATGGGGGTTATTAAATACATTACTGCAATTAGTTTGTACGACTGATTCAATTAAAAATTTTATCACAGAAGTATCACTGAAAAAACAGATCAGCTCTGATCTTATATGATTGCACAAACTTTAAGATGTTGGTGATCTAAGAGCCTAACATGGATGCAGACCATCACATCTTTTTTGCAGATAAATGTAGAGAAACCATTTCACCACTTGGCCACCTGTTCTTCCACGCCTGCAGGGCCCACTGGCAGCAACCTTTCCTCTCACTATTAGACAAACTAATCTGATTGGGAAAAAGATGGAGGTGGGGAGGAGTGGGAAGGGGGACTTACAAACCACATGCTGCAGGGTGGGACTCGACACCACCAGTCCTCTTCTCCAATGCTTCTGATGGTTTAAGAGCTACTATAACCTTCAGAATTATCAGGCTGACACACATTAGGAGGCAGAGAAAAGAGAGAAAACACTCCTAAAGGAATACACAAACAACGCTGACTTTGAGAGGTTTTTAATTCCTTACTGAATTGTGAGATTGTACACATTCAAGGGAATATTCTCTGTTTTCATCTAAAATCGTAGTGGAACCCAAAAGCATTTGTATCTTATTACACTTATCATATGGCATATTACTCACAAATGAACCTTTTCCATGCATGATGACACTGTAGACTTCTTCAGAAAAGTGTATAAATCTATATGGGGGAAGAGACTCACTTCAAAGCCATCAGTGTTGATGTGGTAAGACATTGGAGAGTGGAAAGGAAAACATACCCTTGTTAAACCAGCAGGACTCAGAAATGGCACAGAGCAATTGGCCAATTAGGAAGTGGTCCATCATGTCAAACTCATTTGCAAAGGGAAGGCTTAACCCTTAGGGTTGGAAGGTCGGGATCAAAGGGTGTCCCCCATGGGACCGCACAGAGATCCTTGAAGAAACGCTGATCCCAAGCTTTTGTAAAGGAATCTTCTAATTACAATAAATCTCCACTGCAAGGTAAAGACAGGAGTGTTTGGTACAGTGGCTATATGATAGCTCTTGCCCAAGGCCCTGCAGGTAGCCTATAGATGTCTGGATAGAAGACTGATAGGAGATAGTGGTTTCCACCAGGGTGGTGGCCTCTCATTTGCCCAGGTCAGAACCTCAGAGAATGATCACAGCTTTGGCGGCTCAGGCTGACCAGCACCTATGAGCCTTTATAGCCTCTGGTGTGTAACCGGGTCTTTGACCTTGCCCACAGATTAGTATCAGTATCAGTATTAGTCCTGGATTTAACGCTCCTATTCTGAGTCCTCTTTCTTTTATTGTCTTGTTTTCTCACAAAGGCATGTCACAGTTGGGTTCCTCTGAATGGAGAACACTCTTTTAATTGAGATTGGAGCCCTCTACTATGCACTTTAGTGATTGTAATTTGCCCTCTAATCTCTTTGGTCACCATGGTCACCAATACTTGATTATTTTGAAAAGATGTTTTCATTAGATGCAGTTTGGCTGCCTATCACTGGTGTGGGGTGATGGTTTTGACATTTTGACTAAATAACTAACTAATTTGTCTTCTTTGACAACCTCATCTGTATAGCAGATATATTAGCAGATATTACATCTACTAATAATACCTGAAATCTCAAACATCGGAATATTCTGTTGGTCTCTCTGAGAGGGCATAACACGAGCATCAAAGGGACAAGGGTTTTGAAAAGCTGCCACTTAGAAGACAACCAATAAATGTATTTCACCTGACATGGTTAAGTTGAAATTGATACCTTTGCTTAAAAAAGGGAAGATTTCCATTTAGGTGGGTAGAGTTATCATGCAGATAGGCCATTGAGCCTCTCTCTGTACACTGCCATAATGCCCTACAGAGGACAACATAAAAGCTGAGGCGAAATCAGTGGCTGTATGTCCAACCGTGTTTTTCCTCTACATATTGAATCTCGCTCGCAGAACAACCCTCTTTGTTCCTTCTTCAAGCAGGCCTGTATGATGCGCTTTGTGCTTCTCAACAGGCTCTACCGTTGGCCAGAAGGGGAGGAGAGAGGAAAAGGAGGGGAGAGTAGCAGTTTGTTCTTCCTGCAATTAGCATTCACGGTTAGCTAAGCAGAACTAATGCAGCGAATCTTTGAGTCTCACGTTACCTGTCCTCCACTGTCGAAGTACCTGCGGGCCAGATTAAACTGTAGCAAGATGACAAACCCTCTATGTATCCATTACAAGCCTTTTATTATTAGCTGTGTTATTGGTAATTCCTTTTGAATGGCTGTGACAAAAACTATGCATTGGCTCAGGCGGACTTCAAAAAAACAGGATACTGCATGGGTGTGGGTGATGTGCTAGTGATACTGTAATTTTGAAAACAAACTGAGAGTGAGAATTACTCCTCCACTGGTGTGGCATTGTTTGGCAGTACTGACGGAAGGCATAACTCCCAGCGGCATATTTTGATCTGACCTGTTTTAAGTGATGGGCTTCCCATTACAACAGTCAGTGCTGTCACATGTCAACACAAGAGGCATCGGCCTCAAACATTGCTCCCTCACTGGCTTCATCCATATTTTATGGACCTTTCCTTTGTATATATACATATTTTTTATTACGACCAAGAAAAGGTAGTCTCCAAGTGTACTGTAACCGCATTAAATATAACTATTGTGTCCGGCAGGGTCATCTCCGGTAGGTTCTTTAGCATCTAGGTCAAGACTGAATGATCTCATGACTTCCTTTTCAACTGGGACAGGATCTGTATATGGGCTCACCGTGTCACCATTATGGGATGTGGATGAAACGGCAATGATCTCATGAGTCTTAAGTGACAAGAACAATATGACCTTCTCACGCAGTTCTCGCAATGACATTTTCAGCTTGACGATTTGGTTCTTGACTTGGATTGTGATTCTTTGTCTGCAGTTAAATACACCAATCTCTAACTGAATTAATATTTGTGAATAAGCAAAATAACACAGTAGTTTTTGTATAAACAATAGACAATCAATGTCCCAGGCTAATTCTCTTTCATATTTTCTACCTTTTACTCCTTCAGTATGTTGATTTGCTGTGTTTATCCTCAGCTAATCATTACCAGTTCACTGAAGTGTTGTCTTATCAGTTACAAACAGGTACAAGCGGAGCAAGTGCTCCCAATTGATCCGCTAAAGACTTTCACTGTGAGGAGGCCACTGTCTAGTCACACAGAACCCAAGGAAGAGACTGCTCAAAATCAATAAGTCTCCCTGTGACACAGGGTCTGAAAAAGTCTACACTTCTAGCAGCACATAACTATGAATGTGAGGGTCATGTAATGTAAGAAATCACTGAAATAGAAATGATACCCTGTGCCACAATAAAATTGCATTGATGATTTTAATTGCAGAAGTTTGTTTCCAAGACATTTGAAACCAAATAGTCACCAATAATATTTGATTACATTTTGAAAAAACAAAAAAGAATGTATTCAGGCCTAGGGGTGATGAAGAAGGTATATACTTTATTTTTCACACCTTGGCATGAAATATAATTTTTTGTGACCTAACAAAGGTCACACTTTTCACGGATATGTCAGCTGCATTGCAATTCTCTCATCTATTACCGTAAAGGGACTAAAATCTGCTGTTTGGGTTTTTAAAAAAACGTAATTGTGGTAGCAATCAATGCACAGTAATTTCTGGAAAAGGTTGAGTCGCATTCTACCAAATGGTTGGAGGCACTTTCATTTAATTAATTTTGTATGTCTCTGTTTAACGTACATGGTTTTAGCAGAAAATTGACAATGTTGCTGGACAGCCCAGCTCAGAAAACTAAAGCTCTTTACAGGGGAATTACGGGGGAATCTCACTGCAGTGAATGGATTAAAAAAAAAAATCACATTTCACTGCAGAGCTTTTATTGCCAAGTGGACAGTTTGAATTTGACTCAGTGCTTTTGTTTAAATCAGAGCCAAACTGAATTGTCTTAACTAAACATTTTTGAAAGGTTTTAGACAGAAGTATTTCATGAATACATTTCAGCTTTAAAAATCAAGACTGAGGTACAACTCCAAGTACTTCTGTCTCTCATTCTAATATTGTATCATGATCTAGTTTGTATCACCCTGTCTCCTTGTTGAACCGCAACTACTTGCCTCTACTTGATGTCCAATCTAAATAAAAAAGGTTGTAATATAATAAAGGACCCATAGTCCCTACTTATATACACTACTTTTTGAGTGGAACATTGAGATTTATATAACTCCTCTCAATGAGAGAGAAAGAGAGAAAAGGAGAGGAAGAGGGAAACAGAGTTTCTCTATGATTGCGAAGGGAGTTTAAGGTTACCGACTAATTTCCCAGTCGTTACCTGCCGACAGCACCACATCCGGTCTCCTCAGTGTTTTTCAACAGGGAACAGTACAATCTGTTATACTGTAGTGATCATCAGCTCTTCCTCGACCAATGATTACCAGTAATTACCTGTTTTTCTCTGCCTCTCTCCGTCCCTTCATCCCTCCTCCTCTCTCTCTCTCTCTCTCTCTCTCTCTCTCTCTCTCTCTCTCTCTCTCTCTCTTCCCCTTTCTCCCTTGAGCTATTACCCTAACTGGCTGTTGTGGAGCAAAGAGGAGGTGTGTAGAGAACAAGGCAGGCTTTTATGGACTCCCCACCAGCGCCACTCCACACCGCTCCATTTTGAAATTATCGGGTCCCCTTGCTTTTGAAGTCTCTGTAAGCGCACCCTCCTATTTACGAGATGGCTATGTACTTAAAGGTCACAGATTGATCAAGAGGTCCTAAAGATGGCCTTTTCACTGAAAGCACCGCAATACTGTGGCTTCCACAGGCCACATCTGTGGTAAAAAAAAAAGAAGAGGGAAAATAAAATGTATCACTCCCCCAAAGTCAGGCATATTCAGACTTTAATGCACAATTCCATTTACCCTGGAAAATGCCACAATTGAGTATGGAATTCACAATGAGCACAGCAATTTATCATTGCTTTTTTGTTCAAGCATATTTTACTTACTGATTACCCACAGGTCATTTTATAAATGTGTCAGGCTCTAACTTTTTTGAACATGAGACCTTCATTACATTGTTTGGTCCATTTTAAAAATACATTTGACACACAGAAAAGTAAGAAAACAGCAGCATCAATATTTTGAGAGTGTGTAGACCAGCCGGCGGTTCACTGAAGCCCACAGGCTGTAAGTTAGATTTTTAAAGAGATGGATGCTCATACAAAGGGCCAGTTACAGTATGTCTGCATGTCTCTGTGCATATCTCTCACATATTGGTTTTATTTATTGATTAGGGCTGCAACTGACGATTATATTTTCATTATTGATTAATCTGTTGATTATTGTCTTGATTAATAGATTAGTTATTTTGTCTATAAAATGTGCGAAAATTGTGAATAGTGTTGATCACTGTTTCCCAAAGCACAAGATGCAACCTAAAATGTATTGTTTTGTCCCGACCATCAATCCACAACCCAAAGATTGATAATTACTTAAATTTGTGGCAGATTATTGTGTTCTGTTTATGGTTATAACAAAATATGTGATGTTATAAATGAGACATTTCTCTTTTAGAAAGAATATTGTCTAAAAATGAACTTGTTATAACAACATAACTTTTAATTTATTCAATATTTTTTTTCTTTGTAAATAAGAAAAGTTCATATGTTGTTAGTACAAGAAACATTTATAAATTGTTGTAATGAGAGAAACTTAAAGTCAAAGCCAAAAGAAAAGAGATTGTAGTCTATAGACTATAGATAGAGTGAGTGGTGTGGATGTGCTCAATAGTGTGCATTTGTTCCTATGCTGATGTTTTTTGTGCTTTTTCTATCTGTTAATGAGATTTACTGAGCAGTGAATGGTTTTATGGATCTTTGGTGCAAGGTAAATTATAAGGCATGATACAGTTTGATGAATATTCATTAGTTTTTTCATTATAGTTAAGAAATTAAAGAGGTGCTCTTTTTAAAAATAATCAGTTATTGAGTTTTTTATAGATGATACAGCTTTGAATATATGAAATATGTCATGCTTTGTTGTATAGTGAGCATAGTTTTCTTTTGTGGTCCCAAGAACAATCCTCAGTGTAGAAAAGACTTTAATCAAGGACTAGGACTATAGTTTCCTTACAACCTTTTGTTTCCTCTGCCTCTGAGAGGTCAGACTGATTATTTTTTCTGGCAGCCCTATAAACATTTAAAATTTCTTCTTAGTGTATGCGTTACCAAGGTAATACCATCTACTGTTCTCAATAATAGCAGAAATTTACTGTGTCTCTTCACAAGCTTGAAACAAAACCAATTAATCTAAAGAGCCATTGTTAATTTCACCAATAGAGGCTACAGTGTCTTTAGACTTGAATGGATCTTTTTGTCACTATAACATTAAATATATGACATTTTTTATAACAGCATACCACCATGTAATGAGAAAAAGTTGCTATAACAAGATAAACTAAAATGGTGTTTTTCATTATTAGGATAAAAATTTCTACCCATACGAAACCAAGAAGCTTATTTTTATATGTGGCTGACTACGACTATAGATCGTGCATATCATTTAATATCAAAGAGGTTTAAATATGTAGAGCATACTGAACAGTCCAGATAGGGTAAAGAGAGAGAGCACCATGGTCTTGATTCAGTTGGATATTTATTTAACTAATGTAATCCCCTGAATCAAAGTGTTTGTCTGAGACTCACTCGCTCAGAATGCCAATGTGTCAGCACCAAACAAAGCTGTACAAAAGCACGCAGGCTTCGTTCATCATAGGGTCCCAAACTAAACTCACTCCGTTATTATTATTGATAGACAGTGCCTTCAGCCTGTCTTATTTATTAGCTAACCGGGGATGAATGGGAGAGGGCCAGGCGGCATATACAATACAATCTGGCCGTGTGTTTTAAAATATGCACGACTTGAACACCAGGCCAGGCAACTTGGCAGCAGCGGGGACTTTGAAATTTTACTGATTGCATCACTCACTGATAATATGATGCATGTCACATCTGACAACACTATAAGAAGAGGGGTCAGAGCGCTAGGACTAATGAAACTGTTTTGAGAACGGGGGGGAGCGAGGAGATGGATGTTGTTTTCTACAACATTAACCTTGCAAATGGCTGCCAGAGAGCAGCGATGCCTCACACACCCTTGCTGTCAACTCTGGCAACTTCCTGATGTTTGACATTAACACCAAGCCAAAAATCCCGAACCATTAAAAATACCTGTACTCATGCAGGGAGCTAAAATGAAGTAATATGTTTTCAAATAAATGAAAATCTTATTAACATCAGAACAGCGCTCGTGGCAAAACACTGGGTGATTTGAAAAGTGTCCCCTGCTGTCTGCTAGTGGGGATGACAGATGAGGTGAGGACGATGTAAAGAGATTGGTGTGGAGCAGGGGTGGGGTTGGGATGTAGAGAGCGGCTGCTAAGGAACAGACCCTGAGTTAAATTCCTCCAAAATGAGTAATCTTACATAATAATATCCTCATGTGTCTTGATAAGAGCAAACCCAGAACAAGCCGACAGCATCCGTCAGCATGGTCTATGAAAACTCACTAACAACGTTATGGATCCTGAAGGCAGCTATAGCCCCGGCAAATATGCTCTGTGAACCTCTAATTTGGCAGCTATATCTTCTTTAACGACACCATTACCAGTGGCTATCACCATAACTGCATCCATAGCAACAATCCTCACAAAACCCATAATGTGAAACCACGTTAAGATGGCTCCCGTGGAGCAGTGCTGCTGTGCTGTTACACACATGAACAGCCTACAAACCCACACACTACTACAGGCATTAAATGGTCTCTTCTGGGCACATTAGCTATCTGGTATTGTTTTAACTGGGAAGTAATTAACTGACTTGGTCAATAGGAGGGATGAAGAGCCAGTCTGCAAGGTGTTTATAGGTCCCTGGAGTCACGGCTGAGGTGAGAGGGCACGATAGAACCCATCTATCCAAACACGACAGATCCTATCAATTATTGATAAGATAAAAGAGACTTTATTTAAAAAATACTGCAGTCATCCATAACCACAGATACAACTGCTACACTGTTTGAAATGAATGACACAGATTTATGTGTATTTGTGTACTAGCTGTGTCTTTGAGAGTACATGTTCGAATGTGCGCAAGTGTGTAGGTGTGTGTTAATCAGACAAGCCGAATGTGCTCCCTTTTTATTTTTTAACACGCTGCACGGAAAGGCGCTGCGGATCAGTAAATGGCTCCCTTCGCTAATCATCTCTGCTGTAGCAAGGGAAAAAGGGAGAGATAAATGTTTGAGTGGAGAGGTTGAGGGCGTCTCTTTCAGACCTGCCCCTACTGTCTGTGAATAAAAGCCTGAAAAGGAGCCACAACGACAGGCTAGAAGTGAGTCCAACTGGGCTTTGAAAATGCTGCCTCTTCTCCAGGCCTTGGTGCTAATGCATCTGACTCAAAAGCTGTAAGCCGGCGAGAGAGAGAGAGACCAAGAGAGAGAAAGTGAGAGAGGTGGGAAGAAAGAAAAAAAGAAAGAAAAAGAGAGAGAAAGGGGGAGAGAGACAAGGAACTGGTGCTACAGAGGACAAAGAGCTCCAAGGTGTGCACTCGGTATTCAGTAATTGGTAAAAGAAGGTTCATTTCTTGCAGTGATTTCCTGTCTTTTTACCATCTCTGACAATCCTGATGCTTTTAATAGGGGTATGAGTAGGGGCTATTCTGTGCAACCACCCCCCTCCTCCCCTCACACACCAACCTGTCTGGCTGCTCGGTGCTCAGCCTGACCACCCCTCCAATCTCCTTCTCTCCTCACAAAATGGAAAAAGGAAAAAAAAAAAAAAAACATTAACCATATTCCTTCTGTCATTCTCTCTTTTTGAATACCTCAAACCCCTTTAGCTTTAATCATTTCTGGATCAGACTCAGTCCAAATAAGCCAAGCCATTTTCTGCACTCAATTACTCCCTTAACAGCATCAAAAAGAGAAAGGATTCAGGTATAGTGAGGAGAGAAAGAGGGTGAGAGGGAGAAAATTGTGAAGCATCTTCATCCGCCGAAATGCTTTGAATGCTTCAAAAGGCTTTCTTTTTTAATGAAAAACCAGTAATAAGAGATGGTTCTGACTATAACAAAATGTTTACTGTCTGTTCGCTAGCTGTGAGCTCCTCAGTCGCCCCAGATAAATCGTTGAAGTGGGAGAGGGGGAATAAAGGCTTGAAGAAATGGGCCTCCAAATTACTACATTTCCACCGAATCCTGCTTTCATTACCAAAGAAAATATATCAGAAGGTACTTCAATCCGAAAGGTATAAATATAATACATTACTTTTCTCATAACTACTCTTAACCTTTAGATACAATACATTTTGGATGAATGCAGCTGTCATGGCTTGGTGTTCAGATAATGAGACATCCAACTCTTATTTACTGTTGTCTGCCTGAGTTTCGGGAGATTTCACACATTGTACTACGAGTCTGGCTTCTATGCAGACATACTATATATACGGCAAGTCAGTCCAAACTACAAATACTCTCTGATGGGCCTGAATGAGGGCACAGCTCCATCCAGCGCTTCTGGGTATTTCATAAAATGTATGCAGGAAGTGCATCTAAATAGGTTGCTCTTTTTCGTAAAGTAGCACTCAATCCATAAGCATGGGCTTCGAGCTCGAAAATGCTGCCCTGTTTTTCCTCATTGCCCAAATTGCCCATATTGTTCTAAACGCCCGCCAGTAGATACAAATCAAGTATGAAATGTGTGAACACCAACAGAGGTCAATAAAGCATGTCCACAGTAATATAATGTGATTGATTTTTCTCTGCAGCTCTTTCCATAAGGGATTCTGCAGTGTGCACATTGCCGATGATTACACAAAAACTGCTGATGGTTAATCATAATGGCTCAGGGTGAGCACTTTACTTTGGTGCTCCCTCCTTCTCATACCCTGCGCTCATTTCCCCTCTTAGCCAGCCGATGGTCAGTAAGGTCAACGTGACACGCATGCATCCCAGAATGCCATCCACAGAGGTGAGAGTGGAAGCCACTGTTTGGATGCCTCACCAAGAGCCTCTACTGGCACCGGTAGTTTCTCTCCACAGTCTCTCATTATATCAGTAGTGCTACAGCGGGTGCTGGGGTCGAACACTGAGCGCAGGGTGGCCGCTTATCTAGGGTCCTCAACACAGAAATAATATCTTTGCCTGCCAGAGGAATGCAAACAGTAAACAGAGAAAGTAAACAGGTAGATGTGAACCTCTTGTGTTGCAATCAATACTCAGGTCTGGACAACCGAAGGAACATTAATTCCATGAAGTGTCAACATATTCTGTTTGAAGCTGCTTTTTCATGATCTCCAAACACCTTATTCTTGCCAAAGTATTACAGTGTCATCAGCAAACTTTTCTATCTCCTGTTATATTTGTTGTTGTACACTTTCGCAAAATGAATATCGCCGACTTGAGTCAGGAAGTTGTGTGCTTGTCGCTAACAAATCCCTCATGACAGCACATATTCTTCGCCTAATGAAGGCAAATTACAAACAAGATGAGGATGAGTAAAGACGTGCAACAGGGTACTCTTGGTATCAGAGTGGGCAAAGAGGCGCAATGCATCTGGGCTATGAAAAGAAAAAGGCCTCTGTAATGTCTCTGTAAAGCACCTTTTAAAAACATACTCAAAATTATAGCTCTGTTCTTTGCTAAGATGATCATTTACAGCACACGAACAAAGCTGCCAGCTATCCAGGGTGTTAATTAAATCTAGATGCCTTTTAATGCATTTAAACACCCACTTTATATTTTCCACTTTTCATCTGTCCACAACATATTTTTACCATTCCCTTATTATGCCCTTTAAAGAAGAAAATCCAGGCCAAATGAATGTTCACAGAAAAGAACAGAGGCTTTGACTCTTAATGGGCACGTTAGCTCAGCAAAGTCGCTAATGGACGATGCTAATTATCACAAGCTTGGAAGACCTCACAAAGGGAGTGGATCAATATGTGACGCGGCGTGCACCACTCATTCATGGATGTTGGATGATGACATTCGCTCGAAACATGGCACTAGACAAGAGTGCATTGTAGGGGTGGGATGGTGGTGGGTGACGGGGAGGGCGAGTACCAAGAGTGTTCTGCTCTTTCATTTCCAATGCGTGTTGGCTCAAAGAGGATAACTAATGCTTTCATAAAGGCAGACAACAGGCGACGGGAAGAACGATGTGTGCCGTTGGATAAAGGAAAACAAGCTAACCTCGGTCATATTGAATGTGGTTGCACTGGAAGGTTAACAGGTAGTCTCTGGAGAGTGAAGTGGTGGAGAAACTGACAAAGAAAACTTTGTTAGTTTGGGTTAGCAGCAGAATCATAATTTTTCATGCGCTATTCCTAAATGTTTTATGTAAATATAACCAGTTAAGAGTGATCAGTGATGCCTCTTATCGGGCGTCAAACAGAAAACAACACTTCATTAAAAAACATGTGCGAAGAGGAACTCCAACAGTTTGAACCAGAAGAAATGATGAGGTCTGAGGCACAATTTGGGGTCTTTATTTGTGAAAACCAACACATTTTTTAAACCAAGAATAGCTTCCATTTATATCAAACCCAAAGATGTTTGATTGTCTGTTCAGGTTAATATCTTAATCACATTGTATCTGTTTCCAAATCTGCTTATTTTCCAAACTTATGGCTGATGAAACTGCAACTCAGTGGAAATTTCACCTCTAATTTGAAACAATTTTAACACACTATACTTCAACTGTAGCTAGATTCATATTATAATTATCTATAAGTCGAGATAAGTTTTGTCACATCAGCTTGACTTGTGTTTTATGTTGTGTGGTGGCCCTAAACAGAACAAAGCTTGTTGGACAATTCTGTGTCATTGTAATCTGTAATACTAGTTCCAAAGCCGGATCTTTGGTAGG
The DNA here is from genome assembly GCF_963924715.1 of Thunnus thynnus. Taxonomy (NCBI): domain Eukaryota; kingdom Metazoa; phylum Chordata; class Actinopteri; order Scombriformes; family Scombridae; genus Thunnus; species Thunnus thynnus. The sequence continues at coordinate 18,911,049 of NC_089530.1, read as the reverse complement.
TGTGGCATGGGCATACAGCCAAAATAGGCAAGTGAACATTCAAACTAAAACATTTGAACAAGTAACATGATCCTCTGCAACTTTGTGGGTGATTTGGACACAGCATGGCACACTTTCTTTGGGAAATATCCTGCTCTGGACCCCTCCTCCTTCCCTTCTCCTCCCCGGAGAGACCCATTGATCCGCTGTCTGGTGAGCCCTGTGTCTCCAGTATCAGAATAATTCCAGGAGGGATTGGTTTTCCCTTGTTACCTTGTAGTTGGGAGCCCTGTTCCTGCCCCTTCCTAATTCTCCCCGCCTTAACTTCCCAGTGGCACTGGGCACAACCAGCAGACAAGGGTCCCTTTGTCCCCTGCTTGAGGCAGGAAATAGAAGAGATGGAGTTGGGAATGAAAGAGATGTAGATGGAAGGTCTGAAGATGCTTCTGTACCTCTACCAGCAGCATGCACCTGTGTAAATAAACATATACGGGCAACTGTAAATAGACACGCTCTTTTATCAAGTATGTTCATCTCAAAAATCCAAGTAAAGTGTTTTATCTTCTAGTGTCCCAAAGTGTACCCATGACAAGCTGCTGGGAATCCCCAGAGCACCGTCATGCAAATAAGATATTTAACAGAAATGATCTCTCTAGATATCTTCTTTTCTTAAACAAGTTGTCAATCTGATGTTCCCTCATGTGGTTATTCGTTGCCCTTTTTATCAGAAGTATCTGTGTCCTCACCCAGTATCTCCTTCCACTCTGCTCGTTTGTCTGAATGCCTGTCTTACTAGTTTTCCTCATTGTTTTCTGTACTTTCTGTCTTTATGCAATAGAAATTGTTGTCATTGTGCAATGCCCAACCCAACCCAACCCAACCCAACCACGCTCTTGATGATTTCATGCATGAATTTATGCTGGATGTATCATGAATTCCTGTCACTCACCATTAACAAATGATCAAGTCATTATGACTTTATGTGATTAGTTCACACTTAATAGTTGCCACATTTATGAGCTAGCAACATGAGATGGATGTATTGTACATGATCAGGTTGTATCATGCTTCAATCTTATAGTCACAGTAACTGTGGGTATAAAAACTGTCAATTAATGTATGAAGTAACTGTGAGTTAACATTCATTAATTGACTATTAAGTTTTCTATTAGCTTAAGTTTTCTATTAACTAAAAATCAATGTATCTATTAAGTGTTAACTAATCACATAGTCATAGTGATTTAATTATTTGATAATGGTGAGCAACAGAAGTTCATGATACATCTTGCATTGCATCCTGCAATTCATACATGAAATCATCAAGTCTCATGCATTAGTTAGGCATTACTTAATAAAATGTATTCTTCTTATTACTTAAGTATATTAGTTGTAGCCTTATTATACTCAGTCTCCAAAGGGGAGGCGAGTCCCCACAATGTGACTGTGTAAACTTATGTAAATAAATCATGATACCATATGGCAATAAAATTTAATAATTCTTATTTGTACAGAAGATCTTTTGTCTGGTACATATTCAGGCATGTATCAAAATGAAATCAAATCCCCTTTAAAATGTTCGGCAATTCATCATTTGCTCAGTTATTTTATTTTATACAGCCAAATTATTATTTATCTTTAAGGTAGCATGTACATATGAGCACAAACAGTGCAATCATACTCTCAAAAAAATATTTTTGTGTACTGTTCACCAAAATGAGAATTTAGGCTGCCTGTGACACTAGACATCTCTTTTATCAAGCCCTCGTTTCCTCTTGACCTGAAATAATGCCATGAGAGCTTCCTCTACAAAAGTTCCCAGCACACAGGCAATTCTTATTTTCCTTTCATTGTCCCTGCTGGACAACACAAACAAGCAAACAAGGCTTGAGAGCGCATCATTTCATTTCCATATAGATGAAAAGTGTGCAATGAAATAAGCAAGTGTCCATTTGTACACAAGGCACAATGGTTTTCATCTTGATGCTTCAGTATTGTTCGAAGTGCTCTAAGAATTACCCGAACAAAACACTAGATAGGATGATATTCATTGCATTGTAATTCTAAAAGGGTACTAATAGATTTTGCCAGTGTCCGAGCACTTGAGACATGAAAGAGGTTAAAGCAACATGGGAACTGAGATGATAGTACCCCTCTTCAGTCTTATTCACACCAGATGTCATTATACTCACTTATACACACTTATGACCACATCCAGTTCCTTTTAGGTCTTGTAGTACAATCTAGGATTTATCCTGTATGGAGCATATTGTAGAAATACATTGACTATTAAAACCCATTGAGTATTCATAAAATCTATATGACCCAAGATAACCTTTCATCGTGGTAGAAATTTGGAAAAAATAAAAAAAAAACCAAATGTATTTTTCACCTTTTTTGATACATATAGTGAGAAAGATATTAAGAGTTGCATGTAATTCTCTGCCAAGAGATGTCACCTTAAGTCCTTTTTTGTTAGTATAAGGCAAGGAAGTGTGAAGCCCAAGTAATGGATAAGGTTGGAAATATGCAAGGAGGCAAGCACTGCAACCAAATAAGTACTTACCTACAAACCACAGTGTAAATTCTGATGACGACATTACTTAATATGAAGGAAAAGACAGACTGAATTATAGGTGAACGGCCTCTTTAATCTGAAAAGAGTTCAGACTGCAGGAACCTATAGGGAGCTCTGATAGATGCAATGATCAAGGTTTATATTCCTTTGATCTGGACAACCCCAGTTCTTTGCCAAACCTCTCAAGACCAGTTCCCGGGCTTACACACCCCAGCCTCTCTCATCTTATGATGAAAAAGCTTGTGCGGTGCACACAGCTAAACAATATTTCACTCCCAGGTTCCAGGTCCCATTTGAAGAGATCACATCGGGACATGAAAGCATTCTTTTTTCCTTATATCCAACCCCACTCATGTTTGCCTGAAGCGTCGATCCTCTGATGGTGGTAAATGAGTTAGAGACAATCCAAGTCTTGGGTAAATGGAGTACTGAGCTGTTAATGCTGCTCGAGTGGTTGTAACAAAGCACTGAAGAGACATAAAATGCAGAAATAAAAAAAAACACCATACTGTCTTAGACATGTTGGATGATTGGAGATAAGCACAGACAACACATTAGCAAGATGTTCAGAACTGAAGAAAGCCAACATGCGGTACATCCATTACGACTGAACCCTGAACTTACCTCAGTTCTAGTGTCCAACTGTTGACAACAGTTGTTAGTTGGTTGTCATGATTATTGTGGCAATGTCTAATTAAGTATCCTGGGATAAATTATGCTAATGTAGCTGTTGAATAACTTTTCTCCTCTCATAAGAGGTTAGTTGTTTTTAATCTCGCCCAATTAGCACATTAAACACAAAGTGCTACAGAACCGAGCAGCACTGGAGCAAATGAGCCCACCAATCTAATTGGGAATTAATGAATGCTTTAAAGTGCTAGCAGCCAGTGCAATTGTAATTCAAAACAAGAGAAAATTAATCACAGTAATTTCTGGGAGAGAAAGTTAGCATTAACATAATTGAAGCAGAGAGGATAAAAAGGCCATGGCAGCGCAGGGGAGCACAGCTAATCAGTAACCCTCCGTGGAGGATATTGTTTGTTATTACAATTAATTATCCACTGTACTTAATCACCTAAATTGCAACTCAAAAACATTTTTTCCCTTTTTCTAGCTTTCATATCACAGAAGATGAACTGTCCAAGGTTGTTCGTTGGTGGGTGGGAGAGGGTTCACTAAAATGGCTGCAATGGGAGAAGGATCTGAGTTCACTGTATGTAACTTGCTACTGTTTAGTTTAAACAGTAGCAAGTTTTCATTTTGGCATTTTCTCATTCCTTTCCCTCAGCTTCACTTCTCAAAGAGTTACTGCCTTTCACCTTTGTATAGGGCAAGAGATACATTTTTACACCCTGCGTTCGTGAATAAATGACTTGAAAAATTGGAATCCATTGGCAGTGATACAGTCTGCTATATATCCTTTGTTTTTTACAGTCTCATTGCAGGTATGATAGTCCTGAACAAGCAGCAACATTTATCCTGGACATAGGCATGATTGTAATGATGTTGGGAGAGAATGTATCTGTTGCTTTCAGAGCATCTGTTGCCAATGCAGCCGTGATGGCATTAGCAGCAAAAAGCCACGGAACATTAACCGCTCCCAACAGAACTTCCAGATGGATTCTGTTCTAATGGCATCATTATACGCTAAATTAAAAGGCGGGTAAATGGAAGTGTAAAAATTTAAATGACTGCAAAAAAAAAAAAGTCTCTCAAGCTTGAGCTGTCTTTAGTGGAGGCCTCCGACAGAGAGATTGGAAGCTGAGCCACGCAATGAGTGTTAATCATACGCATATATAAAATAGTAATGAAGGAATGAATAGTACAGTAGGGTGGCAGTACACATTACACTCTGTTATGTTTAACGCACCAGCTGAGACTGAAATGGCTGCTTTGCAGATGATGCGTTCAGCTTACATTTCACTTGTTAACCTGTTAGACACTCTTTAAGTGATTTCTCAAGCTAATGTGGCGATTTTATGAAATTATCTTGACCCTTATGTTTTCTTGGCACAGTGTTTATTTTTTTCTTATTCTCATTAAAACCCAAAATGTAGAAATATATCGAAGGGGTAACCTTTTCATTTGCCACAAAGTGGGCTTATGCATTTGAGGAAGGTGACAAAATATGGAAATAACCATAAAGCATTATTATTATTACACTAAATAACTAAATGTTTTATAAGCTATATGAGTTATGCATGAAGAAATATTCCTTTTGTCTGCCAGACAGTCATTCACAGACAAAGAAATCTACAGTGTGTTATCCAATGTGGTGACATTACTAATGTTTAAAAGTCAATTAGACCCTTGAGCAAACAGTTTTAAAACTCCAATAACACAAGTACAAATGGACTTATTTGGCATTTGGGAGGGGTATTTGTGCTTAAAGGTGCAGTCAACACCAATCACCAATATATAGCATATAAAAAAACATCCGATTTAACAATGTTTTACTGTTGGGATCTTTGAGATCACAAGCAAAAGTAATTCATCACTTTCTGGAGCAGCCATCTGAAACACGTCGTCAGTTAAAAATCATCTTTATAAGAAATTCTCAAAAGATCCGAAAAAATAATGAAGTCTCAAGGTGATAAAACAGAAGTTGTCTATAGCGTCTCACTCACTTTCTCCTTCACCAAAGAAAGGAAGGGAAGTCAATGGAAACATAAATGCAACACACAACTGTGGGCGCAGACTTGGGGTCATCTGGTGTCCTGACCCTGACTGAGACCTTCTGACCTCTGTCTGGGCCTCGACAGACACTCATGGCCTTAACCTTTACCCTTTGACAAGCTGTTGTGTCCAAAACCATCTATGAGCTCCATGCGTAAGGTCTGGTCATTTCCTGGATCGATCACACACAAGGAATGAACTTTTGCGAGGATAGAACAAGGTCATCTGCATATAAAGGTCATCAGACAACACGTTGCCTTGTGGCTCTCATACTTTAATTTGGAGAATTCATCATCCTTCAACTGAACACTTGTTTTTTAATTCCAGAAAAGGCAAGTTGTCAGTTGAGAAACAACAGTTTTATGTGCTTTCCATGCTATCACCACATTTCTTTGTACAAATTGCTTTTAGAAAAGAGCTTCAACAAAAGTAACTGAGGCTATGTTTTACACCAGAGGTACAGCGCGCTCTGTATCGCTGCGGGAAGGGTCGGCAGCACTCACTGTTGTGAAGAGGGATGAAAGAGAGGGAGTTTGAGCTGCTACCCTCTGACCCGGTAATTAAAAAGGAGAGATTCGACAAAACACCATTATCAAAACAACTCTCCTAAACCCATTTAACATGACTTATTTCCTGAACACATAACAGCTAATGTAACTGAGCAACCCTTGTGGTAATGATTGCTACTAATGTTCATATTGTCTACATTTGCATGTTTTTTTTTTTTAATTGTGCGGGTCAGTTTTTACTCACCGCTCTTATGTGGCTATGACTGCTATCATTCACTCTTTATCTTTCCCAATAGGCAAATTTCAGTTTCAGTGTTTTCTCTGGACCCTGCAACACAACTCTGCTACCGCTAACATTTATGTGAATTTAACTTTCATGTAAAAGATAATTTTTGAATGATTTCGTCCGTATCTACCTCCTGCTCCTCAACCCCCTTTTGAGTGTCCCTCCAACATGTTTGTCTGCCTTGACAAAAGCTTCATTAGAGAGTCCCAGCCATCTCGGTAATTGGGCCCATTTATTTCAAAGGTACATTTAATGGTGTCTCTTATTTTTCAGCAGTGTGCTGAGGATTAAAGTAGATCACAATGCCCCTTTTCTCATGGTTCTATTTTCTTCATTTTAGAGGTGGTCAATTATTAAATTATTTTCACTTTTTCTTTCATCTGCAACATACAATAAATTGTACAGACCTCTTTAGTTAATGGTGGCAGTGGCAGTGGGTGTCCACGTGCATGTGTGTGCACGCTTGTGTGTACTGCGTGCATGTGTGTGAGCATGCATACTCGTGTGTGTCTGTCTTTGTGCATTTCATGTAGTTTATGTCTTCTTATACTGTACATACAGTGCAAATACGAGTGTGTACTGTATGTTTATGTGGCACTGTGCATTTTATGCGTGTATCTTTGTACGTTTACTCGTCCGTTTGTATGCGTGTGTGTGTGTTTTAAAGGGTATTTCCATATCTACTGTTCACACCGCAGCAGAGGGGGGGTGGTCATGCCAGACACCCCTCAATCCTTTTATTACACACCCCAAAACATCAAAAGCCACGTAAGCAACCAAGGTGGAGAGAAATTACTTTGTGTGTGATTTCTCTGCCTCTGACTCTCATGTCAGCTCTCCCCTTTATGTCAGTAATTGTGGGTGATTATTTTAACTGTGAAAAGGGTAGCAGGTAATAGAGGCTGATTAAATCCAATGGACAGCAGCCCAGACAACCCTTAAGACACAGCCATGTAATAATACTGAAAACCAGCATCACCTACACAGCCCGTCCACTCACCTTATTTTCCGTGACATGAGGCCAGATGCAATTTAATGCATTTATTGTGGTGTTGGTCCCTATATTGACAGCTGTAAACAGTTGTGGTTAAATTGAATCTTGCAGCACTGCTATGGTTCTCTATGGTAAAGCTTATGTTACAGTGACAAAATGTGCTGGCGTACTCCAAAATGAAAAGAATGCACTCTTGCACACACATACACACACACACACACACACACACACATACAAGGAGATGATATACTATCATTTGGCAACCACAGGCTGACACAACAGGGATTAGTGTCAGTGTGGAGACCTTTCTTTCTTTCAAAAAAAGAGAATAACCTAATATGAAAAGTATTACTGCCAAGAAGCATGAAGTCCTCATTTTTCATTCCTAAACAAGACACCTTGTAATCTCAACTCAAGATATCCAGTTAAAAGGCTTGTTGGAACAAGTGCAATACAGTCATAGTAGATAACCAAATAACACCTTTATGCAAGCGGCTTATGATGTGCTAATTTGTTTATCTTATTCTGGGGTCATGTTTACATGACAGATGACTATGTGAAAAATGCGTCATTGTTCATATGTGTATTTACGCAAGAAAACAATGTCTTTACACATGAACAATAAAGCACACTGACAAAAGATCTGCAAAAAATGCTTTGAGGTTGTTACAAGTATGGTTTATGTGGATGTATGTGTCTTATGGCATTTTTATGTTCATTCGCTTAATTAAAATGACAGTAAAGTGAGGAAAAAATGAAGGGCTTTCTAAACCAAACAGGCAATACTTCAGCTGTGCTTCATTATGTGAAAACCCACACAAAAATTACCTTTTATGTGAACGGGCAGCTGAAATGCCTCACGGGTTTGTTGGTCGCAGGGCTTAAAACAAATTGACAACTTCCTCTAAAAGTACACAGCATCTAACACATCTGCACTTGTGTCACACATTGTTCTGTTTCTTTTTCTGAAACCACCGTGTTGCATCCCCTCTTGCAAAAGTTTTACACAAGGAACAGTGAAATTTCAGTTATACTCCCTGAAGTTACTCCAAATTGTGTGTGACTATTTATTTAGAAAAAAAAAACCTCTAGAAATCAAATCACCATCTGAGTTTGGAGTGAATTCTAAATGTGATCTTTATTGATGAACAGGGCTGGTTGAACAGGCCATGAGCACAAAGAAGTCAGTCTGTTGGTGGTGGTGGCAAGCCTGATATAAATCACGTCTCCTCCATGCTATTAACTTTTGGAGCTACAGGGAGGTTAGGAGTGAGGCTGCTACAGGAACATCCCCTACAGAGACCATTGGTGGATGGGGGACTTAACACCCAAGTAAACAACTCTCCCTGCCCAGAGGGCAGCACCAACAATACCCCATCCATTACAAAGAGTAGAGAAAGAAAGAGGGTGGGAAACAAGGAAGGGAAAGAAACAACAAACATTTATTTACTGTCGCTGTTGTCACTTTTTTCAGCAATTTTTTCATGATTTACGATTGGCTTGGAGAAGCTTGAGGTGAATTGATTGGGTCTGGTAAATTTAAGAAGGAGGCATTGGTCCTGTAAGGAGCGAGCTCAAAAGTTGCTTTTAGAAAGAACTGGAATATACAAAGTAACAAGAGAGGCATGACAAAATGCGAAAAGCCACTTTGTCAGAAACAATGCACCTTAGTATTCAAGGCATTACCTAGAAAGTAAAAAACTGCATCACAAACACATGAATATGAATGCTTTTGCAAGAACATCTGACCACAACCATCATTACAGAGAGGAAAAAGCTGTCTCAGAAATAAATGTCTCATTATTTGACAAACAAAACCCCAAAGAATTTCTCAATCAAATACAAGTCCTCCCATTCATGAAGAAGAAGCACCTGTCATCTCTCTGGCTCTTGTGGGCTATGAATTATGTCTCGGCTCCTGTGGGTTGTGCGATAATGGGAGTCTGATTATTTTAACTACCGCTGTCCATCCGACCACCTCACCTGAGGAGGATAAGCTCACATTCCTCAAATGTCTGCAGATGCACCACAACGTCTTTAAATAGCTTGAAAACCAAACCACAGTGACATTACATGACATTGAATATTCATTGGTCTTTATTTCTCTGCCAGAATGAGTTCAACCACACAAATACATAAACATATTGATAACAGAACAATTAATAACTGGTTTCTACTCTATTTAATCGATTTAATAAGGACTTTGATCTTTTGCTCATTTCCCTGGCAAGTGTGAATGAGCAGATTTAGTAATGTTGTGTCTGGTTGTTCAGAGCATGTCTGGGATGGAAAGAACAGTATAAGGTAACCAAGTATCCCAGCTATGAACCCACCTGGATTAAGTGACCTGATACAGATGTATCATCTTTACCTTCAAAGCCCAAATTAATCATATTTTTTATAATTAATTTGAAATTACATCTAGATTTGGACTCAATTTGGCAGCATATTTATTTCTGTCTTCTTTTTTTTTGTATTTATGGTATCTTAAACATTCTCTGAAAAAATTACAATGTTGGCATGTGCAGCAAAGTTAAGTGTGACTTGTCTTGTTGCAAGCATGGAAAGAAAGATTATAGAGTTAAGGTTACTTTAAAGGCTTTGAATTAATTTCCTTTTTGTGGACAATTGACCAATGAGCCAGAGTTGCAGTGAGAATTGGAAAAGTAAAGGCAGAATGGCAGCGGGGAGAGAAGGAATGGAAAGAAGAGGTACGGCAAGTGATTATTGAGAAGACAAAGACCCCGCTGTCTTGGGTCTGACAGCACCCTCTACATCAGGTGCCCTCCATCCCTCCTCCCTCCATCCATCCCTGAGCTCGCCATCCAATTCCATCTAGACAAGGGAATTTCCTCCTCCCCACCACCCACCCATCATCCATTTATCCCTCCATTCATCTCTCTTTTCCCCAACAAATGGAAATAATAACACACAACAACACAACAACCAACAGTTCGCTGTTCCTCCTTTCTCCAACCTCACATCCAAACTCAGCTCCTCAAGATGACGGGTCTTTTGATCAAACCTCTCAAGTCGGTCCCAATGGGGGAAAGAGATACTTCTGAATCACGCAAAGAATGTAACTGGCAGGTTTTGGTGTGGTCTAGCCATCCTGTCTGCCAGCGAATTCCGTACAGTGCAGGCCAACAGTCGAGACGCCTGCGTTAACGCAAGTATTCGATGTCACAGACAAAGCTGGTTTTGCATTACATTAGATTATTCAGACACTTTGAGACAACCGGCCGACTCACAATAGAATTACAGTTGAAGCGCTTGCTTATAGAGGTTTACATTCTTAAGATAAGCAAGGACAGGAGTTGTTGACTGTGTGCCTAAACATTGTCTGGGTTGGTTCCAAAGGACATGAACCAGATGGCTGACTACTCTTACCTGCGGATTTCCCCATGCCTTCAATCATAGCTCGGGTTGTTGTTATTGAATAAGGTGTTTGTGAAGCGTGAGTCACCTGAGAGAATTTTTTTAGTCATAAACACCAAGCTTAAGAATGTGTGAAAGGTGAAAGAAGAAAGTGACTCAGAAGCGATGGTCAGCCCGTGGCGCGAGCGTTCTTCGGAAAGTAACATCTGCCTCTTCATCACCATCTAGATGTAGATTTAAGTTATTTTGCACTGTTAAAAGATTTTGCTTCACAACAAGACGTTTGCTATTCCTTATGTGAAAGAACAAATTTTCCATGGTAATTCACAAGTCTTTCACATTTCAGGTTTGGCATAGTTTTCAGGAATTAAGGTTTAGAAGTTTGAGTTTCTTCTTTTCTTTGTATGTTCAACACTGGACAAGCTGCTGTGGCTGCCTTAAACGTAAAAACAAGTAAATTCCTATGTGCTAGAGGATTTTAGAAGAGCAAATGCATTAATGATGGCAGGAAATTATTCACATCATGCCTTGTAAATCACAAACATAAAACCCTGGGGACATCACATCAAAAATAGAAAGGCAATACGATTTAGTAGGATCAATTTAATGTTAGTTTTGGTCTCTTTATGGGATTTGTTGACTCTAAGAAAAAACACACACTATCACCAGAGTTATCCTTTAAGTTTAAAAGGGTTACTTCAGTGTATTGCACCTCAGCCACAGGCAATGTGGAGGTAAAATAAAATGTTAAAAAAAAAGAAAGAAGCGCATTCGTATATGTTTCCCTGCCAGGAGATCGGGACCCTTGGGGCGCAGACATCGGACAAAAGAGTTTTAGCTCACACTTGTGACCCAGTGAGCTATGTGCCCTACAGCGTGAAACACAAAGGGAACAACATAGGTGATTCGACACATGCTCCTGTCCTGCTTTTTCAACACTTGTACTCTCTGTCTCTGTCACCCCGTGCTACTTAGTGACATCAACCTTTGGCACAATGACAACCACGTCCAGGTTTCAATTTACAGAGCAACAGTGAGCAACCAAAAGGCCTTCCTATCTTTCTATAAAGAGACCTTCCTCAACAGGGTTTGAATTTTTGGTAAAATTCATGCAGGTATTTAGGAAAAAAGAAAAGTGTCAGGAGCTAATCTGCTGCAATCAATGAAGAGGGGCTTTAGTTAACAGAAAGATGCCTCCACATTTAAGGGGATTTGGACGGCGGTGTCACTCTCTTCTCTGAATTTGGTTTCAATTGTAGCAATGGACAATACAATGGTCTCTGGAGATATGGTGATAAGAGGTCAGGACCTGAAACCAAACCTGCCTGCATAGAGTTTCTTGCATAGGTAAGCTTTCACATTATTTTCATCCTCCACACCCAAACAAATTCATCTTTGGATCACTGACTTAATGTCTTAAACGTCTCTTAACAGCTCTTTTCCTGATTTGATTGCCCGTAAAGAGCATGTAATATGCATGTAATGAGGGCATCACAGTCAAAGTATGAGTGAGTGAGAACAACAGAGAAAAAAAGAAAGAAATGCACAGATTGGAGAGGAATATCACAGACAGTTGTTTGACTGACAACTTAACTGGCATTGAGTAATGACACATACTTTGTGTGTGCCGGGGATGTGTCATCACCTGCATGTTTGCCATTCAATCTGCACAGCTTCTTCCTTGTTAATTTACACAATAGCTGAACATGAGCATGCATGGGGCCGCAGTTTTACCTGGAGCCAACAGTGCTGAGTTACAAGTGAACCCAAGATAGAAAGGTAAAGCCACACTAGCAAGAAAGAAGCAGAGACTTCAAGGAAGGAAACACGTTCATGCACACATGTGTGAAGTCTGTGTATTATAATATCTGAGGTATCTAGTGTGACACAAAGTGCAAAATCAGTGCATGAGGATACAAATGAACAGGTAGAGTAATGTTACAGAAAAAGGAGATACGTCACACAGCAGTGACCAGAAATGCACTTTATCAGAACATCATCATGTATGATATATAACCACATTATACTGCATGATATGGACACTGTGCTTTTTTTCCCCCAGCTTTTTGTCAGATTTTGGGAAAGACACCATCTTAATTTAATCTACATTTGGGAATTCCCAGAGTATTTACGGCTATCATTACTGTCTGGGCTGCATTGTGTGATGAGCTACCTGATTCAACTAGACAAACAGTACGCCTGCACTGACAGCAATAAGGAAACTGAATGAGGCACACACGGGTGGGCTTTACATGCACACACACACACACACAGATCTCTATATTTTGGCAGGCTATATCACTCAGTCCACATCCTACTACACTGTTTGGTCAAAAGCCATCCGCTAACCCGCACCTGCTCTGCAACATCGTTCTGCATGTAGAGCACAGAAAAACCCCTCCATAAACATCTGTTTTCAGCCAAAGCCCCATTAGATGCGTAACGTGCTGTTTGGTGACATGCACCCGTTGGCTTAATCACCAGATTTGCAAAGTTATGACCTCAATCACGGTTTCCAACTTTAAAATAGCTCTGCCTTCAGCCCGACTTGGCTAACAGGAAACCATTAAAGCACCAGCAATTACCATTCCCATCCATCCACACGGTCCCTATTTTATTTTAATCTGTTTAAGTGCATTTTCTACGCAAGGTTAAAATATGAATCCCCGCCGCCCCCTCCTCTCCTCAACGAGGCAGGGTTTTTCTGGCTTACTTGAGAGCACAATTTACGACTGATTTAATTTAGCCTCCGCAAACATTTCTAATGACATTAGGCCCAGTGCATATACTGACTGCCTCTCCCTCTTATTCCATTAACTCCTAAATCAGGTTTAAAGACCATACTGATGCTGGATGCTATTATGGGTGATTATCAAAACAACAGACAATGGGGCAAAGTGTTTACTAACTGGTTTAGCCATAATTTTGCGTAACCAGGACAGATGGGAACACTACAAATTACAAATCAATCTTTTCAATAATGAAGGACCTCACAGTGTGTTCACTCGGTCACATCTATTGTTACATGCAGCAGCACAGCATGTACAGTATGTACTAAACCATTTTTACCTGAATTCTTACTGATGGATGAAACATGTCAAAAAAACATATTCTTGTTTGACTTTGTGCAGATAAGAACCAAAATAACACCCTCTATCATGTGATCAAGCTGATCTCAAAACAAGCTAAATGCTGGTCCTCTCCCAGCTGTTATTCATTCATGACTAAAACCTGAAGTGCTCTCTTAGATCACGCCTATTCAGTTCGTTTGACAAGGACTAATGACGGCGGTCCATCTACATACATGCTTACAGCTGTCTACCATCCTCATCCAGGTAATGATTGTGTTATTAACCCTGAACCCTTTTTCAAATTGTTATTAACTGCTATGGGAGAGAATGTCTCCGCTCACCTGTCACCAAAGCAGCGCTGAGGAGGGTTTGATCCCGGCTGGCTATCAGTCATTGTCAAAGACAGAGCTACAGAGGGATCACATAGACCCCGATGAATTCTCTTTTTGAATACACTTTGGTGAAATAATGTTTTCAGTCATTGTTTGTCATACCAACAATTAATACCCAAGTCATCAAAATGCTTCAACTGTTACTTCCTTATGACCTTTTCCTCAATGATAAGATGTTTTTCTGGTTTGCAGCAGGGCTGAAAATCATGTTCATACAGAATTAAACTAGAAAACATGCAAAAATGGATGACAGGTGTTTTTCACAAAGCACAAGCAAATTAAATCTGCTCAGAAGGAATAATGGGTTCTGGTAATCACAAGAAGTATTCTAGCCTAGTTCACCAGCAAAAGGAAATAATAACTCTTAGTTGTGGGTTCAGAATTAAGTGCTAATTTAGTTTGAAGAGTAAACAGTTAATACCACCATCTTGTTTTCTGTCCTTGTTTTTTCAACTATTGGAAACTGTTAAAGACTGATATTCTTCCATCTTGTAAAACATCTAGCTCAGACCTCACTATCTCAGAACATTTGAGAAATATTTTGGTACTAAAGTCCAAAAAGAAAACCTCCTGTGATTTTAACTTTTGAGGTACACACAGATGTGGACCAACAAAAAAGACAGACATCCCTCCATTGCCTGTTTATATGAGCCCCATAGAGAATACATAGACTCCTTCTGTTTTCAGTGACAGTTATTTCTTCCTCAAACAAACACCAAATGTGACTCATACCACTTTAGCGTGGTAGAACTGCAGAAAAAGTCAGTGTGGCAACTGCTACAATTATACAATTATACAATTATTGTGACATAATTTGCCACCTCATGTATGCACGTATGCACTTTCTCATTCAAGTGAATGGGAAGGTGTGTCCAAACTTTTTAACTGGTACTACACATACATACATATTATTTTTCTCATATTTCTCAGATCCTGTTCTGTTGTGTTGGGTGTGATTGTTGTTAATCAATGTGTTTTTATGTACTTTTGTGACACCTATTGTAAAAGAGATCATGCATCTAAAGAGACCCCCTAGTTACATAAAGGTACAAACATTTTTTGAAAAACTTTTCCTTTCTAACTTCAGTGAAAAAAGTCTCAGCTGAGTCTTCAGGCCATGTATGAAACATACACCTTTACAGGAAATATTGAAGATCTATTGAAGCTAAGGAGCTTTTTAAAAGAGTTTCTCAAAATCAAGAATTTCATTGAAATATAGAACAAGCTACTGGCAAAACACTGTACAGATCAAGGTTGCATCAAAAGTACAATAACAATATGAACAAATATGACATTGTGCATCTATTTTCATGATTAACTGATTGATGAGTTATGTTTATCAGACACCAGTAAACAGAAGAATGTGTGTATTTACTGTAAAATGTTAGAGAAATAGACAAAAAGGGGGAAAAAAGAAAGAAAAATGTTGAAGAGACACAAACTGACAAAAATTGTGTGTGGTTCTGTGTGTGTGTGTGTGTGTGTGTGAAGGGTTAAAGGTGAGGCGCACAGCCGCAGGTTAGATAGGGCCTTGTGGCCTCTCCTAGTGATAGATATGCTAATACCCTCCATTCACTCCACTTCATTCCCTTTATTTCCCTCAATTAAAGCAAACGCCAGTGAAACTGTAATTAAGCCGTGTCCAGGCAAAAGACTGCCTGCTGCTTTTAATGAAGCCCCATTGATTCTCCCTTTATTTGCTATTGGTCTCCCTATAACATCCACTGGCCTGAAATAAATGGAAGTTAAAAGTGCAGCTTCCATCCAGGTTGTACATTGTACTGGACTGTTTAATTAAAAAACCAAAAGACGATTGCTCTAAGCACATACAGCATCAGGGATAGTGTCCTGTGTGCATGTGTGTGTGTGTGTGTGTGTGTGTGTGTGTGTGTGTGTGTGTGTGTGTGTGTGTGTATCAAACACACTTTTGTATGCGTGCACATGTGACTGTGTGTGTGTGTGGCTGCAAATCACAACCCAGCTGGTCT
Organism: Thunnus thynnus; assembly: GCF_963924715.1. Lineage (NCBI taxonomy): Eukaryota > Metazoa > Chordata > Actinopteri > Scombriformes > Scombridae > Thunnus > Thunnus thynnus. The sequence continues at coordinate 18,895,201 of NC_089530.1, read as the reverse complement.
GTGGGCTAATGAGCAGAACTGCTGTTTCCCTCTCCATAAGTCTGAATGGGTAAGAGCTGTTACAAGTTTCCAAACAAAACAAAACAGACTCTCTTATTTGTGAAACAGAGATGACCTCGTGTAATCAATACCTTACAATTAAAAAAAATGCCGAAACCAATTAGCCAGATTGAGCTATTGCCAAGGGCAAAATTGGCCTGATTGGAAGTCCACTGTGAGCACAATTAAAGATAAAAGGTTTGATCAGGCAGAAGAACAGAGTCAAACTGTCAATTGACTAGAATCACAGCTGGGGATACTCTGCAGCTGTTGTAGAGCTAAACTTCACATTCGATTTAGAGAATTTCAATTTAAATACATTATTAGGATGTTACAGCACAGACAACATATTCAAGAACTCCACGTTTTGCTGCTACTGATTGCAATGCTGACGATGGAAGTACAGAAACTAGCAGATTAAAGTCAGAATTCAGAAATGTTGATGTTGTCTTTGTTGTAGTTTAAATGCACATACAGTCGTAGAATGAAACTTTAGCAAAGAGTCATCAAATCTTCATTTGAAACTGCTGAGAAGTTATTTCTCCATCAGATGTTGGGGTAAGGTGGATGAGGAATGTGTCAATATCAAATTTATATAGTACGGTTATGTTTCAAAAAGATTATCAAAATGATCAAAACCTGACATTTTCTTGTAATATTACATCATCATGATTATAAACTTTCAACATTCAAACTTTTTCGTTTGGATATTTTTCTTCCGCATGATAAATACAGCTAGGTGATCAATTAAAGGAAACAACCTTAATAAATACTGTAAGTGGAAAAATATGCTGTAGTGTTGAAAATTATGTGACTCATATGCTATGGGACTGTCACTTCTTAAAAATTTAAGTTTGAACAAATACAAACTAACATGTAAGTTAATACTAACTCCTGGTGAAGAACTGACATGGTTTCTTTAATTTGCGATGCCTCCGCTGCCTTACTTGAGTACAAGCTAACGTTACTGTAAGTCATTTGTATTTTTACAGAGTCAGCAAACAGCTTCATCTTCATCAGTTTTTCCATCTGTGGTGTCAAAAAGTTCTTCCAAACAAGGTTTGATTATCTGTTCAGCACGCTCTATTTTGCATAATGAAGAGAACAACAAAAATCTACTTTACTGACAAAAGATCAAATAGATGATGCATATTAGGAACACCCTCAGCTGCTGTACAAGGCTTCAAGCTAATAGATTACGAATTAAATTTGAAATAAAAAGTGAAAGCCCTATTATGATAGTCTGTTGGGGGTGAGATCAAACACTAAGCCCCTATACCAGTATACCAGTATTCAGTAACAAGAAGGGTGGAGATATGATCTGGTTTTGACTGTTAACATCCTGCTAACATCCTTCTCCTTCAGTTATTCCGTTTCAATCCACACTGTAAATCCCACTGAGCTTCTCTCAAAAAGGGAACATTTTGAAATATCCAACCTGTCCTCGTTCTTTTTATGTGTTGTTATTCAGTCAAAAACCTTTTTTGTTCCACTTTTAAATTCCTAAGTTCACGCTTTCTTCTAACTATCTAGTCACATTTTCCTTCTGTTTGCACAGGTGCAATATTAACATTTTTATATAAAGCCACAATAATAATCCACTATCCACACATCAAATTAATTATTACTGTAACAAATGACAGAAATATGACAATAATTAAATTCTCAGTGACATGTAATTATATGCACATAACATAAACAACAACAACAAAAAATACTATATTTATAACCCTTTTTCAGACACTTTGACTAGAAAGACTGGACTGCATTTTTATATAGTGCCTTCATCCAAAGCGCTTTAGAGTTTGCCTCTCTTAAGGACACTTCGACATGTGGACAGGAGGATCTGGGGACTGAAAGCATTAACTCTGTTTGAGACTTGAGGAATAAATTCCAAGGAGCATTGAAGCTGTTTTGGAGACTTGTGAGAACACCTTACTAAGACTCTTTATGTTTGTTTTTTTTCTTTAATTTGTCACCTATCTGTACATGTGCATTTATGTTATCCATCTTTATATAGGACATTGCATATATTTAATCTCTGAAGGTGTTTTCCCCACTTTTTTTGCAGCAGGTAGGCTTGTGTCAACTTGACTTGAAAGATGCTTAGATAGGTGTCACAGTTAACTTATTAGATAAGCTTTGTGTGGTGATGTAATGGAACATTACAGGTGTTTGGCAGCGCTGCTAAACAGCAACCTACAAGCTACCAAATTCACATCATCACGTTGATTATTATCAACCAGTTAGGGAAAATGCAATTGCATTCAAAAACCTAAAAACTTGAATTCTTTCCAAAGAATTCAGCTGTTGTTAAAACAGTATTTTCATTTGCAATAATTATTGCAGTGTTGCCAACAAAGCAACTTTGTTACTATATATGGGGACTTTTAAGACCCCTTTTATTGACTGATTGCAAATTCAGTGACATTTCGGCCAGTCATTAACTACTTTCCCTTGAAGAGAGTGCTCCATATACAAGATTAATTTCTGTAGTCTACCCAACAGACTACACGTCTCACTTTCTTACCTTACATGTAGATTTACATGGAAAAAAGTGTAAATAAAAAAGTTTGCTATTGAGTAAGAGGCAGTTCATTTTACTTCGGAAATGTTTTCAGTTATTTTAAATGTATGAATCATTTACTTAAATTGCAAGTATGTAAATAATGTGTTTGCATTGATTTCAACCAGCACGCCACCTGGTTTTTATAGCCAAAATAAATGTACAATTCAGTTACAATAACTGTGTCAAAGCAGCTAATATGTAAACATCATTTCAGTGTTGTAAATGTGTATATGGTTTGACTGTATAGCTAGTATCACTTTCATTGACATCTTATCACCAGCACACGTTTGGATATGCAAATCAACTTGTCGGGATGTCACATATATGCAAATAAGTACATCTTGTGACTTTCTGTTTCTGTTCGATTGGTAAATTTCTGCCACAGAGTTTATGGCACATACACTGTGGCAGAAACCTACCAGAAGTCATGAAAAACACAAATCTGCAAACTGTCAGTCATAACTAACATAATCTGATATTTTCATGAAAAAAAAAATTCTTTTGTTTTAAAGGATAGGTTCATAGTTTTGTATGTCTGTATGTCAACAGCCAGGTGCCCATATAAACATTTAAATTTTAAAGTTTTTTCTTGCTGTAATCATCCCTCCTGTTCATACTGGCCATTAGAAGATCCCCTCATTATGCACTTTCAATATAACAGATGGGGCCAAAATCCACAGTCCTCCTTCAGTGCAAAAATGTATTCAAAAGTTTATCTGAAGCTAATATGAAGCTTCAGTTGTCCAAATTAGTCAAATCAAGTAGATATCTTTCGATGTTACAGTCCTTTTAGTGCTAAAGCCCCTCTTTTTGTTACTATACTTCCACTGCAGCTCAACAGGGAAACACAAAGAGGGAATTTGATGCTAAAAAGACTGTAAATGTAACAGATATCCACTTGATATGACTAACTCAGACTGCTAAACTGCAAAACTTTTAAATGCATTTTTGCACAAAATGACTGTGTAGACACACTGTGGACTTTGGCCCCCATCACTTACATTGAAAGAGCATTTGGAGAGGATTTTTTAAATAGCCAGTATGAACAGGAGGAATGATTACAGTGAGGAAAACCTGTTTTAATGTTCATCTGAGCACCTTACTGTTGTTTTAGAGACAAACTTGAAAAATTGTGAAACTATCCTTTAATTGTCCTGCTCACATGCAGCTGTGCGGACCGAAATAAGTGAACAGATTATACACCACACAACTCACTGCTGCAGAAAGAATCACTGGGGCTTCCCAAACTACATATCTTACACAACTGCAAGCAAATTACATTTAAAATCCAAAGTCCACTCTCAATTTCGACTTATTTTTCTCTGCTTGGACAAAAGTAATGAAGTGTGAATATGGAAGATACATGCAGAGAGTGCTTTCACTATTCTTTTTTTTTTTTTTTTTTTAAATTCCGTCAACTGGCATGTTAACGAGGCCAATATTAAAAACACATTTCTCAATACACCAGCCTGTGTGTAGCATTGTAATGGGTATCACATCAGAATTGAAGGCACATTAGTTTAAATGCAGTCCAGAAGCTTCTTGCTCATGCCTCCCATGCCTGAAATGTGCACTGAAATTACCCCAAACGAATATCACCCCTCTAATGGATTAATAGCAAGATTTGATAAAAAGCTATTATGAAGAGTAAACCAACAACAAAAAAAGATCAAGATGGTGGAGAGAAAGAGAGAGAGAGAGAGAGAAAAAAAGCAGATTGGTGCACCAAGCTTAATGGTTTTCCACCAGGGGGAAAGAGTAATTTAAACACATATATTGTACTCTTATTGAGTACATTTTGTCTCGCTCACCACTGAAAATGGCTCTAGCCTTCTTTTTCTTTTTACCGCGATAAACAAAAGACACCACACAAAGGAACAGAAACATTTTAAAGCCCTGCATCATATCTACAGAAGAAACCATCAACAAGCTCAAAATGATGCCCCCTCATTTTCCCTTTCACCAGCCCTCTTTTCTCCCTTTTCTCCTCGCCAAGTAACCACCCTTGTTATATAATTAAAAGCACAAGTAGTTAATGTAACTCTCGTCCTGTAAGCCTGGCTTGGGTGCTGGCCAATGTGAAGAATGTCACTGGTAAGTAAAATAAACAAGCTTAACCCAAATGCAAACCTCTGGAGACAGATATGAAATACATCTTCAGCCTCCCCCAGCCTCATCCGCTGTTTTTCCTCCTCTTTTTTCCCCCCCTTTTCATCCTTCCTAACAGATATTCCAATAAATTAACTGCTTTTTAGTTTGCAGCTCCGGTCCCCATTAATCCATATGGGGAGAAGTGTAGTCAAGTTACACTAGAGAGAAGAGAACTGGTACATTTTAGCGATGCAATTAGGGCCCATTAGTCTTGGCTTTAATTAGAAGGCTGGAGCGTTGATATTTCAAGTGCTGGTTTGTGCTGGTGTTGTGTTTCCCCACAGCGTCGCTCGTCTCCGTCCTGGAGTTGGAGTCTGTCTGGCGCGTATGCAGTTTTCTGGTGTTTTAGTTCTGTTTCTATTGTGAATTTGTTCGGTTGTGACTTTTCAGCTGACTGTCATTTTTAAAAAAGCAGTGAGATAACATGTCTAATAGTTATCAGAGATAGTTAGGCGATGGAGGCGTTAGAGGGAAAGAGAGGTGTTAATGTGCCAAAAAAAGAGAATAAAAGAAAAACACAGGAGAGAGGAAGAAAGCCAGAGAGCAAGAGAGAGAGAGAAAAAAAAGTGAGAGATGAGTGAGGGATTAAAAGCTGAAGCCTCAAAGTCAAATTGATCTGCTTGAGGTGCCACATTTAATTGTTAGCCAACAGACAGACATGACATCTTAGCTCCGCAGCTCTCTCCTCAGCCACATTAGCCGACCGCACCGCTTCATGTTCACAGAGTGGAGGCAGACTGTCTGGAGGAGGAGCAACACTCACCATCCCTCCATCCTCCTTCCTGACTCATCACTGCTCCTTTGACTCTCAGCCCACAGCAGGGACAACAGGAAAGGTCACAGCAGACCAAAATCATGGGGGGTGTGTTTGTACGGCAGATCGTCAAATTCATATATGATACAAAACTTATCGTACTTAAAAGGAGGGAAATGTGTAAAATTGGGACCTGAAACACACAGCTGTCATTTGAATAAAACATCAACTAATATTTTGACTGTGACTACTCTGGCCTGCGCCTCCCACCACTCCTCTCGATCACGTTGCCAGGAATAGTTTATTAAAAACAACTGAGCTCATTACAGCCAATTAAGTCATGATTCATCTGTCTAGGTAAACAAACGGTGGCATGGCATTAATGTGATAAGCGGTCGGTTTAGACAGCAACGTCAACACACATGCACACAAAAACAGACACATCTAAGTATGCATAGTGAAGCTCTGGGCAACAAAATTTTCATAATGACTCTCTTTTCACTAAATAATCAAAGTTAGTAACAACTTCATTTATATTTTTTGCTGTGTTTTGTCGTCATTTAGACTGCTGTCAGTGAATAAAAACTTGTTTCAATGGGAGGTTGATGAGAAGTGAATAATATGTCATACCTGCTGTTAAAATCGGCTGATATTGCAGCTGCTGTGATGGTAAGAGCGACATAAATGTCACTTATGCTTATGAAAGATCATCGTAAGAGCACCAGCTTTTGCCTCTAATTATGTGTGATTACACAGGCTAAATGATTTTGAAATTAGATAGTAAACACAATATACTAAAATGTCTTTTATCTGCAACTACAGTAAGTTAATATTTGCATATTTCATTTTTAAACAGTGCTCGGTCCAAGTGTAGCTGCTACTTTTAACTAAAGAGGTATCTTTAAATATACTTGATTCATTAATTAATATTAATTATGTTAATTAATATTAATTAACTGCAGTTAGCCTACATTTTGTTATTAATTAACTGAAATATTAATCTCTTTAAACTCTACTTATGCATTCCTGTTTTAATATTCGTGAGGAGGCTTGCATTACATTAATGTGTGGTCAATAATAAAACATATATACAATTTATGCAGCACCTCCACCCACAATCTTGCACTAATCAACGCGAATGTCAAATACTGAATATTTGACCTCACTGTGGGGTTTTTTTAAAAGTGAGTTATGCATATTTGTACAGTTTTGGAGGGTTGGTAAAGGACAGGCTCACAATTTTCCAAGTCTGTCTTAAAGCAACAGTCAGGTGTCCATATGAACACTGAAAGAGGTTTTCCTTGCTGTAATAATTCCTCCTGTTCATTCTGGCTATTAAAAGATCTCCTTCAAATGTGTCTAGGGGCCAAACTTCACACAATTGTTTTGTGCAAAAATACATTTAAAAGTTTATCTGAAGCTTATATGAGACTCCAGCAATCTGAGTTAGTCATATCAAGTGGATATCTGCCACATTTACAGTCTTTTTAGCATAAAATTCCCTCTTTGTGTTTCCCTGTTGAGCTCTGGTGGAATATAGTAACAAAAAGAGGAACTTTAGCACTAAAAAGACTAACGTTGAAAGATATCTACTTGATTTGACTAATTTGGACAGAAGCTTCATATCAGCTTCAGATAAACTTTTAAATATTTTTGCACAGAAGGAAGCTTGTGGATTTTGGCCCCTTCACTTACATTGTAAGTGCACCATGAAGGGCTCTTCTAATGGCCAGTATGAACAGGAGGGATGAATATGGCAAGAAAAACCTATTTCAATGTTCATTTGGGCATCTGACTGTTGTTTTAAGACAGACTTGAAAAATTGTGAACCCCTCCTTTAACACACTATAAACATACAGGGAAGGTTTTCATAAAAGTACCAAGCAGCCCTTACAAAGCTGTATTGTATATGACATCTCATTCACACCACAGAACCTGTTCAGTCTGCTCAAGGCACCAACTGTAACAGAAGTTATTAGATCCTGCACTCAGACAACAAATCTGTAACCTTTCTGGATTACAACATATCCTCAACACTTCCCTATCGCCCCATCTAAAGATAACTATTTTCACATAGTGGTTTTATCTTTCTGCTGAATATGTTGTACAATATAGTCAGACTTCCACTGGTGGCCCGGCAGCCCCCAGCGATAGGCTGTCAACCGGTTTACGGGCCTGTCGTGGCCTTCATGTTGACGGGCCGAGAGGAGGCCCCAGGGGATGAAGGAACCCACACAACAAGAATCTACGGTGTCTCAGTGTCTGTGTGTGTGTGTGTGTGTGTGTGTGTGTGTGTGTGTGTGTGTTTGTGTGTTTTTAAACCTACAGGGAAAAACAGGCTTGACAGACTAGTGAAAACTAATGAAGAGCACACAAGAAGATCTGATAAATTTTCACTCATGATCCCAACTGTTGGTTATGAATATGTTCCCTCCATAATGATGAGTGTCTTATCAAAGTTTTCCATTACAGCAACACTGGAAAAAACATTTCATTAGCCATCTTCTTTTAGTAGTGTGTAGCGTGAAACAAAAAAATGTGTCGGAGTCAGAAAGGTGACTGTGTCCATTTTCCAGCCAGTAAATCTTTGGCAGCTCGGAGCAAAGCTGAGACCAGAGCTCCTTCATGTCGCTGTCTGTTTACAGGGCAAGCAAATCAAAGATGTGTCTCATTTCAGAGGCTGTAAAAGTGCGCCTGGGGATGGATCAGGTGTCTCTGATACACCCAATCCTCCCCAAGCAGCCTCTACTTACAGGCTACCAATCCATGTATCCTCCAAATGAACACTGCAAACAAGCAGTATAATTAAGTGTTCTCAGGAATAAAGTGTGTTATCTTTTGGAGTAATCTTAAAAATGGCTTCCTGGTCATAGTCTGCTATTACTTGTTGGAAAAGTGATATTGTATTCTTGTCTTATTAAAATCTTCAATCAAACAAAAACGCTGAATATTGCAAAATAATAATCAATTGAACTTCCGGGTTGACCAGCTATGACATTTTAAACTTTCCACTGCAACAGTAACACAAACAGGGCATATCACTTTTTCATATACAGCTCTGTTAGTGCTTTTAGTGCATCATAGCTATGGGCTTTTTCCTCTCCTTCAATGGGAAAAAAAAAGAAAATCAATGGAGGTTTTCTGTTGAGTTTTCCCCTGTAATATTTTGTTTCTTGTGGTGTATTTGTTTCCTGAGTGGTCACGAATAAAGCCCATCTAATCGAAACATCAATTTATTATCTGAAAGTGCTTGTTCAAAAAAAAAAAAAAAAAAAAAGCAGCACATTTTTTACTGGAAATTTCACAGCCTCACATCCGCTGCGGCGTTGCTCCAACAAGCTGCATGAAATGAAATATGACTTAATGTTTTCGATGCACTTTCAGTCATCAAAGTTCTCAGGGATTTCATTTCTGTGGCGGTAAGTGAAGGAGCTGTTAGCTTGTCTCTAGTTGAGTGATTTAAAGTCGCGGAGTGGACGTGTTGGCTGACTGGATGAGACAGAAGCAGTCTGGGACGGGCGTCTGGGGCATACATCTCCTGGCATTTATCCCTCCTGGTTTACTTTTCCAGCCATCCTTCCAGAGATGGCAGGGTGGGAAACAGTAGCACGGTCAGGCCCATTATGGACAGCCAAAAGGCCTCCATTTACAAATATTTTTTTGTAAATACTATATCATGTTCTTAACACAGCGGGTCCCCTGGGCTGTGCAAAGAGCCCTGTGAGAGTATGGGTGGATGTCAGTCTTGGGGCCTGTATCGAACTGCAAGCATCTGGAGGCCGGAGGTGTCTGTCCCATGTTCATGAGGGTATGGAGCCTCCACGGATAACGTCCTGGGGGATCCCGCCTTCTGCTGCTTTAAGAGATTAAGAGATGCAGGCAAGGCATTTTCTCCCCCCAACACACACACACACACACCTGCCACCACACGGACACACGCATATACACACATTATACACACAACACGTGGCGGCTCTCTTTCTTTCCATCTCTTCCTTCCCCCCTCTCAATACATACACGGACATACATGGTCTCACACACACACTCCCCCCTCCTGATTAGCTCATAATGGACGACTGATGTCCCCTAGACCCCCAGGACCTCCCTAGGGAGCCCTCCAACTCTGACCCCTATCTCCACCCTGCACTCCACCTTCTTAAAACACACTAAATAATCTTTCATTTGACAGGGGCTTGAATGAAATTCAGCTTAGAGCCGCATCATTTGCCCCGGACAATAGAATAGTGATAAATGAATCATTGTCCTGCTGGATTTTTTTCCTTTTTTATGGCTAGAAGGGGGTTAAAAGATGTAAGGAGATGCAAGTTGTATTGGGCCGAATATGTAATTATTTAACAATTATTTATCTGTTTTGGCTCATGATTATGTTGCTGCTATCTTATGTGTTCATTGAGAACTGCAAAGCCTTTTTTTTAAAAAATCTTTCTTGTTTGTACTGTAACATGCAGATTAATCATCACCAGTTTAAGGTAAAAGACTTAAATATTACTTTATTGTAAATTCTGGGTTTAGTTCATCACATCCCATGTTGACAAGCAACACTGGCATGTGATCCCACATCCACAAAGGCAAATAAACATGTATTCATAAACCTTGTGCAATTGGGCCTGTGCCACCATGGAAACAATATCCGGCAGATTCATCAGAGCAGGCAATTAATCACCTCACTCTAAAATAAACAAAACAGGGATCCTAAACATGTGCCTATTAAATCATCAAGCGAAGCTGGATGGCTGCTTTTAGATGCAACATTTACATGTAATTATCTTCTTATATAATTAAGTGCATTCAGTTAACAAGCATCTTGCTAACGGGCCACATTGCTTACCCAAACGAGCGGCGGGCAGTCCAGAACGCTGAGTGAGTGAGTAATTAGAGCTCGGCATGCGGGTGTTAATGGAAGTGATCTAAAAAATCATTGCCAGAGAAGGAGGGAGGGAGGGAGGGAGAGATGGAAAGGAGCAATGGACGAACAGATGTGGATAGGTGAGGCAGAAAGGGAGCTTCAGCGTTTAGGATATTAAGGAAAAGAGGGAGCATGAAAAAGCTGAGTGGGTGTAGTGGATACGAGGCTTCTCCTTTACCTTTTCAGTCATTGAATTTTTGATTTTTATGACCCCAAATTTCAACATCAGTGAAATTAATATCACTCAACATGAAGCTACATTTTTGCAATTAAGTTGTAATACGCTGCACCGACCACTTCAGAATGAACACGCTGAACCTTAACACTTAATCTCAAATTGTAACACAAACAAATAGACTTTGAGTATTGATGTCTTCAGCTACATTCACTGAGTATGAAATTGTGAAAAATAACGACTTAGGATGAATTCTTTGACATGATTTAAGAAGATATCTAAGATGTTCCCTTCATTAGACCACCCACTTCAGTCTGCTCTGCTCCTTAAAGGAATAGTTAAACATTTTGGGATATACCCTTATTTGCTTTCTTCAGTTTCCAGAACTGATCGCTTGTCCTTTTCACACCCTTTTATATTAATAGGGTTGAACAAACTAAATATGTTGTGTTAATCAGTGAGCATTAGATGTTTTTTTTTAAACCTTAGGACAGAGCCATGCTAGCTGTTTCCCCCTGTTTTTCATCTTTATGCTAAGCTAAGCTAACTTCCTCTTGATTACAGTGTCAATATTTAACAGATATTAGAGTGGTATCAATCTTGCCATCCAAGTCTTGGCAAGAAAGTGAATATGCATATCTCCCAAAATGTCGAAGTGTTCCCTAAAGAACTATAAGTTATAGAGATACTGCCATAAAAAAGCGATAGAGAGTGACACTAATGTGTGTGTGTTTTACTGATGTAAGTGCTGACACCGTGACACCGAGGTCCACCCTCAGTTCAACCAAACACTTCTCTTTGATTCCACACTGCACAGCCCATGAGCTCATCCAGCCCGAGGCTACGGAGGGACGAGAGTGAACTTTGTCACACTCAACACTGCAATATCACTTACTTAACTGTCTGGGAGGGTAATGTACAGACATGTTTGATTCCAAGTTTGTTCCGATTTCTTATCAAAGGATGCATACGGAATTGAAGACTTTGTTGATTTTATTTCAAGATGATTTGGATGGATTTTTATTCTACTCTACCCTATTCTGCTCTATTGCTCTGCTCTAGATTTAATGGCTATTTGTATTACTCCAACAGAGGCAAATGGATGTCATCAATATAAATTCTGTATAATGAAGAACATTTTGGCTCCTCAAAATCCTAAGAAACCCAAGCACTCTCTCTCTCTCTCCTGTTCTTAGCCTGCAGCTCCACATCACAACAATGAACAACAGCCTTCAAATGTCACGTCAAACCGCAATCCTTTCAGCGCTCACCCCACTCTGTCACCCCCGTCACAACCCCGCCACATAACCTCCTAATTCCACACATGAAATCCCAAATGCCCTCGAAGTCAACGCCATTGTTCGGTTAATATTTGTCTTCAAGGGTACCCAGGTGGAACCCACAATACAACCGGGCCAGCGAGGGTTCAAAGAGCCACACTGAATGGCTGCCAAAATTCCTCACACAACGCCACGATTGCAACAGCTTATAGTGAAATTATGATACAAACTATGCAGCAAGTGAGTAAAGAATATCAGGTCCCTTTGTCCCGGCGCTTTCTATTGAGTTCAATAAACACTTATGCACTCTAAAGGACTCAAGCTCAAGAAGGGACAATGGCTCCCTTCAGAACTCGACACCAGACCTTCAACAATACAAAAATACTCTATCCTCCAAAGACTAATTGATGTTATTCGCCTTTTGATAAGTCAGAGGTAGGCAGACGTAATAGTAAAGAATATACGCACTGCTTTTGATGGCCTGTAACCTGAGTAACTGGAGTACAAAGAGAGAGAGACAACAAAAATCCTTCGTTTTTGGTTGCTTATCACCAAAGCCATGATCATTTGTGTTTTCAGGGCAACAAGAGTGTAATTTGAATAGGGACAGACTTTAAAAGGGGAATCGCCGCTGTGTGCTTAGAGTACTTGGAAGCGTCGGCCACTGGCCTGTGAGCATATTGGTTATTGATATTCTCTCTGTGTCACACACACTGCATCTGGCCTCTGAACACAACGGCTGAAAAAGCCCTCAGAGCCAGGGTGAAACAAATACATTTGCACTTTTTTCTTTGGCAGCAGGAACTGGCAGGTGAAATTGGTGGCTGCGGCCTGACAACTTGGCTGCAGTGCCATCTACTGGTGATAGAAGCTATAGGGGGCTGAGACGAGACCACACTCTGGAAGCAGGAGGTGCATGGAAACAAACAGCAGAAACAGTAAAAGGATTCATACTTGAGCTGAGCAGGTTTCAGATTTTACATTGTTATATCTTTTTTTCCCCTGTGGGTCAAACTGCATAAAATGTACCACTCATTCAAAAGCAAAAAGCATGCATATCCAAAGCAAAAAAATGTCATTTTAGAGTTGTGTAGGCGAGACCATATCTCACCCACACAATTGTGGTTCATACGCTGAATAGTGCATATGCCATCAGGGACTAAAAGGGGGGAGGGGTGCGGGGGAGACAGGAGGATGACAAAAGGATATAAACTTTGACTAAACTGCTAGCAAGCCCTCCTGGGAACCAGAGAAGTTTAAACTTCACCAAACCACAAGACATGGGGAACTTTGACACAAAAGCACCATTTAAAAAGGCCTTTCACTGCGAATGGCAAGTCCAATTGAGGTCTGTCATGCACCTGGTGTTAAAAGTAGCCCTTCAGTCATGTGACAACCCCACGGACACAACTCATGTTCTATGCATGCATAATACAACATGCATCACTCAGATGAATTTGAAAAACAAAACACATTTGTCTTCAGGGACATTCCTGGTAGTAAACATATTGTAAAGACTCCATGGCTCTGTGTGACCTTTTGATCTATTCATATATATTTTTTTTTAATATGACAAGATTTTTTTTTTTTAACCAAGTGTCAGTATTATCATCCCTCAGTCGAAAAGGCTAAGGAGTTTTCTACACGACGTACAAAGATCTGCAATACATCACTAACCACCACAATGAAATGGGACGTTAAGGCTGAGATGACATCATGCAGCAAGCCTCGAGGACAAATATAGATCATGTTTATCTTTAACAGATGATTAATTTGTGACATAGTGAGGAGATCTCTACTGACTGCTATGGAAATGTCCTCGTAATCAACTGATCTACTCAGCCAGTTTATGGTCACCTTCATCCCTGCTGTGGTAAGTACAAAATAGCACAGCTTTAAGTTTTGTTTTTTTTTCTAAAGATGGAATATTTTAAATAGATGTTTGTGCATGTTCTGCCCTGGGTTGTTGGCGAGCCAAAATTGCACATTGATTAACAATTAAACAACTGAGCTGAGAAAAGAGATTATTATGAAACTTAAACTACAAAAACAGATGAGGGACAAAAACAAAAGGCATAATGCAATCTTTCTTATGGTTCCGTTTTTTTCACATCTTGCCTCCCTCCTCATCCCCCAAACCCTTGGGAAGCAGCACTCCAAGGTCTTTCATTTGAGCTTGTATTATGCCCCTGTATCTCTGCTCATTTTTCATCCGCGTTGCATTAAGTATTGATATTGATTTCTTGTAAATGGTGGCGAAATGGATGGCCCGCACTTTTTTGTGTTATTGTTCTGCAGCACTTGTAGGTAATTTATTATGGCTGAGGGTCCGGTGAGGCCTCCCAGTTCTGTGTCCCTCCTCCTGATGGAGCGTGCCAACCTGACTAACAAAACACACGGTGCACTGAAAGGCCACGCCCGAGGAGAATGAAGCATGAAGAAAGTGTGCACGCACGCCAGCGCCAGCACGCACATGCATGCGCTCTGTATCCCTCTCGCTCTCGACATCGCTCACATTCATGGTTGCACCATAAAGCCACACACACGAGAGGGTCCCTTAGAAAACACACAGCAATAAACTAAAAAACGTTAACTTTAAAGGCATTTCTCAATCTTAACATGAGAGTTGTGCAGTGGGCAACTATTTTATTCCTCCTTTCCTCCTATTTTTTGAATATTATTCTTTTTAGTGCTGTAGCAGCACTTGTACTGAAATCCATTCCCAGTTTTGTGACAAAGCGTGGCCTTCTTGACAAACTGGAGTGGTTTACTTGCATTGTCATCCTGGCCAATTTCTTTTCCCTGCTGCCGTGGCCCCAGCAGTCTATTTGCATTTCAATAGCCTCTCTGTCTGCCTCTATATTGCCTGATATTATGTCTGCCTTGTATGAATTCGAATTCAATGTCTGCATCTGCTGTTCCACTCCCAAGCAGTCCTCGTAAAAGGTGAAACATATGAAATAAGGCTTGCAAGCAAAAGACATTGATGGTGTGTGATGAAATAAACCAAGACAAACACATTATAGGGGCTTGTATATGGTTTTCCTTTAATAAAAAATCTGTTTACATGCATGTTCTGCCTTTACATAAAACTGCCACAGAGCAACCTTATAGCAAAATGATTGTGTGATTTCCAGGATCCTTAATAGAACTATTATTACCTGCAGGCAATAAGTTTTCACTTTTTCATGCCCTTTTTTCAGCTATAGAAGCAGAAAAATGTATAGCATGAACCCACAATGCAGAGAGTTAGGTGAGGTAAAGAAAGGCGCTGCGGTAAAACCGATACGTCCTGTTTACCGTCTCTGTCACCACAACACCAGCACTTGGCCACAAACCCTGGCTGGTGCCACAGTGTCGGACACCGTGAGTCACATGACCCACACCAGAGTCCCACAGAGGTCCCTCAGGTATCCCAGAATGCCCTCCTCTCTGGTTGACTCTCTCTCTCTCTTACAGGACGGGATATATGGGATGTCAGAAGGCCACAGGCAGTTACTGTTAAAGCCAGGAGGATTTACTGGAATTTCTGGAATTATATCTTTTAAAAGATATAAAGCACCAATGGCTGATTAATCTCTCTTCATGGGATATTGGAGAGAAGATGTAAAGAGGAATATCAGTTGAGCTGCACATCCTGTGATCCCTCTAGCAAATTGTGTTTCACCTTGGGACCAAACTGCTGCAACCAATCCTTTCCCCAAAACTCCAAGATTTTTTTTTTTTTTTTTTTT
Source organism: Thunnus thynnus (assembly GCF_963924715.1). Taxonomy (NCBI): domain Eukaryota; kingdom Metazoa; phylum Chordata; class Actinopteri; order Scombriformes; family Scombridae; genus Thunnus; species Thunnus thynnus. The sequence goes on along the minus strand of NC_089530.1, from coordinate 18,879,572 downwards.
TTTGCACTCTGATTAATATTCTCAGTTTCTCTGTTCTCTAAAAAAAATGAAATAAAAAAAAGTCAAAAACTGTATGCATGCTTCATTTTTAGATACAAACACAAAGGCATGCACCCCTCCTCTTAATGTTAACCTCTGCCAAATGTAGCTTCTGTTCAGAAACAATTAATGCCAACCAGTGTTCGCGTGCGCAGGCAGGCTAACAGCTGTGTTTGGGCCACTTGTTGTGCCTCCAGCACAGATAATTACAGCAATCCAAAAGCAGAGCAGCCGCTCGGGGAGTTTAATAATGTACAAGTAGTCGCTATCTCTTTATAGATCATGTTACTGCAGCACTCACTGATGTGTAATTTAGATCAATCAAAAAATATGGCAGGGCTATGAAACCAGTGCCTTTGATAATAGTTGGCAGGTAGTAGTCACCCCCTGTTGTCGAAGCATCTGATATAAAAGGCTTCATTCCGCCCTCCATCAAGGGGCCTGGTGTGCTAGGATGTGTAACCCAGGCAACAGATACATAAAGCATTATGGGACTTGATTTAATTTGTCTAAATGGGAGCTGGAGTATCTTGGTTCTCAGTTCGAATGTCCCTGTTAACCACCACTACAATGTAATGGGCTCCTCAACTTGGAGCTGCTGATTGTGTCCTGCTGGTATAGGAGGTTTTCCACTATAGGCTGTTTTCTGACTGTGTATGTGTGTGTGTGTGTGTGTGTGCATGTATATGTGTGCGAGCATGTTGCGTATGTCTGTGTTTGTGTATGTGCGATGGACAGATTGATACTTCAACATACTGAATTTAAATCTCGATCAAAATTTTGTTGTTGTTTCAAAAGTTTCACCTGGCAATACATACATAACAGTGGCATCATAAATAGGACATAAATGATCCTGTCGGGGCTTTGTTTCCTTGAAATTCCCACCATCTACCTTTAAAATATTTTTGAGGTCAGTAATTTAACTGGAGGCCAAAGCTTTATTCAGTACTATTTAGTTTTTTTATGTGTATAAAAGCCATGAAAGTCATCATAGGTCAGGCTTTGTTCTGAGGTATGAATTCCTTTGCTTGATTTGGTCCATTGTGTATTTTCATACCTATGAGCTCCCCGTTTCAACCCATTTTACGAACTATTTGAACCAAGACAATTTAGCCGGTAATACCTGGGTATCATTTTCTGCCTTTGCATGGGACTCTCCTTGCCTCTGGCTTGTTTTAAACTATCAGAACAATTCAAGTAGCTTCCTCTCCTCGTCCTACTTCTAACTTCCCCTCTTTTTCCCTCCTCCCTCGCTTCCAACCCATGGGTCTTTGTTTTAAATGGCAATTCATCCCGTTCGTCCGCTCAGCCACGTTAAACATCAATTTCCTCGCCGAGCACACATTACGACCCAATAGAAGAAATAAAATCTTAGCCATTTATTGTGCAACTCCCTCCTCCCTTTCTAGCACTAGCGGTGCCAATGGCAGTCCTCATCAAAGCAGCCCACATCCAACAACAAGGGAGCAGATACACAACAATGCCAATGCCATTCGACTTCCTCTTAAGTCGTTTTATACTTACTGCAAAACAGTAACGATTTCAAGGGCCTTTGAATTCCTCCAAGAGCCACCGGGTTTATAAAACATGCATGAGGTGTTCAGTAAACAATGCCCAATGGTCTTATTCCTTTTAAATAAAACTATTTCCATGAGATGTAAGAGAGACTTTAATATTGCCTTAAATATTAAAAGAGAGAACTGAGCCTCATCAATTTTTCATTTATTGGGCCCGCATGTAAGGAGTCATCAATCTCAAAAGAAATTACTGACATTTTCATTTCAAATAAAAAAGGGTACACTTTATCCAGCGGTAATAGGGATTGCCACTCTTACACAGGGAGCATTAAATGGCTTCTGGAGTGCTGAAAATGAGAAAATTTTCTTTTTTTGTCTCAGAACAGATTGCAGTTTTTAACCTTGTGAAGCAAACATGCATGAAATTGCTAAATAAAATGCAACATATTACCCTCTTAAGACTCTGCTTTTAAGGGGAATGCAGTTCACCGCAAATCAATAATAGTCCACCTTAACAAGTGCATATTCCTGTTTCCAACGAGCCCTGACTTACTGTGAAGTAATAACCACCTGGTTGTTTTGTTGTTCATTGGTATTGATATCCTCTGACATCGATTCATTGTTTGATTCCATTGCTGTTATGATATATTGTTATAAATGTCTCCATCATTACAGCACCTCTCCGCCTGTTTGCCTTTAGGCTTGAAGGTTTGTAATTACTGCACAATAAACAAATGGTTTGGGTAATGGGGGGAAAAAGATCCAGGGCCTACAGGCACCAGGAGAGGATTATAGAGAAAGGAGCCCACTTTTCACCCCCAAAAACCCCTCAACCCTCACTGCAAGGCCTGTCCCAAGTCTCACCACAACTCCCCCTGTGGAATCACCCTCGCTGAATTATTAATCACCGAGCTGTGTTGATATATCATCAACCGTGTACATACATTGCAGAGGGGGGAAATAAGGGTTACAGTAGGCCAAGATTGATAACAAAAGCTTGACATATGCTGCTAATTCACCCTGACAACACTGTCACTTCCTGCTCGGTGAAAAATTGTCCGACAGAAGAAGAGTTTGTATGCCTCAGTGCCAGCACTCCCCGACGCAAGCGACTCCACCCATAATGGATGAATATTTGTTTATAATTTCTGTACACAAGTCTGGTTGTCAGTCCCCCACTCAGCCTGCATGCTGCTGTCTCATTTGCATAGTTAGATTGAGACGCCGCGAGCGTAACAAGGTTGGCCTGCGTGTTGGTGATGGAGGACGCTGATGAATAGAGCTCTCTCCCCATCATGGCACCTTTGTAAATGTTTGATTAGTTTTGAATGGATTACTGTTAGATTATCGGGTTTGGGGCCCAAACCTAGACACGGCTCCGCTACTCGGAGACAGTCCCTTACGGGTGTCCCGTGACAGAATGGAGGCTGCATGTTGACAAAGAGCGAGAGGGGAGGAGGGCGGAGGCCATGCTTGTTTATGCAGAGTTGTCAAAATGTTTGATAATGCTGTTGCTCCCTGCCATCAGAACTTAAATTTTTAGAATACCTTGGAATGGGAAATAAAGGGTGACGCCTCTTGAGATTAGAGTTGATACAGTCAAGATAGACATGAAGAAAAAAAGGAAAGACTCACATACATAAATGCTCAGAACTTTTATTGAATCTTATTCCATATTTCTGTAACTGAGCTTGTTCCATTGCTCCCATATCGGCTCAGCATTCCAGGGATATTTAACGGGTTGGTGGGAATCTCATAGTCGGGCAGCTATAAATTTTCCTGTGGCTGCTGCAAGACGCTCTTATATTGCTTGTGTGGCAATCAGACTGGTGATTATATGGGTAATGAAACATGTGCCTCCTCTCGGTGTCTGCCCCTTCCATCGCCTGTCTCCTTCCATCTCTTTCTCTAACTTTTCTTTCTCTCTCTGGTTAAAGCTGGTGATGGATGGGGCGTAACTAGAGGAGGCAGTAACCCATCAGTTCCAAGGCCTATTATGCACAGCTGGATGCCGGGTAAAGAGGGTATGAGGCGTGGAGTAGTGACACTGTAGCGGGCTGCTTCACGGGGTTAACGCTAACCCCACCGCCCACCCCTGATGCCCCCCGCTCTAATCCGTTTGCTGGAAAACCTGTCTTGCATCTTGACAGCGCCGCCGCCATTGTGCTCCCTTTCTCTCAATCTGTTTAGCTTCCTGTTGTGACCTTTCATACAGTCAAATATATTAGCGAGTGGTGCACTCTCATTAAAACAGTGCATTAACCAAAAGACTCTTTGGAGTCTAAATGACAGCCGAAGGAACTGAAAGCTAATAGCCGTGGGCAGTTTGGGAAACTTAACTCATGAATCAGTGCGCTAATGCCGGAGCAGCAAGCCTGGAGCGCTGTAAGCGTATGGCACAATCTCCATTGCCCCCCCCCCCCCCCCCCTCCTTCTCTCATTCTCTCCCTCTTTCCTCCTTGATCTCCTTCATTTTCCTCTCTTTTTTCTTTCCCTCTCTCCTTTTCTCTCTCTAACTGCTTCTTATTCCCCAACTCGACACGATTCCCCTATCTCATATTCACTATCACCGCTGTGTTCATATTCCACTTCTCCCTGACACATTTATTCTTTTCTCTCACTCTTTTACTCGATCATCCTTCCACTGTCCTGCTATCTTATTTGTTCATTTCATTCAGTGTTCCTCCTATTGTATCGTGCTTTTCGGTGCCATCATTTCTACTTTCTGCCTCCCTGCTCTTACAGTTCTTTCCCTGTGGTCTCCCAAACACTTTATCCACCCTTATTGTTTTCAAAGAGGGGGGATAGAAAAGGAGAAAGTGAATAGAAAAAAGAAAGAGCTATAGAGAGATGGAGATAGAAGAAAGGGGAAAAAAAGAATACGAGAGAGGAGAGAGAGACGAGTAAAAGAGAGACGACAGAGAGAGGAGAGACTAAAAGCTCATTACTTTCCCCCTGATGGGAGAAAATGAGTGAGGGGGCAATAATAAAGCTTGAATTTTTCAATACTGTTAAAAATGGGGCTCTGACAGCTCACCGCCAGTGCAAGGGACAGGCGCCGACAACGCATGGTGAGCCACCGAATTAGCAATACCATACATCATAAAATCTAATTAAATCAAGGAGCAGAATCAAATTAGTTTTCTGTGACTCAAACCGCCCGCCAAAAGGGCTCTATTAAATGAACTGTAGAGAGGGAATTAAATAATTCACAGTGAGGGATTTTGCATTTATACAAAAATTGTGCACTTAATTGTCCGTGCTATATTACAGATTTGGCCTTATGTTAACAATGAGCCTAAAGCACACTTACTCGTGCGCACTGGGCACACATTAGGGCCTACATGGTCGACAAGGCTTCAAACTAAGGGGATATTAGAGTAACCATTGGCTCGATAGCACTAGTATAGTAGAGCATAGAGGTCTAGAGCGGGCAAAGGGTATACTGATTATTCTCCAGTGAGCTATAATATGCAAAATGAAAGACAGCAGTGTTGAAAATAGGGTTAAATAATGATTAAGATGTGAATATTGGGTAAGATATTACATCTGATGCTTCAAAAGTTTGGACACGCCGTATCATGTGGGCTGGTGGGCTTATCAAGAAACCCACAGGTAGACCATCAAACTTAACATGTCAGATGAAGTTCTGTCATGAAAATGGAGCACTTTTGTCACAGCGCTGTGTGAGCGTTCAACCATCCCAGCTATTCTCTTTGTCTCGCACCCCCCTCCCCACTCCCCCCCCCAGCCCCCATCTCCCATACACCCCTTTTCCTTCAATCTCTCCATCTCCCGCGCTTCCCTCCCTGGCATCAAAACAGCACAACTTTATTATAGTCGCTGTCAATACCGTAATAATAAAAGAACGTAGAGGAGAGAGACTACCATATTACACTTTTAACGAGAATATAGCAGATGCACATTGAGTGAATATTGAGTTTTAAAACTTGCCGGCGTGTGATTTGTGGCCTTGTCAGTACAAATATTTTTCAATGTCACGGTAGCAAGCCGGGGCTGTCACTTCGGCGGTCAGCTGGGATGGGGGGAGGCAAAACACAATGATCTGGCCCTTAATGGAGAACCGCTGGGACTGGCATGGAGGTGATGAAGCACTGTTTAGTTTGCGACTGCCATATTTCTGCTTGGGGACGCTATTATAAAACACAGTGTTATTTTGTCAGATTTCAATCATGAGCCAGGTTATTTGTCACCTGCTGTCACATTGTTGGGGCAAGTCAGGCTGACAGTGAAATATGAGCGGTCCCAGCCCAACCCCCTGCTCTGGAGAGTTTTCTTTAGTCTGGAGGTATAACTCAAAACAGCCATTCAGATTCCATTTCTTTGTCTCATTATGTCAGTATAGAGGCAAAAAAATGATATGAAAATGAAGTTTTATCTTCATTTTTAATCTATCTTGTTTTAAGACTTCCCTTTTCTTCTTTTTCCTTCTGTTATTTTTTATCCAGTTATATTGTCATGGAGCGTAATCTTCTAGAGTAATCACAGGTCTTGATGCATCTCTGTTTAGCAGGAGCGACAGTGTCAAGTATCCTCATGGAGGAAGCCCCAGGGAGCTATGGTTTAATTTCCTCCTATAAAAAGTGCTCTTAGATGGGATTTACTTGAATATGGCCTTATTGTGTTGCCTTATAGGCCAGGTATTATGATAGTAACAGTGCTCATCCTTTCTTAACACCCCATGTTGATCATAAGAAGTCACAAATGACCAGTTGGACACAAGAACATCCAGGTGGAGGTCAAATTCAATGGCTCCAACTCCAAATTGCATTGGGAGTCTTTTCTTGAAGCTATTCACTCTACCTAATCTTGAGAGCGTCATTGTTTCGCTAATCCCTTTTGTGGCATTTGCGATTAAACAATACTTTTTAAAATATTTCATGGCATGCATATATTTTTTATCTGAGTCTGGATTCCAAAGAGATTTCATAAAGTTCAAGCATGCAACTCAGTGACATATGATGAACATTATGCGCCTGCCATGATGCTGCGTAGAATGCTATTTAATTTTCCCTTTCAGCGGTTACATCTCCTGTGTCTGAAATGTAGAGGAAAACAAGAACCTGGCTCCTCAATTTGCTTATTGACATTGAAATCTGCTTTTCAGTTCATTGTACATGTCAGCGACTGAGACACCCCTCAGTAACTGCATTTCCAAATCATATCAGTTTTATTTCCTTGTCGCCCTTGTGTTTGAACGTCATGGCCTCTAACCCAAACATAGAACAGGTATTATCCCTGTACTTTAAAATCGGACATTTCCTTTCCGTCTCTATGCACCATTACTTTAGACTGTTTGTAGATGTTGCCAAACTATCAGTCGATACATACAGTAAATATGCAAATAGAATTTGATTACTAACACTACCTTCTCTTAGTTGAGAGACAGGGGTGACATTGTATACCTTCACCCTTCCTAGTCGCCGAATAAAGCTGTGTTATTGCCTCTGCAGATGAGCATGCTCGTTCTGCACGTCTCTGCTTTTATAGTAGCCAAAAAATATGTAAAGCAAGAAAAACTTTTTCCTTGTTGCCTGCTTTTCACTTCCTTTTTTTTTTGCATTTTAATTCCTCTATGCGTTCACGGATCAGGTGGATCTAATTAAGTGAATCACACTTTCACATGCAAGACAGTGCAAAATACATACACATGCAGTACAATGCACACATAAAGCAAACACACACAACAACCATTAGCTTTGGCTGACACCGTAGCCATTAGCACACTGTTTCTAGTTGTGTGCGCTCCATTCCAAAAGAAGAATCATTTACATAATGTGTGTTTTCCCCAAACGGTGTGAACAACCGGCACTCTGTGTAGGTTTCCTGCTGGCAAATGTTTCAAACTGACCTTGGGAAACGGTCCATCTGCAAACGCAGTTACATCAATAATGGGCCTTTTTACTTGGTTTTGTGTATACGTGTGTGTCTGCAAGCATGCAGATGTGCATCTGAGTGTGTATGTGTCTCTGCATGTGCACACTTATACGCGCCTGTGTGTGTGTGTGTGTGTGTGTGTGTGTCTACAGCTGATGACTCTGTGCCAGCCGGACGGCTTTTATACGTATTAATATTAATATGTGCCTGAGCTACAGCCCATCACATCCCTGCCCTGTGGTGCAGAGTGTCCAAGGGCGACCATTATCATCCCTTTCTGACTGTCAGTGAACCTGGAGGAAAGTAAGATAGGCACGTTGACTACCGTGCTGGGGTCAAACAGTCAGGCTAATACAGCTCAAATCACCAGTAGTGTGGAGGATACAGTAAAACGCGCTTGGATGATGTGCATCTATTTGTGCTGCAATTCCATATGAAATGCATCCTCTTATGGATACATGCTTGAAGTCTACACACAAACACACACACCAAAGCTCAGAAACATGCACACTTGTCTTCATGTACACACACTAACATAAAAAGGTACACTGTTTTTTTTTTTTTAAAAAAAACCCTTCATACCGGTGTTTATCAGGCCTCTTACCATGAATAATCAATGACAAGTACTATTCTTTTCAGACTAAGTTGGTATTTTGCTCCCGAGGGCTGTATTGATGATAATGTTAACCATGTCCTATAAAATCAATCAATCAATGGAATATTAAATGTATATGTCTGGGAGGTTGTCAGTGGAGCGCTCAGGGGTGAATCTCCAATAGCCTGTCAAGGTTTATTGCCTTTTATGGGGGATCCACCAACGCACTGTTTCCATGAAAATACACCTGTACAGTATATCAAAGAAGCTGTGATATCAGAGCTACAGACAGAAAGTGAAAAAGACAACCAAACAAGCTCTTTCTCCATCTCTTTTCCTCCCTCTTTTATGTGCACAGACAGAAACCCCACTCCACCACTACACACCAAAATAGATGAATTTTGCTTCAACAAAGGCAGTATGGTAATTAAATGTAAGATAAGGCCATTCAGAATGCCCAAGACAGTGCCAGGCAAATATCCTGATCAGCTTAAAATCAACCAAGTGGGACAGAATAACAAAAATCCAAATTGGTTGGTCTAGATCAGCTTGATAGGGCTTTCAATATAATACACAACAATGGCCAAAATGAATAGGAATCAAATTACAAGAGCTGTGATATGGCATGAAACTGCATGGGGGAATTCAAGCACAATCACTTTTCAATGTGGCTTCCAATATTGCAGCCAATCCTCGCACGATTCATATCCGATCACAAATAATGTTTATCACCCTCATATCTCTCTCCCTAATGGAAAAGGCCTAGTGTTGGGGTTTAAGGAGTGCATTCATTTTTAATGAGGTCTGGGCATTGGCCAGAATGAAATGAACAGACAGAGAGTTTTGGGCCACTGTAGCAACGACTGGCAGTAAAAGGTCGATCCATTCTTTCTAATTTGACCAGGTTATGTGCTACTATATGTTGCTAAGTTGTTTATTACAACCAAGCAGCATTTTCACTATACTGTTACAGAACTGTTTAGAAAAGGGCTAAAGCTCAGCTGCTATTGCAAAAGACTTTTTTTCTCCTGTTAGGAAGTTTCAAAGGGCTGCAAATTCTTCAAAGAGATTTAATCCTACAACAAAAAAAGAGATGGTGTTTTTCAGTGGTTTCAAATCCATATTGTTGAGGTCACTGCCTTTAAATAACCTCAGTGATTGCTACGTTTTTTTTCCATTAGTAAAACTCTTCAAGTGCCATATTATAGATTCATTCAAGCCTAGGCTAAAATCTAATTCCTGCACTTGTAGGAATGAGATATTCTGTATGTTCACCTGATTTTCAACTAACAAAATTACACACTTACAGTGCTGAAAAAGGGAAGCTATATCACTTGAACCTGAACTTGAAGTAATTCTCTATAGTGTTTATGAGTTCAGAAGGACCATCAAATTTCATGTAAAATAAGCTCTCATGCAGAAGAAGACACTCATATTTTATGTCTAATTCTGGAGGAGAAGATGTATTTCCTGCTTCCCCAGGAAGCGTGATTGGTGTGTGACTGCGCGTCGTGACGAGATCACTTGGCGGGGGCTGAGGATAAAATGTCGCTTAGGATAATGTGATTGCCCTTAAGGTACAAGGAGGTGAATTATATTCCCTGATTTATAATCTGAAAATTAAAGACTCACTCATTTTCTAATTTAATTCCACCTTCAATGGAACAATGTTCACTCTGAGCCAAATTGGCGAATAATGTTACTAATTCAGATGCAGATGTAATTTCTATTCGGGGGGCTGCAGCGTGTGGTGATGAACGAGTCCCGGATGGATCGTTGCCACTCCTATCTCCCCGTCTCGACAATTCCCCAGCAGTTGTGATAATAACCTGAGCAATAAAGGAGGGAGAGGCAGTGCTACCCTGTTCCACTCCTCATACCCCAAGTCATCTGATACTTCATCTAATAGTATTTCTGTCCTTTCCTGTGTCACTCTGTCTTAATGCAGCTGACACTGCGCTCTTCCATACAGGAAAACAGAGTATGCAGAATATTATCGATGTAAAACTGCATTAACACGAAGACTCTTAATAACCTGCATAATTACTGCTGCCTTCTGCAATACAAAAAAGTCATTGCAATAAATCTGCTGTTAAAAACTTGATTGAATGCAGGGTAAATGTCAAGGTAATTATGAGGCGGCGAGGGTTAAAAGCAACGTTAAATCCTCCCACAGAGTGGTGACATTCAAGCAAAGGAGGAAGAGATAAGTGAGGGAGGAAAGAGCAGAGCGACAGGGAGAGGGCCGAGTTTGTAAATGTATCAGCCAATACGAATCTAACAGTTCCTCACTTGTCACTGGCCTTTTATTTATGACTGCAAACCATTTGAGATATGACCTCTCTATGACTGGTTTCTTCCTGCACGCTAATGGGCCCATTAAGGACAGAATTCATCATGTTTTAATATTGTAATGACACAAACACGTTCAGTCTGCACATGTGATCGTTGAATTCCTCATTTGGTTATTTCCATGTTAGCTCACTTGACCCTTAACACAAAACTCTCTCCAACCGCACAGTGTGTAAGGTCACCAAGTGGAGATGAAAGGGGACAAAAGGAAACCTGTGTTCCCACTTCATCACCCATTTTGCACCCTACGCTATCACGGGGATTAGAGAGGAAGTCTGCTGCATCCCTTCATCCGTCTCAGCATCAGGCAGCCATACAGATGCCAGAATACAACCATTTAGTAGAGGGGCTGGTGGAGGTCAGGTCATTTACTCACCGTTCAGCCTTGCTGAGGGAGGGAAGGGGTCGGTTGGGGGGGGCGGCGGGGGTAGCGGCACAGCTGAAAGGTTGTGGTCGCCGTGTCGTGTGCCTCCTCTTCAAAGCCTAATGATCTGCCAAGCATAATGACCCCAAGACGACGGGGCCTCTACAAGCCTTGACTAGGCCTCCTCTAGTCCCTGCTCACACTCACTTCACTTCAGAAATAATACGAAAGAAAGATTTTTTTTTTCTTGCTTTTTTTGTTCTCCCCCCGATCGACCCCCCCACCCACCCCCGTACCCCCGCCTGCTATCCACCCTCAGCCACTGTACAAGCCAAGGCTCCATGACAAAAAGCCAATAGAGTTAGCTGCCAAGGCTTGGAGCTCTGAGAGGGATAACTGGCGCAGAAGGTTAAAGCAACAATGTGCTCAGCCCCATTGAGCTGCTCCTTCTGTGTTGATGGTGAATGTGTATGTGTGTGCGTGTGTGTCTCAAAATCAGTGTGTGTATAAGGTGTCAAGGGTTGTTAAAATGTATATGCTCTGATATATCTAAAAAGAACACCTGTTCACTTGTGTGTTCTGCAGCTACCCAAATAATGAGGGCTTCATTTGATATCAATCAAACCTTAGTTATGAGTTTAAGAGTTTAGGAGAAACTCAATACGTGTATTGTGTAGAATGAAAGAACGTGAAGAGTAAAGCGCACGCAGGCTTTGTGATTGCCTCAGTAGAAATGCTAATTATTTGCTTCTTTCATTTTGAAACGCTGACCTAAATGCAGACTCCGAAGCGAAAAGCAAATGTCTGGATTTTCAGATTACAAATGCCTTTTTCTCACAACAATTTCAAGGCGACTGCTTTTCCACAGAAGGGACACAGCCACAATGAAAGGTGTGATATCCCCTCTCTGCAAACCATAATGGTGCCTTGTTTGAAAATGACAGGTGTACGAATGAGGCCCTCTCTTTTCCTAAGTACGTCAAACCGTGGTCATTCACTCTGCTTTGTTTTTAGCGTAATAGCCCCATTTACAAAATGTCGGTGAAATTAATGTGGGACAAACGCAGCGGTAACCGAGCCAACTAATTTTTGCTCATTCAACTTGAATTATTAATAGGTGAGAAATATACCATATGCTTTCAGAGGAACGGCATACATTCATTTTATACAGAATTGCTGCTGTTTTGTGAAAAGTATAAGTAGCTTAACTGCTCTTTTCAAAAGGGGTGACTTATATGGAGGCCTTAATGATGTATAAATCAGCCTGTGTAATTATGCTTCCAGCTGCTGCCTTGGGCCGGGCTGAAACTATAGGCCCTCAGCACTGAGACTGGAGCCTTCATCACCTGAATCCCTCTTCATCAACCAGCACTAGTTTTCTCTCCTCAGATCACATTATTATGAGTTATTGAGAGAGAGAGCAGGAAAGAGAGAGAGAGAGAGAGTGCTCAGAGCAGTAAGCAATTATATATGTGTGCATGAATGTATATGTGTGTGTGTGTGTTCATACATTTGCAGACATGTTTATGCGTGTGAATCTGTGCACATGTGCTCATGCACTGGCACATTTTTTCCTTCTTTCTTATCATTGAAGTGTACCATCAAAAAATTTCACTTTGTCACAAAATATATAAAAATACATAGTTTGACAAACTCTCTGACAAATTCAGTCAATGCTGTTTATTAATTTATTTATTCTGTCACTTATGACTATAGCTTTCACTCCTGTGCTCACATGCACAGCACGCTCATTACAAGTTTAGTGGAGGGTTTAGCAAAGAAGGACCAGAATGTGGTTATGTCTTGGTGAAGAGATGGGGCACCACCTAGTGTACAGTCACTGCCACAGCTTTGATCCACCTTTCTTTCCATTGAAACCTTTGTTTATGTTTATATTTTACACACAATACATTCAACACACAAGCAATATCTGACAAAATATCTGCAACGACTTCAACTAGTTTCCCTTTACACCTATAGGGACATTTGCATTTTGAAGCCTGTTTTCTTTTTGTCAGCCTGGTCCAGATCTTATGTAACTGTGCTATAGATGGTGGAGTGGGCGTTAAACATCTGCATTAAGCAATAAACACCGTAAAGTGAGCTGCTTCACTTCCTCCCCCTCACAACTGATAAAACTTAAATAATCACCAACATGTTCTTTGATCGGAAACATACAGATTTCAGCTGTTTGTCAAACTCTGTTCAAGAATCAGATTAGAAAACATCATAGCATCAATGGTGGTGTTGAGGAAACTCTCTGGTGTCTTTGTCTGTGAGTCCTATCTGTGAAAAGCCATTTGTTTTGCATAAATAAACTCCATTTGTTTGGCAGAGCAAAGAAAGATGCAAAGCACTGTGGTCACAATGACCTGGAATAAGGGTACTGAAAATAGACAAAGGCCTGGACTTACTGTCAATGAACAACAATGTGTTTTGGAATTATGCCCTTCCTGAGAAAAGCTGTGGTGAGGTAAATTTAAATGTGGATACCTATCAGTATCCCTTTGTTTTATGACACATGCTGTATCAGTTATCATTTACATGTCTCATTGTTCTAAGGCCACAAACATCTTTTTCATGCGAACAAGTTCTCCCTAACTGTAACACATATTTACACTCATTGTTCAAATGATCGAAAACAATGTTTATTACTCTATGAGTAAATATCAACACCTTACTGTATGACCACTGTGAGTTTGAATCATTTGTCACTAATAGGTGTTCATCCAAACAAAGCCGACAGGTCCATTTACATTTTTATGCAGGGCTATATTTAATAATGTGACTTATTTGCTAATATTGAGGCAGTAAACTATTGAAAAGGAATAATTTAAATAGTCATACACACAAAATCCATCAAGGAAAACTCATGTTCACATGCTTCTTCCTTTAAACATGCTCTACCCTGGATGTTTGTAACAAGGATGGACATCTTGATAGCAAGCAGAGTGAAACCATATTGGGATTAATGACCAAGCACCTCCTTGTTAATTGTCACATCAAACAAACAGGTCCTAATTGGCAAAGGTTCCAGCCTGGTGCTAAGTGGACACAGAGTGGGCTCTGCCTCTAGATCGGTCTCCTTTGTCTGCTTTCATTAGAGGGTCAAGCCCCTACATTAAGAAGCCCATACTGGACTCGTGTTTTCTTTGGTGTGGAATGAAACACACACCTGCTACTCTCAGGCAATGAAAAGGAACTTGAATCTAATATCACCATCATGTGCCTTCTATTAGTGTTTACAATGCCCATGTTTTGTGTTGATTTTGTCTGTGACGCAGTGGGCATGCTTGTATTTGTGCTGCAGTTTTAAGAGAGAGAAGACGGAGATAGAGGAGAGAGATATAGTGAGAGAGAGAGCGGGGGGAATAAAAGAGCAGAGGAAACTCATATTGGAGCAGAGAGGTCAGGCTTTAGTTCAACTTCTCTCCCAGTCTGCAGTGTATACTCTCTGATCTGCGGCTGCGTGAAGGAAAGGAACCTTTACCTAGACTTGAATACACTTGACACATTTCACCTTTTTTTTAATCTAAAGACTCCAGTAATGTATTTGCACAATAAAATATTTGGATTGACTCTATAAGTGCAAGAATGTGGCCAAATAAGAAAAATTGCACAAAAAAGGCTAATGTGATTATGTGTTCTCTGATAGTCTGAAATTGAGTGAACTGGTAATGAAAATTAAAACTAGATCGCTTAAATTTTTTATTTGTCAAATTTATATACCGTACACGCACACACGCAAACAGCTATGCACACACACAAACATGCTGCTCCATCTTGAAATGCTAATTTATGATTAGCATCATTATGCGGTAGTGTAATTTCACAAAAGCCTTCCCACAGTGGCGCACAAAAGACTCATTCACCGCCAGAGCTGCTCTGTGCGGGGAAGAATTATGGCACGCAGATGAATCCATTCATGTGGGAAAGGATTTATTCGATAATTATAGACCTTCACAGTTTTAATGCCACTTAATGAGGAGCTTGCATAGTGTGATTCCTACTCAGGCTGACGAATGGATGTTGGTTTTTATTCTGGTGTTTTTTGTTTTGCTCTATACAACATCTGTTAGCCTTTTCTATGCTGAGAACTAGCTGGGACAGTGCTTGTGGGGCCAGGATTTTTTTCTCTCTCTCTGTGTATTATACAATAACTCACATTATTTTTTTTATGCTTTATTGTGTCAATACATGTCGTTGATACATTTCCTGCTATTTAAACATCTTTACAGTTTTTGACCTTTTAACTTTTTGTTTGTTATCCTTCACCCATACAGAAAACACAGTCAATACATAGACAATAAAATAAGTACCTGTATAGAAGTTACCAATCATAGTGTATATATCCATACATATTCACATATACATACATATCCATACATCCATGCACTCACATGTATAAACATACACATAATTAAAAGGAAGAAAGAAGAAAAAAAGGAAAAAGAGAAAAGTTAGGTTTTGATGTTTCATTATAGAAGAAGGCCTACCACTGCTACTATGGTTTTCTATTACACCTTTATACGTATTACTTAAATCAACTTCTCAAAGAATTATCTGTCTAATATTACATTAATATTTATTTAATATATAGTTAGTCAATTACCTTTACTTAATTTAAAGAAAGCCCATCTTTTTTCCAACAACTTTTTATTCTTAAAGATTTTGTAATTTACCTACTATATACATATACTACTATATACATATACTATATATGTCCTCTACTGTTTCTAGCCACTTGTTTAACTTGGGAGGTTCCAATTTTTTCCAACCTCTTGTTATTTACTTGAGTGCTGTAATTCTCAGGATCCAAAAAAGATATAATTCTTCCTTTTGTAGGCTCTTTGGACGTGTTCCCAACAGTATATTGTGTTTTTCTAGATACCCTGCTATTCTGAAAATCTGTTCTATTGTATGTAAAATATCTGACCAGTAGGTTTGTAATATTTTTCTTTACATGTAAAGAGTATATTTGTATGGTCAGCTTTATTTTCCCCACATCCCCTCCAGCAGCTGGAAATGTTTTGTGGATATGGTCGTTAGTGTTCTAAAGTATCTTATATTCATCTTCCAAACATATTCCTGCCAATAGGGTGATCTTATGTAGAGGAAAATATCTTTAAAGCTATTATTCCAATCATTATCTAGTATAGTTGTTTTCAGTTCCTTCTCCCATTTGTCTTTAATATAGTATAAATGTTAAATTTTGCTTTCCTGAAGTATTTGGTAGATTTGTCCAGTTGTGTTTTTGAGATTATGGCTTTGGTGAGTCTTTACCATAAGGGGGTGGAGATCTCCAAGAGTTCTAATTTGGACTTTGTCTCTTAAATAGCTTCTCACTTGCAAATATTGATAGAAATAATCACTAGAGAAGCCGTATCTATTTGCTATATTTTCAAAGAATCACTCTTTCTTCATTATAAATTTGATAAAAATCTTCTGAGGCCCTTACCTTCCCATATCTTGAAAACATAATCAGTACTTTGGATTAAAATCTGGGTCCCATACTATTTCTCTTAGACAGACCTTGACTCTGGTTATTTTACATATTCTCCAGATTTTAAATGTGTCATATATAGAGTAGTTATGTATTTTGATCTGTGCTTTTTTATAACTGCAGAAAATCAATGTGCTGAGTGGTTCCACCAAGTTGGACTCAATGAGCTTCCATTCTGGGCTTGTCTCATTATTCATCCATATTAAGATCGGTTTTACCTGTGCTGCGTAATGGATTAAATTAGGTAATGTAAGTCACCCTACTTTCTTTTGTTGCAGGATTTTTAGTTTGACTCTTGGCTTCTTTTCGTCCCATACAAATTTTCTCAGCAGCCCCTCCCAAACATTAAAACATGCAGGTGTTATGTATAATTCCATAATTGCAGTGATGTAGGTGGTCCAAGTTATTAAATGTGGTGACTCCCAGATATCTCACTTTGTTCTGGTCCCATTTAAAGTCAAACTGTTTTTTAAAGTCTTTGTCCAAGTGGGCACCAACGTCCATAGCTTCAATTTCAATAGCTCATAGCCAGACAGGACACCATAGTTTGTAATTTCATCTAAAAACACAGGTAGTGAGTTATATACTATGTCTGTGAGGTACACTGTGATATCATCTGCGTACAGCGCAAGTTTATGTTCGTCTTCCTTTATTGTGAGACCCTTTAACCTCCTATTTTTCAGAATACTTTCAATTAAGGGTTCTATACATAAAGTAAATATTTGAGGTGATAAAAGTCTTAGAAAGCATCACATTCTCTCTTATTCTTGCGTTTGGTTCTTTATACATTCCCTTAATCAATTTAATAAAGGTTTGATGGAATCCAAACTTCTCACATACTCTGAATAAGAAGGGCCATGACATCCAGTCAAAGGCTTTTTCAGTGTCTAACGTCAATGTCAACATTTGTTGCCTCGTTTTTGCTATATAATCAATGATGTTAATAGTACGCCACACATTGTCACTTAAAAGGCAATCTTTAACGAATCCTATTTGATCTGTGTTAATTATATTAATGTATATTAATATATGAAAGTCAGTCATGTATATGTGAAAGTCAGTTTGCTATAATTGGTGTGAATAGCTTTTGATCTATGTTTAGGATGGATACTGGTCTGTACGATAAACATTCTGTCAAGTCATTTCTTTCTTTAGGTATAACAGTAATGATTGCCATATTCCATGTGTCTGGGCACTGTTTATAGGATCTTGTTGAAAACTCTAGATAGGATGGGAGAAACTAGATATCTGAACTCCTTGTAAACTTCATTAGTAACTCCATCATTTCCAGAACTCCTTCTGATTTTACCTTTCTGCATAACCTTTAGAATTTCCGTCTCTACTATTGGCTGTACTGAGACGTTATTTTGTTTATCAGTCACTCAGGGAAGGTTTAAGAATTCCAGGTACTCTTTAACTTCCTGTGTCTACACCTACTACTTCTAGAGTATAGAGGTTTTGATAGTAATCCCTAAAACATGATGCTATTTTCCCTCTCTTATATGTGGAGTTTTTGTCCATAATGGTGGTTATTGCAGTTTTCTCTCTCTGTTTCTTTAATTTCATTGCTAATATTTTCAGTGCTTGTTATCATAATAGGTTTACCTACAGAGCATGAGATTCTTTTTGATTTATTGTATTTCTATTGTTTCCAATGCTTTTTAGCTACATTCAAGTGTATCTGTATATCTCTGGTCATCCTTTTTTCATGCTCTTCGTGTCATTTCTTTACTTTGTTTTCCAATACTATCTTTTCTCTTTCTCTTTGCCTCTTTTTCCAGGATGAATATGCTATTATTTCTCTTTGTACTGTTGCTTTTGCAGCTTCCCACAGTATTGTAGATGCAACTCCTCTGTTATCATTTATCTCAAAGTAAGACTTCATGCCACAATTTATTTTCTCCTTGAAATGCTGATCACCAAGTAAGGAGTTGTTTAATCCTCCGTACAGTTTCCCTTCGTTCCCTCTTCAAATTTAATTCCATTATGACTGGTGCATGGTCTGCTTGTAATATTTTACATTTTGTAACCTTTGAAATCTCATTTTCAAACATGAAGAAATAATCTAGTCTCAAATTGACCTTACGTGCATCAGCGTAATACAATAAGTCACATTAAGTAGGCAGTTAATTAACAGGCTGGTGGTCAGGTATGAATGAATATTATAATAGCAGGGCTAACACAAATACAAAATACCACTACTCTCATTTCATGTATACTATCTTAACACATAAGATAATTACTATTTGTTGATAATTTCTAAAAGAAATTATTTTGATAACATTGTTAGTTACAACCTATTATAAGCATTTTTTACCTCTAGTTTACCTCTTGTTTACCTTCATGGCAGCTGGCAATAAACACAGACTCATACATCATGCAGTTCAAGGCCGAGCTGAATGATGTTTACCATAATGCCAGTCTTAATGCCTCATAGCCATGTTGTTGTGGAGAGGTAATTAAGTTGCCAAAGTTTAATTGCTCAATCATCAGCAGTTAACAAAAAGGCGTCAGTGCCCCCACACCCCACAACCCCCACCCCACCCCTATACTTTCAACATACTATATTTATAATGGCTAACAATTACTGCAAGGGCCCTTTAGCTGGGATAGCACTAGTAAAAGCTGCCGGCACTAATGAAAAGCTATAATCACTTCGCCCACAGCAGTTATTAGTAGCAAATTATGGGTCAGTTGAAGGGCTAGCTGTTATATGCATTAAGATAAATAACACTGCAGCTTGTGGCAAGTGCAGAAAATGAATGAGTAGCATATGTACCTCTAATTCTACCCATAATGTGCATAATCATTCTTAGATTTTAAAACAGTGTCACTTTTTAATGATATACGTTTTTAATGCATTGATGTATGATAATCAATATGTTCTTTGCATGAAAAATCACTGAATGTGCTTATAATTTGCACTTAACTGAAAATACTTGCAAATTTTGACTGATTGCAACAGCAAATCTATATCTACAACCATATATGTAGATAGACATGCAGTCATCCTTGCCCAGTTTTTAACCACTGAAAACAATTTACACTTCAACCTATTTCATCAGGCACTTTCCAAATCTTTATGGCCAGACTTCCAGATAATGCATTTCTTTTACCAGCAGAAGTATGCTTTGCAAATGCTCTAAATGCAGCATTACTATGCAGAGTGAAGTATATCCCCTTTCTTCCCATCCTCCCCTCTTTCTTTCTGTTCCTTTCTCTCCCCGTCTTTCTTTCAGTCCTTCTCTCTGCCCTGCTCCCTCATCCTGTCCGGTTGCTCAGCCAGGCCCAGTGGAATGCCACGTCTCTTTGATCAAGTCTTCATTATCAGTGACTCTGTGTCGTTTGGGCTGTCTGACGTTAAGGGGGCTAGCTGAGGGAGAAGCGTGGCCTCCGTGTGGAAGAGGCCTCTCTACACAAGACTGAACAATCGCCAGGCATCCCGCCTCCATTAATGAGAAGCATCCCCATCCAACGCAGTCCCCAGGCAGCCTCTACCAGGAGGAATGCTTGGCCCCTGTCACTCATAGCATTGCTGAGGGCTATTAGCAATTCATTAAGTGACTGACTGACCGCCTAGCTGTATCAATTAGGGGATAGTTGATATGTCTGTTATTGTCAGACTCTGTTTGAGATTGCACTGCTTTTCATTCAATGTCTGCTTTTGGTTTTTGTGCTGAGGCTGAGCTGCACAAAGTTATGTTTTGTGTGTGTGTGTGTGGTCTTGGCATGGCGATCACAGGCTTTAACCAAAGATGATAAAGAGTTAACCAATTAAATAATAAATATTGATGAACAGATATAGTTCTTTGATGCATAGATAAAACATTAGTAAACAGTGAAACAGTGTCATACCTTATTTGTTTTGATTTCTGAAATCCTCCTTTCAAAAACAGGGAACAGGAAAATTGTTGCCACCTGGAGGTAAAATGAAGTATTGTCAGAATTATTAAAGACTTGGGCATCATGGCAAACCTTGAGTCTCCACTGATGCAGATAAGCTATAGGTGCCACTGGTTTGAACCAAAACTGCCTTCATCTTATTGAAATACAATCCTTTACCTGGAAGAGGTAATTTCAACTGTCATCTGCAGTAAACAGGTGGACTTTCTGTGGTACCAACTGACACCCTTCTGCCAGTAAATCGGTTGTATCGTATTCATGAATTAACAGGAACAAGAAATAAACAGCAAGCATGCCAAAATTTAAAGTGATTTCTGTTACTGTTAATATTTTGACAAGGTGTAATACAGAATATAAAAAATTTGTTTAACAGCCAACATCCTTGTGGCCTCGCCTGGCTAATATATAAAATATCCTCAGAGTCGACCGTTGTTTAGAGCCAGCTAGGCAAATGTCAGGCAAATTCCCCTTGTTGTTCACAAACATGATTCCTCATTTCACTCTATGCATTTAGATAAGAGCATACTTCTTTGCATGCATATCTGATCATTCAATATGTAGATTCAAAGTGCGATGCTCCCCATCGCTGTTGTTACACAAGCACAGAGGCACTCGATGAAAAATACTGTGAAAGTGTTGTTTGAAAGTAGCTGTGCACATCTGTATTTACTCACCTAGGCCTTATTTGCATTAAAAAACTGCAGAGAGATAGTCTCATTTAGGCTTTGTGGCTTGAGTTGACATCCCCTCTCTTTCATTCTCCTAACTGTCACTGTCAGCTCTGACTGTTGCTTTCTGTGTCACACCCAACCTGCCGGTGACTTTGCATGAACTCAGCAGTGACTACGTTTGCTGAATGAAACAAAAGTACAGAAAATAATGGACTGACTGTTTTTAAATGCAGTCTCTACACGGTAGCCTACGGTACTGTACAGAATGCTTGTTCTATATGTGCTGTATCAAGTGCTTTCATTGAAAGTAATAACTGTTGTAATGATGATGCTACTGTATATAGATAAATAATTTAGATTTTAAGAGTGAATTACACACCTGTATCTGTAAAATTCATCCTGATTTGCTTTTGCAGTGTTACTGGAGTGATAATCTTAAATAAAATCAAGTCCTATGTTTTGGCTCCCAATGCATGTATTTTGTCAATGTAAATCTGCTCATAAAAAGATGATTGTAAGTCTTGTGGGAATGCTTTTGAATAACTAAAACAGATGTTTCTTGATAGTAGATAGTTATGTAATCTTGGCATGCCAACAAACTATGCAGCCAAAGCACGTCATAATCCTTTGGGCTCAGTGTGCTGAGTATAAACAATTAGGTAGGTGACCGCAGAACACAATCAAAAACAGTCATATGTCAGCTACATTCTGATCAGAACGATATATGAAAAAGCAACAAAAGACATGCTGATGATAATAATGCCAATTATCACATTTTGCTCAGGGGTCAGAGGCAACAGCATTAAACCAAGTCACCATTACCTGATAAATGGCTGAACAATTTCTCTCTTTTCTCTTTTCTCTCCTGTGAAATTGTTTGGCAGCCATTAGCACTGCAGTGTAATGCCAATGATTGACGTTGTTGTCTACTTAGCAGTGACAAGGGATGTGTGTGTGTATTGGGAGGGGTCAGCATGCTGGTTGTTGGGGGGGGGAGGTGGGGGGCAGTGCAGGGGATTGATCGGGGTCTGCGTTGTTGCCAAACGGGGGGTGAGGGTGTATTGGCGCGTAGACAATGAGCCCTGGCCAGCGCTGAAAGGCCCATTCTGCGGATCCCTGTTAGCTGTCTATTATCCGCAGTCTCCAGGGGGCTGCTAAATAGAGGGCATGTGTTAGGCAGACATTTATCATGTAATTACAGCACTAGGATCCGTTTCTGATGGTGTGTGATGATTACTAATAATTACTGTGCATTTCACGCCTCCAAAGGGCCCAGATGGGGTCCCAGGGCGTCAATACAAAGGAGGGGAGGGGGGCAGGGTGAAAAAAGGGGGATGAGGGAGGAAAATGTGAAGAAACGGAAAGACAGATGAAGAGAAATAGAGGACGGATAGTGTCTCGCCTTAACCATTTAGAGGTGCTCATTAGCTAAATGAATTGAACCATATGTGTCCAATTCCTAATTAACTGGATGAAAGGAAAGGAAAGGAAAGGAAAGGAAAGGAAAGGAAAGGAGAGGAAAGGAATGGAAAGGAAAGGAAAGGAATACACTTAATCTGTTTTACATGGCAATCTCAATATGACAAACTTTCTTATACGCAATTATCACTCTGTAGTTTTGATTTCTTTCAGATTACACATTTATTTTATATACTAATGATTTCCTGAACTATAAATGTACAACAAACCAAATCAAAAAGAAACTAGAGAAACAATAATAATGGCAGGAATAACACTGTTTGATATGTTTTTATTCCTAAAGGCATCCAGCTATAACCAAGTTGCATTGTTTTATAAGCAGCGTATACATTTAGACTGCACAGAAATAATGGCAAGGTTACCTGTGGCTTGATTTGTGGTATCGTATCATGACTGATATACAATCATACTCAAAAGGTTTCATATCTGTAGCAGGGACTGAATAAATGGGCCAAGACTGGGGTTTAAATAAAAAAGAAAAACACCCTCTTATGAAAGCAGCCATCTTGATTCTGTCATGCAGGGGGAATGGGTCTGTGTAGTATTGAAACCAGTGCGGGTGAAATACAGTGGCTCACTGTTGTATTTCTGCCCTCTACAGGAATCCGGATAAATCAAAGAGGTCAAGCTGCCACTGATATGATGTAGTAAGGAAGCATAGGGATGGGTTATGCTGTAGAGAGTATGTGTGTGTGCTTTGTGTGTGTGCAGGGGGGTTGAATTGCAGAGGCCCAGCCATGAACTGGAAAGGACAGACCAACAGCAGGTGCAGCAGTGCAACATTTTGCTGAATGCTGCAGTCAAGTTTTCACTCTCCCTCAACCTTTAGTGTTCATTTTACCCGAAAGCCCCATGTGCATCCCATAAATTCTCACAACAAAATGAGGGGGTCCTCCTTTACTCTTTTCAGGGGGCCCCTGCTAAAGACTACAAGGTCTCCACCTGGTCAAGGTGAGCTCAAATGAAACCCACTGACTGGCAGCGTTTTACCTGCAGCACAAAAGCCATCTGAATCAATATGGGAGGGAAGAGAGGGGGGTCAGTTGGGGAAGATGAGGACCGTCCTGTTTAATAGAAACAAATTGCTCTCCACTTCCCGGTGACACAGATAGCAGACCATTTGTGCCTGCTGGCCTTTGTTGGGAACAACAGAAAGGAAATGTACTCATCCTGGCCAGGGATAAAGTTCGGGGCTTTTTGTTACATGCCAGTTACCTTAGCCTCCGTGCCCACCCCCTTGAACAAGCACAGCGGTTAAGTAGTTCAGGTGCCTGCTACATTCTGTTAGATTAAAGGTCCCTGCTTCTGGCCCGAGTTGAATTGCCTCAGCTGGAGTTGAAGGGAGAGGAGGGAGAGAAGGGAGGGAGTGAGGGAGCGGCGAAGTTGTAGGGCCATGGGGCATGAATAGACATCTTGTGCGTGCTCACAGAGGCGAAACGCTTTGGGACAGCCAGCCGGCCTCTCTCTACACCAAGAACCTGAAAGAAAGTCTGTAGGGTGGGTTGGTGAGTAGGGGATGTGGTGGTGGTGGTGGTGGTGGGGGTGGCCCAATCCCTACTCACCCTCACCCCTTTGCTCACTCTATATCTTCACCCACATTTCCCCCAGGTTGATTTGAACATTTGTTTGCAACAAGGACTAGGGCAGGTGGGTAGTGGGTAGGATCTCAAAGGCCTTTTTGAAAGCTAGAAACACACATACTGTTACCCTTATGGAACATGGGCCTAAAGAAAATGGACACAATGCAAGCAGGTCACGAGGGGGGGTCTGTGTAACTGTGCGCCAACGTGCACCTGTGCTACCCACTCACTTACACAGAGCGGTAGTGGAAGCAGGGTCAGGAAACATTGAACAAAAGGTGATTGACATGTGACACATAGCAAGTTTAACTTAGACACCATTTATTGGCAACTGTGTGTTCGATTCTTTTTTTTCAGAGACAGCTTATTAGAGATTAATGTTTTACTCTGAAGAGCAAATCTACCGTTGAGGTATATTTGATGACACATGTTTATGATACATGTTTACTGCCATGAAGATTTATGGGACATATGTACCATAAAGGCGCGTCGTTGGTCCGTTATTAAAATCTCTCTGTCTCTCTGTCACATGCACACAGGCGTGTTCAGGCGGAGATGCATAACAGAGTCTGAGCATGTCTTACTTCCACAAACTCATTCCCAAGGTACAGGGTCAAGTACAAGAGTCAAAGGTGAAGTCTGCCCCACAGGATTAGATTCCACTCTATGGGCGAAATAAGGGGGGGAAAAATTAGTGAGTGTGCAGGAGTAGTTTTTTTATGATCCCAGAGGTGATCTTTAGGTGATTACTGCTAACTCACAGTCTACATGCGTCAATTGAACTAAAAAGATATTTTAATCCTAAATATATTCATGGTCATATAGGTTTTTTCAGTAATTTGCTTTTGATCTATTTAATCAGTCATACAGTAGAGAAGCTGCATCCAAACTTCACAATTAAATGCACAGATATTAAGAGTACATCGTTTTGGGTAATTATGTCATGTGACAGGATTGCAAGAGGGTTAGGGTGCTGTATCACTTTATAGAGCAAACCACATGCCTCTCTCTGTGTGACATGAAGTAAATGTTCAGTAATCCACATCTTAATCTTGTGCCGCGCTCAGTGCAGCTTAAAGAAACTGATACTCCTGTGACTACTTTAGCGACTGATTGTGTTACCTTTACAATTCGGCTTCTCCTCCTTCCTGTTTTGTACCCTTGGAATGCCCGATCAAAGTATCCCCACTGTGGCTTTCCACCTGCACAAGAGAGGATACTGCAGTGGTCCAGGGTCAGAATTAATATGCAACCCCATGGGGATCTTGCAAGATTTTACCCACCGACAAAAGTTACAGGGTAATATTAATTAAATTGTTTTAGCAAAAAACCCACAGCAAATTATCACCTGACCCTATAGAGCTTTAGTCACTTCTTTCAGCTCATTGTTTTGGTTTTCTGGCCCACAACTTTATTGTTTTGTTTCACTCTCACTGCTCTAATTGTGCCATTTTCTGCTGCAGCAGGCAGCTATTTTCGGTGAAAAAGCTCTAAAAACCAACTGTATGCTACCTGTCCAACACGAAACAGCAGACAGACACAGCTAGCAACTAGCTGCTGAACACAGTGGGCGCATTTAGCAGCTAAAGAACCAAATATTTCCCTCAGGAGTTAGTGGAGATCAAACAGAGCTAAAAGGAGAGTGAATATAGGAGTTACATTTGCCAGCTGTACACAAGTGCAAATGAATGCTAACGTTGCTCCAAATCAGCTGGATATGTAAATAAGCAAATATTTGTTATAAGTTCTCAATTAAAAGGTGATACTGTAGGACAATATTGTGTTCACAGCTTGTTTCTGCTGCCTCCAAGTGGCCAAAAAAATTAATTATTGCAGGTTTAAGGTAGCCTGGCATCGCCAGACCAATAGGAAAATGTGAATTAGTCTGGAACCTCTCAGTTCATTTTCAGTTTCCAAGGGGCATTATCAATGGGCGCAGACCAAAATTTTTCAGGACCCAATTGGATGGACCTACAGCGCTGAGTGATGGAAAAATGTTAACAGACTACAGCATGAAGTACAGCATTTTTAAATCTTTCTTATCAACAAAAGCTTTAAGTTTGTTCTTCTTTCGGAGAAAATATACTGTCCAGTTTGTCCGAGATAGCAGATCCAACAAACTGTTCCACATCAGCAGCAGTCACCTTGGTTGTTTATGAAAATGCCTCAACGGCGCTACTCTGTACAGTCATTGTATCAAACCCATCCCATATTAGATAAACAAATGTGATTGGCTCAACCTGGGCCAGGTCGGCTGGAAGTCTCTGAACGGGAGGGGGGCCAGACATATCTGCCAGAGCAAATAAAACATGAGCTCGCAGATTCATCTGGTTCCCAGGTCAACTCTCCCAAATGACAAAATAATATATAATGTATATTTCACTCACTTACCACTTGTGGTATTTAACCATGCCAGGAAATCTTTCTCCACCCAGTACAATACAGATGAATGGAATTTCATACGGTGATCACAGCATTAAAAATTACATTTACAAAATAATTCAGACCCTAATGTCAACAGTTTTCATTGATCAACTATTTCTTCTTAAATATATTTTTAAAAAATTCAATAAATAGAAATAAAAAAATCTGCTCTGACGTATGTGTATGCCAATCAACTGAGTACACATACTTTCAAATTAAATCCTATATAATTTTAAAATAAATTAAGTAATAAGTGCTTTGACATCAGGTAACAGTCTCTACAGTCTTTAAACCTGGAAAAAAACAAAAAAAACAAATCACTTGATATGTGGTGATGTCTAGTAAATGTTCTGTGTTACTTTCTAAACAATAAAAAGTATTCATATGCAAAGACTGGCAATGTGGTTGTCAGTAGACTGCAACATATTTCTTTTCTTCCTCTAAATTCTGTTTCATTCTGTGTAAGGGGGGGTAGTGGGGAGGGGCAATTTATCTGTCATGGCTTCCAAAAGAGGCAGCTCACTTTGCCCCCCTCCACCCCATTATACTGACAGCAGTCTTATTAGGCACAAGGGAAAGCGGCCGCCACATGAATTTGGCCACTGTTCACCTCTGGGGCCAGGGCAAGCCTCTTTTTACAATAGCGCCAATGACGCTGAGATTTTCTTTTCAGTTATTAATTTGATAAATATATTAATTATGACCTGGGGATGACAGTCCAATCAGATTGTCAGGCGCCCAGTCGTGGGCCCCCACCCCCCACTTTGGTGATAAGTTCTCTCAGGTTTCTAGAGCTGTCATCCAGAGGGCTTGGACTTCTTATCAGCACTGGGCCCATTCTAGGGATAATTTCCTGTGTGTCGTAATTAAATGGTGGCCCTCTGATGGCGAGCGACTCCCCATTGAAGCAAGAACCTCTTGACGTTTGTTTCTGTTAGGGTGGGGCACACCTTTGAAAGAGTCAACACAACGAAAGTTTTGTACATGTGACCAAACTACTAACTACTGTTAAATCCACAGTTTGTTCACTGTGTTGTTTTGCTTATTTGGTTGTCGTATCAGTATAATATTACTGTTATACTGTTTGACTTGTCTCCCCTCTCGGTTCTTGATTGCCTAGTTTCTGGTAGCTATGCAAATACAGATATTTATTTGCCAGTTGGACATGGCTGGATATTAACCAGTTGTAGTGCAGTGGATGTTTTATAATACACCCTCAGCAGGTGCACACAACAATGGTAAAGCACTTGAGAGTTCCACAACTAACGTGATATTTTGTGAGTGGCGGTGTGAAACTCAGAGACAACACTTGCGGTTATTCATGTATTGTGCTAATTCTAAAGACCAAAGTCTTTTGAGAGAGGCACTGCAATCACAGTCATGGTAAACTAGTTTGCTGGCTACAGTAACTACATTTATATGCTTCTATATGCTCATGAACCTTCTCCTGAGGATACAGGAGGTAAATAGGATATGAGGTTTTTTTTATTTGGATTGTGTTCACTCACAATTATTTTCAATTTGCTAGCATCTTTTTAAAAAAATGACAACAGGGAGTGGCAGGCCTTTCAAAAGTTGAAAGATTGTGTCACAAAAATGCT
This sequence comes from Thunnus thynnus, assembly GCF_963924715.1. Classification (NCBI taxonomy): domain Eukaryota; kingdom Metazoa; phylum Chordata; class Actinopteri; order Scombriformes; family Scombridae; genus Thunnus; species Thunnus thynnus. The sequence continues at coordinate 18,851,646 of NC_089530.1, read as the reverse complement.
TTTTAAAGGAACCACACAGTAGTAACCAGTGGTGGTCCACACAGAACCATAATCCAGCATCTGCTGAGTCAGATCAGTATACCTGGACAAACATCAGCACACAGACAACACAGACGCTGGGACGCTGGTATTAGCAATGGTAAAGATCCAGATCATAAGATGTGCCAATATGTGTGACTGAACCTGAAGAAGCACATTGCTGGAGGACAATTAAACCCATAGCCAAAGGAGGTAAAGTGAGAGTGGACTGCTGGGAACAACTTAAGAGGGGGACAAGGAGACAGCTGAGATTGCTCGTACAGGTGAGAAGAGTTGCTCAGGTGCTGTAGACAGGCAGAAACACTCATAAAAATGACTGATTAAAAAAACTGGTTCAGAGAAAGAAAAATAGGCTACTGAATAGGGCCTGGAGAACTATTTAGTACCTCAGTCCTGTTAATGTATCACAGTTGGACCTGGGGGCTCAATGTCAATATGAACCCTAGAAGATGAAAAGCCAAGGTGGCTCTCCAACAGATTCACTAGAAGTTGAACTCAGGAATCTGAGACATTGAGGTGTTTAGACATCAGAGAACTGGACTGAAGAAGCTGAGTGGGGTAGGATAGAAGGACAGGTGCACCCCTGGGCTGCTTGAGGAGGATGCAAAAGAAGACTCAGGCAGCAAGAAATAATGAGGTCAGGTAGAAATTACAGGAACAGGACTGAAGTCTGACATGGCCACAGGATTCACATGAGTGACCAAAATATTTGCGAGCCCAGGGAGAAACTTAACAACCCTGCAGCACCATATATTCTCAAATGACAACTCAATTACTCAAGACTCAATAGTATTTGGAATAAACAATAAATATTTCATGATCATCTTATACAGCAACTTTTCCTGTGGTCTAAACATTGAGATGCAAGCCCCACCATTAACATCAGTCAGCTATTAAAACATTCCTGATACACACGCAGGAAGCAAGATGCAGTGCAGCACGAGTAGAAAAGGAGAAGCACACTGAGATGTGACTTTCCATATAAAGCAGCCCACTGCCCCCGTGCCACTGGGCCTTGTCTGACAGCCGTCCGGACTTTAAAAAGGAGTGATAACTTAATTTCTACTCATGTCAACACCACTGCAGGGGCCAAGAGGAAACTGTGGGCCTATTGTGTGTCTGTCACATCATCCTGCATTTTGCAGCCCCAAGAATGAAAAATATTTAAGTGGCTTTGATGTCCCGGATCTTGTTGAACTGCTCTGATGGTTTGAAAGCATTTGAGTCCTTGCTGTCCTTGATGTTCATCTGCCTTGTGTCTTTATCCTTTTATCCTGGTAAAATGATCAAAATTTGTTTGTGCTGCTTGTTGTATGTGTTTAGCTGTGCTACTTGCACATAGCCAGCAATAGTGCCACGAACCCAAGCCGAAGCAAACACAAGTGCTGGGCTTATGCTGGAGCAACCCTGAGCTTGAGGGCGTTGACAGCAGCTTCTATCTGCCAATCTCCCTGTGGATATTGTTGCAGTACTGGCAGACAGACAGCTAGGGCTTGTGGGCTGACAGATCCCTTCTGTCAGCAGGTTATCATTTCCAATTAAACCCTTTCATCTAAACGTACAGTCAACTCCTTGGCAAGCCAAAAAATGACCCGAATAAGACGTTATTAGTCTATTTCAACAGGTCCCCATTTTTTCAACCTCCGCCCTGTAACTGGAGGGGTTGGGCGATCTTTTAAAGCATTACGGTTCTAGATTCTTCAGCTATCTTGATCCAAATAGCTCAGAACTTCAGCCGTCTACGGTGGTCACGTTCTGTTAAGATAAACTTTCAAAATTGCATCGGATTGACACACTGGCATGTCCTCTATAACATGTGTACCAGCACAAGGGCCTTTTTGTCTAGCTTTGTTCTGTCGGGACCCACTGTGGATAGTGCTGTTCCTATCCACTATGCAGGAGACATGAAGGAATGCATGCAGAGCTGAGTAACTGTCTGTTGAAAAAGGCCTCACAACGTCTCATTTCCTTTAATAAGATGGCCTCTAAGGCATCCGGATGGACCAACTAAATACAGATTAACCCTCAGTGTCATCAGTGGCCACTCAATCAACATGACTAACTCACTTGTGAAAGCACTCTTATACACACAACTTGCACTTCATAAGACTATACAGCCTTCAGTAGTGATAAACTGATATTTTAAAGAGATTTTGGTTTAGCAAAAGCAATCATGCTGTTAATTTTTCCCACAGACACCTCAGTTAATGAACTCAACAGCCAATTGGAAATCATCTGAAGTTTATGCATGTAATCATCTGATGCCCCCAGAAATTAACATTATTTTTCATTTGTAGAGAGATGCGTGTTTCTCTTACACTAATGGCCACTTAGAGTAAGATAATATGTGGGACACCAAAGAACCAGAGTACCCCAATAAAGCAACTATATTGCCAGACAAGAATGTTGATTTTGGACGATTCTACAAAAGGCCCAATTACCAATAAATGACACACTCCTCCTAGAGTTGGTCAATGCCAATTTATATGCTTTACATATGACAATATTTTATGATCTGAGAGAATATATGTCTGATAGGTGAAATATTAATCTACAAAGCAACTAGTAGTATAAGTAAATGTAGCTGCCAAATCCTTTTGGATTTCGGACAATGCTGTGATATGTTCAAGGAAACACTTGTTCTTGTGTTGGCACTGAATGTTGGCATTTGACATAATGTGTGCAAATTCATCCAATATGGACATAATTCCAAGGGATACTGCTGGGTGTACAATCTAACACACATATACCCATTTCCTATGATATCTAGTTTGTGTTTATTTTAATCAAATCTCATACTGAAGGTAGAATTTGTTATTTTTGAAATCAAACTGTCCCTACTCAGTTGTCTGCTGGTTAAAGGAGGTAAAAACAGGCTCCCACAGCTTCAGGGCGCAGCGCAGCCTGGGCTCTAACCTATACACCTACCTGTAGATCCTGTCCAACCGTTCTGGCATGTGAGTTTGCTTTGCGCTTCGTCTAGTTTTACAAAGAGGGGTTTTAAGTGCAATTCAATTCACAATTTCCTCTTTTAGCTCTACAGTAAGATACACTCTCCGAAATGTAGCCCCTCTAACCCACACCAACTTCCTGCTCAAAGACACAAAAGTGTACACTATGAAAGCAGTCAAGAATTCAGATAAGTGCAGCATTAAACCCAATTTCAGATTGACTCTCTTTCCATCTACTTAATCTGCTTTAATCGGACAATAATACTTTATTTATTCAGAGCTGGGTGTAGAGCTGTCCACTGGTGAGATGGAAAGGTTGCACTTTTAAGAGTTTAGATAATGTAGAAAGTAATCCTTGGGAGAGAAAGGAAAGTTGAGAAAGTGAAAATAGGAAAAAGAAAGTGATAAAGGGGGGAAGACTAAGGAAGAGTGGTAGAAGGAGCGAATGAGGGAGCACCTGTGCCTGAGGTAAAGGAACACCGTCAGAAATACTAGGATAATCCTCTTGGTTTTAATGGTTTTGAAATGCTATGAAAGATTAGATAAACAGTGCATTTTGTTAATGGGAAAAGAAGTCAATTGGCCATGGAGCGTGAAGCAGCACACAATGCTCCTTTCATATCCTTGGTGCTGCTGAGTGCAGAGATGGTCACAGGGATGTCTTGGCACAGACAAGATTTCGTACATAACTGCCCTGGAGAGAGTGCAATCTCACACTTTTTCAAGATTTAGGAAACTTGAGCAAGCATGAAGATGTATGACATGCACATATTGAGAAGTGGAAATGAACAGAGAGTGACTAGGGATGATACTGTTCCGGTCTTGATGACTGGATTGCATGCTTTGCTAAATGCTTCACTTACTCATCCCTGAAATTTTGAAACCGGCTCTTGACAAACTGGCAACCTCCCCTCCTGATCCCTCTCTGCTTCCTCTCTCCAGGTAAAGGTCAGCTAGCCCAGGTGCTTGCCCTCCACTTGACTCCTTTCCAACAGACTGTGGCTAAAGCAGATTCTGCAGTGACCCATTCTAACTCAATGTCATCTATGCATGATCAAATCCCCCCAAAACAGCTTAGCTGGGTCGAGCCAAGGCCTCAGGTCTGAGACATTAGTCATATGGCGTTAGAACAGTGGAGGATGGGAGGAGCAGATTAGACTAAGAAGCTCATTCAAAAGTGTTTTTTTTTTTTAGGAGAATCTAGAACTGGCTGCTTCAAATGACTTCAGCGAATTACAAGGTTTT